>NC_091422.1:606604-1213209 GCF_032191515.1 Phaenicophaeus curvirostris | reverse complement strand
TGACCCGGCTACTGGATAAGGGAAAGGCTGTGGATGTGGTCTTCCTGGACTTCAGCAAAGCCTTTGACACAGTTTCTCACAGCATTCTGCTTGAGAAACTGTCAGCCTTTGGGCTGGACAGGCGCACACTCTCCTGGGTGGAAAACTGGTTGGATGGCCGGGCCCAGGGAGTGGTGGTAAATGGTGTGAAATCCAGCTGGAGGCCAGTGACAAGTGGGGTTCCCCAGGACTCAGTGCTGGGTCCAGCCCTGTTCAATGTCTTCATCAATGATCTGGATGAAGGCATCGAGTGCACCCTTAGCAAGTTTGCGGACGACACTAAGCTGGGTGGAAGTGTCGATCTGCTGGAGGGTCGGGAGGCTCTGCAAAGGGATCTGAACAGGCTGGACCGCTGGGCTGAGTCCAATGGCAGGAGGTTTAACAAGGCCAAATGCCGGGTCCTGCACTTGGGGCACAACAACCCTGTGCAGTGCTATAGACTGGGAGAAGTCTGTCTAGAAAGCTGCCTGGAGGAGAGGGACCTGGGGGTGTTGGTTGACAGCCGACTGAATATGAGCCAGCAGTGGCCCAGGCGGCCAAGAAGGCCAATGGCATCTTGGCTTGGATCAGAAACGGCGTGACCAGCAGGTCCAGGGAGGTTATCCTCCCTCTGTACTCGGCACTGGTGAGACCGCTCCTCGAATCCTGTGTTCAGTTCTGGGCCCCTCACCACAAGAAGGATGTTGAGGCTCTGGAGAGAGTCCAGAGAAGAGCAACAAAGCTGGTGAAAGGGCTGGAGAACAGGCCTTATGAGGAGCGGCTGAGAGAGCTGGGGTTGTTTAGCCTGGAGAAGAGGAGGCTGAGGGGAGACCTCATTGCTCTCTACAACTACCTGAAAGGACGTTGTAGAGAGGAGGGTGCTGGCCTCTTCTCCCAAGTGACAGGGGACAGGACAAGAGGGAATGGCCTCAAGCTCCGCCAGGGGAGGTTTAGGCTAGACGTTAGGAAAAAATTCTTTACAGAAAGGGTCATTGGGCACTGGCAGAGGCTGCCCAGGGAGGTGGTTGAGTCACCTTCCCTGGAGGTGTTTAAGGCACGGGTGGACGAGGTGCTGAGGGATATGGTTTAGTGTTTGATAGGAACGGTTGGACTCGGTGATCCGGTGGGTCTCTTCCAACCTGGTTGTTCTGTGATTCTGTGATTCTGTTTCTGATACAAGCCAAGATGCCATTGGCCTTCTTGGCCACCTGGGCACACTGCTGGCTCATATTCAGTCGGTTGTCAACCAACACCCCCAGGTCCCTCTCCTCCAGGCAGCTTTCTAGACAGACTTCTCCTAGTCTGTAGCACTGCATAGGGTTGTTGTGCCCCAAGTGCAGGACCCGGCATTTGGCCTTGTTAAACCTCATGCCATTGGACTCAGCCCAGCGGTCCAGCCTGTTCAGATCCCTTTGCAGAGCCTCCCGACCCTCCAGCAGATCGACACTTCCACCCAGCTTAGTGTCGTCCGCAAACTTGCTAAGGGTGCACTCGATGCCTTCATCCAGATCATTGATGAAGACATTGAACAGGGCTGGACCCAGCACTGAGTCCTGGGGAACCCCACTTGTCACTGGCCTCCAGCTGGATTTCACACCATTTACCACCACTCCCTGGGCCCGGCCATCCAACCAGTTTTCCACCCAGGAGAGTGTGAAGGTCAGGTGTATGCAAGTCAGCCTGCATTTGAGCTAATAGTGGTGACTTTCCTAGCTTTCAGTAGTTAGTGAATTTAAAAAAACTAAAATGTTATAGATGGGAGGAGATAGGGTGTCATGGTACTGGGGAAAAACATCTTTGGCATCTGTCTCTTAAGAAGTTGTCTTGAAAGCGGAAACATGATATGGTGGGTAGACCCCAGCTGGCTTCTAAGCCCCACTTAGCTGCTCACTGTCTCATCTCCAGCTGGACAGGGATAAAACTGGAAGAGCAACAGTGAGAAAAACTCGTGAATTGGGGTAAAGACAGTTTAAGAAGTGAAGTGGCACTTGCAAGCAAAGTAAAATGAGGAATTCCTTTATAGCTTCCCATTAGCAGGCAGATGTTTTTGCCCCTTCCTGGACAGCAGGGATTCACCACTCACTAAGCTTACTTGGGATGACAGATGCCATAACTGTGAACATCCCCCCTTCCTCTGTCTTTTCTCCAGGGGAGGGTTGAAGAAGCACCCTGCAGAGGTTCCCAGCACCCCTGGGGAGACCATGGCAGAGCAGGGGGGAAGAATGTGAGGAGGAAGGAGTGGCAGAGACGACTTGTTATGGCCTGACCACAACCCCAGATTGCCCATCCCCTCTGTGCCACTCCTGGGATGAGGGGATGGAGGAGTCAGGAATGAAGGACTGCAATTAAGCCTGAGGGGAAAAAAAGGATAGGGTGGTGAGAAGGTGCTTTAGTTTTTGTCTGTTTTTCTCACCATCCAATTATATTTTTAATTGGCTACTAGAGTAATTTCCCCCAAGCCAAGTCTGTTTTGCCCATGGCAGTAATAGGTAAACAGTCTCCCTGTCTTAATCTTGACCCTTGAGCTTTTCCACCTTTTCTCCTTCTGTCCTGTTGCAGAGAGGGAGGGAGGGAGCATCTGGGTGGACATCAGACAGCCAGACAAGGTGAACCCATCACATCTAAGAACTGGAAATGTTTTCCTTTTGTTGCCAGTACATAGATATGTGCCTACATGTGTGTATTCATTATTCTTTCATTGTTGACTTTGCTATGTAATTCTTAGATTTGCTTCTTTTAAATCAGAAAAAAAAATACGTAAGCTTAAGGTACAATCAGAGCTCAGCTTAGTTAGCAGAACAGTTTTCAGCTGAAAGTTTGCAGACTTTTTTATGTTCAGTTATTTTCTTTGTCATTAATGGGCTCATAATTCTGTCAAAACAAAGTCTGAAAAAATGATGTGTGATTCACCTTTTTAAAGGGCATAGCTTTCCTGAGTACAGGAGGAGGATTCAAGGCTCAATGTTCAAAATTTAGCAGGGGTACTATATCTTTCACCCATAAGGACTGTTTGACATCCTGGAGTTCGAGTAAAGCTAGAACTTTGAAAATTCATGCCTATCTTGTTGATCATCTTTTTGCATTTATGAAGGAGGCATTTTTCCCATTACCACAGTGGTCTGCCCTATGTAACAGATAGTTGTTTGTTTTTTTTCTAGGAGGGCTTAATTTTTTTTCCCTGTCATTTCTTTTTGCCAGGGAGTCTATCTAGGTAGGCTTGGTTTTAAAGGTTCATTTTTGCAGTTTAGCAATAGGAAGACTGTACATGTGATCTCTGTATGGACAGTGAGTGTATTAGAGCAAAACTGTATCTAAGAAGAATCTACACTGTAAGGCTATTTAATATCAGGATATTATACTATATTTCAATTAATATCTATCTTAGAAATACAGTGACTATTTTGCTCATCTGTTTTTGCTTTCACTTGACTGTAAGTCGTCTTTTTATTTTTGACGGGAGAAGGTACAGGAGATGATGATGACATATTTTAAGCTTGCCCACAAAGATTTTGATATGTTGTTTTTATTTCTTCCCCCTTCCCAGGCATCCTTCTGGATTCTTGAGTCTTTATTTTTTTTGTTTGTTTGCTTGTTCCTTTCTACTGGTCCTTTGTGAACAGAGGGGTAGGAACATTCCTTTAGCTGTTTCTACTCACGTGTCACGCACTTCTCAGGACTCAGTTGTTCCAGTCTCTCTCCCTTCCTTGGTTCTCGATGTTCTGACATTCAGATGAGTCACCAAATGCATTATTTTTTTGGTTGTTAGATCGATTTCATATGTGAAATTAATTTCAAATGCCTGTTCTGAATATACTTGTCTACCTTCAATTTGCCTGGCATATTGAACAGAATCCTATTAGATGTGTTTGTGGAATGACTTCTCTCCAGGTCTGCAATTCAGCTGAAAGTGTGAGACAACTGGGGAATTTGTAGCTTGCAAGCTTCAGTTGCTGGAACATACTAAGTCATCAAATATAGCTTCCTTTGTAGATGCAAAGCAAGTTTCACCTTAGGTATTTAATTACAGCATGCAGCATAGTTGGGTAGCTTGTGGGTGTTAATGTTGGCTGAGTCAATAGAGTAATAGCTAAACAGCCTTGTTTTATCCAACACACTAGGTCTGGGTTCAGAACCCTAAGGTATAACTTGTATTAGAAACTAGTGTGAAAAGATGTGAAATTCCCTGCACAAAATGCAAAATAACGGCTGCACATTTCTATTTCAAGTTTTGTTCCTACATCCAATATTTGTCTAGAAGCTGCTTCCCGCAAACTGGTTATAAAAAGCTGATTTCTGTATAGAGAGTTGTATTAGTATATGCTCTTGACCGTATATAATTATGAGAGATTATCATAGCTGTTGGTTTAGGCTCCTTTCCATATTACTTTGAAAACTGATTGTGATTGTATGCTAAAAAATAGAATAATGGGCATGTTTAGAAGCATTTCTAGTATGCTTGTATACACAGAGAAGGTAATCATTCAAAACCAGTAATAATCCTAGACTAGTGTGTGTACAGTGAGAAGAATCTTCAGCTTATTTCAGTGAAGACACAATACAGTAACATAGATGCTATGTTTTTTCCATTTATTTATTCACTATATAGTATATTTGTATTTAAAGAGTCAAAGATTGTTCTCTGCTTTACTATTGTCATATGAAAGTGTCACTAGCAAGTCAGTGTAGAACATGCAGTCTCTTTACTGTTATTGTTTATGGAATTTCTGCTGGTGCTGACTTTGAGGAATGTATCATTAAAACACTTTATCCTTGAAACATATTTTTAAAGCAACATTTCCGATCATGTACTACTGTGATACATCTTCAGCACCAGGCTCCTTGCTGCTACATTCCTCTAAGCCTAATATTCTAAAAGGAAAAAAAAAAAGAATAATACTGCAAAAATATGCTGTTTACTTTGACAAGTTAACATACTGAATAAGTTGTGGTACCTCTGCTGTTGACTCAGGTCCTCGATCTCTCCTCTACGTAGTGCCAATATATTGTCAGAAAATTCATATGATTATGATGAAAGAATTACGTCATCAGTTATTTTCCCTGCTTTAGGATAAATTTTCACTGGTATTTGTGAATATTTGCTTGCTTGTGCAACTATTTTAGTAAAATATGAGTATGATTCCAACAAAAAGCCTGTAAGAAATCAGAACCCAAAGCTGGCAATGTTTAGGCATGGGTTTTATAGCCAAGACCTTTCTTTAATCAGAATTTGAAACCCATCAGAGGAAAGGGGCCATAAAATCAGTTCTAAATAGTCTTGGAAGTGAGATAATAGTCCTTTAATCTCATCAATGTAAGCACGACATTTTCTGCTGCACTTCATGCCTATACTTTTGCAGGAATGTTATTGGTGGAAATCAGACAGAAGGCACAGGATTACTGTAGGGGACACTTACTCACGCTTCCATTGCTGTTCTTTTTTCCAATCTATTTATTTATTTCCTCAGTGGAAATATATAATTCATTTCTGGAGCAATACCAGCTTAAACTTTTTACTGCTTCCATATTAAACAAGAATTAATGGGGAGCACATAATGTAGGACTCATAAGTGTTAAAGAGGCGAGTTTTAGAGAAAGCAATGCTGTGATCTCTGTGGAACAGTTCAAGGCATGGTTTTCCAAATTACACATGGTATTTTTTTTTTGTTTGTTTTGTTACTAAGGGTAAAACTACTGTAGTGCATGAAAATAGTATGTAATCACAGTGTCTTTATCCTTCTCTGTATAAAACAATTTTGGATAGTATACTTTTAAAACTGTGCAGGAGCTCTGGTTTTATTCTCTCTGAAGAGATAATTCTAAATTTAAATGTAGAGTGTAACCAGTTTCTACAGTCTGCTGGGCCTGTGTGACCACTTTGAGAATTTTGTGTAAAAGACTTTCATATAAAATAAAAGTTAGATTTATCTAGATAGTGATTTCAAAATTGGAAGCAATTTTTACTTTATCTAATTTCTGTGATTGTCACCAGACTGATTATCAAAAGCAGTTCAAAGTTCTAGATGAAAGCAATAGTGTCTATTTACTCCTATAGCTTTTCCAAAATCCCATATTACTCTGTGTTAAGACAGAAGACAGTTTAGGGAATCATCTGGAGCTCCATATAGTAAAGAACTGTGCAATCTCATAACTGCTAAACACATCTCATTGTTGTTGTTAATTTTTCTCCAAATGCTTGCCACAGCTCCACATAATTTTTACTTTAAGTGAAAATAGAGGAGTTGCATGTATATGTGATACTGTCAGCTAGAATGCTGAAAAATGTATGTGCCTGTAGCCACTGGGTAAATTATGAGCCTACCTTTCCATCAAAAGCACTTGCTTCATAGGCAAATATTCAATCATATTCCATAATTTCAGGCTTAATTAAGTTCCTAAACCTTTCTTTTTTTGCCAGAGTAGTGAGTGGGTAAGTGGTGTGTACTGAAGCTGGTTTACTTTGCAGTGAAAATCCAACTGAGGTGACTCTTTTGTCATTGATTATTGGAGACAATGTCTCCAGCTGGATGCCTTCTACCTGGTCACCATAAATTAGTTTTGTGTCACTGCCTCTAACAACCAATACACACTGATAGTCTCTAAATGATGGCTTATATGACCTGAGACAAGATCTAGCCTTATTTTTCTGCTCTATTACTTTCAAAGAATAGTCTTTCTATTATTAACATGCTGTAGTAAAATAACTTTAAATTCCTTTGAAATTTGTAGTGGTTTTGTTCATTGCATCTCATGAATGCAAACCTTACTGGAGGAGCAGATGTATGTGTATGCACTTTAATATTCTGATCCTTTTTTTTTTGATTACTTTAGAATGGTTTACAGTTTGATGGTTTCTCAGAACTTCTCTGGCTTGATTTTCCTACAGGTGTATAAATAAGATAGGAATTCTCTGACAGCATGATGAGGTTATAGTAATATAAACTGGCTATTAGGGCACAGTCACGGCTGTAAGCAACCTGGTCTGTCCCAGTAGGTGCAGCAGCCAGAATCTTCTCTGAAGTCAAATTTCACAAAGCAAAAAAGTTGGTGAATAACAATACTTTAGGAATGAACACTTCTGTTATGATTGGTCATTTTAAATCTGGTTAAGATAAAAATTTGAAACTGTATAGTAGTAGGTTTTAATACTTGTTCTAAGTTTTTAGTCTTGCTGGTTTCCCAATGAGTAGTCCATTGCTTTTATTTAGAAAGCCTTCAAAAAGTATATGGGCAAATTCAATTTTACAGATTATTGCACTTTTGATTAAGAACAGCAAAGTTCTCCCTTGCATTACTGTCTAAGTCTCTGATGGGGTTTTATTGTTTGTTAATTTGACACATTGGAGGTAGTTTTCAATCTACTACTATAGAAGGCTAGGAAAAACCTCCCAGCTGATTCTGGTTGGCTCCAGCAGCCCCACTGCAAGACAGAGCTGAGCCTGTTGGCCAAGCTGGTGCGCCTTGAAAGAGCCAAGCTTAGCTTGGTGAAGTCTTGGTAGCCATTATCAAACAAGCTGCACCTGTTTCTTGAATTAATCTTCTCTATCAAAGGTTTGTAAAGCAGATTGTGTTCTTCACCTCCAGGAGGTTGTGGAGAGGAGGGTGATGGCTTCTTCTCCCAAGTGGCAGGGGACAGGACAAGAGGAAATGGCCTCAAGCTCCGCCAGGGGAGGTTTAGGCTGAACATTAGGAAAAAATTTTTCACGGAAAGGGTCATTGGGCACTGGCAGAGGCTGCCCAGGGAGGTGGTTGAGTCACCTTCCCTGGAGGTGTTTAAGGGACGGGTGGACGAGGCGCTGAGGGACATGGTTTAGTGATTGATGGGAATGGTTGGACCTGATGATGCAGTGAGTCTCTTCCAACCTGGTGATTCTATGATTCTATGACTGTTATATAGGCTTACTATCCACTTCAGATGGATTTATGGTACTTCTCAGCCTTGTTTGGAAAAGTTTATGAAAACAAAATTCTTGTAGTAATGGTAATCATGTGGTTCATGAGGTTTAAATAATTTTACACTGTAGAAATGAACAATATCTACTAATAGTAACAAAAAAAATGTTATTTGTATCAGTTTCTAACTTACTTACTGTAGTAAAGCCCACTCTTCTTCTACTGTGATCCTTTTGTTAAAACCCTTGAAATACTTTGATCAAAAATGGAATACAAAGGGGATTTGTGAGTGGATTACTATACTGTGATGTCTTGGTGCATGGCCTTTCACATCCTGGTTCAGAAACTTTTCATCACCTCATTATTTTCTGACACTTTAAAGAAGGTGAAGAATGCTCAATGACAGTACATAAATCATGAGACCTCTTCAAAACTTCCTTGTTCCTTTTGCTACTCAGGAGTGTTAAAATGGTGGAGCTTTCACTCTTGGTGCTGAATTCATAAGAGGTTGTCCAGTGAAAAGATAGACATAAAATAGAGTACAAGGAAACAAAGCTACTAGTACGAAAATGAGGAAATGTGTACATAAAGAAGAAATGGAGGATGAACACAAGAATTTCATATTTAAGGTACTAAAAGATGAGAAGTCAAGAAAAGGATATGGGGGAGCGATTTTGTCAGTGTTCTGGAAGAATTACATCTCACTGGAGAATTTGCATAGATCTTTAATACTAACAGATAAAGGATAATTGTTATGAAATTCATTGTACTTCATTGATATGCAGTCAAATGCATCTTTGAAACACAGGTTTAGTATCCTGGCTGGGTACGGAATCAGGGCAGATGATTCTTCAAAAGACAGCTAGCATTACATAGCGAGCCATTCACCTGTGCATGGTTCTAGTCAACAGAAAGGTGAAAGAGGGGACCATATGCCATGGTTTTGTGCTAGTTATACTTGCAGGACAGAGATAAATGGCAAGTAAATGCAAAGATTTATTGTTTATCCGTACCAGGTGACAGCAAAAGTTCAACTATGGGCAATAAGCACAGTGGATGCTGTACGTGGTGCTGTAATTTTCTATAAATAATTACTTTGCCATCTTCATTTTAGCTCGTTAGCACAATTTACGTAAAAAATGACCTGTGTGTGACCAGTCCACAAAGTTTCCTAACAAGCTGCACTGCAGTATTAGGTTTATGTGGCAAGGTTCTAGTAGCTGAGGGGCTGCAGTGGTGGCATTTGTGTGGACAGGTCATTAGAAAAGCTTTTGGGGTCTGATTTGTTCTTTCCCTTTCGCTTTAATTAACCCTTTATGCCTATGAAGGTTTAAAAAAAGCTGATATAAAACATGGATATGCTGCCTTGCATTTCGTGTGCTTTATGCAACCACTTTGGGGCACATGGAAATAACTGCATATGGCATACAAGATCAGGCCTTGTACCACCAGACTTCACAGCTGTGACAAGAGGCTTGCGGATATAGCCATGAAATTTTCTGATATTGATTGCCTGCACGTGCAGGAAGCAGTAATAGCAGGTCTTTGATATAGGGAGTCTTCTGTTCTTCTCTGTTAATATGGGAACTACTACTACTCATATGGCAGCACTAACTGGTTTGTTAATCAGCAATTCAGGGAAAACTCTCACCAAAAATGTGTGCTGTCTACATCCCAAATCAATTTCCATGCCTTTTCCGTTGTTTCCTACCTAATTAAATCAATGTTTCTACTGCTGAGCTTAAAATGAAGCTGACACAAACTCCCTCAATACTGTAGAAACCAATTGTCCTTGCAAAAGGTCTTTGTTTTCATTGCCACTGAGTTCAGATGTGTTACATCTGTTTTATTAACTAAACTAGATGTTTACACCATCATGTTTCCATATTTACCAAGTTCCACTAAGTGGAGGTTTGCCATTACTCTTACAGAAGTGCAAACCCAGTATTATATGAAAAAGGAAAGAGAAATAATGTTACAAGTATCTATTTCTCACCAGTTACAAGGAAAATATCTGCCCATCAAGTCTTTTTCTTTTTTAATTATACAGAATTGTAAGATTTTAACTGTGTTTAGTATAAGAGTACAATATAAATCTTAGCTTTGTATGCTTCTGGAATCTTTTATCCTAGGAATCCTTTCATGTGGATGATAGTCTACCAATTCCAGGCCCAGGAAACATAAAACTTGTGAAATGCTTCTCCTTCAAGAAAGCCTTCTTTTTAAAGATAGGTTCCTTTTTTCCCCCCACACATACTTCTAAAAAGCATTATCTTGCTCTGCAGTTAGCCTCCCTGCAATCAAATAAAGGGCATGGATTAATTGGAGAACCACTAGAAATATTTTAAAGAGATTAACATTAATGGAGAAACAAATTATCTTTCCATCAAATGAGGTTAATAACAAAAATTAGTAGTGGCCCCTCACAATTATTGAAAAACCTTACAGAGTCTCTTAAAGATTAATCATGCAACTTTTTCTATAAAATCTATAGAATTTCAAGTGGTTTAAGGGTCCTAACTCTCAGCTGCAAAAGATCAAGCCCCTTGGAAGCTGAACTCTTACTGCCATGTAATATATTATTGTTTCCTCAAGGAATAAACTGTAACCTAAAGGGTTTTTCTCAAGTAGTGGGTGCCTGGTTGAACTCTCTCTGACATTGTCAGGCAGAGTTCTGGTTGGCCTGTCACAATCTGCCTTGTTCTCTGTATAAAATAACTATAGGTTCATTAGCACTTTAACTCATAATTAGGTTTTTGTAGTTGACTGGAAAAAGAGAATTTTTTTTTTTTTAATTGACTCTCTTCTATAAAAAAAACATAATTGCTTAATCCTTTACAATATTTAAAGCAGTTCTGCAATCACCATACAGTCTTTATTTGCAGAAGCGCAATTCGCAAAGGTGATTCGTAAAACCATATTAAGCATCTTTTTTATCTGTGTATTGATGGGATATTTTCTAGATTCATTGGCTGGCTGTAAATACCTTTTAGACAATCTTTGGTATGTATCAATGTACTGAAGTGTGTTATATTGCTGCAGTATGACTATCATCACTTCTAGTTGATTATTTCAATGGAAATCTTACCAAAAAAGTATTGTCTTTATTAATACAGGTATCCTGAAATAGCCATAGCTGTATACTGTTGCCTAATATTGCATGCTTGTGCATTGACTCTTTGTAAGCTCAAGTGCCCTAAGGAGTGCTGCTTGGTTTATTTTAATGAAAACATTTAGCACAGGGACAATTCTCAGATTACCTCCTGACTTGTCTACATCTGGACAGCCTGTTGGTTACCAGTAGGCTAAATTTTGACTTGTTCAAAAAAGAGCAGTAGAAAAGTAAGTCAGCTGTTATTTTTAACTTCTGAAAATATGAATGCAGTGTAGTGAACGGTGGTACATGGGCACAGTTCTCCAGGAGCATACTGTGCAGGTCCAAACTGGTCCATAAGTATCCTACATGTATTTTGATTAAAGTTTCAAGGTGATGACATAATCAATATTGTAAGCAAAAAATAAATGCCTACTTTCTATCACTTTCTCAGGAAAATTCTTCTGACAGATTGAGCATAGGCAAAGTATTTAAATTTGCATAAATTCTTATAAAAATCTGTTTTATTTAAACCTCTGGCTCCATAGATGTAGTTATAAGAAATAAGCTTACTGACTATCCATGTACACTTAATTTTTAACACGGTCTATATAAGCACTAGTGGCCTTCAATGTCTCTTCATCTCAAACAGTGCTGGTGAGTTCTCCTTCACAACATTGTGAGTTAACAGTCATTAGCACCAAAATTCTGAGATCAAGTGGTTCAAGTGTTATGGAACCACTTTAAGAATGCTGTTCTACAATGCACAGAATCACTTTATGAATGCTGTTTACCATCTGGGGATCGATCTCCATGTCTTCTCTCTCATGTTTCATAAAATATAGCTTAAGGTGCCACACTTTATCACATTCTGTTAAAACTCCCATTAATCTCACCGATAATACAAGAAACATGAAAAACTAAAATAAATAGTGGCATGTCCCCCTGTTCTCTTCTATGCTTTCTTTCAAGTAAGTCTGACTCTGAAATACTCCCATGTAGCAACAGAAGGCAGAAATTATTCACTTAAGGAGAAGCAGTTTAACAGTTGCATAGCCAAAGTTCCCTGGTGAGGAGGTTTTCCTAATAGTTTTCCAATAAAGGATATAAAAACCTCAGAGGTGGTATTTCTAGAGGAGTATATTATTAGAAAGAATTGATATTTGAGGAACTTTCTTTTATTAAAAATGGGCAAGAACTCCTGTGCATCTTTTTTCACATAAAGCTTAGTAAAGGTTAGAAAATTAGCTCATGTGTGCTGTTTATAATACAGTTGGATGGATGAAGGAGTCTTTACATTTCACAACTTCTTGTTTCTGTCAAGTTCCAGAGTTTCAGTGAATTATTTATGTGGCCACTTATCCTGTAAGGATGGAACCGAGGGTACAAACTGAGTTCACAATTGCTACCAGAAAGCCTTCAGATGATAAGATGAAAATGCATCTTGGTCTCTGCAGATCTCAAACCTGGACTTGAATTCATGGCCTATGGATGAGGTGTTGTGTGTCTGACATTTTTCATCTCTAACTTCTGAATTTTTGCAGTTTATGAACAATTCATGAGCTTCTATTTATCTTCAGCAATTGCTTTATGAATCAAGGATTTAACTGGAATAAGATAATCCAAGAAATAGTAAATTTCAATTCATTTCTGTGAATATAATATAAATTCCACATATGAGAGCAGAGATGTGAATACATTAGTGATAAAAATACTAGAAAGAAATTACCTGTTTCTATAACTGTAGTTCCCAAAGGCGTGTAGCCAGAGATTGCGGCAGATCAGACTTTTGCATCTCTTGGATTTTCTGGGACTTTCTACCCTTAAAAGTGAGCTAACACACCTCTGCAGGTTTTTCCTCTGTTAATTACAATGGGCTGCTTTTCAGCTTTATTCTCTGCTTAAAGCAATACGAAGCCAGAGCTAAAAGTTTTGGAAAATATTTCATTATTTCTAGGGAATTTCTTTCTCTTTCTCTTGGCTAAACAATAGTTCCTTCATATTTCTTGTTGATAAAACTGTTTAAAATCCTTTCCCTGCTGTCAAACATAGAATCAAGTGGGATGTTAGGCAAGTGGTTATCAATTACATTTCTCCATGCCCCAGGATTTTCTATCTTCAAATCAAATTTTGTATCTAGACTGATATTAAAACCATACCGTTAGATCGAGGGGCAGTCGGGAATTTTAAAATCTAGTAATTTATGAACTACAAAGGCTAATTAGGAACTCATGGTTTGAAGCATTGAGAATCAAGTAGTTTTCACAAAATGTTTTTTTTTTAAATTCTGTCTTTGAGTATAAGTATTTTTTTGTGTAAGAATTAGAAGCTTTGCATATATGTACCTGTAGGTGTCAAATAGCTCCCCAAATGTAGGGTGAGAAGTTAGAGGTATTGATGAAACTGTTAGCACGTTCTGAAGATGTTGTAGATGCCAATTTGTTCAGACAGCTCTACAAAGAGTAAACGGCATAATTTGCAAGTATGGAAAAGGAATTCCAAACCTGCACATTTGGTTTTGTATTAAAGATTTTACTAATTATGGCATAATTGTAAGAACCTTACACTTTAAGAAACCATAAAAACTGCCAGTCCTTCAGTCACACTGAATCCTGCTATGGCAATGCAAGTATTAAAGACACTGTATTCCAGCACCAAATACACCCTGAATAACTTCTAAAATTGCTTAAGTAGACTCTCCAGTTCAAATGCTTTCCCCATGAATTGCTACCTAAATCTTGAGAAGATGAGGATGCCTTCTAGTCTGTCAAGGTACTCATATATTTGCTGAGAACAACAAAGCCTTTCTACAGTGTCTGCAGTATTTGCTTAAAAATAGAAGAGTGTACTCCTTGGACCAGTGACAGCGTGGTTCATACAGGCCAGCATGGAATCCCTCAGTAGTCTGGCTGTGTGTTTACAGCTGAATAGTCTAGTAGCTATTTTACAAAGAGAGTCAGGAACATGGTTCTCATTTTACAGGGAAGAAAACCCCTTGAGAGCTGAAGAGAAAGAGGAAGGGGTTTGTGGCAGTGGCATCCTCAGGAGTCACATGGAGATGGAACTGGATTAAAACTTCCTGGAGTTGTGCTCTGGTTCTTGAAGTAGCAGTGCATGCCTCCTCCCTTGCACATGTCCCAAACTTAAATTAAAAAAAAATGCTTACATCACTGCTTATAACAATTCTTTTCAACATTTACATAGCCTTGCCTAAACATAAATGGAAATGAAAATAAAAAGGGAAGCACAGAACCTGATAATGTTTAATCTGTGTGCCAATCCATCCACATAGGATAACAAAAAGACAACAGGCAGACCTGTAACTTTCCCGCAAGTAAAGGTCAGTTAAACCAGCACAACCCTTTTTCCACATATAAAGCAATATAAGCTATCAGTCCTATCTGAACAGTCTCCAGTCCCAAGGCACTCTCAAAATAACTTGAAGATAAAGCAGAGATGAAAATCGGTAGATGCTGATGAGTTGGGCATGCAGTTGTCTCTTTGAGACATTTCTTAAGAGAAATTTTACATATGCTAAAAGTCAAAGTCAGGGGAGAGAAAAATGAAATGGATTAACATTTTATCGCAGACAAATAAGTTGGAAATGCTCTAATTTACAGATAATAAGATATGAGTACATGAAGATACTGCTATTGGGGCATTAAAAGTAAAAGTATTATCCTTCTGCTTAAAGATTCTACTAAAATAACTATAATTTTCTAATTAAGAAGATGTTAAATCTATGTGACAGTATAGTTAATTTCGTTCCTTGGGACCAAAACCTGAAACCTAAATGTAATAGTAACTTAAATGTTTCAGTCAAACATCCCAGAATTATTTTTCTAAGTATAACTGTATAAACAAAAATATAACAACAGCAATGGAGCAACCCTATCTTAATGCTGCCTTCTGACATCAAGACAAAAGCATTAAAGTCTTCGGACTCCAGTATTTGATACACAGCAAATAATTCTTTCTTTACAAAGCACAAGACAAATCCAGTGTAACCACTCCAGAGCTCCTATCATTGTCCTTATTCAACCCATCATCTAGAAAACAAGGCTCCAGATGCTGGATCTAAACTGGAGAGGGGCAGATTTAGACTAGACATAAGGAGGAATTTCTTCACCACAAGAGTGGGGAGGCGCTGGCCCAGGTTGCCCAGGGAAGCGTTGGCTGCCCCATCCCTGGAGGTGTTCAAAGGCAGGTTGGATGGGACTTTGAGCAGCCTGATCTGGTGGGATGTCCCTGCTCATGGCAGGGGGCCTGAAACTAGATGATCTTTAAGGTCCCTTCCAACCCAAACTATTCTATGATTCTATCTTTTTTTTTCATGTTTTGTGGTGAAAGTTGATTTGTCCATTTCCTTAAGTTTGTATCCCACAGCAGGATTTCTGTGTTTTGCTGTGATTTTCAAGAAAAAACATACTGTTTCCAAATCATCCAAGGCTACCCTGCCTGGGAATGTTGGAAGGGTTAACTGCCAGTGGACTATTACTAAAGTATAAACCAACCTCAGAATTTTTTGGAAGATGATTCATGAAGTGTTTATGGCACTGAAATTTGTAATACATCAGCAACCACCACAAATGGATTTGCTCTACTGTAAGCCTGCATATTTCACTGCAAATGGCTTTTGTGTTCACTTACCATTGGTAATGAAATGAACTGCCCTTAAAATGAAGGAATACATTTCCAGCGGTTGTGGATGTGTTATAGATGTTCTTTGCTGCAAATACATTATGAATTTTTAAAGCATTAAATATGTATGTACTATTTATAGTATTCTTACAAATACAGAGAGACTTTACGTTTTGAAGACTTATAAATTTTTTTATGATTTTTCTCTTGATTTTTTTCTTTTTTTACAGCATCTGCAGCATTTACATAGTCTGCCGTGCAGAACAATTATTTTGTTCAAGAAATCATCATGTTTTACTTCCAGTTCATCTCCCACATACCATAGATCTGTTTTCTTTAGATCAATTTTCTATTTTTTGTAAATCTATTTTCTTTACTGTCTATTTTAAAGCAATGAAACCTTTTTTTTTCTTCCTACTGCAGTAATCATCACATATCATTTTCCCCCATATAACTGCAGTATTGAACAACAAATTAGCTCTAAAGACAAGACACCAAGCACTGAGCTTAACAATGTTTCTTTGTGCGTACAGGCCCGTTTGGTTTCCTGTGTTACATGTGGGTTGATGTTGTCAGTCTGAACTACAGTTTAGGTAGTGTTAGGCAATTCTTAACCCAAGCTCTGTTGAGTAACGCTTCCCAGAACCTGTAGGCAATCTGCTGTAATCTGCTTAATTCTGTATTTCAAAAGCTACACAAGGAGAAAGACTATCTTCTTGCCTCCAGGTGCTGACTAGGTGATTGAAAGCAAATCACAGATTTTCTGCTGCCAGTGCTCCTCCCAAATATTACCAGGTACAGAATTTAGTCTTGCAGCATTTGCAGTGACTCTATTGGTCTGGATAACATTGAAAAGGGTTCATAAGGAGAAGGTTGTGTAGTTGAAAATAAGGATGCTACTAGTTTGTATTGCAAAAATGTGTGGGAGAGGGGCCAGTAAAAGTTTTGAGTGCATGACCGCAACAAGTTTGAGTATCTAAACAGGGTGATCGCAGACAAAACAGATGGCCTAGATGTTAGCTGGCAAAACCTTTATCACTACAGCCTCTAAAGATCGTGACGGTACATGAAAGAAGAAGGAAGATGAAAATATTTCAGTAGAGCTGGGGAAACTTCTGCTCACTGAATACTTTTCTTAAGTAATTCCTTCTTTGACTGTTGTTTTTTTGTCTAGCAATTTCAAGTAGTTTATTAGGTTGATTAAGTTTTACGCAGCCACACTTGCCTTGTAGTATGCTCCTTACTGCCACCTCACTTTGATCTTCAGGATCTACCTGCTCTACCTTGCACGCCACAAGCTCTGAGTTTTGCAGTGTGAGTCTTCTACTCCAAGGTAGTCCATCTGTTCCAGAATTGAGCAGATAAGAAAATAACAACAGCTATTTTTCTTTTTTTCTGACCAGCTGTTGTCTTGAAAAAGGTGCAAACCCTATTCTTTTTTATCAGAACCTTGGTGCCTCTCAATTAGAATAATTGCAGGCCAGTTCTGTTTCTAATACTCTCTGGAAAAAAAAGATAATTTGAGAATAAATTCTGAACAAAATTTACTTGAAAGGGAAAAATGTTTCAAGAAAATCTGAAATTGGCTTTTATTCAGAAAATAAATTTGTTAAAAGATTTTAGGAATTACTTCCTGACTGGGAATTCGTTCTGGGAATTCATTGTGTTTCAACAGAGCATTTCACTACCTGCTGTTAATTTTGTTCTCTTGGTATTGATAATTTGCTTTAAACTGCAAAATATCTCCTTCCAAAGCCAATTTGTTTAACTGCATGGCTAAACAATTTTTTCATTTATATGTGTGTATTTTCTGTGCTAATGTTTCCTACAGAAATCACTGTGAATTATGCTTCACACAATTATGACTTTAGAGTAGAATCACCAACATTATTTTTTATCAAATGCTTTAAATGCCCTGTGTATTACAATGATGAATAAATCACAAGATATCTTACTGAAGGCAGTTCTTGTCTAAGAGATATACAGGCATTCAGGTATATATATACAGGTACATTTGCATTCATCATGTTTAGAAAGTAAAATATTTTAATGTATGTAGCTCTGGAACAGGAAATAGAGTATTTGGTTGCTGTTCTCTTCTCTGCCGCTGTCTGTATGATGCTGTCTCTCTTGGCTTCTATTTCTCCACTCATAATTTATCTGTCATGACTTCTCGTCAACAATTATTTCTTCCTATAGGTACTAACCAAACCAAAACTTTACCCTCAGCTGGGAGCCTTCTATATAGTAATGGTGTCAGACTTGTGAGTATGGAGTTCTTTTCAGAAAGATACAACTTGCAGTTCAAAGTTTTTTCACGTGACGTGACCAAAGGGAAAACGGGTATGAAAAATAACTCAAGAGAAACTTTTGGAAAGTATTTACACCAATGGAGAATATCTAGGTATTAAGGCCCGAAAAGCCAAGCTCTGTTTTAGTCATTTAAATTACTCCTGTTTCTGTACTCAGGGCCATATTTGACTAAGAAACACTTAGATGGGGTTTTGGTTTAATATTATGAGTAGTCCTTCATACTCCAGTGAGTGTTCACTTCTCAACAGGAATGCTCAAATACTTAAAAGGAACTTTTTATTAATTCCAGTCTGTGAGATCTCTGTGTTCTTTAATGAAGGACTTTAGTATAGCTCACATATTTGCATGAGCTTCACTTGTTTATTATTTTAGCACTAAAAATAGTTTTAAATTTTTCACTGTTGATGCTGCTAGCTGGCTAGAGAAATAATTCCAGTGATCCATCACAGGCAGGTGAGCGGGTGCTGAAAGGCTACAGGTCAGATTTTGAAAGACATTGAGATACCCCAAAATCTTTGTGAGTCTTATCCTTGATACCACTTTGAAAATCTATGAGAAAACAGGCTGCTTCATTTGGGATAGCCCTTTCTTGCTCTGTGTCATAACCCTGGGGCTGCATGGTCCTCTGCAAGTGTCCTTAAGTGTACGGGTGACAGACTCCAATATTATTCTGAACCAGTCAATGCTTTAGGTGAGCTGGGATTTACCCTGAAGAACTGAATGGCAACAATTCCAAAACTTCACCAGGAAGAAAGCTTGGCTCATATTGCATGAGCATGTATCTTCAAAAGGTAGGGATTTTTTATATGAAAGTTTGTCTTTCACGTTTTTTTTATCAGTTCAGTCTTAAAAGATAGCATAGATAAAGTAGGAGGTATTTGGCTGTGTGGCAAACCTACCAAAGTAGTCAGCATTATTGAATCAAAATGTTGAAAATTATTTTCTTGTAAATACAGATTAAGAAAAACCTGAAGAAATTTTGCCAGCGTTCTGTTTAATTTATAGTCACTAAGCTTCTACTCAAGAACAGATTAGTGGATATGGGTTTAGATATCTTCTGCTGCAAGGAAAACCAAAGTTACCCACTGCAAAATCATTTTGTAGCTGTTTAAGGAATGTTAGCATAATGTTTGATGGCCCATTTAGGTTTGTTGGACGCATCGGCCTCCCATACTCGCTTTTGTTTTGAAGCCTGAAATAAGAAACACAGGAAAGCCATGGAATGGATTTAAAGATCCATCCCGGGGCTCCTTAAATTAAATTAACAGGGACCAGCCTACCCGGGTCACAGTGTAGCACATTTTGAGAGAATCTGTTCCAATAACCTCATAATTTCAAGTCTGATCCTGAAAATGTATGTCTGATATACATATTGGTCATCTGACAGATTTAAACAATGAGGAGCTAAAGGTCTCCAGCCATTAGTTTAACACTGCTGTATCTTTGATGAGGAATGATGATTTCTGAACTTACTGATTGAAGCAACCCAGCTCCATAAACAGCTGTGGCTTGAGAAAGGTATGTCCATGAGCAGTTTCACTGAGTGACGTAGTTAGGGGATCCAGGATCACACCTTGGGCCTTAAAATAGGAAAAGAAGTAGGCCAAGCCCCAAAGCCATAAGCAGAGGCATCGGGATATAGATATGTGCTTTTGAGTTACTTCTGCACATGATACATAAGTGGGATCTACAGTTGAGAATATTGTGGCTCTATTTATTTTCTGCACAGATGAAAGAATTTATAGGGAGATTATCCATATAAAGTTTTTTTAAGGTATCATACACTTGTGATTTAAAGCTTGCATCCTCATTACCACGGGTTTTAATTTTCTGTCTGTACACTTAAAACAACTCCTTGCTCGTAGACCATAGGGGGTAGCACATCTCTCTTCTCCTCAGAGTACCCATACGTGATTGATACATGTGCAAGTGTTGAATTAAATCTCTGTGGGGTTAATTTATTGTAACTGAAGGCTGAGCAGCACAAAAAAAATGTTTGATCATTACAGAATTAATACCTAATGTGTTGAAAAGTCTTACGAAGAGTGGCTGAGGGAACTGGGGTTGTTTAGCCTGGAGAAGAGGAGGCTGAGGGGAGACCTCATTGTTCTCTACAACTACCTGAAAGGAGGTTGTGGAGAGGAGGGAGCTGGGCTCTTCTCCCAAGTGACAGGGGACAGGACGAGAGGGAATGGCCTCGAGCTGCGCCAGGTTCAGACTGTATATCAGGAAAAAATTTTTCACAGTAAGGGTTATGGGGCACTGGCAGAGGCTGCACCGGGAGGGAGTTGATTCCCGATCCCTGGAGGTGTTTAAGGGACGGGTGGACGAGGTGCTGAGGGACGTGGTTTAGTGGCAGATAGGAATGGTTGGACTGGATAATCCAAAAGGTCTTTTCCGACCCGGTGATTCTCTGATTCTACGAAAAGGACAAGGCAGCGTTCGGACAGGTCCGAAGGGTTTGTTTTTTCCCCCCGAACTTTCTCATAAATAGCCGCCGTCAGCCCGATTTAGCAGCAATTCACGCGTTCAGGGACGCTGCGATGCTCTCCTCGTTAGCGGAGCAGCACAATTCTTGTAAGACTCGGTTTCCTTTGGGCGAGAGGAAGGGGAGGAAGCAGGCAGGGATGTCAGAGCATCGCCAAGGGCACCGGTTTAATCGGCGCTTTCCCGAGCGCGCCCCGCGCATCCCTCCCCGCCGGGACATCCCGCCCCGCTCCGGGACGGTCCCCCGGGGGTCGCTCCAAGTTGTTCCCGGGGGGAGGTCCCTCCCGGCGGGGATGCGGGGCGGGGTGGGGGGGGCGGCCCGGCTCCTCGCCGCCCCGCGGGGTGTCCGGGCGCCGCCGCGCGGCCGCCGCTCCCGGGCGTTCCCGGAGCCGCCGGGCAGCCCCGCCGCAGTTCGCTCCCGAGCGCCTCTCGCCGCCGCTGCCGCCGCCGCCGCCTCCTCCCGCCGCCCCCCGGCCCCGCCGGGCTTGAAGGTCACCTCCGCCCGCCCCGCCGCCGCCGCCGCCGCTCGCCGCCCCCGGAGGGTCTCGCCGCGCGGGCTCGGGGGCGGGGGCCGCGGCAGGACGCGCTGAGGGCGGCGGGGGAAGGGGCTGCGGCGGCCGGCAGCGTCCCGCCCGCTCCCCGCCGGAGGGGAGCCGCGACCCCTCGCCCGCCTCGCCTCTTTATGGTGAGTTGAGGGGGCGGGGCGGGGCGGCCCGGCCGGCGGTGGGGGACAAAGGGGACCCTCGGTGCGGGGTATCCCGGCTGGTGATGGGGGCAATGAGGCAGCTCGGGGCGGGGCATCCCGGCCGGTGATGGGAGCAGCTCGGTGCGGGGCATCTCGGCTGGTGCTGCGGGACGAGGGGGACCCTTGGTGCGGGGCAGCCCCGCCGGTGATGGGGCGGCAGCTCGGTGCGGGGCAGCCTGGCTGGTAATGGGGGCAACGGGGCAGCTCGGTGCGAGTCATCCCGACCGGTGATGCGGGATGGCGAGGACCCTCGGTGCGGGGCATCCCGGCCGGTGATGGGGGACAAAGGGGACCCTTGGTGCGGGCCATCCCGGCCAGCGATGGGGGCGATGGGACCCTTGGTGCAGGGCATCCTGGCTGGTGCCAGGGGACAAATGGGACCCTCGGTGCGGGGCATCCCGGCTGGTGCTGGGGGCAGCGGGGCGGCTCGGTGCGGAGCATCCCGACCAGTGATGCGGGATGGCGAAGACTCTTGGTGCGGGGCATCCCAGCCAGTGCTGGGGGCGAAGGGGAATTGGCTGCCCCTCTCTGCCTCGCCCCTCCGCCCCTCGGGAAGGGGGCGCGGCTGGGAAGTTGTCGGGGAGCAGGGGGTGCGGGCAGGGAGCCGAGCGGCTGAGCCGCCTGCCTGCAGCGCGCCGGGGAGAGGCTGCCGGGGAGGTGTCTCCCCAAAGCAAGAACGAGAACAATGGCCAGTCGGGTTTCAGATGAGTTACCGGTTGCAAGAGTGCAGATATTTAGCTGCGGGGATACAACTTGCCTGTAAGTCATCAGTATTTACTTATTTTAGAGGCGCTTCATCCTGTGGCTTTCTCCTGCAGCATGTCTCGGGAGAGAAAAAAGTATCGGTGCTGGCTACGTATGTGTTCCATACAGGTGAAGCTACACGATATAGATTTTAAATGTATAGGCAGTTCCAGGTGGAGCTGGCACTCCTGAGCAGAGGGACGGTTTGGCAGTGTGACCGTGGCACGCGTTCTGCGTTTCCAAAATGTGTAACGTGGCTGTTGGAGATCAGGCTGCCAACTTAACATGGTTCACGCAGATGGGGAAAGGAATGTGGTCTGAAGTTCGACTCTGGAGTGATTCACATCAGCGAGGTGTGAAAGATCTTGTCCAAATCCGCAGCTTTTGTTTATTGACTGTCTGAATTGCAAATGCGGCACTGTGGGTTAGATTGTTAACTAGTTTGGGGATGACTGTTTTTTCACTTTAAATAACATTGAGCTTATTCGAGACGAGTGTGATCGTAAAATACAGCGGTTATAGAAGACGGTGTCCCAAGAATGTCAGGTCCCCTGCTTTACTTCTCACTCTAGAGCTGATGATACTTAAGACAGAAAAGATGCTGCATGTTTCAGTTGCCATTTAGAAGCATGAAAACTATTGTATGTACAGGTTACAGAAGTCGAAGATAGATTTTGTCGTTCTGTGGCAAAGCCTGATGACCTAAATGAAGTTTGGATCAATCTAAAATGAAGTTAGTCCTTGTAATCTAATAGTTATTTTTTAGAGACCAGATAGTCACAGCTGCTTCACGAATTATGCATTGGGAAGAGTGGCAGGTGTGCGTGCGTGTGAATTTTCAATGTGTATCTCAATAGATTATTTAGTTTTTAGGAAAGTATTTTGTATCACAAGCTCCATTTACCGGGATTATAGTAGTGATTTAGAATAGCTCGAACTATGGTACTATTAATTTATTTTTGCTTTCTTTTGTTTAAATGTTTTGTAGCATTTCTGATTACAGTCCAAATCTGCTGTCTCTCCTAGGTAGGCTTTAAAGGCATGGCTACCCAAGTTTCAGTGGCGATTCATTCTTCTGGTAAATGTATTAGACAAAGGATTTGCATTTCCTGAAATGAAGTCTGTGTTTGTAGTGTCAAGACTATATTTCTTTATTCTATTAGTACTTAACTGAGTAAAAGTAATATAGCTGACAAACGTAATGAATAAGATTCATGGAACATTGATGATTTTTATAGTTCTTGTAATTGAAGTGCTTGGTGTCCTTGACACGATGAGGATGCTTTTCTGGTTTTCATGAAAGGGTAACCTTAAATGACAGAAATACTAGCCTGAGTCAAGTGTCGAGGAAGAGAGCAGGATTCTTGAATGCATAATGTGCTACATTTCCAATATGGAGTTTGAGTGTACACCTAGGATTATAAGGTCCAATTCCCAGCATTGTGAATTATTTTAGTGATGCCTACACGCTCAACGCAAACGTAATCCCTTACTAACATGCACTGCCGACTTGCTGCAAAGGAGGGAGAATATTATGTCCTTAGGCCATGGCTGCCAGTACTGCTGGTTTTTGAAGTTCCTCCTTGCTTCACAAGCTGCAGTCCCACACAAAGCCCCTTTGAAGTTGAACATGCAATAGCAAGGCCAAAGGGGACTCAGCCACTCGTATAGTCAATCTTTCTGCCCAGGGCAGGATCAGCTTATACCTGTGTCATCTCTGATGGATGTTTGTGTACTTTTTCTATTCCCCTTTACCTCTTGCTTTTCTTTTTCCCCGCTTTTGCTATTTTTTCTTTCATCTGATTTTTTTCTTAGTCTATGCTTTTACTTAATTATTTTCTAAAGAATCATCTCATTCCCTCTGAACCATCTGTCCCACTGGCATGCCCAGTCTCTCTTCCAGTATTTTTTATTGCTTTCTGGGGTACATACTTCTTCTCTGCCAGCCCTTCATACCTGGCTTTACCAGGTTTTTGCCTGTTTTTAAGGAGGGATTTAGTGGAAATAGTATCCTTGGTCTTGCTTTGTGCAGATACGTAAACTTCACCCAAGACTAAAAGTGCTGCTCAGTATTGACTTGCACTGGGGGAAGTTGATGTAGTTGGAAGTACAGAGCAGAAGAGACCAATGACTGAGTTAAATAATTCACCATCACTAATTTATCATGCTTTAACTTTGAAGTGGCATTATCTGAGTTTAAAATCTTATAAGTGTTATATACTGTAAAGATCGAATTCCTAATGCTGGCTGCAAGAAGAAATGTTATTTGCAGTTAGGGAAGGCATGGCTACGGTAAGCGTGGGGTTGCCTGGCAGGTGTATTAATCTGAAAAAGATGAATCTTCCATAATTAAGACTGATATATAATACTAGAACTTGAGAGAAATGTAGCAGCTTAGAAATGTTTTCCTTTTAACTGTGTTTATTTTGTGTATCTTTTGTAACTCTCTCTACTGCTTTCTTGGATCTTGACTTCTTCCCATTTTACATGGAAAACTGGGGATGCTGCTGTCTCCTGCACCTTTGTAAAAGTAGCATGTGACTAAAACGAAGGAGTTAAGAAATAAGTGCATGGACAAGGCTTCAGAGAGTAGCAACTCACATATTAGGTGGCCTGGCTGCTTATGGTCTCGATTGTGAAATCATTTAAAATGTGTGGCAAACCTTCCATTGACTTGATTGTGCAGTATTTGTTTTCTGTCTCCAACAGCAGAATGTTTTCTGAGAGCTGGAAGTCCCAGTTTCTGAGGATCTTTTCACAAGTAATTGATGAGAAGCCGAGAATATATTCCAAGCAATTGCTATTTTTAAAGCTTCTCATCAGTAAACAAATGGTAGCGAGTGCTGGAGTTAGTGAATCCCAGCTTTCTTCTATGTTTTGTAGTTTGTTGATCTTGAGTCTGTCACAGTGCTGTCTGTGATTCAAACTTTCCCTTTACTTTTCAGCATTTATTAATATCTTTTCCACTGGATTTTTTTAGAATCTAATACAGTATGAGTACATGCTGATGCACCTCTCTTGGTGAGGATGCTCATAGGATCACGCTCTTCTGATTGCTTGTTCCAAAGTTTTTCTAGAGATTTTATTGTCTCTGGGTTCAGGCTCTGTATTAAGTGTGGCCAAATATTGTATGATCAGAACTGCTAGTCTGAATATATGTATGTTTTTCTGAGAAAGCCACGAAATGCAAACTTAATACATGAATTTCCACTCTAAATACATACTGGTTTAGAGGTTGTGAGTGTGTAAAAACATGAGGAGGAGAATGTTTAAATGAGGAAGTGCTACCGTTTCAGATAAAAATATTCTTTTTGACAGGTAAAGCATTTGTAGAGAAGGTGAAAGAGCACCTGTATACAGGTGGAAGAAAGCACAGTTGTATTGGACAGTTGTTCTTGAGTTAAAAGTAACAGGACAAAAGTTTTGCTGTGTTGAAATTAATAGCATCTTCACTTGAGATAACACAGTAGTGAATTTCTGTGTACTGCCCTGAGGGGAAAGCCCAATGCAGTTGTAGTTGGTTTCCTTGAAACTAGGTTGCTCTGTATCCTGTCGTTTGGATGCTTTGTGGCTCTTTTGTCTTTCAGATATCTATAGCTTACACATAAGAAAACACACGCAGAGAAAATATATATATTGCCTTAAAAAACTTGCAGTCTGTTGTGGAGTTTCTTATTTTGGTAGCAGAGTGAGTGTTAAGCCTTTGAGAAACTCAAACAGATCTAGACCCCTGGATTTAAAAATAAAATGTCAGGTAATTGTCTTGTTGTCTTGAGAAAATGTATCTTTAAAGTGCCTGTCTATTGCATAAAGGCACCCATCTTTCCCAAAAGTAGTTTGTCTGATGAACAGGCTTTACTCTTCCCCTGGATAGCCAGTTCCTGAGTTTCTGCTTTTATTGTTTATATTTGTTTTGTTAAATAGGTCTTTGATGTCTGATTTTTTTTTCACCATATGTTGTAGAGGATTGACATTTTATAGTTTGAAGAGAGATAAATGGGCAATGTTGAATGGGACTGATACAAGAAAAAGGCTTAATAGTCTTTGTCAGAGCCAATATCAATATCTTTGTCTGCTCTGGCAGAATTCCACTTTTCTCACAAGTATTAGTTTTCCATATAGCAGTGGCCCAAACATTTAGATCTCTTTCTTGACAGCTAATTAAATATATGGCCTAATAATCACAGTAGATAGCAAAATAAATACTCCAGATAAAGCTCTTAGCAGTTTCTCCTAAATTAAGCATTACGCAATGTTGTGCAGTTATTTTGTTCAGCAAGTTAATGTCATAGTAAGTTAAGGTCCTGTAAACAGTCCTAATATGAAAAGCTAGAATATAGTATTAAATACTGGTTGTAAAATAATTTTCTGTCTACAAATTTATGTAATTCTGTAGCACTGCCTTGGGGTGCACCGTAGTCTGTGCATTCTGTGACCACAGAGCTTACAATTTTGCTTCTTTGGTGGGAAAAGTTATTGAAGCATCAGTCTTGCTACTTGGTGGTTGCCTTTGATCAGTGTCATGGTAAATAAGTTGATGAAATATCATCTGTTACAATGAAACTCTACAGTGAAGGTCTAGTATTGGAAAAAAAAAAAGAACATATATTACTCCAGTACAGACAGTCCACCCTGTATGTGTGTAGTTACTTAAATGGCCTTTCCTCCAACATCGAAGATGAGCTACCTAAAATGTCATCTACCACATGGTGATATCCATTTTAAGTCTGCAACAATATAAATGCTAAGGAAGTCCCAGAGTGCAGTTTGAATTGAGCCACATAGAGTGACCCAGCAGGAAGATTAATGGATCTAGATACCCTCCTGCTCTTTCGGTGATATTAGACCCCCTTCCCCCTCCTTAATTTAGGACACACTCCAAATGTCTCCTTCACTTCATGGTGACCCCTTCTCTGTTGCCATTGTGATAATACGTTAGTCTGCAGCTGCCTCCACAGGAGGTCGATTTGGTTTCCCCAGGTCATGACAAGTATTGAACTCTTGCCAAATACCAAAATTGTCCATATTGCATCTTTTGCACACTTGCTTCATTGTGAATGTCCTCAATTTAAAACCAGATTATTTCATTGTTATTGTTTTCCAATCCCTGCCCATGTCTCTTTCATTTAAGTTTTTGGTTTGTTTCTGTTTTACAGTGTTGTTTTCATTTTGGTTCAGTACTGAATCTCTGGCTGTAGCTGATTGTTAAGTATCTTATGCCACTAAGGGAAAAATCAGTCGTAAAGACCACTTGTCAGATGGAGGAGCTTGGGGGCTTACCTAGCAGCCGAATGCACGGAGCACCCTGCAGTACCACACACAAACAGATCCTTTGGGGTTGTATAAGCCTTACTCTAAAATCATATGTTCTTTGAGACTGAAGACTTCTTTTATTCCTCCTACTGTAAAATGCCATCAAATCAGTCGGCTTTGGTGCTGATATGATCTTTCGTCCTCACTCTGGGAACTGTCATATCTAATAAACCACCTGATTAATCAGTACTTGTTGGGACATACAGATTCAAAGGGGCAGAGTGATGCAGTCAGGTGGCTTGGCCCCTTTAATGACTTTGAGCAGAGTTTTGTTTTCAGGAATTGCCAATTCACTGCAACAAAGTATGGTGTCAACTTTGGGTGATAACACTTCTTACTTGTTTTGCTCTGGATGTGGTTAGTCTGAAGCTTTCGCATTTCCGTTGTTTCAGTCCTCACGGTTGTAATCTTGCCCTTGAATCAACACCAACTTGTGTTTTGTTGCTGCCAGAGAACCACCTATCCTAGAATATGTATGTTTGTTATACAGGAGTGGATTTTATAAATGACTCTTGTGTTGCTTGAAATCTTGTTACGTGCAAACTTGTCTAGGTAGAAACCTAAATATTTTATTATATTCTAAATATAAAAGTGCTTTTTTTGATATACTATATCCAAGCATATATCACAATAAACTTCTGGTGCTGAAGAGTTCTGCAGGGTGGTCTCCTGGAGACAGCCAAAAAGGATGGTGAGGTCGTGATACCAGCTCTTGAGTACTAGGTAAAACCACTGTCCTTAATGAAAAGAAGTAATTTAAAACAATTTTAAACCACAAACAATTAAAGTGATTAAATTTAGGAAGATACAATTTCCTTATGAATTTTATATGAAGAACGTAACTTAGCAATAATACATGACACAGGACAAGATAATGAAATCATACAGTAAAATAAAAACAAATAGTTAAATAATTAGACTTAAGTGAGTCAAGAAAATCTCTTGTTGTAATAAGAAGTGTCCATCTTTTTTGTTACAGGAGTCTGTGGTATTGTTCATGTTTCTTTAAAAATGGGTTAATCTTTTCTTTTGCACTTTTAAATGTTATATTCTAGTGCTAAGAACCTTCTTATTAAGTCCAGTTATGCTGCTGCTGTGGATGCATGTCAGGTTTGCTTACTGCAATCCAAAGAAATGAAGGCTTTCCTAGTCATTTTAAGGGTTTTTCCTTTCTCCTGAAAACCAGCACTAGTACTGCACTATCCATATATATGGTCTCTATTTGTATCCTATCCAGTAGGATTATTTCCACTTTAAGAAGAAAATATGCAAAAAAAAAAAGAAAAGATTTGCAGACGTCTCATGGTAGTCATTGTAGTGTGTGTGCTTCCAAAGTGTGGCACTTTGCCAGTCCTGATTTTCCTATTTGTTCTTCTCTGTTGGCTCTGGAACTACTGAGGTAAAAGTAGCAATTAACAATTTTATTTTTGCTAGTATTGCAGCTGTCTAGTTCTGCTAAAACTGCTATTTAGCAAAGTGGTAGGAAAGGAAGCTTTGCATGAGGCTTTGTAATAATGCCGAGGTGTGAAAGAGGTATTGTTCAGAGAACACAAGGATTCAGAATGCTTTGAACGTGGTTTGCTCACTATCTTTCTCATAGTTTATTTTTCTTAGTTTGCCTATGACACAGATTGAGGAGGGTGGGGTCTGGACCAGCAAACAACTGTGTTTGTGCACCTTACTGACTTAAACTTGTTTCTTTAAATTTTATTATTACTTTTCCAGCGGGGAGTAAAAGATGAAGGATCACTGAACCTGGAGTTTGACATACATGGCAGAATCCTTGTTTTAGAGGGTACATCAGTGCATTGTTGATGTGCAGAACTGGTGTAGGTTAGTAACATGTTACAGTAGTCAAACACTCAGAAAAATACACACACCAACAACTGTGCACGCACAGAGTTCCAAAATAGAATCATAGAATAATTTAGGTTGGAAAAGACCCATAGGATCATTGAGTCCAAAGCTTAACCCAACACTGCCAAGTCAACCACTAAACCATGTCCGTAATCGCCACATCTACATGTCTTTTAAATACCTCTGTCATGGTGACTCCACCACTTCTCTGGGCAGCCTGTTCCAGTGCTTGACAACCATTTCCATGAAGTAATAATTCCTAATATCCAGTCTAAACTTCCCCTGGTGCAACTCCAGGCCGTTTGCCCTCATCATCCAAAAGAACTGCCTTTTGGAGACCATGTTTCCAACTCCTGGCTCCCTGAAATTGCGTAGGTACATGTAAGGATAGACACTGAAACTGAATTAGCATGTACACCTTGAACGTGGCCAGCCATAGAATCATAGAATCACCAGGTTGGAAGAGACCCACCGGGTCATTGAGTCCAACCATTCCTATCAAACACTGAACCATGTCCCTCAGCACCTCGTCCACCCGTCCCTTAAGCCCCTTCAGGGAGGGTGACTCAATCCCCTCCCTGGGCAGCCTCTGCCAGTGCCCAACAACCCTTTCTGTGAAAATCTTTTTCCTAATGTTCATGGGCTAGAACAAAACCAACCTCATCTTCCATTACTAGTAGTGGAGTTGTTACCTCAAATCTTGGTATTGTTGCTACAATAGATGTTGACATATATCTAATCAGCCAACCATCAGTTACACAAAGCAGTTCAGATCCTCAGGACAGCTTTCTGGTGCCATTTTAGGCACTAAGGGCACGTGCCAACTGCTACTCCAGCAAGGCCCATGTCTCTTGGATGCCTGTATTTCTCTTGTGAACGCCTAGGATTCCTCTGGGCTTCTCTGACAGCAGTAGGCATCCACATTTAGATGCCTGTACGGCTCCCCTCCTAATCTGGAAGGAAACTGCACTTAAACACCGAAGCACCAATGCAGTGCAAGAACACAAAACTTCACACTATCAACAAAGCAATCTGTAAACTCCTAATAGAACATGATATATATGTGGTACCAAATCTTCTGTATCTCCTTCTCAAAATGTATGATAACTCTGGCTTTTGTTTCTGACGCCAGAAGCTGAAGTTTTCAAAGTACTGCAGTGATGGTAGGAAGTCTGCATGGTTGTATTTCAGGCTTATTCTAGATAATTAGGCTTTTGGAGGTAAGTGACTGAGCACTCTTGTCTCGTTGTCTGCTCTTCAATCACTTTTTCTGTAATTAGCAGCAGTAACAGTGATACAGGTAAAAAACAAGTCTCTCAACAGTTAATGGTGATGCAGGTACCAGGGCCTTTGCTCTAATCAGCACTATTATCTGTATAATTATAATAATTATTATTATCTAACTATTATTTGAATAGCAAATTTGTTTTACAGTGATGACTACAGAGTTAAAGTTCTGATGATCTTGTCAGGGTGTATGTTGAGAACTCCTGTGCATTTGATGTCTGATGGATGTTTTATGCCTGACAGTTTGGTGTGGTGGGGGTTTCTTTTGGTTTTTTTTATTGTTGTGTTTGGGGTTTTTGTGCTGTTGAATAAAATGACAACAATAGGGCATTAATATTTCTTCATATCGGTCTTGCTTTATGAATGTATCTTCCAAGCACATGCAATTCTTAATTAATATATCTAATAATGTCATGGTAATCCCCGGCCTGGCTTGATTGGCAGCTAAATGCGTGCAAGCTTTAGATCAAGCCAAGAAGAAACAGTCAGTATAATGTTTCTCTATGTTAAACCTTTGCAAGCAGGTAAAATGAAGCAAATTGGAAGTTTTCTGTGACAAAAGTAACACAGACTTTTTTTCTGTTTCCATATTTGCACTGTTACAAAGTAGTAGACTAATATGTGAATCCAGATTTCTAAGGTAAGTATATTCTAGTGGATAGTAAATTTTACAATAGTAGCAATTGTTTCCCTGCTGAAGCCATTAAATATTTTGTCTCTCATTCTACAAGAATCAGAAAGATTGGACACTGATTTCTACTGTGGGTAATTTTGTTTATTTATTTATTTAATAAATTTTCTCAGGTGATAATATCTTTTAAGTTGCTTAAGTGTTGATTAAAATGAAAGATTGAAATGGTCGCTCTAGTCCTCGGAATAGTTTTGTTATGAACTTTCATGGTACGTGATCATACTGTTCACAAGAAAATAATACTTGCAAATAACATAAAGTAGAACAAGTGAACTAGTTGATAAACTCTTCATTTCTAATTACATCAGACTTTTGTTTGCCAGAATAAAACTATTCAGCACCTGTAGTCATCTGTGCTTTGCTGTCAGAGAGTTATGCTTGGCCTATAAATGAATATCCTTTTACCTGTATAAGTGGGTGCATCTTTATTAGGAGAGGTAAAATTTAGGCAGTAAATTGGCTTCTTTACTCTCATAAATGTGTTAAAATCAACCTGTCCTATTAGCACCTACCCTATTAGCAGATCTTAATATTGTTGTCTTTTAAGAAACAGATCCTTAGCCAATAAGTTTTTCACATTGCTGTAAATAATGACTTGCTGATTGAACTTTGTACTAACGCCTCATATTGCATTTGCTGTTTATTTTGCTGTTTAAAATGTCACGTAGTTTGGTCTCAAGTTTCATCTTTTTGAAGGTCTCCAAAGTAATTCTAAAGAGCTACAGATCATCTCTCATTTAAATCAATAGGAAATAATATTGATCGTAACAGGGAAGAGGAAAGCTGTTGGTGTCTTTTAATCTTGTATCATTTGGGCTCCTGGTATTGCTTCTGTCATTAGCTTTGCCAATACCCATCAGAGCACTTCGTAGTGGAGCTTGAACCATGGAGGATCATTGCGCTTTTGAGTCCTCTCAATTGTTAGTAGGAAAGCTGGTCTTTTTTTTAATATCTCAGGCCTGATATTTGTGCAGTGACTGTGGTGTTAGCATGTGCTGGGTTGATTCAGAGAAAACACTAATCCCTTAGTAGACTGACTTTGGGGATGTCCAAAGGCTGTGCTTTTTCTCTCACTTCTGAAAGGCTGGCTGTTGTCATCTGTGGCTTTTAAGAATCAGGAATCACATGTTAAAAACTAAGCGGATTTTAGGGTAGAAGCATATTCTCCTTTCTTTTCTTTTCATTTTTTTCATTTTAATAATTTGCTCGGCTGATGTTTAATACATAAGTAGTTTAAATAATTTAATAAAACTGTCTCAAATGAGGAAATTGAAAGGGAATTCCAAATGAATGTTATAACGCAGTACTATTGCAGCTTAACTCTTCGGTGTGGGTGGTCCTTCCTGGTACAATGCTGGAAGAGTAAAAAATGCATCATCTTAGGACTGTGGAAACGTGCACACCTACGAAAGATGGACAGAGTGGCGACAGGACAAGCATCACTGAGGTCACAAGATGACCTGCATATTCCTTTGGATAGTTGAACACCTGAATTGGGTAGTTTCTGCTCTGGAGTGAGTACCTGGGTCCTTGTGAAATTGCTTATGAATTACTTGCACTTATGCTGATGCTGTGTGTGGTGCATAAATGTGTACAGCTCTGTTTCTGGGCCTCTGTGTGTGTCAGCAGCTGTCAGCTCTGTTCCCTGGGAAGCTCTTGGAAGTTATCAGTGAGTGCTTGGTTTTACTTTGCTGTGTATTGTTTGTTTTGCTTAAGAGGTTGGTGTATACTGTCTTCTTCCTCTGAGTACAAGGCTGCATGAACTCAGCTTCACGGCTGAGTCAGACATGCTTGTATTGCTTCTTCTTCTTCTTGTCACTACCATGTATTTACCTAGTTTTTTTTTTAATGGGCTGTAAATTTATTGGTTTGTAAAGAAGAGAGCTGTGTAATTTTTCATGTGTAAAAGCTACTGTTAGTTCTTGTAGTAACTCTAGCCTAAGAAATACAGATGCTAGTTAGTGCATGCGGTAAAAATACACACAAATAATGAAATAAAAAAAAGTGAATTTGGTGCTTTCGTTTATACTTTCACGCCTATGAAACGTGTACAGCTAGTGAGTTGGTGAAAGGAATTGACCTTGGAGCTGACAGAATTGATTTGGAACTGCAGAAATATTAAGCAAGGTGTTTATGATTTCTACTAAGCACAGCTTGACAATTGTTCATATTTAATAACTTTTATCATTGTCTCTACTACTAAATTTATGCTTCTCTGTGTATGTGCAACACCTCTGAGTTGCTGACTCTGTGAGCTATAATTTTGAATTGCTTTTATTTTGTGTTTAAATTATCAACTATAATTTTATGTTATAGCACACACGGGGGAGGAAATGTTAAGCTATAATTCCAACAGCAAGCATTAAATTAATATATCATATGCTTTTCAAAAAATAAATTTAGAAGTGCATGAAGATTTACAGAATAGTCCAAATTCACAAGGATGCCAAGCTTGAGCTGCCTTAGGAACTCTGTTCATTAACTAGAATTTCTGACTTTGGCACGTGGTTGTTTTGAAAGATGTTCAGTTTTCTGGACTATATTCTGCTTATTAAAATACCTGTGTTGATTGTGTTGAATGATAAGAAATAATGGATATACTTGACCATATTCAGGTCCCAGTTGCAGTGTGTGATTTGCTAGATGATTACTGTTTTCTTTACATGTATCCTTTCACTCTGGTGCTAATACAAGTAAAATCTATTCTTTTAATTTGCTAACCTTTACTGTGAAACAATACGTGCCATTATGAGCTTTGCCTGAGTAACAGGTATAGTTACATCTTTGCATAGTAAATTGGAATTGCTAGTCTTTTGTTGGCAAAGAAATTAGGGAAAAGATTATTTGAATGTAAATTGCCCTATCACTGAGCATTTTTATACAAATTAGGCAAAAATAATTTCCTGTGATACCTCAGAAATCAAAAATGGAAGAAAGGCATATTTGCGTAGACTGTTTAGCTACAGAGTGTCCCCGCACTTTAACATTTAGAACTACAGAATACTGATATAGTTTGTCATATCGAAATATGGACATTGTTAATTTTTTATGTAGCTCCATTAGATAAGAAAAAAAAAACATTGAGGGCATTAAATCCTAATCTTCAGAGAAATGCGTTTATAGAATGCCAGCAGATGTCAGTATGTTCTTGTCATATAGCCCTTTTGTTTTTAAACAATAGTTTTCTATGAATTAAATAATATGGGAAGAAGTAGAGTATTGCAACACTATCTTAATACAGATCTGTTTAATTCAAATATTCCACTGAAAAGGTGGGGTTTTTTTTCCTTTCTCTCTTCTACACCTGGCTTAGTACAACATCCATGTACACATTAGCTTGCACTCTCTTCAGGCTGCTTAAAGAACATAGTTTAAAATCCTTTCCTAAATGGAGATGTGTTACTGATATTTTAGTGCCTTAGTTTTTCATTGAACTTTTTTTTTTTTCTCGGTAGAACTTTTTTTGTCTATGTTTCGTTCATATATTCTTGAAAATACTGGTGCCCTTCTTTCTGTCTGCATAGCTACTGAATGTGTTTGAACTCTAATGTGTTAAATAAAATTTGTCTAATTTAGAGATTATTTTTTTACTGTTTATACATGCTAATAAAAACAGATGAGCTGTTTCTTGTGTTGCTTGTATTCAAAAAATCAATGCCATTGTGACATTGTGGAGAAGCCTTTCCCTTCTCCTCTGAAAGTGCAAAGTGATGCCGTATTTTGAGAAAGGATACAGAATTCATAGGCTGGAGTACTCACTATAATAAGCTGACCGCAGTTTTTAAAACATCATGGAATGTTTCCAGGTTGCACTTTTAGGGCGATGGGCAGATGGTGCTTTTATAAGCTATGGATGAACAGATGGAACCTGTAGCCGACGTGAAAGGAGTCTGCAGCCTTCTGACAGGTAATCCGAACTGTATCCTTCCCTGAGATTGTTACGCTGGTACCGCAGAGACGATATTAAAACTCCTATTTGTTTTTCTCCCTGTATTTGTCAACGTTGTCTCTTTATGGTGGAGTACTCTACACGTCAAAGAAGATACCTCTGAATCTCTTAACATAGAACTGCAATACTTTGGTCTCAATCTGATGATTTTGGCCATTGTTCGTCTTAGGCAGCTCCACCAATACCAGAAAGAGAGACCCCACCGTTTTCAGTTTTGGTTGCCTGAAGCACTTGGTGCCTCAGTGTGTTTGGTGGTGAAAGAAGTGGTAAGAATCCTCTTTGGATACAGAAGGACATTTACTTCAGCTTCTGTTAGGGAGCTAATGCAGATTTTATCCTCGTATGTTTTTTTGGTTTTGTTTTTTTTTTTTTGTAAATATTCTGTCATAAAATACTGTAGCTGTCACTTTAGGCTTTTTAATTACATTTCCAAGTAGAAATTTATTTTACATTTGTTTTCTCTTTCTTCAACCCTCTTTTCAAGCCCTGTCATCTTAAAGAGTTTGTTTTAGATGCAGGGTCTATTTATTGTGACTTATTCCTTATTTCTTCTCATCTCAGACTGTTCCCATGAATTTCAGATCATGCAAATGTGAATTGAGGCAGGCAAAACAGATAAGAAAGATATCTCTGGAGTTTAAGAAAACCCAGACCGTATAGTATTTTAGAGGTAGTAGTACTGGAAATAAGGCTGTTTTATTTTTGAAGAGTGGTTTTATTGCGTTTGCCCTTGATGCTGTTTCTAAAGATGCTGATAAACACACAAATATCCGATTAAATATCATGCTTAAATTAGTTCTAAGTAACTGTTTGTATGACATACTAATATAATTTAATTCAGGTTGGCTTGCTTTCCTGAAGCTGAATGGAAGAAATTAGAAAATTGTAGTTCTCTTTCATTTTCGTGTAAGGAAAAAAAAAAAGGAAATGCAGATATTTGAGGGTCTACGTGTGTAATGCTTGAAATTTTATACATTTTCTCTTTTTGTAGTGAAATTAAAAAGCAAAAAGTATTTTTCAACCACCATGTCCCTTTCAAGAGAGGGGATTTTGAGTAGTCTTCTAGTCAGGAATTACCGTTCATGGTTCATAAAAGATGTGGAGTGAATGGATCTTTAATTCAGGTAGCTGTGAGCTTTGTTTGGAGTGTCGAATGAGTTTGGAAGAATCATTGGTGTTACTTTCCACAGTCTTGGTCAGGGCTGTTTCCTACCTACCAGGATGCAAATGCGTGATTTTACTCTGACTCTTGATCCCTTTTCTAACTGTTTAAAAACAACATAGTTCTTCTTGTCCAGTTATATTCAGACACGCAAACAGGATGGAGACTGCAACAGGAGATGTTGGAAGTGATTCACTTTGTATTTAAATTAAAGACAGACTTCTATTGAAAGTGCCCTGCTAGCGAGCACGATAATGTAGGAGCAAATAATCTCTTTTGTTTTGTCTACTGTTCATTGATGTGCTGTGTTATACTGAAATATTTCTGCTCTGCCACACTTTCTTTGTCTTCTTCAGAAGAATGGCTCTGCTCATTTTGAGTGAAGTAGGAAAATGTGATTTGCTGACTGGTTTACTTCATCCTGGGAAGAGATCTGAGATGTGTTCAGTCTAGCTGTGAATGAGACTCCATTTTTAATGTGAGATTTAATTTTAAGTAGTTAAACACTTGAAGGTATGTCTGAAAGCAGCTACTGATTTTAGAAAAAACAACAGGGTAACACGTGACATTTATTGTTTTCTCCAACTCAAGTTCTTGTAGTGGGAAATAAAGGACGCTTTTCCACATAGCTGTTGGAAAACCCTGATTTTTTCAGGGTTTAGGCAGTATTAAGTATTTTAAACATTGTATTTTAGGCCTTCTGTAAATTTCTCTTACTTGTTGAATTAATTTTTAAGACTCAGTCCTCATTAAAAAAAAACAATGAGTGTGGAGGGGGGAGGGGTCTTGATTTCCCAGACAGGAAAAATGTTGTTTGTAAGGGTAGTGTTCAGAAGTGTTTGCCTATGGAGAGATTCCCTTTAAGAGAAAAACAGGTTGAAGATTGGGCCTATAGAGCTCTGATGTCATGGTGCTGTGAGGACAGGGAGCTTTGCCTAGCAAGTTGGAAACAAATCCTCTGGACCTAGGGCTGTACGACTGATGTTTATTCATTTCAGAAAAGCGTAGTCAGATGTCTATTGCACTCAACTCAAATAATCCTTGGGGACATAATACAGTGTTACCCTGATCAAAGGTCTGGCTATCTCAGGTTCAGCAGGTCACAAATTGGCTGGTTCAGTAACAAACAGGAGCTGCAGGAGCCCTTCAGTTGCTCAAAATGTAAAGATGCTTCCTCCTCAGACAGACTTATTTTGCTGAAATTATTAGGCATGTCGCTATGTTCTACGTACATAAAATGTACAGAAGTATTTTTAGCTGATGTTGCTGTTAGAATGATTTACTTTCAATACCAGTGAAAGAAGGGTAAGAGAGAAAGGCTTCTGAATATTTCAGTGACATAGTTCTGATCTATTGGATAGAAGTTACAGAGAAGATTATGTGGCTCTCTTATTTAGGGTATGTCTCATCAAACCTCATTGCTGCAGTATGGGGCTGTATTCCTTCCCTACAGTAAAAAGAACTAAAATAGTATTCTTTGGTTCCGTCTGTAGGTGATATTTACCTGCTTTTACAGGTTTTTATTAGGTAAAGCTGAACAAAGTAGTGGTTTTAGATTCAGCTCTAGCAGGATTGTTGGTTCATAATATTTTTTCTGACAGCCCCTTCTGTGAAGGTTCGGTTTTGCATAAGCTTTTCTGGGATGCCGTTTAGCCAGCAAGCAGACCACTGCAGTGAAATTTAGCTGGTGTGTGTGTGGTCTAACTCATTGCAAGGAGGGGTGGATTGAGATCCATTATGTAAAGCTTCGAAAGCCAGCAAGCTGACCTAGAACTGAAACGTGCATTAGCGAAGCGCAGTGTTTTGCATTGCTGAGCAGGTAGGTTGCTGAATTGGGAATGAGCCAGGGTGTTCTCAGGGTCTGGCAGCAAGTGATAGTCTGGTTTGGATGTTGCACACATGGTGCTCAGAATGGTGGGATTTGCATTTAGGAAGCTGCAGTGTGAGCACCCCATTAGATGGGTTGGATATTCAAAATATCTGTTTCTTCCCTTGAGTAACCTCTAGGATCTGAAACAAGATTTGATATGTCTTTGTGGTATTGGACCAAGAAATATATGAAAATACGTTCAGGGGATAGTTAAAACAAAAGACTGATTTGAGGGTTTGTTGTTTTGGGGTTTTTTTAATTTTTTTTTTCAAATGGAGATATGCACTTTATGTATTGATGAAAGACAAAATTCAAGATTTTGTAATACACTTTGGATTCTGGATTTTGGGCTTCTCTAATAGTTAGGTTTATCTTACACTGCATAAATTATGTTCTTACAAACTGAAAATAACCCTGAATTTGAATCATCAACTTTCTTCCATTTGGTATTGATACTCATTTAATACTGCTTTCATGGTGACTTTCAGCATGAAGTTGTGAAGGAGTTAGCAGCAATTTGTTTCACCTGCCCATAGTTGAAGTTTCCTTGGAAAGTTTCAATAACACACTGTCATGGTTTAATAAGAGAAACGTAGGAGAATTACTCCAACCCAAGTAATATATTGCACCAAGAAGCTTTTAATTTTATACTGTAAGTATTCCAAAGCACTTCAAACTGGCCGCTTTTCCATTGTGAGGAGACTTCTCCACACTTTTTCATCCAAAACGGTAGTTCCCAGAAATTCTGCATCTGCGTGTAGATTACTTGCAGAGCTCCTGTTGTCCTTGTTTCTGCCCTGCTGTAGAATTAAAAGGAAAACCCCAACATTTAGTGAATTCTTAAATTAGTTTTATTTTGTTGCTCATTGTGTATGTACCAGTAAATAGCAGAGTGAAGCAGCTGGAACATCTGCAGCACTCTGTGAACAGCAGAGGATCACATGGGTGATTACTTCCTTCCTGTAGCTACCAATGAGATGCTTCTCAATCACCAATTCCATTAGAATTCCAGTCAGAAAAAGTTTATTTCTCTATGCTTTCTCTCCTCCCAACTCCCTAAAAAGAAGCAATAAGTATTCTTGATAGCATGTTGTCAGCTGGACAGCTGTCTCTGTGGCAACCACAGCTGAAGTTGTTCTTCAGTGTTCAGCCACTGAATGTTTATAGTAATTCCACCTAAATGTTTGTTGGTGTTTTAAATACTAAATAAAAAGCATTTCTTTACTGCTGTGTTAATTTAGAGACACATTGTCAGGTTTTTTTAATCTGGGTTCCAAAGAATCTCAGTCAGCTGGTTGACTGCATGGAACCACAGTATTGAAAATAGAATTTGCTTGCTGGCTTACGGGTTTACAAATATCTACTATTTATTTCAAGCACGAAATATTTTTTTTTCTTGATGGTGGTTGTTGTTTTGGTTTCTTTTGTGTGTTTACCTACAGCATAGCTTGAAATGAATCACACAGTGATTTAGGATGGAAGGGACCTCTGGAAGTCGTGTAGTCCAACCCCACTGCTCAAGCAGCCTCATCTAGAGGTGGTTGCCAAGGACAAAGTTTAGATGGGTTTTGAATAGCTCCAAGGATGAAGAGACTGCAGCCTCCCTGGGCAACCTCCACCAGTGCTCAGTCACCCTCACAGTGCAAAAGTGTTTCCTGATGTCCCGAGGGACCCTCCTGTGTTTTGAGTTTGTGCCCATTGTCTCTGGTGCTGTCACAGGGCACAAACTGGGAAGTGCCTGGCTTTGTCTTCTTTTCATGCTGCCATCATTTTTTGCACACATTGATGGGAGTCCCTCTGAGCCTTCTCTTCTCCAGGCTAAGCAGTCCCAACTTTCTCAGCTTTTCCTCATAATGAGAGATGCTCCAGGATCTTCATCATCTTAGTAGCCCTTCACTGGAGTCCGGTGATCTCCATGTCTCTCTGGTACTGAGGAGGTCAGGACTGGACACAGTACTGCAGCTGTGATCTCACCAGTGCTGAGTAGATGGGAAGGATCTCTTTCTTCAGTCTACTGTCAGCATTCCTTCTAATGCAGCCGAGGATACTGTGACAACCAAGTTGCTGTCTATTCAGCCTGGTGTACACCGGGACCCTAGGGACCTTCTCTGCAAAGCTGCTTTCCAGCCCATAGGCTTCTGTTGGTGCATGGGCTTGTTCCTCCCCAGGGGCAGGACTTACATTTCTGTCAGCACATTTCTCCATGTAGTTAAGGTCCTGCTAGGTGGCAGCACAACCCTTTGGCATATAGCCACTCTGCCCACTTTTGTGTCATCTGCAAACTTGCTGAGGTCACATTGCACCCCATCATTGACGTGATAAATCAAGATGTTCAATAGGACTGGACCCAGGATTGACTTATCTTATTGTGAAGTTCAGGTACAGCTTTACACGCAACTTGCTGGTACTCCAAAACTTACAGGTACTCCAAAATGAATCACCTTGCATTTTCATCTTCACTCATTATTACTTCCATCAGCCTGGTGCTAACTGTACGTGTGATTCTGTAGTAGGAAGGGAGCACAGTTGTATTCTGTTATTTGTTTCTAGCATCTTTGTAAAATGGTAAGGTGGACAGGTGCAACAACCCCATTACTTGCAAAGCCATACAGATTTTTCATGAAACAGCAGTCTTTTTATATTACATTATTGTCCAGATGGCTAAGTATATGGTAGAACAGAATTAATAGATGTTGGGGAAATCCACCTCCATGTGGAACAGATCGTAACATTGGCAACCAGTCAAAAAACCCTCAGAAAGGTTGCAGCTGAAGGACACCACTGTTGGAAACACAGATGAAGATATATTCCTGAACTCAAGAAGGAAACACAGAGGATGCATTATTGTATGGAATGATTAGATGACTGACTAATGAGCCTTGAGGGGCAAGGAAATTGGCTACAAAAGCAATTAGATAACCACCTGACATCCCAATGTACTCTGTATAAACATTAAACTCTTACTATGTTTAGTTGGCAAAGCAAAACGAGTGGCGTTTAAGCATGCAAGACAAACTCTTACAGGGATAAAGTCTGCATTAAACAGATTGTTCTGCCCAAAGTGTGTTAGGAAAAGCTTTTCTTTGTCAGAAGGTGTGATAACACATTGTAGTAGCAGCATTATAAGTCACTGTGCACAGTTTTTGTTCCATTTTCTGGATATGATACTGCATTAAAACCTATATTCTGCTTCAAGCATTCTGTTGTTGCATACTGTTAGGTATCAATGGCAATATTTTTCAGGGTTTTTTTTCCTTTTTTTCTCCCTCCAGTGACAAAACTATTGCATAACTGCCCAGATTTGAGTAACAGAATCTGATGAACCATTTGATACATGTTTCTGTGACATGACATCTATTAAATGCACTTAGATTGAATCATAGAATCATAGAATAACCAGGTTGGAAGAGACCCACTGGATCATGGACATTAGGGAAAAATTTTTCACAGAAAGGGTCATTGGGCACTGGAACAGGCTGCCCAGGGAGGTGGTTGAGTCACCTTCCCTGGAGGTGTTTAAGGCACGGGTGGACAAGGTGCTATGGCGCATGGTTTAGTGTTCGATAGGAATGGTTGGACTCGATGATCCGGTGGGTCTCTTCCAACCTGGTGATTCTATGATTCTATGATTCTATGATTGAGTCCAACCATTCCTATCAAACACTAAACCTTTGGTGGTGGTCAGTTTGGGTATGAAGCCGTATAGTCAGCCTACCTTGTAAACCTTCAAGAGAGGGGAACCGGACTACAGAAGCAATTAAATGAACGGTTGCCATTTGCCAGATTGAGTTTTAAAGTGGCTTTATTGATTGAAGGATTCTGTCTTGCTTAGTAACGGATAACTGTACAATGTGAAAGGTCTTTCAGCAAGATAGAACAAAAGGTGTTCCTTTACGTGTAAATGGTTAAACAGTTTTATGCCAATTCTCTTAACATATAGCTTGAGTATACAAAGATCTTGACCTTGTGTAGTGAGAGGAGGGGGTTTCATGGGTTTCTACATTGCCAGAGGGGACTTTTCCTACAGGAGGGAACTGACATGAATATTTTGCTTAGGTTTCTCTTTCCAATACACTTTCAAATTATTTTTTTCAATGGCTATGAACTGGAGAGTAGCAGATTTAGACTAGACATAAGGAAGAATTTCTTCGCTATGAGAGTGGTGAGGCACTGGCCCAGGTTGCCCAGGGAAGCTGTGGCTGCCCCATCCCTGGAGGTGTTCAAGGCCAGGTTGGATGGGGCCTTGGGCAGCCTGATGCAGTGGGAGGTGTCCCTGCCCATGGCAGAGGGGTTGGAACTGGATGGGCTTTAAGGTCCCTTCCAACCCAAACAACTCTGTGATTCTACTTGGTAGAGTCTTTCATTCGTAGCCCCACCCAGTAAAGCAACAGCTTTGGAATTCTTTTGTCAGGGAACTCTTGGGAAGCCTGTCAAGGTCAGGTAGTGATTTGAAAGGCAATCCTAGTGAGCCAAAGCTGAAGTGTTCGTAATATTTTAAGAGCAAAACTAGGTTTTCTGGTAATATTGCTAGGGGTAATGTTCAGCATTGTTTTCAGTAAATCTTGAGCAACTTTTTCTGCGTAGAGGTGCTGAAAGTGTAACCGACTTCTGTTTTTGTGATAAATGAGTGCAGCTAAAGGGGCTTGTTTAAGAAAGCAGTAATTTGCAGGTTATCTATTGCAGTTGTAACTATGGATGGCATGGAGATGAGACAGGTATTTGAAACAAGTGGTTTATCTCCTCTGTAACCAGCTGGTAGGAAAGAAATTAGGTAAGGGTTACTGTTTTTTTTCTTCAAGAATAATTACAAGCACTTCTTAAACATGTAGAATAATGTTTAAATTGCTATCAGAAAATCATGCTTGGTTTATTAAGGCAGTGTAAAATTAATCATGTATTCATTTCTCATTTACCTCAATCAGATGCAGAGGTCCACGTACTTGGTACTTGCAGTTTACAATATGTACTACTGAACCTCTAAAGTATTGTTACAGTCCTTATTTTTGAATAGGGTAAGAATTCTAGGGTTTTGATCTGAAAGAGCTTTATTATGAAGTGACATATCTAGCTTTAGAGACAGAGATGGGATTGGTACATCTGAAATGAATTAATAATGTATTAAGACTGATACTAGCTTTGCCTCATAAGTTGCCCTTACTATTTAGCCTCAAGCAGAAGCAAGAAACACACAAAAAAGGAAGGTTGTTAAAGTAGAAAGTTAAATATTTAATACTAGCCTTTGTGCTGTACATTCTCCTTTTGTTGTATTCATGGAAATATGTTTTGGAACTGAGGGAAAATGTTTTTTTATATTGGGGTAGTGGCAGAAAGGGCATTCTTGATTGAGGCATCAAAGTGCTGGACTTTGTAAAAGGCATGAGAGAAAATTCCTGGATTAGCCTTAAAATTTTCACTGTTACCATTTCTTTTCTATTGGTTATTCTGGATCTCATTTTGGCTTTCATTTGGGATTTGTCTGTATCAGCCCTTTTTTTCTTTCGTCTTCATGATTAGGTAGATAACCAGGTAGCAATAAGGGGTTATTGTTTTTCCAGTAGCAGTTTTAATTTTTCAAGCCCTTTGAAATTTATCCCGTCAGTTACAACATGCTGGATGTTCTGTGATGCATTCTGTCATTAAATTTTTTTTTTCAGCCTCTTGCGTACAAAAATACCCACTTTAATTCCTTTTTTTCTGTGCCAAACAGGAACTGGGTATTACACAAAGGAAGGGGTTTGGAGTAGAATGGATCTTTAAGTGAAAACATTAGAACTTGTTAAAAAAATCGAAAGTGTTTTCTTTTCTCACCTTGGATGATGTAGTTAGAGCATTATGGTATGTCTGAGATCTTTATTATCTGATTTGTCAGTGATGAGTGAGGATAAAAGCATGCCTACCTGTTTGCAGAAGCATGTATTTCAGCACTGTCGCACCTGTGTCCTGGGCTGAGCATCCTTCAGGCTGTGTTGAAGGGTAGATACTGTTCCAAGGCTTTTGATACTCAGCTGAAAACAAGAACTAGGCACAAATTCAGGTGTTTTGTTCTTCAGAGAGAAAAAAGTCATTATGAAGCGTGGTATTTTTCTCTTTGGAAGATTCATATATTTTTAAATAAGTTCTGATGTTTGCGTGTCTCTGCCTTCTCACAAAGAGGTCTTGACTATTTTGCATGGACCCAGTATTTTAAACTGTGTCACAGGGCTCCTGCTTTACTGGGTACATTGTCTCGGAAAAAAATCTTAATAGCTTCTACAGATCCATGAGAAATTCTGCGCTAGCTTTTTCTTGTAAGACCTTGCATATGCAAAAGACATTTTAAATTTGTTCTGGAAATAAGCTTTACTCCCAACCCCTGCATCTCATTTCACTGAGTTTTAAAGTGTATTCAGTGACTGAAAGAAGCAGGGATGTCCTGATCACAGTTCTTTCTTGCGTTGGATCCGTGTCAGAAACCTACATCTAATTATGCTGGTGTTTTAAATGAGAGGGAGTTAAAAATATACTTGCATGTATACATACATTACATGTTCACACTTTTTTTTCTCCATGTTCGCGCTTTTTTTCTTCTTATTCAGAACTTGGAAAAAAAGGAAGTGTTTGGAAACTGAATGCTACCAAATGCAGCTGAATAATCACTTCTTCAAAAAATGATTTCTGTAAGAAGAAAAACGTTGCCCCAAAATTTGGAAAGATGAATAGTATGTGAACTAAACCTGGTGCAGTACGTGCTTCGCAGGGCTGAACAATCGACTCCAGTGCTTATGGTAGGTTTGGCAAACAAAAGCTTGTGAAAAGCTCAAAAAATTTAGTGTGATTTCATGGAGCTGCTTGTAACACTGTTGCTACTTGAAAGAGTTGGTTTTAGGTTGCTTTTGCTTGAGACAGAACTGATCAACAGCCTTAAGCTGATGTTGTAGGCAAGAGTGGTAAAAGAAAGAAATATGAAGCTTAGGGAAGACTGTTTGTAAATGAATTAAACTTTTTTCCTGATTGTTTGCTGAATTCATGGGTAAGGCTTTTAAGAAAGCCAGTTCATCAGCCATACTGAACAGAATGCTAAACCAGTAGTTTAGCACTAATAGTGTTAAAAGTATGTTTTAGCTTACATAGCATATACAATATAATTTTTTATCACATTTTTTTATGTTTTTAAAGTGTAAAAATCTCTTTGGGGGTGTAAGAAATGTTCTGCAGTTTCATTTATCTTTCTAATTGACTTAACCTGGTATGTATAAAACATTTAAAACTGGAGTTGTTGCTTATTTTAAGCCTGAAGAGAACAGTAGGTAAGGTAGCTTGGCTCAGCTGTCCCTTGTAACAATCACAAAGTCAGGGTTTGAGTGCAGCTGATTCTTATGTGTCTACATCACAGAAGGAAAAGCTGAACATCGTATTTGCATAACCTAAGTAATGTTTTGTACATAAGAATAGAGAAGGTCAGTGTGAAAGTAGGATGTCTGAAGAGTTTTGTTTGCTCTGAGGGTGGATTTGGCAAGTGGAGTGTAGGGCCGAACCCTCTCTTTTCTGTATGCCAGTGGAAGAGGAGACTGCAAGAAGATAGAGCTTCAGGTGTTCTGAATTTCAGCTGGTGTAAAAATTGCCTGTGGTTTCCCAGGTGCAGGTGAAGCTGTGTTGGCTAATGCCATCTGAAGAGGCAGTTTGGTGGTCTGTGGCTGAGTGTGTTATACTGGAGTTAGTTATTGAGTTTCAGTGCTGCTCCTGTTCCAGTGCACGTCTTCAAGAGCAGCAGTAAGGCACAATAAAAGCTTGCTTTTAAATATAGTAATTTTTATTTTTGTCTTGTAAGTAACAGCTTATTTTTGCAGTGATTTCCAGTGTGGTTCAGAAATCTGAGACCCTGGTTTAGGGTTGAATGGAGTGCCAAAGTGCTTCAGTGAATCAGGACCTCATCTGGGTTCCCCAAACTAAAACAGCCAACGTCAGCAACAGCTGAGTGAGTATGGGCATAAGTTTGTATGCATTTTATCAGCACTTCTCTGTTCTCTGTCAGAATTCAGGAAGGTAGTGCTGCAGTGTAATGTGAGGAGTCAGGTTCTCTCGGCATAAGTGCATTTGTGTTTGGTTGGTTCTTTATATGAAGAAAAACAGAATATAAATATAATATCAGATTATAAGCCTGCTACTTTAGAGTTTGGGCAGTATTTTCAAGGGAAAAGAGTGTATTCATCAAGGATCTTACTGTAATTTGTAGTCTCACACTATCGAAGCAGTAACAGATTGAGTACAGGTATGACTTTTTATCAGTTTGTATTTCATGCTCTTGCATAAAATTAATGCATAGTTTATGTTGCAAGCCTTCCAGGGGTGTTATGATTCCTGCAGAAAGAAAGCCTCAAACCTCGCTTTCCTACAAACCTAGATTGTGTTACAGAGTAAATGAGATTGCAAAGTAATGCGCTTACAGGATGTATTCTAATGACATTTCTGCTTTGGTTTAAGTATGTAACTTACAAGTTGGGTGTTGTAGTTTAGCATGTGTGATGAATTGCTTCATGGAGAAAAGATTACATTGCAATCTAATAAATAGTAGAGAAATCATAATTAAGCAATGTGGTTTAATCTTTAAATGCTAATAATGCACTTTTAGAGACCCAGAGGAAGCCTACGTAATTAAAAAATTGGAAAATATTTACTTAAGTGTCTTCTACCTAATTTTCCTGTTATGCTTGCATTAAATCTGAAGGACATTTACTGGATAGAGGTCACTTTAATAGAATTATACAGAATCGATCATAAGCCCTGATACTTTCTTTAGAATAAAATATTTGTATCCTGCAGCTATAAAATAGAATGCCAGAAGCTTCGAATATTTTAAGGAAAATTAGTTTTGAGATACAATGTATTGATAGGTATGGTTGGAGTCAGTGATCTCAGAGGTCTTTTCCAACGTGGTGATTCTGTGATTCTATGTATGTAGCGAGAGGTCTAATGGACCTTATGATTATTAGTTATGTCAGTTCAGAGCCAAGTCTCCAAGTAGAGTGCTTTTTTCTTGGATTTTTTTTTTCTTGTGTTTGCTTTGAAGTACTTTCTATAGGTAACATATATCAAAATTAGAAATGTGTCAGCACTGTATGGTAATAGGCTCATTGTCTAAATAATGTATGTTTCATGAGGGCAGTTGACTTAAGGATCACTTATTCACCACTTGGAGGGCGTTTAACTATAATTTTAGGGTTGAAAAGAGCGCCTTGAGATATGCAATAATTTGATAGAATAAAAAAGATTGTTATGTGGTGAGTGTAAAATTATGATTTCACCCTGTGTTTACTGATGAAGGACAATTTAGTTCTTGGGGGGACCTGATTCTCCAAATTTCTGGCGTACATGATTATGTGCTATACATAGTCTTTATATTACTTATTGCTTTTGTAGAAACTGCTGTATGTTGGAGCCCCACAGAACAGATGTTTGTTGGCAGATTCACTCTAAACAGTAGGTGTTCAAATGAGGGAGCTTTTGTTTTTTAAGCTTCTGCAACAGTGGGGGCATATTGCAGTCTACCTTTTTATGTTATTAATTTTTTCTTAAAACCTTCAGTTGGAGCCTTGGTAGTGAAGGATTCAGGTCTTTTGTCTTTTTAAGCAAGCTTAGGTTTAATAAATACGGTTTCTGTGCTACAACCTGTAGCTTCTGCTGTCATATGCCCAGTTATAAACAGAAATATAAATTGTTTATTTCCTTTCCAAGTATGTCTTTAATTAAATTATAATTTTTTTTGTAGGTGGGAGTTCTTTTCTTTTTCTTTCTTCCCCCCCACCCCCAAATTCGATTTAAAGCTGAGCTCTTCCAGTGACCCCCTTTTTCATGCAGAACAATGGCTAATACTCTTGGAAAAGTGTTCATAAAAGATTTAGGTCCTGTACAGACAGACTCTAAGTGTTTTAGTCTCAGGCTTCCAGTTTTGACTTTAAAAAAATATTATCTTAGCTCTCCCGTGGTACCTAAAATGGTCTGGCTGTGAGAAGTTGCTGTATTTTTGATGTGTATGTGAATATGCGTGCTTTATCATAGAATAATAGAGTAGTTTGTGTTGGGAGGGAACTTTAAAGGTCAGCTAGTCCAACCTGAGCCTTAGTGATTTCACATCTGTGGCCAGCTGGGAACAAAGATCTAGGTATTTTTATAAGCAAATACTAAGGTAGGAGGGCTGGCGTGGCATTTTCTGTGCACGCAGCAGAAGCTCTTACTTCTACGAATGTTTTGGGGTGCTTTTTTTTCTATATCTGGCTCGAAGCAATGAATGTGATATTTGCAGTCCTTGTTCCTACTGTAGCCTGCTGGCTTGAATATTTGCCCAGAGAGGGGATGGAAGGTGCCCTCCTTCTGTTGGTAAAAAAATCATCAAATTTACATTGTATTTTAATTCTCCACAGATAGATCCTAATTCAAATAGGCTGCTGGTATCAAAACTGGTGTGCTCCTTCTGTTGAAGCTATACCAGTGGTGCTTGGATTGCTGCTGGTTGGGTTTTTAGGGGTGTGTGTTTGTATGATAAGCCAGCAAATGCTTGAAGAAATATAACTTTAGGGCTTGGATCATTCCTGTTAGGACAAAAAGAGTTTTGATCCCTTTTCTCAGGGTAAAACTGTAATCTCTGATGGTTTTATTCAAAATAAAAGATAGAAACTAGACTCTGAGGCAGCAGAGTTTTCTGCTGTATCTGTCTTGTCTTTCACGATGAATTTGCATCACAACTTTCTTCTTTACTAGCTAAATAGAACATTATAAAAAGAAAAGTGGCAAATGCTTTCATCCAGTATAGTGTACAGCCTGTAGCTGGGAGCTGTCTCCTGAAGGGATGTATTTATTTATTTTTGTCTGTTAGGCAGAGAAGAGATTTCAGCTGGGATTCTTAATTGCTGGAGAAGTGCTTTGACCTGTACTGATGTACAGTGGGTTTTGGGGGAGCAGGTGAGTTTTGAAAGTTTCAATGAATCCTTAGCCATTGTCCCTGGAGGAAGAAAAAAAAAAAGCGACTTAGAGAATGTAGGAGTATCTCTCTTTATGTTCATAAAGGGAAATCATTAGACAAATACGTGACATTCCTTTTAATAGGAAGATGTATATTTTCTTGTTTATATATAGAATGGCTATATTATAAACCCTTGTTGGTAAAGGAAGATTGGTAAAGGAAGACGTTGCATGACTTTTTGTTTTAATCGTGCTTGTACTGCTATGTATGAAAGTTGTGAATGGCAGTGTGCATGTTAAATATAATTACGTGTGCTTTATTTCTTTTTTTTCCAGTCTGTCATTAGTGAATGAATTGAGTAGGAGGACAGACTGAATTTAGCCTTAAAAATTTACTATCGTATTTCAGTTGAGGGTAGAGGCATTGAAAACCATGAACATCTATTAAGGAGTACACAGCTTTTCTATGTTTCATAATTCCTTTTTGACTCCATCATCTGTAGCAGTTGTATAAATTACTTCTAATTTTGCAGTATAACTGAAAAATTCTGTCTTTACTTTGCAGCATGTCATTATTAGCTCTAAAGAAAAAAAAATATATTGTTTGCTCTGTATAAAGGGCATTTAAGGAAAGGAGAGTGAATTCAAATCAAAAGAGAGAAGGAAATGTAAACCGTAGCCACAGATGTTTTCCTTAGAAAGGAAATGTAAATTGCCACTTTGCAAACTGAACTAAATAGAACATCTGTGAGTTCTTGTTTTCTTTCTTCAGGACTTGATTTTCTTCTGTTTCTGCTAGTCTTAAGAGATGCATATTCATCTTGATTCTGCTTCCATTGCCTGCTAACTTCAGCAGCGCTTTGTGAGAAGGTCATCACTGTATCTTGACCTGCTTTAAAAAGCTCCTGGATAGTACAGGTTGGGCAGAAGTTGCTAGTGGAAATGCTGGCACAGTTCATATGCCAGTGTGAAGCTGCAATGCGTGGGCAACGTGGCTGTTATTTTTTGTAAATGGGAAGAAAATAAGAAATGTAAAAGAAATACTGTTGTGTTTTTGGTGGTTTTTTTTTGTATTATTGATAATGTACAATAGGTGAACCTTGATTAGCGATAGTTAGAGTTATGTTGAAGGTTCTCAAAGCTGCAGCACAGAAAGAGAGGAAAGATTCAATTGATTAAATATGGGCTTTATTCTTTTGATTCTGAAATAATCTGGGCTTCCAGAACAGTTTGCATAGCACTTGAACAATTACAGCAGGTTCCCCAGGTGTCTCTGCACTCTTTGATGGCATCTATGGTCATTACACAGCTGGGCTGTGTTCTCAGTTTCTCTTTCCTGTGGTGTGTTTTCTCCTTAGACTGTTGCTAGGGCAGAGCTGAGGAAGAGCTCCCCCAGACACCCCTATTGCTCTCTGTGGTTCAAACACATGGTTCCTTTGGGTAGCAGTATCGAGTCAAGTCTTGATCTGTGTGCTTTGCTCGGTTTTCTTCTGTGATGGTCACCTGCGTTGGCATCTATGCACAGTTTTCAGTAGCGGAGCGAGGCAGTGCTACTTTCCAACTAAACTCTGTCAGTGGTGAGTTTTCTATCTTGCACGTTCATCTGGACTAGCTCTCCTGCTCAATTCAGTAGTTAAAGATTACTCCAGGACATGATTCTGTGGAACTTGTTTTTAAAAGCTTGCAATTTCTTTTTCTTAGTGCTTATGTCAAGGAAACCAGATTTAAAGTTTTAAGAGTCCAAATTAACCAAATGGAAAAACTCGCATAAATGTCCTAGTGTCATGTTTATAGAGTAGAATTTAATTTAAAATTGCAGCCAAAATATCTTGAATCAAATGCAGATAAATAGATCTGTAACTGGGTGCATGGATCACATAAATGACTGATTAATTTGTGATTGGGAACTGTAAACCAAACCAGAAATAAAACTGGGGAGAAAACCCCAGGCAGACTCTGTAATTCAATGTTGGATTGTTTTGTAGGATAAAGATTGGTGACAAGGTTTTTTTTTTTTCCCTCTTCTTTTATTTCTGCTTTTTACCATTCAACTTCAAAGCTGGATAACTTTATTTTGTAACCATCCTACACTGCATAGGTGCTGTGGTTCTTTCAGTATTTTTGATGGGAGAACAGCATTGTCTGCCCTGGTAGAAAGTGTTAGTGCCAGAGTAAGGGACTGTGAAGAGGAAAATGTGAGGACAGACCTCCAGCTTTTCCACTCTTGCCTCATTAATTCTCTTTAAGGGGTTAAGAAACAAACAGCAAGTCATTAATATGTCCAGCTTGGGTCCATTGCCATTTCTGACTTAGTGCTGATGTCACACCTTGTCAATGCAGAGATGGGTACAGGAAGAAGGGTGACAGATGAATACTGTGAAAATGAAAACTCGAGGGCAACTGTTTATTGGTAGTTGCCTAGAAATGAGGCAGCACTTTGTCCCAAGCCCATAAATAACAAGGACAGAGGGCTTGGCTGCTTTTCTGTTCATGCTGTGCCTCTACCTAACAGAGGAAAAGGTCCAGAAGAAGCTCCTAAGTTCTCCCTTTAACTGCTGACAAAATATGGTTTTTACAACACTTTAAAAAGGAAGTAAATACTGTTAACTCCCTCATCTTGGAGGTGGAGTAATTGTGAAGTTACATGATTGCTTTCGAAGGATCTAGAAAGAGATCTCTACGTGGCAGACACTGATCTCGTGCTCAAGCCGCTGAAGGAACTTGCTCCATCAGTCATACATTTGGCTGTATTGCCTCTAATTTCCATCTGCACATCCCATCCAAGGCAGGAATAGTAACTTAATATTCCGCTGCTGTCTAGTTACATTAGCCACTTGTGAAATTTGTTTCCTGGTTTCATCTTGCTGATTTTCTTCACAGAGGATGAAGAACGCTGTCACTTATTTATGCCTTGTCTTTGAGCAGTTGAGGTCTGTGCAGTGACCGTAAAGATACTGAATTTAAACCTTGTTAATCACAATGTTTGTTGTCCATATGGTTCTGCTTTGTACAGTCAGTTTTATTTTGTTCAATGTCACTTCCTAGATTCTCTTTTTAGTCCTAATGTAGAAGAATTGCAATGTTGCATTTTAGAACAAAACATGCAAGCCTAGTCTGATATTTAGCTTTTGTTATTTAATCCTTTCTCCTTGATTTGGGTTTGAAGGTCTTTCTGTTCCTGTTATTTCTGGAACAGGAAAAAATAGTTCTGACTATTTTTTGTAAAACTTCCAATATTAATTCAGAGAACATTCTTAAACACTTATGTGTTGTGCAATATATTTTGTTTAAAGCACTTAAAACATTTTTGAGAATAAGAAGTCTTCCTTATCTACAACTAATACAACAAAACAATCTTTCAAGCATCTAAAACGTTGCTTTTATTCTTGTTTTATCTGACCTGTGCTGACCAGTATCTGAGAGGGATGGGATGTGTATGGATATGCCACGTACCTGTAGTTTTTTATGTAAATGATTAATTTTTTGCTATGTTTGTGTCCTTTTAGTTTTACTATTTAATGCTAGATGTACAGAAGAGGAACTTTTATCTTCCATAAAAAATATATGTATATTTTGGTAATCATGAGCAATGGTGGTGGTTTGACAATGATGCTAAACCAGAATCTGCACCTGCAACAGGAAAACTTTATTTTTATCTTCGCTTTGCAGAATCAACGTGATTCTTCTGGAACGGTCAGTAAACCATGAAAGAAGAAACATGTATAACCCCTGCAGAATGTGTCTTTTTAGGCCATAATGTTACGTAGCTGCGAGCAGAATTAGTTTTTCTTTCCAGTACCGAAGTCTTTTAAAACATTTAACAACCAGCAGAAGAGTCTTTGCGTTTTGATCAGTGATACATACAGGATAGTTCAATCAATTTGACATAATAGCGTTAGCACACTCCTTTAATACTAAATAAGAGCTTTAGATGTGTTTAAATTCCATATTCCTCTCTAATACATTATACATGTTGAGGGTGGAAGAGTCTAGTTTGAACTCTGGCAAGATACGGCAGTGGTTTCTGGGCAAAAGTCAGCGGTTTGGTCACTATTTTGCATCCAGGTACCCATGTTCCTGCTCACTGCTGGTAGCTTCCATTAAAGGCGGAGGTTGTGGAACAGTCTCACTCTAATGCATATCCCCCTCCAATTTTAGAAAAATGGTATATTGTCAGGGCACAGCAGGGAACTTAGCATCACCACAGCTAGCGCCATACCTAGTCTGTGAATAAACTGACTTCATCTTCTTTTGCTATTGATCCATCAGCTTTCATGCAAGTGCTAAATTCATCCTTAAAAAATAATTAGCTCCAGTGTCTTGGCAGAATTCCAAGCAGGCAATTACATTCTGCCTGCTTAAAACTGCCCCCTGTAGTTAAAATTGGATAACTTATAGTGACAGATGATTGTGTGTTTTGTGATATGTTTTCCGTGTGGCTTTTTATCAGTGTGAAGTCTGCTGTAATGCTGCAAATACCTCACACTGCAAGAACCAATTGACCAGGTTGGCTTATTAACATGACAAAGAAAAGTGTCTGTGGAAAATATTTCCCCAGTAGTTCCAAGACAAAAGAAGAAAGATTCAGATGTTCCTTGCATGCTTCAAAATTTTGAAGGCAGCGTCTGTAATGTGCCTTTAGGACTGGGAGCATTGATACATAAGAGAAGATCAAAACTGAACCTTGCTTGTTTTGTAGAACCTGCTATTAATTATGAACTGAGGACTGACATTTAAAATGGTTGAGAAAATAGAGGAAAGATAATGCTTTTGTTCAATTTGAACAACTTTGGGTTCAATTTGATGTTGGATTAAATCAGAAGTATTGTTTAATAGAAGAAAAAATAGCCATGAAATAAAGTATATCTGAGCTTATTGTTCACTTTCCAGGGGTAGCAAATAATTGAAAAATTGTGTTCTGTTTCTTTCATTCTCTTTCTTCCCCCCAACTTTTTTTTTTCTTGACAGAGAAATTGCTTTTTATAGATATTTTTAACATCTAAATAACTTGTACCTGGTATTAAGTAGTTTGAAATGATCAAGAGTGAATGTTGATTTATAAACATTTGATGATGCAGTAGATGATTAAAAATAGTTCTTATGTAGGGAGAGATCAAACTCCCTTATCCTTCCACAGATGGAAGACCAAAGCTACGTTTTGATAAAGAAAATCATCTCATTGAAAAGGTCTAATGTATTCTCTGGTTATTTAAATTTTGTGATCTTTGGTGAAAGAAATGGAAGGGAATTTTCACATTTCACAAGCTTGCTCTTCATTACCAATATAGATACTCAAAAAGGCAGGCATGGTTTATGCAAGAAGTGCTTGGAATTATATGCTATCAATGAAATGCTTTCAAGAAAATGGCATGGAAAAAAAAGATCAAGTGAGCAATCTTCTATGTTTGGTCTTCTAGTAATGGAAAAACAGGCCTATTTTTAGGAGTTCCCTTCCTGATGTGAAATTGTGGCATCTCTGACATGAGTTGCAGAGAGTTAGCTAACCTTTCAAATCGGAATATGAGGAACTAATAATTTTAGTCTTTCAAGCTCAGGAGTTTGAGTCAGTTCTTTCCTAATCATGAAATGGACATGAAATATAATAAATGTTTTTAAAAGAGTGTTTTCTTCCTTTTTAGTAGATTATAGTAGAATTTTTAGGCAGTACTTGTTTCATGTTTATGCCTCCTCTGTCTGAAATACAAGGGATCAACTTTGCTGTTGTATTGCAGAGACTTATGCCTTTTCACACTTTATGAACAGCATAAAATAATCTTATTGGTTTTGTTAATTATGACAGTCAGGAATATTCTGCTGAACAAGGCAGGGAAATTTGCTGTTGGCAAGTTCCATTTCATCCTCATTTGGATGAGGCTGCTGGTAGTAAAAGCTCTTAGAAACAAACCAGAGCAATTTTGAGAATAACATAGCAGCTCAGATGCTTAGTGTATGTTTAGGGATTTGATTATTGCCTTTGCCTTTACTTCGCTTTTTCAGTTCTCTGTATGTTTTGTTCTGTTTTTAAGCAGTAAAACCTGTCTGGAAATTGTAGAGGCAGTTTATCACACAGCATCTCTTTTCAAATTGAATATTATTTAGGAAATTATTGGAATAGCTGCTTTTTATTTCTGGTGTGGATCTTTGGTATGAATTCCCACATACTGTAGAGAGGCAAACACAGAGAATATGCACTCATCTAAGAGCTGCATTCCAAGAAGTTTTAAGGTTTTTTGCTACATCTCATTATGTATGCTCCTATAACTTAATTAATCTTCCCTCCATTTAGCATAACTGATACAGCTTTAATGGTGTGATTTAATGACTTAATGGCATAGTAACAGTAATTCATTCAACATTTGGTTTGTATTTGAAATAACAATTTCTGGGGTTTTTTTTCCTTTTTCTGAACATTAGCCTAATAATTCAGAGTTAAACAATCAGGAGAAAAACCTGAAGCCAATTTTGGTTTCAATATGGTTTTCTTTTTGCAAGTTGTGATTTATTATACTTTTTCTGGCCTTAGTAACAGCTTTGATTTCATTTCAGAATGATGAAAATTGTGGTTACCTCTTGCTCACGGTATTTAGTGTTGTCTTGGTGGTATTCTGTGTGCTCTAGGACCTAAAATACCTTGTATGTATGTAGCCATTTTCTCCCTTGCATTTTCGCTTTGTCAGTTTTCCCTTTTCTTTGGAAATTGTCTTCATGCCTCTTGATGGCAACATTAAGCGCTTTGAGAAATTATGATCTCTATTTCACATTTCAAACTGGATCATACCACAAAGCATTTTTTTCCTAGTTGCTATCAATATATCAATTGTTTCTCACTAAGTTTCAAGTTAGTCTTTGCCAAGGTGTATGTGATGCCAGCTTTGGAAGGCATATGTTCTGTGGCACCTGTAAGTCTTCCACTTAGTGATACTTGTTCCTACTTCAATAGTATGCATGGGGTATGATAGTTGTCTTGAACACAGCTGGAGATGGGAACCGCAGAAAGGTACTGATTGATAGAGGCTGAAAACTCTTTACCCTGATTTGCAGGGACCATATAGTGCTCTATATATGCTAGTGATGGATTCTTGCCTATCTTTTCTTAAATACAAAAGAGGGGTTTTTTAACAGCAAAATAACAGCGATCATCTGTGATTCTTACTGTGGTCTCTACTACTTTATTGCTTATTCTGATTTCTGGGGTACCTCAGAAACATTGCCTTTTGCAGTGAAGGATGTGGGTGGGCTGTGGTTATCTTGTCACTTATTCTTTCTCTCTACACAGACTCAGAGCAGCTATGAATCCTAAGACTGCTGTTCCCATTGCGATAGAGCCAGACACGTGCATACCCACTGTGGAATCTTTTGCCTATATAATTTGGAAGAAGTCTGTTTATTGCAGGTGAAATGCTTGTAAAGACTGAGTTTTGATTGATGAAGTACTGACTGCCTATGTTTGTTATAAAACCTCTGCTGTGGGAGCTCACTTGAGCTTTAGAGATTGGAAAAGGCTTTCTGGGACTGTGGGCTTTCCAGAAAACTTTTGCTTCTTCTGAGACTGCAGTTAGAAAGTGATTTTTTAAAGTCCTAGAGTAATACATTAATTGCACAAATCCTATTGAGAACTTGGTTGTGACATGCAGTCTGGTGATTGATTTTAAATCAAAAGATGACAAAGTAGAGAATATCACTTGAGAAAGAACTGTATGTGTCTCATAACTAACGGTGAATGCTAACTAGGAATTTTAACTCCTAAGAAGGCACTTGCCTACAAAGATTGATCAAATTCATGCCAAATTTTGAAACATAATTTAAAATAGCATTAAATTCCTTATCAGTCACATTTGATTTTCTTTTCACTTACACTAGTGTAAACTTATAGTAACTTCATGTGAAACAAGTGAAGTTCCTGATGGGGAAAAACTAGAGAAAGTCAGAAAAAAGATCTGGAGTCTTGAGACGCCTTGGGTAAACCCTTCCGGAGGAATCACAAGAGTCACTTACATAATGGAAACATCCTATAATTTTTACCGTGCCTTTATCCCTTGTTGCCACACATTTCTGTTGCCAAGGTAACTGATCATGAATTGTTCATATTAAGTGACCTTGTCATTCCTTTTATATACGCTATGAGTTATTGTGCAGAGGATATTTATAGAATTATAGAGGTGATTGAGACTGCCTGAAGACAAGCAGGTTTTGTTCATTTAATTTTTTCTGTAGAATAAGAAGCTTAAAACCATATGAGAGGAAAATGCTAAGATTTGTCTGCAGAATAAATCTTGCTGTTATTCAGATAGGGACAAATACAGCTAATAAGTCATAAGGCAGCTGGATGAAAAGTGTAAGGCTCAGCCTCCTGTGTGCAGTGTTTTCATCTGTTACTCTTTTGGATGGGACTTAGATATATTCTGTGATTGATATTTTTAGAGATGACAGAGTTTTTGTTAAGCCATGTCAAAAAGAGTGTATGATGTACTTTTTTTTTTTCAAGAAAAACAACCCTAAATGAACAGACTTCTTTTCTTAGTCATTCGGAATGGCAGGAGCTACTGCTTATTCTCTTTGTCCTGATATTCTGTGCAGGAGTTAATTAGAATAAAACCCTACCAATGTTTAAGTAGAGTGATAATAAAGTGATCACTTAAAGTAACAAAGGCACAGCAAATAAGCCTAAGAAGGAAAAAAAAAATACCCCAAAAATGTAGAGTCTGTAAACTCAAATAAAGAAAACTCTTAGCAGACCAAGTTACAGCCTAAAACGGGAGCATTAATTATAGCTCAAAGATATGCAAACTGTAAATTGGTAATACTGTCTTAGTTTGATTTAAGCCTTGTTGTTTTCATCACAACACTTCACTTCCAAGTAACCGAATGTTAAGCCATTGTGCTGCATAGGAGATAAAGGCATAATGCTAGTTCAGATAGGAAAATAATATGAAGGGTGTCAGAGGGCCGCAGAAGGCTCCCTAGCTATTTTTTTTGCATTCAAGAAAGAAAAAGGATTTTATGACATTAATCACCCTGGTAATTATTTTCTGAGTGGTGTGTTGTAATTATTCTTTTAATCTGGGAAAAGGTGTGGTAAGATCTTTGGGATTCAAGGTATAATTGTGTCATAAAGATGAAGTTCATTTTTGCCCTGTAGTTGCAGTGGTGGAGCAGCTGGGTATTTTCTCAGTTCCCTCGGTAGTCCAGAAGTCCCTCAGCTGGTGTCCACCTGGAGGAGACAGTGTCTGGGCTGAAGGCTACTGGGACAAGATGACTGAACCCACGTGGCTGGTTTCACAGCAAGCCTTCACTACTTGTTAAAAGAATTCCTCAGGTGAGGCGTTTGGACATTCCCATAGAGCTTCTGCCGTACATTTAAACCAGTTAATAGGCCCTGCCTGCATACTTAGGGTATGTTTATTAATTCCTTGGGCAGAGCATGTGGCAGTATCACAAACCCCCACATGTGATTCTTACTGTAGAACTTACTGCACCATGCACACATGCTCTTAAAGAGCCACAAGAAACTGTTCTTGCAAATGCAGGAATGGTCATACAGGTCAGTTATGGTAATTGGGAGATGTTTCGTGCGTAGTTTAAGCTAACAGCAAGGGGTCATTCAAGAGTTGGACAACTACTGTTGGGCCACAAGTCAGCTGAACTGTAAGAATTCAGCAAAACAAGTACCTCAGTCTCATCTGATCCAACTGAGTGTGCCATTGCAAGGACTCTGTGTTGGAGATACCTATCCCCAAGGAAGCAGCAACTCGCCATCCTCTTCTAGAGATTCAGTTCCCCACTTGAACACTGTGCAGAAGATCACAGTGTACTAATTATCATTGTGTTTCTTTTAAGCAGACAGTCTGCCCAAGAATGTCTTTGTAGCAAAAAAAATCAGGCTTATTTCTATTTAGCAACCAGCTGGAACTTCATGATCAACTAATGATGTCTTGAAATATCTGTCATGCCTCTGGAATTACCTTTTGATAACAAAAAGGTTGTCTTACGAATTACATATTGCACTAGCTTCAGATGAGTAGAGGCGGAGCACAGAGTCCATCAGTAGAAGAGTTCTTAGTTGACATTTTACATAATGCAAGAAAGCAATAAGCAAAAATAGAGGTTGCCCTACGAATGTTGTGTGCTAAACATCAAGTGCTCAATTGGACTAAATGGCATAGCAGTGCAACGCTGAGCCATTTAAACTGTCATTTCTGAATGGCTGGGAATGGTAATCTCGTGGGAGGAGTAAATAGCCTAATGTGTCCTCCCTTTCATTGTCCATTTACAATGGTTCTTCCCTCCTATCATAGGTGAGTTGTAATAAGACTAAACCTACCAGTTTGAGGTTGAATAAGTATATACAGAGAACTAACATTTCATTTGTATTTCATCCTAGTAAATTTGCCATCAAGCTAGTCTAATTTTGTGCAAGGACTACTCTGCTAGCATTTAGTGTATCAAACCACTCTGGTTTGTTGTTTCCACAATTTATTGCTTCCTGAAGGTCTGGTCAAGGCGTAGGTATAGATATAGCTACCATAAGCTTAGTAAGTGTTGGATCTTTTGAGAGAATGAACTAGTTTTTTATTTTATAATTTTTACTATTATAATTTTGGGAGGGTAAGGACAGGTGACAGAAACCAGATATTTTGGGTAAATTTACAGGCTTTAAAAAGATGCTTACAAGTAGTATCAGATCTGTAGGCTTTTTTTGTGTCCAGCTGGGCACTTGTCTTAACTTCATTTTGTCTTTATACTAAGTAGGAAACACCACTTATTTTGCTCTAAATTTTTTCTTGTCTGAAGAATAAAAGTATTTCTTAAGATCTCTCAGTTTGTTATCAATAGTATGTCAGCTAGCTCTTTGAATTCATTTTTCTTGTCTTGTGTGCTTGCACATCTTGAATGAACTTTGTTAAAGCTAGTAAGTTAGCATTCTGTTGCCATCCAGTGGAGTAAGTAGTCTTGTTTATGTTTGAGTGTTTTAAATACATAGTATTAACACTCTTTTGTAAATGGTTTTGAGAAAACCATTTATTACTTGCTTGCTTGAGGGAATTGCTCAAATTGCAGTGGTTGGAAACAGTATGTTAAATACTGTTTATATATATAAATAAACTATGTTAAATGAGGTAACGTGCAGAAGTGATCTGCATTTATGGGTATGGTTCTGGATGCAATGAGAAAACCTACAGGTCATCAGCAACTTCTGCTGCGTGGGGGAAAAAAAAAAATCTGTTTTATATATTAACATGTTGGTCTGGGTAGGCTATTTTTGCGGTCAAAGAACATGCTTAGATTGCACTGTGGAGAGCACATTGAGCAGTTTGGACACTGGAAGACATCTGTCTATGCATTTATTAGTGCTTATTCCAGAACTGTGATAGAGGTAAGTGCTTATAAATTAGTCGATTGATTCACTTGGTGATGGCAGCTCCCACTGATTCTGGTTGCAGGAGAGATCATCACTCAGCAATCAAATAGCTGATCAGTCTACTCACCAGTGGATGGTTTAAGGAAGTGGAGTGAAATAAATAATAAGGGCAGCTTACTGTGGGACTCTAAAGCATAAATACAGTGACAAAAAGTTGTCATCAGCCGTTGCGTGTGTGTGGCTTTACAATCTAGGACTATAGAATACATTAAATTTACTTAGTAAATGATAGAATGTAGCGAAGTGAGATTCATCAGGTCTGCACATCACTGTTGTTTCTTGCTGTGTTGGGTCAGGACCTTTTCGCCTCTTCTCATTCTTCATTTGCTATTCAATAGCTGTCCCATTTGCTGTCCACGTAAGGGGCTCTGTTGAAAATTAGGGTCTGCTCTGTAACTTGGATTTGTAGTTTGAATATCAATGCTGACTGTATTTTTTCACATCTGTGAGTTCCTATCATGAAAATAAATGCTTTTAATCAAGCGTATTAGTAGAAAAGTAAGCATTAGGAAATGAGCACCAAGCCAGAAAGGAATATTTGATATTCTCTTATGTTTCTTTTACTATTAAATACATTGGGTGCGATTACTTGGAGCAAATGGTGTGACTAATAGTGGCAATCTCAAATTGCATGTAACTTCAGTGACTGCATTGTCAAGAACGATCCATTCAGTTCCAAAATGCAGACTGCTGCCTGCAATTTTACGTAAATGTTTAAGTTTATTCCTTTGTGCATCTGCAGATTGGGGCTAAGATTCCTGTTATACTTTCTGACTAATGGGTTTTTGAGTGACTGATGCTACTTACAGAAAAACAACCTGCATGCATATGTTGTGTGCTTGGTGCTGAAGCTTAAAGTTGATCCAGAAGTTTAAAGTCAAAAGGGCTCCTGGGATTTCTAGTTGGATTCAGGCTTTGAGGACAGCATGCAACAATTTCTTCTTAAAGGCACTTAAAATGTCTTTTGTAGTAAAGGCTTAAGAGTTGAGTTATTAACACTACAGGATTTGAAAAATCATAAAGGGTTATTGAGTTGAAAATTATGTGTAGTTCTTTTAAAATACATAATAGGATTTTTGAAGTGCTCAATACAAATGAGTTGTATGAGGAACTTTGAGTTACTTTATTCACACGCTAGGCTGCTTCATCATATGTATTCATGCTTAACAGTGATATTTGTTCAAAGGTGAACAGCAGTTAGAACAATTACTGCCTTTATTGGGAATGCCTATTTGGCGTATGGGAAGAAACAAAGTACTGCTTGTGAAAAGCTGTCTATCTAGACAAGGGGCATCAAGTTTGAACAGACACCTGTATACTGTAGAAAAAACAAAGAGGTTTTTTTAGTTGAAAAGGATTTTTCTTAATTGATTGAAGACCATAAGCTATGGTAACTTAAAACTGACAATGAACAGTTACTTCTACATTTATTTTCCACACTTAACACTTTATAGTGGTTAGAACAATGTCTCAGAATGTACATTTATATACTCAAGTATATTGTATTAAAAGATAGATACATCCTGCATTATCACTAAAATAGTAAATGATTGAGCTGTGAGATCATTCTTACTGTAAAACAAACCTGTATTAGTTTTTGATGATAAATTTTTCATTGTTTTGTGTTCGTATGTTTTATTTGTAAATAAAATTTTGTAAGAAAAACTTTGAGAGGTGGCATTTGTATAGTAGGTTACAATTGTGAATTTTATCATCTTTAATATATATATATATTTTTATATATATCCCCATTTAGCCATGTCTTCTTTAACTCAGAAGTACTTTTGTGTATCGTATATTCTAGTTTCTGCACGTCTCCAGCAAAACATAGTGAGCCTGGACTTGCAGAGCATGCACACAAAATGTATATATTTATCTGTGTTTGCTGAAGATGAGCCTAGCTTTTTGCATGATCAGACAAATTATCATTTTTCAGGGAGCAATGTAACAATAGTAAACAATGTAGATACCCACTTTATCTTATGAATAAATTGGGTAGAAAGTGTGTTATAGCTTTCCTGCGTGTTCAGTCTCACCTTCTTAGTTAGAATGGAACAGTTTGTCTGGATCATTCAAAGACATCCTCAGCATCCAGCACAAGATGGTTCTGTCTTACTGTTATGCATTCAGAAAGAGCAAATGTGGATAAGGATTGAAGAATCTAAAGGAATCCTGAGGTACTAAGGTACTGTGTTGCATAGTAGCTCGGGGCAGGGAAATCATGATGTTTTAATGCCGCATTAATTCCTTATGGACTACGTCCTACATGTCATTACTAATAATTACTCCAGGTGGAGGTGTATGCCAAGGTATTTAGATACCTTCTCGTTTATATCTAAACTTCTATGCCTCTGTACTTCTCTGCTGCCACCATTTAACTTAGAAATAGTTTAATATGCAGGCTACAGACAGTCTAGTCAGGCTATCTCTTTAGATTACAAGAATTCCTCATTGGCACAGTATATTTGCAAGATTGTGTGACCCCTCCCTGCAGGAGAATGGGTTGATCACCTGTGTGCCCCTCTGCCAACCCTCACCTGGCTGCCTGCTTCCTAGTCCTTGATATTGAAATGGGAAATGGAGAACACTGCCAAATCTGGAGCTGTTTCTGATGAAGATGTTCTCCCTTATCAGACAAGCTGCCTGGGACACTGGTCTAACTCAGCCGTGTTGTATTTTCTTTGACCATTGCCGTATGGTTACCTGTTTGATATTTGACATCTTCTGGATGTTGTCGATTTGTAAATAAAATATGTTGGGTTACATCTATATGAAACGTTTGTAGCTAATCAGAACACTGCTAACTGCAATCAAACTTATTTTCTATACTCACTCAGTTATTTTATGATACTGAATTTATTATAGCTATTAAAAGAGATTTTTGACCTTTCTCACTGTTAACACTGGAGTATCTCGATTCTCTTCCAGTCAGTTGCTGCTATGATAAACTCTAAACTGAGTATTAGTCATCTTGTCTAGAGGCAGATACTCTGTTCATGCTCATTCGTATTCTAACTCCAGATATATAAATAAGAAATGAGCTTAGGAGTCTCTCTGGAGATTTCTGAAAGAATATACAATATGGTTTAAGCCATCATTCCATTGGATGACACTGCTGTTCCACACTGATAAAGGTGTATGAGTGGAATGTAAACATGATGTTTCACTCTGAAAAATGATCGTTTAACTGTAGGAGCTCCAGCTATTTAAAGTGTTGTTTCTGAATCAGTCACTGAAAAAGGCAGTGACGGAGCCTGGCGTAGCGCTGCGTACAAACTCCGTTCTGCAATGGAAGTGAGCTTTGCTTCAGTAGGGATAGTGAAGCAAATTAAAGCACACACACTCATTTTCTTCACTCTGGTATGTTGTATGGTGTTTTATATCCTACTTCCTTTAGCTGCAGAGTCAAATAACTCATGTCTGGGTTGAAAGGGGTGAAATGCCTTATTCCTATAGGCTTAATGACAAATAGATACAGATTGGGAGGCTGCACCTACGCCGTGCTCCACAAGTACCAAGTCTTCTTTTCAAGGTGGTCAAAATGGCATGTTTGTAGAAAAATGCCAAGCAGCTTTTCTGAACTTGTGCTTATCTTTGAAAGCAGCTTTGAAGGTTGCTGAATCTATTCCAGAATTGCAGAAGGTTTTGTTTAAAAGCCTCATTAATGTTTTTCAGCAATGTGTTTGTTTAACCAAGGATATTACCTCTACTTAGAAGCCTCTTAATATAAGAAATAGACACCCTACTGTTCCGGCAGTGTAATAAATAGTTGGTATCCAAAATCAGTGGTGTTTTTTTCTGGTTTTGTTTGGTTATATTGTAATAACAGCTAGAAGCTTTAAGAAATAGTTTAATTATTGTGCAGGCTGCAAACAGTCTAGTCAGACTATCTCACTTTTCTGTGAAATATTTATTCTTTTCTTAACAGCTCTAATGTTAAGATTTGGGTCAGCAGGCAAACATTTGTATTGTTTTTGCAATGTCTAAATGCCTTGAATTTTTTTAAGCTTTGAACTTGGATTACACTTGACTTCAGCTCTTCTAATTAATTTTACAAAATGTTTGCTGTTTTGATTTCGAAGATGTGAAATCCAAGGGATTTTGACAAGCGAAGTTGTGGCTGCCCCATCCCTGGAGGTTTTTAAGGCCAAGTTGGATGGGGCCTTGGGTAACGTGATCTAGTGGGTTGTACCTGCCCATGGCAGGGGGAGTTGGAACTAGATCTTTAACGTCCCTTCCAACCCTAAGTATTTTATGATTCTATGAAATTGTGATGCAATTCTTAAACAAAAAATATGTAACTCTTTAGAACGCTTTTGAAAAATGGAAAATTTAATATAGGTGCTTATTATGAGCCTTACATATATTCTCATTTTTGCATTTGAATTTTGTTTCCTAGTCTGGTGGTGTATAGGGCAAAGTACATGAAACGTGAGACTTGATAATGCATCCCAAGAAATCTTGGCGTTTACACCATTCCAAAGGAAGGATATATTAACAGTCCTTTCTGGATAATAATTACACAAACTCTTTTTTCTGTTCTTTTTCGGATTGGTTGGTTGGTTTATATGTGTTTTTATTGGTGTGGAGTTTTTTTTCCCCTTCTTTGCTTTTGCCCAGCAAAAGATCCTGTCTCCGTCCTGTTTTGATATGTGATTTGTACGTGGGAGTGGGGGAACTTCAAGTCTTGAGATAATATAAAGAGTCTTGTAAGTTGTCTCTTTTAACCAGCCACTTCAATATCTGAAATAAACCCCTTCAACTTGACTCAATTTGATGATAAAACGTTTTAGTTTTTTTTGCTCTTTCCCCCTCCCCATGAGAAAACAGCTGAGCCTGGTCTTATTATAACTAAAACTTTTGGCTTTCAAAATTTAGCTTGAAATAACCTCCACAAACATTATTTGGCCATCTTCAAGGCAGCTCCTAAAATGCTTAATGCTTTTGAAAGTCAAATTAAAGTTTTGCTTCATTCAAGTTGTATAGCTGGATAAGATTAAAGGAAGTGCCCTACTTGCACATAGCAGTCTATATGAAATGGTTTTTTGATCGTCTTCATGCGTATCTAAAATACACCTCCAATTTCTTTTCAGGATCTCAGCTTATTCAGCTTTTATCATAATGGTTCATTAGCCTCCTAGGCTTTTTCTTAAGAGTTGCAGTCAATTTCCCATTTTTGCTGTTTTACATTAAATCACTTCGATTTCCTAAATGTAGTAAGGGGAGAGAACAAGTAAGAGTCACGGAAAGAAGGGTTAAGCAGTGTGGATACATTATTTCTGCTTCACAGCATTCTTCTCATATTGCCAGATTTTTGCCTCTGTCTGCAACTCTGCTAAATTTATCAAGTATTCCCAGCTCTTAGAGAATGATTTAAGTATATGCTGCTGGTATGACTTCTTGTTGGTGCTCATTTATTTTGTGATCAATGGGTCTTTGTGTGTGGACAGAGCCAAGAAAAGGTTTAAACCTTCACCTCAGTGCAATATGCTGTAGTGTCCTGCTCTAAATCTCTTTGAAAAGCTAATAGGTACTCATTCAAATAATTCCACTAAATGTAGCTGAAATGAAAAATATAGCTGCTGTGTGGCATGTGTATGCTATTAGGATGTACTTTCTAGCCCCTTTGGTGATGAGCTGTGTGGGGTCCTAGCTCTGTTTACAGGTGCAGATGGTTGGAATTTTTTTGGACTGTGTACATAAGTGCATGGAGACTTTTGTGGTTACCCTCTGTCCGCAGTAAATTTGGTTTCTATCAGATGAAATTCTCTCTTTTCTCCAGTGTTCTCATGATCTTTTCTCAAATAACTATGAAGTTGTAGTGTGAAGTATTTGCTGTTTTTCTCCACAGAAATCAGTGTGTGTGTGTGTGTGTGTGTGTATGCTGTTTAGCACAAAAATTCAGCACAGCTGTGGTGGGTTCACCCTAGCCAGCAGCTGAGCACCCACACACAGAGAGGAGAAAGAGCAGAAGCAAGAAACCTCATGAGCTGAAATAAGGTAGTTTAATAACAGAAGGGCAGAAAAACCAAGAAGCGCTGCATCACATCCCACCGGCAGATCGGTGCCCAGCTAGTGTCTGGGCGATGTCCTATCCCCTTTCTTCCTCTGCCTCCAGGTCTTACTGCTGAGCATGACATTTATGGCATGGAATATCCCTTTGCTCAGTGCAGGTCGGCTCTCCTGGCTGTGTCCTCTCCCAGTTCCTTACCCACCTTCAGCCTATTTGCCAGAAGGGCAGCATGAGAAACATAAAAGACCTTGACACTGTGCAAACACTGTTCAGTGATAGCCAAAATCATAGAATCATAGAATAACCAGGTTGGAAGAGACCCACCGGATCATCGAGTCCAACTATTCCTATCAAACACTAAGAAAGTGTTTCAAAGAGCTTCAGTGCTTTTTTTTTTTTTTTTTTGGATGTGTAATTTTCTCTTTAAGTTTACAGCTTTACCACTGTGATCTCATTGCTTCTGAGCTTGGTAACTATGTCAGAAATTTTGGAAGAAGGCTCTTGCTGTATGCAGGAATGTAGGAATCCCCCGATATTAACTGGCAGAGCAAAACAAAACCCAGAAATATGACTTTTTTCCAAACCTGCTATCTTCAATTTTTATTAGTTTACCTGTAATGAGGTCATACATTACTTGAACAAAATTTATCCATAAACCCAATGTACATGTACTAGGGTATCTCTGACCTCTTCATTAACCACTTCCATAAAATCTGTTATTAACCCTGCTCTGGAGACTTTTAATACCTTTTGTTACCATTACACTGAGATGTGATTTAATGAAAAGCATGGATTATTTCTCCTGGTATTTAATCTTTATAACACTTTGTTGACAGCTATGTTTGTGGACTAACAAGCAACTCCAGGCTAAAGAACTCCTGCACTTTTGCAGTTCCTGCTGAACTGTGTTCTTGAGAGATACAAGACATTATATACATCCTGTTGGTAGCAAGAACTGAGCCCTTAAGTATAATTTTCAACGTGGGAAACAAGATCAAATGCTAGTTACACAATAGTACAAATTATAGGGGAGGAAGGTGGTAAATTGTTTCGAAGGGTTTGCCAGAAAGACGTTTGTGCTGTGCTGAAGTAGTCTGTTTAATTAATGGTAGCCTGCTGTATCTCATTGTTTCTGTCTCAGATTTTTATAAAAAGGAGTTCAGTTTGCAATTATCCTGGTGCTACTTTCTGTATGTATTTTCTAAAGCTGTTTGCCTTACAATTACTTTTCTTATTCATCAGCAATCAAGAAAGTGCAACAGATTTCACTTCACATTAGAATAACATAGAACTGAGAGACAGATGTTTTGTCTTCTGAAAAGGCAGTGGTGAGCATAGCTCCTTCAAAATATAAGGAAATTGTAGTGGTATCCGTTTATGCACGGTAATCATTGTTTTGTGAAGCCAGCATTTTTCTCAGTGCACAGTGAAAAGGAAATGTCTTTGGTGTGGGGAAATAAGTTAGGATGATTTCTGATGTTTTCAAGGTCATGAATATCTTGTTTGCTTCTTTATTCATTTGTTAAAAAAGCACTCATAAAAACAAATTGAAGTGATGGAAAGCCAGTTATTTTCTTTTTGAGAGTTTAATCTGTTTGAGTTTTTAATTCCTGTTTCTTTAAGAGATCAGCTTTCAAAGCAATGGATCATAAAGATGAAGATGATGACAATTGCTAAGAGTGAATATGTTGCTCTTGAAATGAAGCAGTCATTTTTATGGGAAATTCCTTTATAATAGAAAATTGAGATGAATGACCACAAAATCTGTTGTATTAATGGATTAACTTTCTAGTCTGTAATTATTACTCAGCTTTTCATAACAATTAAATAGTTTTTAATATGTCTTCATGATCGCCCTGCAGGGTGTTTAAAGAGGAATACTGATGTATGGGAGGGATTTAATTTTTGTAATTTGTGTTTTGTAGTTAAAAATATTGATGCTCTTTCTTCAAAGTTAAAAGGAAATACTCAAATTTTGGAGCAGAAGAGGTAAAATAAATGAAGAACTGAAACAGTAGCAATGATTTGCAACAGTTTTCACAGTGATGTTTATTTTGTGAAGTGGTAGTGAAATAGTAACTATTTCATGATAAAAGGGTTCAGAACCTGTATTTGAACTCCTGAATACTGTTCAAAGAAATAGTGACTAGTGGGTTCTGAACTGAGTTACAGATACGCTTTGTCATTAGCCTCTTGTGTCGGTAAATAGCGAGTCTTCATTCTCTTAAGACTTGCAATGTATTTTCAAAATAGGCAGCTCAAATCCAAGTCTGAGTTTTGATTTAAAGAAATAACTTTTCTCATTTGTGTAACTTCTTTTGCATTTTTTTTTTTACATGTTGGTTATCGTGGCTTTGATTTTAATTGTGGAACGTGTGCTATGAATACATAATTAGAAAAAGGTTCCCTTTGAAAAAGTCTTCAAGTGGCTTACTATGACCTGAGACCCTCGTGGCGGTTGAGAGATAGGAAGCACAGAATGTTGAGTGGTGATATTGGTACACTGGCAACCTTGCCTAGTAAGAGGGGAATTCTTTTTTTTCTTAGTTTTTTTTCTTTGTTCTGGAGGTGACGCAATTGGTGCGACTTGAAAGCCACCAGGGAAGGCGAATCTCCAGCTCTTTAAATCTGTCTTCTGTATCTGAGTAGACAGCGTGGGGTAAGTGCATGGTCTTTTGTAAATATTTCTTTTGAGAGTGTACCCAGCAGGAGACAGAAGTTGACATTGCCTGTTGGCAGAGCAGAGGTCGCTTCTCCATAATGAACAACAAAGAAACACAGGCTGGGGGTGAGCCAAAAATGATCTACTTTGTTGCTAGTCAGAATGCAGTATGTGTAGAAAACATTTTTGCTCTAAAGTAAGTTAATTCTGTAGCAGATTTGATGGTTTCAAATAATGTTATAAAAAATATAATGTGGCATCAGACGCTACGTGGAAAATTCCCATGTAATCCCTTTGGATGAAGGAAATTTCACAAGAATCTGAGGGAAAATCTGGTATGTTAATATATGTACAACTTTTAACTATTGTGCTGCTAGAGAAACTATATCCATCTTCTGGTTTGTAATCATCTAGAAAGGTAGGAGGATGTTCTTAATTGGTTTTAACTTTGGTCTCCAGTGTACACTTCAGTTTCTATCTAATTGTTTCATAAAGCTGATGTTCCTCACTTTGATGGATTAGAAGTATTTTGTGTATAGCTGGGAGGTCAACAGATCTGATCCCCTCAGGCTGTGGACAGGGAAGTCATTAAGATTTCTACAAAGTTAGAACACAATGAAAGACCTGGATGGTCATCTTGTAGCTGAATCTGTTTTTCTCCAGTGTTTTTTCTGGGACTGGGGTTTGGAAATAACTGAACAGTAGAATAAGGAGAACTCGCAGAACTCACAAAGTCCTGAGAAGGGCAGAAGGACTGTGAAGTGATCAACGAGGACACAAAAAAACTTTTAATGCAGCCTATCAGCCTATTTTGGATGCAGAACTAATTAAGATAATAGGAATCTGCAGCTGAGAAGAGAAAGATTGTGAACAGGAGATTCTACAAGTAGATGGGATGATCCTGAGCACCACACCAGCACCTAAAACTGAGGACAAATTATGGTTAAAATTATAAATAAAACTGAGGCCGTTGTTGATTTCAGTACATGGTCCAGATTTCAACATTTCTAAAAGTAGCTTGAGAAGATTGAGTGCTTTGGGACAGCCTGTGTGTTTGCTTACAGCAGCTACCATTTGCCTTCCTTGCTGATGTGGTGGAATGTCGGGGTGGCTTTGTAGCTTTTGGATCGATGGAGGAAAAGGCAGCATGAGCCTGTGTCTGCCTGCACCTATTGTGGTCGATGGCACCTGTTCCACAGCCCCAGTGCTGTCCTGTAGCTTCCTTCAGGGTTGCTTCCCAACGGTATCTGGTGGCAGACTTCCTGGAATACATCATACCCAATATGGTTTTAAAAATAGATTACAGAGTTTTGACTCTGCTTCTTCTGCTGCCTGGCTTTGTGCAACTTGTATCCGGTCTTTTAAAGAGCTACAATGAATAATTTGCAAGGCAATAAACCTTCAAGTCTATTTTAGTTTCACAAAATGAATTCTTGAAAGGACTTATTTGCATAGTGCGTTTTTGGTTGTTTTAAGATAACACAATTAAACAGGAAATAAAACTATCCAAGAGAAACAGAGCAAGAGGCTTTTGAGTCTGCACTGGGATACGACATCAAAATTACTTGAGCTTGTGAGACGCAAATGACTTTCTCATCTCAAAGATGTATTTGCAATGTAAATGTATGAGATACATATGAAAGGCAATAGATCTAAACAAGGAAGCGCATCCTCCTCTTGCCTCAGTGTGTTCTTTCATACAGGTATAAGAAGTTTTCAAAAAATATGGAAGAAGTCTTATGGGATTGTGGGAGAAAAGCTTAGCAAAGCATAGCATGGCAATCTTACAAAATCTTGGGATGGAAAAAAAATACCCAGCTACCTCTTTTTCTTTTCTCAGCATATCTAAACTACTGTGGAAAATTGAACCATAATTTTAAATAGTTAAGAAACCTTTCCTTCCTGGTATGGTTCACTGTCATCATTCAGCGTGCCTTGCAGTACCTGATACTAACCTTTTAGTCCTCGTGGTGGGTGGGGGTAATGAGGAGGAGTAATAATAGTAAAGAAGAATAAGACTTCTCCCCTGATTTGTAGGGAGTGGATAAATCCCTATGATTTGGTGATACCCCAGACCAAAAATTAGTTTTTTGGTGATTAAGAAATACTGTAGCTGTAGGTTTTGGGATCTTGACAGCATTGTAGCAAAAGTTGCATAAATTGCAGGGTATACTGGGAGCTGTTGCATTTAAATTGGTAAAGTTGTTAAGATGATGGAACTTAAATACTTCAGAACTGGTTTGTGGTAGACTGAACAGCTAAGCATAAGGCCTGAGTAAGCTGAACTATTTCTGGAACATATGTACATGCACAGGTTTTGAAGGCAGATTACTTAGTCTGCTTTGAAAAAGCTCCAGGAACCTAAAAATAAGGAAGATATTTTTATTATGTGGTTTTCTGATCGGCAAATTCTACATAAGCACAACTGATTTTTTAAATTAAAAAAATCTATTTTTTCTTTAAATCGTAAATTTTTTGGGTGTATTTTCTGCAGTGCGAGTGACTGATTAAACTTTGGGAAAAACCACAAGCAAGCCCCATTCTGATTTGCAGTGTGTTGTCCCATGAAACCTCTCATCCTGCTTTTCAATTTAATACATTTTGGGCTCTAACCTGGTTTGGAGGTGCAACCTGTATTGGCACAGGAATTCTGAAAGTTAACCAAGGTAGGTAGAATGAACAGGGCAACCAAGCAAACATGCTCGCTTGATATTAAGTCCACCTCCTCTCTTTTTATGCCCATGGATATTTACTCTTTGTACCTAATAGTATGGATATTTATGGGTATTTGTGTGTGTGTGTGGCTTATTAATGCTTTTCTGTTTAGGGAACACATAGAGACAGGAAGAGTGAACAGACTTTCTGCAATACAACACGGTGTTCATTAAGACTAGTGGTTTATTTCTCTGCTTAGGAAGATTTCAAATATTTTCTTTTACTGATAGTAACTATAGCAATACTTTTCAGTTTTGAGCTTCTCACAGTAAGCCTTATATAAAAGCCTGATTGGAAGGTGACAGTTGAAAATGAAAAAAAAAAATATTGTCAAATAACTTGGTTCACATTATGTAGTACAAAACAAATAATAAATATCTGTCTTAAAATTATCCTTTGCTTGGGCAAGGAAAAAGTCTGTCATTATGCATTCAGGTGGCATAAAACTGCTTATCTAGGTAGGACAGTGCCATCAAATTGCTATTTTGGTGCCTCTGGAAACAGAGTGAAAGAGGATACTGAGGAGGTTATGCTGTTAGTCACTGAAACCACTTGACTAGCACTAAATAAGTCATGTTAATGTAACTTCAAGGATACACGATGTCTGGAAACCTGTCTAGGAATCTGCTGCGCTCTCCTTATATACATGTATGGGATATAAAGTAGTAAGTAATAGTTAGGTGACCTTTGGTTTTGGAAACACGAGTTTCATCCTGCAATTTGAAACCCATTTTACTGTATTTTATAGCAATACTTGTCTCAGGTCTGCTGTGCACCTGTCTTAACCTCTTAGATTCTTTACGTGTGTGTGTTAGGGACTAATAGGAGTGGTTTTGACTCCTGCCGCTTTGGCACGCGAGGGGCCAGCGGGATCGTTCTGTGTTGGAGTATCATCGTTCTGCTTCCTTATGTTTAAAAGGGAAAGTCATGAGCCCTGCAGCTGCTGGTTTGGCAGGATTGTGAAGCGCTTCTCGTTTAAAAGAACATTTGTGGGAGCTTACAGGCAGTTCAGTACCTGGGTATAAAGAAAAGCAGTAACACGGACAACTACTTAATAAGGTGAAATAAGACATTGAAAGTTAATGAACTTTGTTATCCTTTGTGCACGTAATCTTGTTAAAAGGACCATTTGTATTTATTGATATGTGTGTGAACTCTCTTAATTAATGTGATGTGTGACAACTCATAGCCATTGCTTTTATAATAAAAGGCATGCGAGGATGAGACTATTATACCCTCAGAATTTCGATTTTTCTGTGACCCAAAACCCAGTAAAGGGTTGTATTTTGCAAATTAGGAGATAAATGGAGTTTTTTCAATTATAATTTAGTGGATTTTAATATTTGGTTGTTATAAAGTATTAATAGTTTGTGTTTTAAACGAGGGCAAGGAGGAAACGACATAATGCACCACTCAGATTCTTACCTGTAATGGATGTTTTTCTCCATAAACTAAAACTTCAGTATTTTGCTTTATGATGATGTTATGACTACAGAATCATTTGAGCCTTCTTGATATCAGAGTTCTTTAGATTAGATTAGATCTCTATATTATATTGGATCTTGCTTTGTCATTTTAAAATCTTCTTTGCCACCAGAGAAGGCTCCTTTGAACAAACAGCTGGTACCACTCAATACCGCAGTGTTTCTGTCCAGGTAACCTTTGCACTGTTGTTCAAATTAACATTTAAATTCTGTCTGAGTTTTAGTGTACAAATGATCTTTCGCACTTTTGTTTTATCATGGCATTTTCATATCCTTTCTATTTGTTCATGGTTAACTAAACTTTCATTTGAGGTCTGTAAGCCTTCTACTGAAACTGATAATGTCTTTGGGTAAGATTTTATTTTACTTGAGTAGTGAGTTGAGAAGGTAATCAATGCTTCTGTATTTTTACTGGATGAGGCATAGAACTATTTACATTATTGAGTATTTCTCATTTTATCTTCCTTTACTCACACAATAGTGAATTCATCACATATATCAGACAAGTATGTTATTTCATACTGAACAATCAATGTTAATTTTAAAATGTTTCTTTTTGTGCAACTGCAGGGAGATCAATTCCTATTTGACAGCTTGGTTTTGAATGTTCATATGTCTTTGTTAGTGTGTTTAAGAGTACTGAGATGCTACTGACATGACCTGAATAAGAAGCCTTCTCATATGAAGTTAATTCCTTAAAATATGAGGCTTTGGAAAAAATTAAAAATTTGTTCCATGTAGCATTTATGCATTGAAGTGCGTAAGAAGCAATCAAACCGTCCTTAACTATGGAAGTAAAAGCAGCTGATTGTGCAGGTCAGCAGCATGAGCCAATTAATAGGTGAAAATTTGGTGGGAATTCCTTTTATTAATAATGCATCCTTAAGTCAGTTGGTTTTGCACAGCAAGAGTTGTTTATTCAATTTTGCATGTGATAGCAGTGCTGGCAATTGGAATATCTTGAACTGCCATTCTTCCAAGTGTTCTTGGTGTGATTTCAACACTATGAGGAACACTAGGATTAACTTTGATCAGCTGGATAAGGGTATTTAATTTATCTCTTCTTAGATATGCACTATTTTTCTCCTCCCCTCCCCCGCTTTTTTTTGTTTGTTTAGTTTTATTATTACTGTTAATTAAATCCCAAGAAAAACAGTGCCTATTTTGAGGGATTTGCCACTGCCGCTGAGAGAATGCTCTTTAGGAATCAAAGGTTTGGACTAAGATAGTATTTATGATTCTAACCGTATCTTGGTGTGCTCCTTAGGATATATTAGGAGGTTTTTATACAATTTGTGAGCACTCATCGTTTCATGAGAAGTGTAGTGTCTGTGGGAATTCATTGTGCATATTGAGTGTGTAAAACCAGAGGCTATACGTTCATTACCACATGTTGCACCTGGAACTCGCAGGTCCTTATTTTTTTTTTCCTTTTTTGCTGTTTTGAGCTCTTCTCAAAAGTGTGCAGTATTAGTACTGCTGGAGTGCTGTTGTGCATTTTACCAAGTAGTTACCTGAGGCAATGTCTTTGAGAGGAGTTCCCAGTGTCAGTGGTTTGACAGTTAACCAGTTGTGTTTGCGTGTTGGGTAGGTTTTTCATTCACATTGAGTGCTCCAAGTGCTCCCTGAATACATTAGGAAACCACTGGAAATAATAAAGAAAATCAAAGGCAATCCTGTCGTGCCTTTCAATCAGAGGCAGTGTTGTGTCTGCATGAGGAGCAGTTGCTGTCCTAGCATTTTTGTTTTTGTGATGTGCATAGAGTGCTTCTGAATTGGTTTATTTTCTTGGATTTTATTATACTTGCCCTAGAAATACAGAGACTTTTGGTTTATCTTTGCTGTATTCTATCAAGTATCAGTTCTCCCAGTTATTGCTTTGCCTGAACTTAAGAACTGCAACTAAATATCACCAAATTGCCAGATTTTCACATTTTCTTTAAAGCTTTACATAGATGACTCTGTATATTGGAAAATGAGAACTATTTTTGTTTACAAGTGGCTGCTAGTATTCACATTTTTTTTTCTTGTACTTCTATAATAGATTGGAATGTATCTGTGCACTGGTTGAAGCTTTTTTGAGTTGTTTACTGGTAGTCCAGTTGTACTACATCTAAGACTTTTAGGACAACATATTGTTAATTATTCTTCAATAAGAAAGCATTTTTAAAATGTCGTTTGTGAAAGGAGATATTCATCACATTGATTGTTCTGAATAGCCCTGATGTTGAATTTGTGCAGAGAGCTTACGAAGTTGACTCGAGGAGATTTCATTAAATTAAATGTCTATCTGTAAATGGTACCTCTGGATTAAGTGCAATCTATCTTTTATCTGTAATGATAAAACATTTCTACAATTCTTTTTTGCTTTGAGCTAGGATCTGAAAATGCTAATTGGTCGCGGTGTAAGTTATACACGTAGTGGTTAGTTTAATGTTTTTATCTATTTGTTCATGAACTAAGCTGTCAAAGAAAAGAGAAAGAGTATATGCTGCGTTTATATAAAGTAAGGGAAGCTGGTTTATGATTTCTTAGTAGAAAACTGTGACAAGGTTGTTAGACATTGGGAGACTGCAATGTCTACAAAGCCTTAAGCAGCCCAACCAGCTGTTTAAGAGTAACACACTAAGGACATCTCCCTGTGCTTCCATCGCCAAACAAGGACATCTCTTAGAAGTCATAAATGCATTATTGTGACACGTGGATTTGGAGCATGCGGTTAATGTATCTTTTATTTTCTTTCTGAATATTGAGGCCGGGGAATCAATTTTTTCTAAGCTTTCTTCCCCCATCTTGAAAATATAAACAGCCCCATGATGGTATGGCTCATAATTCTGAGCAATGAGGCAAACTGGCGTCCTGAACTACCACAATTAATAAAACTGATCTAGACAACACAGTTGGAGATCGTCAACACTTGGTCATCTAAATGGCCTAGTTGGCAGCTTAAAAATCCCCACCTGCTTTACAGTGTCATGAGATGGGTATATCCTTGCAAGCATTACAGAAGTAGTGGGATGTGCTACGGACATGGGCAAGGTTTACAGATGGATGTGATTTTTCTTACTATATATTGCCTGTCCCTTCCCCGTGCCTCCTTCATTCCTCTCCTGCTATTGTCATCTCTTCAGCCATTCCCTTCCTTGTGGATGCTGTATCTTTTTCCCCTTACTCTTAAATTGCATTTAGTTTGCAAAACCACTGCTTTTCTTTTAGACCTAAAGATGATACCGTGTGGCAGAAGATTTTCTGTGTCCAACTGGCTTTAAAACTGCCAAGCTTGTCAAAATATTCCTTATGAACAAACTTGTTAAAGTGTAACATTTGTCTATCAGTATCTTAAACTAATAGCAACAAGTCCGGAAGCTTTTAATATTTCAAGAAATTCACAATATTAAGAGGAATGTAATTCATTTTGATAAGCCACAAAACTGGAAATATGTTTAAAAAAACCTCAAACAAATAAAAACTGTACAGAAAGAAGTTTCCTCCATCACCAAAGCACGATATATTCTTCCATGTAAAAAAAGGGGAGAGGAGAAAGTTATTTGCTATAAATAGAAAAAAAATATTTATAGCACATTTATAGTGCCGAACTTTCAATTGGTAGGAGGTCCTGCAGTCAGTGTGTTTTGGATATTTCAAAAACAAGCTACTTTTATTTTATGGAACTTTTTAAAAATGTGAAACTACTTAAGTTTTCTAGAATAATCATTCTTAATTATTTGCTTAGCAAAACAATTTAATAAGCAATGAAGTATAACGAACCATAAAGTTTTAATTTGCCTTTTTTAATTGAGTTGTTAATTAGTACCCCTCTACAGTTGGTAACTCCCCACTTGCTTTTTGTTGCTTCTGTATCCAAGACGCATTCAGGAACCTAATCTATCTTAGTTATTCCAAAAAGACACTTCCATGAATCAAATCTATAGGTGATTATGTTCTAACTCTGCTGGGGCTTCTGTGAGAGCATATTAATTATGTCAGTGGTTAATGATCAGGCAAGAAATATGTGAATGCCAACAATGGTTTTCTAACAGGAATAGAAGTAGTATCCTGTGTTCCCTGAAACTTTAAGTCCTGCCACTTCACTGAAGGTAGCACTTGTGGTCACCTTATTCTGCAAGAACATTGGCAAGGGCTTTGTTTGATTTTTTTTGTATGAGCACTGTTGAGATCTTGTTATCTGTAATAATTAATATCGAAGCATCTATTTCATCTAGCTGCAAACATTGTTAATAGATTTTATTTTGCTGCTGTCTTGAAGTATATGTTTTACTCCTAATTAAGAGTTTAAGCTAAGAGCTTTTAATTCTGCCTCTTGTGAACTTTGTGGAGATGAAATTGCAGGTTATTGGGTCATGCAGATCGCTTGGAAATGCCCAAAACAAGGGTTAAATATACTTGAATTGCCTGTAAAGTGTGTGCAATGGGGAATGATTGTAGTATTCCACTTGCCTGTGGGATGCAGGACTAAGCCCTCAAAGGGAGATTATCCACTAAGAAACAAATTTGGATTTCTACTTTCTGTATTTATTCTGAGTTTCTCTACTAAGCGTAGACTCCTTGCCATTTCTGTCTTGCATCATATATCAGGTTTCTAAAGAAAAGCCTGGTGCAGTAGAAGATGGATGGTGATGCTGTTGTAATTTACTTAGTTTAAGTAGTATAGGCTAATTTAATAAACAAGTATTCAGCAGCAATTTGCAGGGTCTGAAATTCACTTAAATGCCTTTTGATCTATTCAGAATAACCACGTGTTTAAACCACAATAATAGAAAGAAAAGCGTATCTATAAATGGTAGTATGATCTTGAATTAGTGAAATATCAGTAGTTGTGGATATGTAGTGCAGGGAAGCATTAGTTGGTGATGGTTGTCTAAGGGGGAAATCTTAGCTAGAACTAGCTATTTTTTTTCTTTACACAAAGCTAGTTCATAACAGGAAAGGTATAGGGGTTAGGAGAGGGTTTAGGAAGGAATTATTTGCAGTTTTTCAGCCTCTGAAGACCTTTCACCCTTATCCAAACTTTCATGTAATCTTAGGCAGCAGCCGATGACTAATTTATGGCATCAGGTTATGGTGCCTAAGGGAACATATGCCAAGCATGAATTGATAAGACAGGCTGGTGAATTATGAGAGACAGCTTGATTTATATGCCAGATCTCAGCTTTTTTAATTGAAGGCATGCCTTCCTCTCCCTTAGATGTTGGTCACTTTAGATGGGCCTGGTGCAGGAGATGTAGAGTTTAAACCTTAATATGCTGTAGCTCGTCCCTCTGTAGGGGTTCTGGGTTCACGTACATGCACATGTGCATGCACATGGAGAAGTTACTTGGACACTGTATAAATTTGTTGGCTTCTTAAATGCATCAGGAACCAACCTGGTAAAACTTGATTTTGGTTTTAAGTATGCAGAAATAGCCTGAACTCCCTCTGTGTTTAGATGGTGATGGCTGCTGAGTATTGTGTTTTTAGATAACTAATTCAGGGAAGGTGTATGTTGAGGACATGCTGGCTCACATGTCATAAAGGAAAAATGCTAGGAAACAAATTCGGGGGTTTTTTTTTTTTTTTTTTCATTTTAATAAACCCCAGCAACTTAAATATTGACTTGTTTCCTTTTGTAAGGTAGCATATTCTTACAATTTATGGCAATGTATTGCAGCTATTCCTGAGTGATCATGGTATTAGCTGATACCTTGAGATGCCTTGTTATCAAGAGGTTAATTTTCTGCTCACTAAACTTCATCTCCTTGGTTTGGCATGTCCTAACTTTTTGCAAATCCTTGATAGATTTGAACGCTCCTAGAATCTAGCCTTAGTCTCTTGCTTCTTTCCACCACTCCCCTGCCAAGGAATTTCTACACTGCTTTAATAGGCAGTATGTTGCCTTAAAATGTTATTATTCCATGCATACAGCTACTATAATGGTCTCTGTGACAACTGGCAGGATTACATGCTGTTTGTCATCCCTGTAGAAGGGTGGCTTAAGATGCGAGACCCTGGTTGTGAACCAGACCACGTACAGCTTTTTCCCAGTACATTTCTGGATGTTCCGTGCCCTTTGTGTCCTCTGACCTGATGGCCGGGCAGGACAGAACACAGACTGAGCTGAAAGATTTAGTGAGGATTTCTACCAAATTACAAGCGAATCATGTACAGAGCGACATAAAGTTAGATTCTGCTGCATGAGAGCGCTGCATGAGAGCACTGCAGGACAAAACTCACTCCGCAGTGTTGATAGAAGCTTTCAGGCTGCCACTGTCAGCCGTTTGCCTCTGTGATTTTATCAACACAGCTGGAGTCCAGGTGGAGGGATAACGCAATTGAAATCCACAAAAAAAAAGGCATGTTCTCCTAGTCATGCTTCATGTTTTCTTATTATGTAGATGTCCATAGCGACATCTTTTGTTGGTTTTATGGGATATTTTTAGGTAAGCATCATGGTCTTCTACAAGAGTTCCGAGGTCCTTAAAGTTTACATTGCCTTAAACCTCAGGTGCTTTCAATGATGTAAGTGTTCTCTGCACCGTCCTGGAGGCAATCTGGTAAAGGATTTTTGGAATCAATACTAATGAAGTGTACACTACGGCAGCTACTATGAAGTTTCCTTAGTATTTATAAATCAGTTAAAAAAAAAAACCCTGACTTAAAAATGCCATATTTGATTAAAATGTTTAAATTCCTTTAGCTGTGTGGAAAGCGTTTATGGTATTGATGCAATGTAAATCAAATCTCCTTCCTAGCTTCTTAAAGATTTTTTTTCTTGCTACTTCTACTTCGCTTTTGTGGAAGGGAGTTTGGTTGGGCTTTTTGTTCCAGAAGTGTAATGAATTATCTTGGTTAGTGCTGGTAGCCAGCATGGGTATAGAGCAGGCTATCTAGTTCTTCCTCAAGACTCTTTAAATAGGAAATAGCCCAGTAAGACTTAAAAGTGTAATGAAAACCTCATTCAGTTTCCTGTCAGTTTTCAGAGCTCTAAGTGGCTTCTGATTTGCACAAGATTGGAACAGCATTGAAGAATTACAGTAACTAAGTGAAACACTCATTAGTTTTGCAATTTTCTGATAGCATCCCTTGTAATTTCTTGTAATGCATTTGTAGCTAAGTACAATGACAAATGTCAAGGCTCATTGTACTAGTTCTACACACATCAGCGCTAGACTGGGAGCTGTAATGTCAGCTTCTATCATGGGAAAAGCTAGTGTAACTACTTGATGTTTTCCCATTGCTAGTTATGCTATAGAAAGAATAATTTTTTTAGGCAAGAGAGAAATGGAGAAAATAATTGCTTTACAGAGGGGTTTTTTATTATTATTTTAATGTTTTATTTTTGTATCTTGTAGAAATTCCCACAATAAAAAGTAAGCTTGAGAGGCCTATTAACAATTTAGCTTGACATTAGCAAACGAACTCTGGATATCAGTTAGGTATTTACCACAGCAAACTACAGAGGGCTAGTGGTATTAGTTAAAGCAAAAGCATAGGTACTTTTACGCTGGCTTTGTGTAGCTTGCTTCCTTGAATTATTTTGATAAATAGTCATGTGCAACAGTAAACTACAAGAACATCCTCATAATAATGTGGTAACAAATGCTGATCTGCATTTGGGTTAAAAACAAATGAGTGGCTCTGAAACTATAAACCACATACAGTTCAGTAAATGCCTGAGAAAGTGATTACATACAATGCAGTTTATCTGAAGTAAATAAAATGCAGTCTTGCTGTTGATCTCTTACTCCCCTGGAACGTACTTTTTGCCTGTTATGTGGACCTGAGGGAAGGTTCATGTGACTGTGAACAGAGATTTATGAACATGGATAATTGCTTGAAGCTGGTATTTTCTCTGTTCTTGCAGTTGTGTTACTTGGTTGGAAGCAACTAAGTTGATTTTAGTAGTTTAAAAAAAAACATTCTTTTTTTGTAAAACTCTAATAACTTTAGAGTTATTTTGTGTTTAGTGGCTGGTCAAAAAAAGGAGCCTTTAGTAAAACAATATTTAGTAGACTCAGCTACTGAACTCAGCTACTGAACTACTCAGCTAGCGACTGAAGTCTTCTGCAAAGACTTACTTGTCAGAGTATTAACAATACTCATAGGACCTGAACTTATCCTACTGCTGTTGCTTTTTGTTCTTCTCTGGGCCTGTTTCATGCCCAATACTCATATAGCTTATCTGTCTCCATTGTTTTCTGTCTCCATTTATTTTCTACCATTTCTAGTATTGCTACTTCAGTTGTTACTGAGAATGTCCTTATGTCATTCATTTTCCTCACTCATTTTGTCTCCCAGTTTTATCTTCTTCATACCCCTCTTAAGAACTGTGTGAAGATTAGTAGGCTTAGATTTCTAGCTAATAAGATTAGTATGTAAATAATTAATGATTGTTTTGATACACAGATGAGGTACCAATGTGTATGACATGATTCATGTATTATATGTAGCACGGTTTGTTGTTGTGTGCATAGCTTATATGTGATTTATTTACTGTAAGAATATAATTGCACCTGTTAAATAGAAAAAAAACAAGTGGTATTGCCATTTTTACCTAAGGTCTGGCTAGTAAAATTACAGAAAATGCCAGTTTTATACTTATAATAGATTAGGTATTATCATTGTGAAGAAACAAGGCTCCTAAGAAGAGAGAGAAAGAAGTCTACATAAAATAAAAGAAAGGACTTTTTATCTGACCTTTAGAAACGTGTCAAATCTCCAGCATTCTTGTTGCTCAAGGAAAAAAAGTATCTTCTTAGTGGTTCTTCTCCAAAGTATTGATTAAAAATCCAAGTCCACTGCAGTACTGTCTAGTCAGAATTTTTTTTCCTGACCTATACTTGAGAGAATTTGCATAGTACAAAGGGTTAGAATGTCTGCTTTTTGGTAAGACCTATTGATACAGCTAAAGAGCTTTACTTGAATTTAATGAAAAAAGAGTTTAATTTTTAGTTAGCTATGCAATTCATTGAATAATTTACCAACATAATTACAATCATGACTTTTTTTTAATAATGAAAACTAGAATGGTCTTTCTCTGATACCTTTCTTTTGGGAAAGCTCTATTTTGGAGTATTTTGCTTATAAGCCAAGTTCCTCTGTAACAGTAGTTTAATTTTTGTGTACAGGAGAAGGAATGTAACTTCTGAAGTAGACAGAATGCATGTAATGACATGTAATGCCATATAGTCTTTTTAAAATGGCTAAATGTTTTGAAATTTTGCAATATGTTCTGTGCATCATGCAAATACAAGGTTAGACAAATTATGTCTAAAAATATTGTTGTGCATCTGGATTATTTTTAGACTCTAAGGCATAGCAGGGAAAGGAACGTGGCACAGGTTTAGAAGTCACATTATGAATTTTGCAAGGCATGCTCTAAAATATTGTTGTGATTTGAGAAATGTTCATTTTAACCACAATTGTTCTCTTTTAACCTCTGAAACATGTTGGTATAGATCTTCATCACCAGTCAGGGTCGTTTTGCAGAATTGTGCTCATTTTTTTCTGTACAAGGGCAAAGCATAACACGTGTTTGGGTAATTATTAGATGCATTTAAAAATAATACTTTAAAAAATCCCTTTGTATTTTTGAGTTTTCTAGCTGACATGAAAAAATTGAACATGTCGTAAAATTGCAGAAAGGAAAACAAACTGAAACAAAGCCATTAATAATGTCATCATGTATAGATCTCCTAGTTTGTAGTATTATTAGTTGCTTCAGCGTGTTCTTGGTGAAACAGTGCTTATCTTAGTCATGTTTGATGTCAGCAGGACATGTACGTTTCTTGCATGACCTTTCCAATGAGTAGACATGAAAATTTGAAGTGAAATACAATGGAGTTTCTAGTTCTTAATTTCACCCACGCTCACTGTGGAGGTATGATTAAATTAATATATTAAATATTTTAGTAAGCCAGTATTTCAAAGTAGGACGAAAGAATGTTGTGGCCGATAAGTCATTTGACTTCAATTTGGGTTTTAAAACAAGTGTTACTGATAAAAATGCCTGGGACTGTCACAATGTGACTGGACACACCTGCAGTATTTGCTCTCTGAAGATCGCAGATAGACTTTGACAGTACGACACTGGAACGGAGCTTTTGGCTGGGATTGCTGCCCGGTCAGCTGGGCCTGCAGGTGGTACCTGTCACAGCCCAGGTGCTCTGGAGATTTTCAGAAATAATGTGGTGCAGAGTCCCAGTGCTCTCCCTCCGTGGTCTCAGTGCCAGAAGTTCTCCTCTGCCCACAGTGAAATGGGCACAGCAGCAGCTCTGCTTACCTCCCACAACTTGCCCAGGAGGCTTTGTCAGATGAGAAGTTGAAAAGCCACAAACTCTGTACAGTTTTGTTATGTCTGTTGTGTTTCCAAGGGTGCTAGCTCTGTTGCTGGTTGTTGTGGTCTGGATGTCTGGATTGAGATGATTTTTCATTTCCTGCTGGTCTGATTCGCACTTGGATAAGCACAACGGCTGATTTAAATGTGGAGACCGTGCGGACAGCAGGAAAGGCAGCAAGCGATGCCAGGGCAAGAAACAGGGGAGATGAAATAAACAGAGGGGAGGTTGTTGATAGATGTTTCCCACCTCAATCAGACAGTAAAGTAGTTGTGCAAGTTGGGGATCGGAGAAAACGTGCTGAGTGATGACAAACTGTCTCCTTGGCCAGCTTTCTTAGGTCAAAACTGCAGTGCTGCTTAAAAAAAAGCTTCAATCCTTTGTTTATGTAGCATCTGGAGTTTCTATTTATTAGCACTGAACCATGCTTTTTCTAACCTTACAGCAAACAACTGATCCCAAAATGAAATGGCTTTTTACTTCTTTGGTGATTTTTCCTGGTGTTATACATACCTCGGGACTCCTTTTTTCAATGTATGAAAAAGGAAAGTGCAAGTTACTGTTAACTGGTACTTCGGTACTTATTCCATGTAATATTGAGTTGAATTTTTTTTTCTTTAAAATTTGGTGCAGGCTTAGAGTTTGATAATGTAATCAGCTTTTAGTATTTTTTTTTTCCTGCTGAGTGATTCACATGCGATGAAATTTTTTCATTAAACCACTCCAAGGGTCACCAAGTAGAGAATACAAAGGACCCTAGATACCTCTTCAGCATAATCATTTCCCTTCGAATTGGCTGCTAGCCATAGTTTTACTATGTAGATTGTTTAAATGGACTATTGGATGTTTTTTATCATTATTGCTTTAGAAAACTGATAAAACAGGAACAAGTATTTATTGATGCACGGGGCATAAATATTTAAGATGATGCCACTATAGTTTCAGATCTCATCACTTTGTAATGAATTTGAGGGAGTGTGCAGGAACAGTAAGCTTCCATAAATTAAGCATTTCAGACTGCTGTAGCACACATGTAATAAATTTTGGATGCTCACTAGTTTTTGTAATGTCAGTATGGCATTATACAGTCCACAGAGGTGGATTTAAGTCCCAGTCTAAGAGAAAGGGAGGCTGGTCAGACATCTGTCTGATTGCTGCTATGGAATATACTACAAGGCCTTGGTAGTGCTAGTGCAGGTGCTGAAGTCTGTGGGCATATTTGGTCTAATTAATTAGAATTGTTAAAGACCTGGGGTGTGAGGGGGTATTTGCAGATTCTCTGGTCTTCCATTTTATGTCTGACTATAGCTGCTGTTTGCAACCACAAAGATACCGAGCAAAGTACGGAGTCTTACACTTATTTCCTGCAATTTAAATATGGCCTTACTTTTTTAGTTTGGGGTTTTAGGAGCTGGGTGGAAAGCTATTGAGTGAAACAAATGAGAAGCTTTAATCAAGTTGACTGAATATCATCCCGCTAATGAACTGCTGTTGTGAAATATGTGTAGCCGTTACTTTGGTGTCGAAATTATCCACACTTTCAAGTCTTATTTAAATTCTTAATAACCTTTATTAGACAGAAGAGAAAAGATTCCACCCGGAAGCCTTCAACCTCCATCAAAAGTGATAGAACTCACTAATAAAATCATATGCCATATTGAAAGTGAAAATTGTAATGTAATAGAATATTGTCTAAGCTAAGCTAATGGAATAAATTACTTAACAGAGTTTTTGATAATTAATTTGTAGGTAAAATAATATGAAAGCTGATTTTAAAAGTTTTTTTTTATTGGCTATAGTTTTCTTCATCAGCATGTACTTGGAGAAATATTAAGTGGCGATTGAAATTCCCGGAGGAGTGTTTGTTTCAAGGTGAATCAGGAACGCTGCCATAATTCAGGAGAATGCTTCTGGCATCAGATGAAAGTTGGATCAGCTCAAGTTTAGGTCAAAATTTGGAGGCCTCCCTGGAGTGTTTCTGTCCAGATAACTTAGTGGAAGAACCACTCCTCATCATAGGTCGTGAATCCAATTACCTTCCAAGCATTACTAAAGGAGCTTAACTGAAAGTTACCATCTAATCTGTGCTGTTTGTGATTTTTTCTTTTAAATTGTGTCTACAGAACAAACAACATAATCCAGGTGGTTTGAAACACCCATAACTATAAGCGGTTCATATTTTCACTATAGAAAATAGATCTGAGGAAGCCTCTCCTTCAGAGTATCTACCTGAAAGGGCACTACGTGGATTCTCTAAATAGTTTTCTGCACAGATAGTTTTAATCCTACAATTTGAAGAAAACAAAGCCTTTCTTACAAAACAGGGCGATAATTGTGGTTTCAAGAAATTATAGGAGAATTTTGGGAGATAGTTAATTTTTCATAATGCTTTCACTCTTTTATCTGGCATCTTGTTTAGTCCTCTACTGACTTTTCAGGTCTTAATTTTGACCTTTAATGCTTTCTAACACTGTAGCCAGCCAGCAAAGTAATCTCTTAGTGTTCCACTTTATAATTCCTTAGTTGCTCAATACCCACAGCATTTGAATCCTGTGAAAGGATGAGACTCAAAATTGGAGATTTGAAATGTGGTAGTGGGAGCTATCTCCTCTTTAGTGGAAGGAGGTTGTAATCAGAGGAAAAGAGGCACCTTCCACTGCTGTGGAGTTTTGAATCTTTCCTTTGTGCAGGGAGAAATGGGGAGTTGTAGCTTATATCTGCGTGCGCTGGGGCTGTTGTTTGTTGACTGTCTTCAACCTGCTCCTTTGCTACAGTGGAATCTGACTGTTAATGTTAAAATTTTACTGGGATTCTAGGACAGAGTGTGTTTTTGTTGCAAACATGATGGCTTTGTACCTGAGTGCTAGGTAACCAGATGCCTGGGTTTCCTTTGGGAGCTGTCACAAATAGGTGACATACTGACTTACAAAGAGTATTTCTTCTTAGCACAATGGAACACAGCAGTTTGAAAGGTTAAAATAGTAAAGTCTGTATTCGTCACGTCTGACCAGAAGCTTAAGGACTGGGGAAGGAGCGCTAAGAAGCATAGGACCGAAGGTAAATTTAATGACAATTGTAATTTTTAAGTATGTGGGATTTTCTTTGTCTGAACCTATTGATTCGCCCAGGTTTTTTCATGTAAAAGCCATCCAGAGTTGATTTATCTTCTAATTATCCTGCAGCAAACAAAGAAAAAGTGAAAAGACATGTTAAGTAATACAATAATAGCACTGTGTCCTGTGTTCTTCAGTGGGAAGTAAATCTCTAAAGTGACTCTAATTTGTATTTATTTCCTCCATTTTTTTCTATTTCTCTCTATATGTCTCAAAATATTAGTCAAACATGAAAGACTTCTTCTAGAAGATGCTTAAATGGAACTGATGTTCATGGAATTGCACAACAGTCCTTGCTGTTGTAGTACTGCTGGAGCTGTGCTTTTGCTAAACATGTTTGTTGTCGGGCAGCTGTTTAGCTGGGTAAGGATGCGAGATATTTGTGGATGCTGAAGGTCACAGCATGTTTTGTCAAAATGCTGGGATTTGGATTGCATGAACCAAGAGTGTTGGGCAGCAGTTCGCACCTCCGTCCATTGTGAAAAGCTCTGTTAAATGATCCAGTTGTGCAATTTGCAGTAGCTCTGTTTGGCCTCACTGCAAAGAGCAAGTCAGTTGTCTGTCATCCCTGAGACAGGGCGATCTGCAGGTCCAGTGGGTTAAACATCCACATTTCTGTCATGAGAAATCTGACGGGGTGGCTTTCCCCAGGGTTCAGCGGGTGACAAATAAGCAAGTTCAAAACCTGTGCAGGGCTTGAAATAATTTTTATGCATGCTGTTGAACTTCAGACATATTAAAGTTGCTGTTCATAGTGGTTGCGTTTGTAAAGTTATTTGATCAGTTAAAAATAATGCAAAAAAAAAATCTTTGCTGAAAATGCAAACAGGCATTTTAAAGTACTGGAATTTCTTTTTGGCATCAGATATGTTTATAAAGTCTGTGGTGTAGCCCTTCAAATCATCCAACCCCCTGCTGCAGATTTGGAAGGTGCATAAAAGCAGCAATTGTGCCCTCTGCCGGATCCAGGCTTTAACGAGCTGCCTAGGAGGGGGGATAAAAAGTGCTTGAAGAGGAGGAGCTGAAGCATCATAATATAGCACAAGAGATTGATTAAATAAACCTACTTAATGAGAAAACAAATACTGTAGTCATTTATACTTTTAGGATATCTTAAAAAGACAAATATATTGAAAAGCTCTTGCAACGATTTTCTTGTGCCTTTAATTGCAGTTTGCCGTTGGGGGAGGTCATTGAATATGTATTGGTTTCTTGTTGTTTTGGTTCTTTTTCTTTTTTTACCAAAATGTGAAAAAGTTTGGTAACTTGCTCACTGACTTTGGCATAGAAACCGTAATGATTTTGGGCAGGTTTTGCAAAATATGAGAGATGTCCTGGAACACAGTTGTAGACCAGTGTCTTCCTGTTCTCATGTGCACGTTAACAGAATAGAATCATAGAATCACTAGGTTGAAAAAGACCCATCAGATCATCGAGTCCAACCATTCCCATCAATCACTAAACCATGTCCCTCAGCGCCTCGTCCACCCGTCCCAGGGAAGGTGACTCAACCACCTCCCTGGGCAGCCTCTGCCAATGCCCAATGACCCTTTCTGTGAAAAATTTTTTCCTAATGTCCAGTCTGAATCTCCCCTGGCAGAGCTTGAGGCCATTCCCTCTCGTCCTGTCCCCTGTCACTTGGGAGAAGAGGCCAGCACCCTCCTCTCCACAACCTCCTTTCAGGTAGTTTGAAAGAGCTATAAGGTCTCCCCTCAGCCTCCTCTTCTCCAGGCTAAACACCCCCAGCTCTCTCAGCCGCTCCTCATAAGGCCTGTTCTCCAGCCCCTTCACCAGCTTTGTTGCTCTTCTCTGGACTCGCTCCAGAGCCTCAATGTCCTTCTTGTGGTGAGGGGCCCAGAACTGAACACAGGATACAGTCTCTGCATGTTTCCTTCTGTTGCATGACAGGCTTTTGTGGTTGTGTTTTTATTGGTTTTACTCATGTAATTTGCCCAAAGCAGGGCTTCTAAACCAAGGGTAAGTTTTCTGTGACACTGCATATCTAATGTGACCTAAGGCCTACCCCGTGGCATAACTGTGTACCTTCTTTTAATGAACAGAGCCTTGGTATTAATGAGGAAGGCGTTAGTGCAAGTGACAAAGAGGTCTGCAGCGCAAATGCAGCTGTACACAAGACACAGTGTTGTGGCTCGCATGTTACAGAAGCACACTGGTTTTGGAGCAATAATGCATTTACCTCTGCATTGCTGTGAAAGGTTTCAATTTTAACCAAATCTTTCGTTTTGCATTTCTTGAAATGGAGAATTGTCTTAAAGCCTGGTAGAACAAAGCCAATATTATTCCTGTTGTTTAAAGGTTGAAGTAACTGTGCATATAGCTTTTCTTTAGCAGAAGCTTCCAATGTGCCAGTGAAACAAACATACTTTAAGAAAGCCCTCACAAACTCGATCAGTTACAGTAGTGGGATTTACAATATTTCTGATGGGATTAGTATCGCAAAAGGAAGTTTAAAACTAAACTGTGCCTCCTGGATGGCAGTGACCGAGGTGATGGTGGCAGGTTGGCCTTGGCAAGAACAGCCGAGTGCCTACCAAGCCACTTGCATGTTAGTGCCTGCTCCGGGGCTGGGGCATCTCCTGTCCTCCGTGTCCCCTTCACTTTTCTCGCTCTCCCAATCTCTTCCTCCTCTTGCTGTCCAGTGATTTTTGCTCTTATAGAAATAGGTTTTCCCCAAGGTGACACCAGCCTTGCTAAGGGGCTCAGCTGTGCCCTGCACTGGGGCCGCAGGAAGCGGCTGCAGCCAGCATGGGGCAGCCCTGGCACCTGGGCATGAACAATACAACTAGATAGTTTCCTTCAGTTCTTCCTTCTCTAAAACCTCTAAAATTCTATATTTTTTTTTTTTAATTCTCTTTAGTTGTTAATTAGAAATATATGAAAAAGAGGATGAAGATGTGTAAATGAGCTGTGGACAGTCTTCAAAAGCAGTGGTGTGAGAGCTATTCAATAAAGCAAGTGGCAGTTTGGGGGAGCACTACTGATTTATGTGTATGGGTTACAGTTTTAGGTCTGGATTCTGACCACTTGCATTTTTCAGTGACGTGAAGAGCAGTTGTGAATACTCAGCACTTGTGAACATTCTTTGTGTATCCCCACTTTTTTATTTTCTTGAGAATGGCTGACCAGCTTAAGAAACTGCACTGGTAATCGTGGTTTAATTCTTGCATGTACTCCATGCTGCTCTGTTTTATTGTTGGAGTTGTTTTTATGAGCAATCCTTACCTATTCTCCTTTTGCTAGCGGTTTAATCTGGGGGAGTTCTCCCTCCCCCCTCCAGCTGTCAGTACTGCAGACTCAGCCAGGGAGCTGAAAATCCTTTTATTCCTCACCAGCAATAAAAGTTCAACACATCAAATTATCTCCCCATTTATTACTGTGCCACCTCATCAAAAGGCTACTGCAGGAAAATTTGTGAGAAGTGATATATCCTGCAGATATAACTGAGCCAAGACATAACCAAGGGTCTCTTAAAGTAAAAAATGTTGCTCTCAGCTGGGTTTGTTCTCTGTTTTGTCCTATTGCTCACCTTCCCCTGTCCCCACCCCACTCCCCCCCTCCCTGAACTATCGAATTGTCCTTCCTTTTCTTTTTCCCTTGACCGTTTCTATCCCTCTTTTCCTCTCTACCCCATTCATCCCTCCGTCAGTCCTGAAGAGGGGCATCTACAAGTAGTTCCCTGGTTTAATCAGGCTGAGAAATGCACCTTCCCTATCTTGCTGCTTAGTCATCTTTTTTCTGGAAAAAAAAAATAAATCTTTTATTAAATTAAGAAGGGAAACCATGGCTACTGTCTTCACCTGGGCAGTGCTGTAAATCACAAGCTCTGTATAGAGCTGCCCAGTAAAGATGTGCTTTTCTTCAGTGGTCTGTAGCTTGTGGGGACAGGTTGGCCTGGAACTGATTTAAATTTAAATGCATGCTTGGTGGTGTATGTTTCTTGAATCTAATTATTCTGGGAAATACTGAACTGCGCATGCATAGCTGGACCATGTTACATTGGTGGACCCGAGCTTCAGGTTGTGGAAGTGGGAGGAAACACGTGTAATCTGAAAAACTGTAGAAATTGGATGTCGTGTGAGTCCCTTAAGGTGTGATGAAGGAATGTAGCTGCATCACAGAGGTGTGAGACAAATGAAATGCTGCCTTGTAAATTCAGGCTCGCTGAATTTTGTGCATTAGTGGAGCTCTTTTGTCTCGCAGAAATAGGTTACTTTTGTTCAGCTTGTTGGAGGTAATCTGAACTCTGTGAAAAAGAAGCTGAGCTTGAAATCTGATCCTTCAGTTCTCCTTGGGGGATTGGGTAATAGAATTGAGCTCGTCCTGGAATGCAGTTTTAGGAAAACTGCTTTCAGTAGGCTTGTCCCCTTGATTCATCAGCCGTAGTCTTTGATGCAAATACCTATCCTAACATACTCAAAGATATAAACCAGCTCTGAGATACAAAATGGAATTAGTGAGGCAAACACTTGCAAAAAAATTAAGTTTTCCTTAGGATTTCTTCTTGAGCATCCCAGCCACGAACTTCATATGCGTTAGTGGTTGCGTGTGCTTTATTCTTCATATTAAAGTTATCTTAGAAAAAGATTACTGTCATTAAGAAATGGTTAATATGTGGGGTTTTTTTTCTTTTATGTGTTTAGAGAACACGTTCAGGTACTTTTCTGATCAGATATTTTTTCTTTTTGCTCTAAGAATTGTAATTTTTTTTTCTTTTCCAGGAATTATTAATACTTGAAACTAGAGAGGCAGGAAACAAATTTCATGAAATATACAGAATACTGAGCCTCTGACAGTTTTAAGTGTCATTAAATGGAAATATCATAACTGTTTTGGGAAGTTAGACATTTAAATAAAGATATCCATTGACATGTAGTTTTTAGGAAGGAACAGCGTATCTTTAAATCTCCTGTTAATAGAAATTGCAATGAATAACATAATGGCCTTAACTGTAGCCAAAATTGTACCTTGCTGTTGCTTCAACTCTTAAGACTCTTGGATATGCTTCTCTGTTACCCTTGGCTGGAAGTCTGCCAACCTCTTCAACTTTGTGTCATAATCTTTTCTAATGCTTGTATTTTAGTAAGGCAAGGCAAGTTGGAAAAAGTCATACATTTGTACTCATTTCAGATGCATTTTTGAAAGTAGAAAGGGTTTTGTTTCCAACCTTGTAAAGATTTATCTTAATGAATTGCATACCATTTAAATTTGTAGGAAATGTTACGTATGTACTCTAAAATAGTTCTAATTTCAGTCTGAAAATGTAAGCAACAGAGTAAATCCTGTCTGATGCATCCCATGCCTCATTTTGCTATTGCAGAAATAAGCAATTAAAATGTGTATGTACATATATTGCATCGCATTACAGTAAAAATTGTGTTTGCATATGATGTTTTATCATCTTTCATCTTTCAAACCATATTCCTACTTATCAGTTGGTTTTACAATTTTGATTTCAGGTTATCTGTTTATACTGCTGTGTGCCTGACATAAAGCATCCTGAGTTTATGCTGCCCTGGCATCATGATGACACACTTGATAAAAATTTAAGAGAAAACACAAGTAGCACGACTAAATAATCTAATTTTTTTTGTTTCTATGTGGATACCTTTAAATATTTTTTTACGAGACTATACACTCGTACGTTCTAACTAAATGCTATATATGTGCCATATTGCTTATGGCATTTATTGCAAGCTGTTCAGCAGATCGATACATTAGGATTAAAAATGGAAATTGCACATATTGTGTCATGTTCACGGAGCCTTTGGTCTTGGATTAAATTTGTTCAACTGTATGATGTAACAGTGTAACATTCAGTACTGTGGCCCCTTACCAATGTGACTTCTGTTTATTGATTAACCTCCTTGCAGTGAACAGTAAATAGTCCATAGAAATCCGAGGAAAAAACTTAACTGCTTGTGATAATTTTCTAGTGTTTTCTTGCTTTAGGGAAGATACGTGAGAAAACAATTGTTAAATAAGAGCATATATTTAAAATTTAAGCATAGATTCTACAGACACAGTATTCCCATGTTTGTGTTGATGCGTACAGACATCTAGATATGTGCAGAACGTGAAGCAATGACTTGTATAATAGATTTAATTGATTTTGAACAAAATTTGCCACTGGAAAATGGAAGAATTCAGGGCATTTGAAGCTTAATAATGTCTGCTTTTCTGGCACTGATTTATCTGCAGTGACCTTTTGCAGTATGGTTCAGGAGGAAAGAAGGTTCTAGTTATTTTTGTTTCCCTTAGAAAATGTTTGAAACACCAGAGAAATGTTTGCGATAAAGTTAAGCTTGTTTCCGAGTTTCTGTTGAAAACCCCGGTTCTCAAATTATGTTTCAGTTTTTCTGCAAGAAATGATTAATTCAAACATAATTCTGATTTTTTAGAGGCCGAATAACTTCTACATAGTGAATGACAGAAACAATATAACAAAGTTGTATTATATATATAAAATGTTACCTTGTAGCAACATTTTGGAAATTTATCTAGGAGAAGGCATAAATTAAACCCCAAGCCTAGAGCACTTTCCTTAACGTATCCAAGTATAAAATCAGTTCTGCCTGTTAGGAAACAGCAAAAATCAACATGTATAGTGAGCTGTTGGCTTTTCTATTGAATGGCAGATCATGAGTTCTGGTTTTATTCAGCTATTGTTCTATATTTATTTCTTTCAATTAACTTCTGACATACTGTTTGGTTTAGCAGTATCAGCTCAAGGAATGACAGAGGCTTGCCTTGTATGTTTGAATGGACTTATTGTGAGGCAGTGATTGAAATCGCTGCACTGGGTACTGTCAGGGCCTTGGGGCACACACTAACTGTCAGTTCAACTAGTTTTGAAGTGAAAATAAAAATGTGGATAGGCTTTTTAGATCCTAGCTTTCAATCAGAGAGGCCATCTTACCATTAGCTTTTTTTTTTTAAATGTTTTTTTCTACTCAGGATCAGTGAAGCAAATTGTCATGGTTTGTTTACTGTCCAATTTGCCCTATTTATTCATGCAAATACATATAAAAGTAAATTGCTGAATCCCTTAATAAATCCATTTATTATATCGTTTCATACTAAGGCAGTAGAGACTTATGTAGGGTCATACTAAAATAGTCTCCTTTGTCTAACAGTTAAGGAAATTAGATAAATTCCATGCATACTAGTGAAAGTGAGATACTTGGTAAGTGTTTTATACCACGTCTGGTGTTGCCATCGGGACTTTCAGATTAAGTCTTTTGTTATATTAAGTAGGAGGAGGCCTATTCCAAGATCCAGACACTCTTTACTAACTCTTGAAATGGAATAACCAGACCCAATAATATTCATCTTGCTGTTTTCAAATTTCAGATCTTGTGTTAAGTGTAGCTGGGCTGAAAAATTAAAGATAGTGTGTATTGAAGTCTGTCAGAGCTGGTAGAAAAAATAGGTAATTCCTTTAATTTAGTCAGGTGTTTGCACAGGATCATGGTATGAGTATCTCCATGGCCTCTTTCTGTGTGCACTGCTAAGATAATTTAATGGTGGAGAGAGACAGCAAGGAGATTTTCAAAGAGAGAATCTTGTCATGCACTGAAAGCTGTGACCTCTTTCGTTAATTAACAAGGAATAAGTACAAAACAATGCCCATTTAATGGAAAGGACAATTTAAACTTTAATAGAAAGGAATCACTTGCAAAGTAATAATGAGTAAGAAACGGAGTACAACGTTTCACATGCTGTACTGTATTTCACATCCAGCTGGCCTATCAATTATAACCTGCACTCTACAGATGGTGCAATATATCAGAATTAAGCCAGTCAGGGAGTTTGTTTCCAATTAAGTACTAATACTCCCAGTGGAGACTATTACCCTGAGACTGAGTTAAGTGCCTGTCTTCTAATATCCCTTTATGGTTTATTTTGTCATTTTAAAGAGATGCCCTGTCACTTGGGCCAGAACTTAGTCTGGCTTGTCTTCCAAGCGCTACCCGAGTTTCACTCCTTGTTATTAGTTGGAAGTTAGTTTGAGGATTTGATATTTCAGGAGGGCTGGGAATAGATATATTCATGCAAAATAATGTTAGGATAAGTAAGAATAAGTAAGCTGGCACTATGTTTTATGGGACTTTACACCGTGTCTTTAGGTGCATACATGTACTTGCCATTAAAAAATCTGAATGCTTGATAAGAGGGTACAATTTTAGCAAGAAACTAGCATCCCAGTGTCCAACCGCTTCTCCTGTGGATTAGAAGATTAATGAACTTGTCTCCTGAGGCTTACTAGCATTGCAGGGCTGGCTTTTTTTCAGTGACTTACTAGACAGATTTCTTGAGCTTGTATTTCACTTCCTCCGTCTGTCTTTCACTTGGTGTTACAAGCCAATTCAGGGTTGCCACTAACAGATTGATATCCAATTCCATTACACTTCTTTCCGCTTTTAGGTCTTTGCCCAGTTAAAGGCTGGTTAATTTCCTGACACCTTTCTTCTCTTGCATCTAAATGTCAAGCTACTTGTGGATTTGGTCACTTGATCCGATGCACTTGCTGTCTTCCCCTGTTAGTCTTTAAGGTGACCCTTCACTGAGAGGAAACCCTTTGGCAGAGTTTGTTTTCTGAAGTGTCTCCAGAGATTCCAGGCAATTACACAAGCTTCTGAATATCTTTATTTAGAAGTTTAAAAGGCATGCTCTTCCAGTGCTGCTTAAATTACCCTTGTGGGTTTGTTACCACGCTATGGGAAATCTCTGTTGGAGCATATTCACGGAATCACAAGTTATTTCAGCAGTGCCTTAGTTATGCAGAGATGTATAAAAAAGTTAAGTTTCAAAGTGTCTGCTCTGAGCCCTCTCTTGGCACGCCGCTTTATAAATTATGTGACAATGAATGGAAAACTGCCTTGTATAGCTGTTGACAAAAACATCTCTTTGGTACTTTGGTATCTTACTTGAATTTACTGACAATTCTTTAAATGTAATTAACTTTCTTACATAATCTCTGATAAACAAACGAACAACTGGGAAATGTCAAAAATAAGTAGTTCCATGAAAATGAAAAAAAAAAATACTGTTTGGGAAAGGAAGTTTGTGTGTATCAGCTGAAAATCAGTATATAGTTTTACTCCGAGTATTCAGACAATTTTGTGTGTTCTACAACAATTCCACCTCTGCTAAGGGACTTTTTTTTCTTACGCTGTTTTGAATTAATGGCTTAGCATTTCTGAAAACTTCTCTGTTTATAGAAGTAGATGCATTGATTTTATTTGCATCAAAATGAAGTAGCTTCATTTTGAGTTTCATTATTAAATATTTTTAAAGTAAAACCAAATGAGTATCCATTGCATACCTATTAACATTTTAATCTGGCACTTTTTTTGCTTTGCTTAAATTTTGTGTTTTGTTAGGGGTTTTGTTTGTTTGCGATTTTTTTCCATAACATAGGGTTATGGCCAAGAGCCCAACTGTGATTGGCTCGTATTATTTTTTCCATAATTTGTGTTTTAGATGATACTTTGCATGTCTTTCCAGCTTGCAGTAAGCTAGGCTGCTCCTGACCTGCGGTTTCAAAAGAGAGCTCATAATCTTGCTCACTAGATTTTCAATTTGTGTTGCATTATAACTTCATGGTATAAACCCAGTAAAATACATGCATTCAGTCTTTGATTCAAGTGTGAAGCAGTGTCAGAATTCAAATTGCATGGGATATTTTAAATGGTGGTTTTACTCGTTGAGTATTATATTTTTGTGCATAACCAAAGATTAATGTTCTAAATTAAAGTTCTTAAGGTTGAAGGGGGAGTTAAGTTTCACAGTTTCTTAAAGTAGGAACTTTGCCACACACTGAAAATAGCCTAAATAAATGTATTTGAATATATGCTAGCTTCTTTTTTATTGTATATTCATGCTTTTTATTGAGTCCTCAGATACGTATGTGTGACTGTAGGCTTTTAATGGAAGGGAAGAGCTTTATTAGAAAGCTAATTATGATGCCATAGTTGTCTTATCATGCAAAAACCAGGAAGTAATGATGAGCTTTGTGTAAGGAACATAATGGTAATTACGTGCTAGTGTACAAATTATGTATCTTGCAAGCCTATCTCTTGAATATTTCTTAGTAAGCAAAATGTATTTTTGGTAGCAGTATGGAAAAGGTACTGGAAGAGTATCGCTAAATAAGTTACTGATGTCTCCATTTTCTTTACTGCAATAGGACATTACTTCATTATATAAACTAAAAAAATTGTGTATGTACTGGACACGTAAAAAGCTTGGTATGCTTTGTTTATTTGGAGGAAGCAAACAAATTTGCTGATATGCAATATCTGGCTGTGTAATAGCTAAAAAATCTGCAGAATTAATATTTGAAATAACTGAAAACTATGCAAATGTTTAAATAAATAGGTAATATAAATAGGTATCATGGCAGCCCCACATCTGGGAATGTGTGATTCTGTCTTTGTGCCCTACTTGCAAACAATTCATGGTGCACATCTTCATAGTTATGTACAACCTTAATGCTTGCAGTCTGATGGATCTGCCTGGGTCTGGTAAATATGACCTTGGATTTACAGGAGGCTCGTGCTGCTGAAGGCGTAGTGTCTGAAGTGCCACAAGACATTTGCGTTTAGACAGCTGCCCACAGCCTTGCTGCAGGGCGAGGTAGGTATAGAGCCATAAGGTCCCTGTAACCGTGTCTGAAAAAAAAAATAATACACAGCAAGACAGAAAAATAACTTGGGAAAACTGACCTGGACTTCGATTTTGGTGGGTCCAGAAGACTGGAACTACTGATGTACAAGTGTCAATATTACTCCTTTTCTTCTCAGTTACATAAGCTCAAAAAACCCCTCGCCTCAGAAAGCTTGCCTGTGCTTACTACATTCAGCATATAATTTCCATTTTGTTTTTTCTCATACTGGTCTCACTTGTTCCAGGTGGACTTTTAGCTTTGTCAAGCTAAGTAGGATGTTTGTTTCAATCAAGTATTTGATGTTGCTTTCTGGAAGTAGGAAAGTCAGTCAGCAGTACCCGATTATATACTTCAAGCACGTTACATGCTTTTAAGTAAAGCTGGAATTCTCTATTGGGTGTAATCAAATTAGTCACCCAGTTCCCTTTCATTTTCTTTGTCTTTATTTTAAATCTCAGGTTTAATTGCTTGTGATGGACAGTAGAATGAACAGGGCAAGGCTTTAGCATAGGCTGCTGGAAAGTGGCAGAAAACATTAAAGGAGCATTGAATGAAGTGGTTCCGCTTTTAATGATTCTTCACAGATTCTCTGGGCCTGAAAAGGGTGGGAGTTTGTAGTTGACTCATATTTCTGTTAGACTAATTGAATTTACATGTAGTCAGTACTCTCACGCAAAGCTCCTCTTCTGGAGCTTCGAGATGTGCATCCATGTGAGCACAGTGAAGGCGGACACTGTTGGGTCCTGACTGGTGCAGGAGGCAAGTATGGGAAATGGGATGTATCTTGCATAAGCAGCTGAGGAGGAAGATTGAAATCTTTAATTTTCCTGTAAGAGAACTGAAATTGAGAGGAAATTGTGGGGAAAAAATATTCTGGGATATTTAAATTATTTTTTTTACCATAGTATTTGCAAGTAGGCATTGCAAGACATGGAGAGCGTGGTAACTGAAAGAGATTTTCTGTGCATTGACTCAATATTTTATTAGTGTACATGTTTTCTGCTGAAATTCCCTTTATCAATCCTCTGCCAGTAATCGATATATTTTAGGTAACTAAGTTACTTTGATATGTTGTTTAAACTCATGAGGGTTTAACAACTATAAGTTGTGTGACTTTCTGGATGCTTTCCATTAATGCTGTAGAACTAGAGGAAGTTTTGAGCAGTTGTAGAAGGTTGAGGCTTGGTAATACGTAAATTACATTTTGGAAAAAAAAAAATTCGTGAGTTGATATTTTAGTGTAGAAAGGTAATAGCTTAAACGTAAAAGTGCATATGATTACAGAAAATTATGTTCAATGACAATGAATCTGCATCAACACAAGATTCAGTTTAAATGCTTTAAATGCAAATGTACAGGTTCTTAGCAATAAACATGGGAAATGTGAATTCTTAAATTTCTGTTAAATATGACCATCATTACTAAATAGTTCTAAATAATGTTATGAATAATAACTAAAAAGGATCTGTAAAATTGCTCTATGTGAAGTAATTACTTAACATTTTATAATCTGTAAAAACTGAAAAAAAAAAACCAAAAGGACTGGAACAAGAAAATCCTTACCCTTAGAATTAGGCTTGAGTGGAAAACTTTACTAATATATTACAATTGGAAACAATGGTCTATGTAATGGTCTGTTGCATTTATTTATTTGAAAAGAATGGGCAAAAAATCAAAAAGAAAAGAATTTTACTGCTGAGTCCTTAGAAGAGGGTAAGTTGAAGAAGAATTAAATTTATTTTCCATGTTAAAAAAGTTCCAACTTTATCATTCAATTCTCACGCACAAGACTAGTGCAGTGAATCATTCCCTGTTCGCTTGTAGGTGCCTTTACCATGCACATATTGTTTGGAAATATGTCTAACCCCATTAACTGGAATTGGTAGTGGGCCATCATCCATCTTCCCATAAACTGCATAAAGCGAGAGCGTAGACTGTGATAATACGGCTTATAACCATGTCAAGTCAAATAGCTGTTTATATCTGACTAATGACTGGGGTGGAGATAGAAGTTGTATTTCTTTTTACAATGGAACCTCCGATAAGATTAGAAATGTCCTTCACAGTCGCTGCTTTGTCCTTTTAGCCACTCGCCCTCCCTAGCCAGTGCTGGCAATTACGATGGGACCATTAAACATTTCTTATCCATAAGGCTAAAGGTAGGGAAACTGCCTGATAATCGAATCGATAAGGAGGATCTTGCTATCTTTCTTTCTGGCAAATCTCTAGAACAGCTGGAACATGGTTGAAGCTGAAATCCAGGGGCAGTACTTGTAGAAGATTCTATATTCCAAATAATTTCTATTGATAATAAGCAAGCAAAAAAGTTTAATAATTTTCAATGGTTCTGGGACATACAAAGTGATTGAAGTTGATTTGGGACAAACATTGTGCTTTGATAGATGTTGCTCCCCCTTTCCCCCTTTGTGTGCAGAAATGCCACCAGTGTCAGCGGTTTGATACTTGCTGTATAAATTGGAGTGAAAATTGATGATGAGTCTGTTGTGTCTAATGAACGTATTTAACAGTTAAGAATGACAATTTTCCTTAATTTTCACAGTTGCTCTTGAAACAGGAGCATGTAGGCGTTGTTAGTGGTGTTACTCCTCATGTTCCTTCTTAGCGTGCTCTCATTTTGCTGATGTTAACAATTAAATAACAGTTATTTTGTTAAGGTGACTTAATCAACAATTGCCCTTTTTAAACACTCTTGAAGCCATGTCTGGGGCATTATGTCCAGGTTGGGCCTTCCAGAAAAAGAACGATATTGAGTGGGGGCTGGAGCATGTAATACTAGTGGATACTTGGTGAGGACTGTTGTTGGCCACTGCCTGAAAGGATTAGAGAGAACAGTACAGGATCTAGGGTCTTAGAGGTGCATGGCAACAGCACAAGAAGCACTGGTTGCAGGGAGCTGAGGGAAATGCTCATTTTACACGCGGGAAGGAGGAGAAGGAATACCTTCAAAATAGAGTGGTTTGCTACTGGAACATGTTTCTCTGAGAAATTTTGGGCCTTCTGTATATGAAAATATTGAGAATATGACCAAGTAAGACCATGAGAAACCTTATCTTATTTTGAAGGTGGCCTCAATTTGAGCAAGTAGTAAGGGTAACTGACCTCTGGAGACCTACCCTTGTGGCCTCAAACGTTCTGAAGTTCTGTTTGTCCTGGTGGGGTTTACAAATGTGCATATAAATCTGTGTATTTGTTTTAGGAGAGAGGCAGGGCTGTTAAGGCTGTATTCACCACCCTAAAGCAATAAAAAATTACAGTGAGGTAAGTACTGTGTGCATCAGTCTTATTATTAAAGTGTTTACCCTAGTTACTTCCTTCACATTCAATATGAAGCTGTAAACTGACTGTATTGTGGTGACAGCTGGATTATTTACTTCTCCATTTTCCATCTGCAATGCATTTGTAATGATTTCACAGAATAAAACAAAATTTTTGAGTAGAAGGTGAGGCAATTTTGATAGCAGAATTAATAACCTAAAAAAAGTTTTTAGTAGTACTGTTGTATTAAGAAAGTGCCCCTAAAGTGATTGATCTTTGAAGGAAAAAAAAAAATTAGGAACATTTTCTTCTAGCCACAAACCAGATTGGACAGCAGCTGCTCAAGGTGCTTCAGTCTGTTTTCCGTGTTGTTCTAACTCTTCAGACCTTCTGGGGAGAAACAGTCCTGAGGGGAAAAATAATGTGTCATTCAGCAAACCCATGCCATTTACTATTTTGAGATTGTGACAAAGATACGTTTGCAGTGATAATTTCCATGATGTGGATATTTATGCAGTGTCCTCTGCTATAGTTCATTCTGTATGTGCTCTCCAAAGCTATTAAGTTAAATGTCTTTCAGCTGTTGGATGGAGACATGAGGTGTGTCAGTTTGGAGTGATTAGTGAGCAATAGAACAAACCCTCTCTTTTTATGTTAATCTGGAATTTTATTAGCAAAGTAATGCATAGGATTTTTTTATGCAGGCTAATTTTGAAGAGGGACGGAAAAACAACAGGTGATGATCTTGAGGGTGAAAGCCCAGGGTGAGGATCAGTTTGGGGTCTTTTGGTAAGAAGCAATTCTTCATAAGATCTCTGTTGTCTCATCCTTTAAAACGTTGCTGTTGGATTTGACCTTTATTTTGTGTGGTGTAACACATTCCTCTTCTGTTTTGCAGTGTCAGGGATTCCTTATTTCTTCTCCAAGGGCCACTTTACTGTCTTTGAGAGCAGAGAAGAATGCAGAAACAAACAGGATTTTCATTCCCAAAACTGGCAGTCACCTGCTAAAACCATCAAAACCTCATTCAATCCAGAATAGAAAAGCGTTGTCTCTTTTTCTTGCTAGCAACAAACTGAGCATGATAGTAATAGTATAATTAGTAGGGTTCATGCTTGCATTAGGTAATGAACATAGAACAAAAAGAGATTTGGTGAAGCAAAAATGAGATTTAAACAGCTGCTTGAAGTGAAAATAGATGATCCTGGGAAATCTCTAGAAAACAGCATATAGTGCTAATAATGTCAGTGTTATTATTTTCACTTTTCTGACATGTCAGCATGTCGTTTGCAGTGTTTTTCAGAATAATAGAATTTATTCAAGCAATTTATCCTTAATGTGTGTAGCATAAATAGTTTATGTTGTGCTTATATATCCTATTAGCAATATTTGATTTGTCCTTTCTTTACAAATTGGAAACATCGATTTTTTTCTCTAGTCCACATTTTGCATTTAGGGTTTTCAGTTCCCATTTTAGGTTCTGCACTTAGAAATAAGTCGATTTCTCATATAATATGCTGTTTCATAAGAGGGTCTACAAATGCCATATTCCTTTTTTAACCATTACTTGCCTCTGTTAGTACACAATCAGTGTCTTCAAGTTTGTTTGTTCCATGAAGAGCACCAATAGTTTTCTTACCCTTAATCAGAAAACAAACCTACAGATCTTGATCTCGGGTGATACTTATCCTGGGTTGTTACTGTTTTAATTCTCTGTCTTGCTTCTACCTTGTCCCAACACTAGTGTCAAAATGGCCTAGGTCTCTGTCTCTGGAGATGGGCTTTAAAGGTTTCCATACACCTTCTGATTGCAAAAGAGCTTCTGTGCATATAGAACCTTTAGTCTGATTCTTTGAAGTTCCCTAACTTAAACTTCCCGTTGTTAATTTAACCACTAGTAACATTCATTTGAATGTATTCATTAGTTTGTGCTTTAATGTTTTTGAGCTGCCTTGGGAATCCGTCTAGTGGTGTGTCAGTCCCACCATATATCCTTTTTCCATATTTTCATGACTCGGACGTAGTCTCAAGATTTATGTCCTGTTTTTTCTAGCTTGTGATCGAGATTTAAAGATTTATGGAGTTACTCAAAACTCTACTGAAGACTTGCATCTCCGTATAGATTTAAAGACTTGGTAACCATGGTAAGAATGTGTAGGTACATAGGCCCTTGATTTTATTTAATCTCCTTTCCTTGTAGTTTGAGGTAGTCTTAATGACTAACTAATTAACTAAAATCTGTCTGCTAATTCTAGCTCCTTTATTTAGATATTATTTTGAATTTTTGCATTCGCTAAACATAAGGACACATAATTCTTTGGCTGTGAAGATGCAGAAATCCCCAGCTAGAGTTATATGCAGATGTTCTGCATCATTCTTAATATATGCAAATATGGAAGTGTATTTACTTTATCCTTCAGATATTTGCCTACTTGTTGGGAACAAATACATTTTAAGCAATAAAAGACTCTTCAAGGAAAACTTCGTAGCTTCATAATGATTACTTCCAACATGTCACAAAGCAAAAACTGAAAGCTACTGCAATGTATCTGCAAAGATATGTGAATGCACAGGCAGATGTACAATTTGCATCAAGTAGGTGTCTTTACATTAATTCATATTCATTGTTATAGTACAAAGATTGAAGACCTTTAGCTCAGCATGCTACAAGGGTGATAAATCTGAGTTAGGTCTACTTTTTTAGTCACTTGGGATTAGACCTTTTGGTGAGGAGATCCATTAATGTGTTTTAAATCTATTGATTCATAGTAGAAAGGCACAATTTAAACTCAGAAGTCACTGAGTGAACTTTGCATTAAGTTAGGGAGACTGTGGTCACAGCTCATTTGATCTTTATGAGGTAGAAAATGCGATGTAGACCACACTGGCATTCTATTAGAGGAAATCATGCATTTAACCATGTAGCAAAATACTGTAGCCAATTATATGAACATACACCTATTTTACACATGGCTGATCTTCTGAGCATAAAGTTTTAGTGATGTGCGTACTATCCTGTTTTAAGGACTATTTACATTTAAGCCAATGATACGGATTGAAGTTTAGAGAGAAAAAAAAATATTGTATATCGGAATTTTGTAACTGAAAGTCAACCTTGCATGTGTGGACATACTTCAGATGACATCAGGAAAGACTAAGTACAACCCTGTTTTATTTAATGGTATCATCTGAAGTCACATTTAACAAAGGAAGAAAGAAAATTCAGTATCAAAATTAATGTCCTAAAACTCTCATATTTTAAAAATAATTGAATTTATCAGAGGATATAAAAATACATCTTGATTTATAGTTCAGCTTTTTTCTACATTAGGTTGTACTTGAGTATCTACAAATCTTCACATTTCCTATCTTTTCTTAAAAAATAATGCAGCGGACTTGCTCTTAGCATTAGGTGTTTATACACTCAGTTCAGCAGGCTGGCAGTTGGCTTGCTTGATGTTATGTCCCTTGAATTAATTTTATTTGTTTACATATAAATAAATGTATTCAGAGGCACATGTGCATGGATATTTCACAAAATGCCTTTATACGGTTTGGTCACAGGAGACACTTTCTTACTGTCAGAAAGTTAAGTGACACATTGAACACTGATACAGAAGTTGAGAGCTAAACTTTTACATCCAAATCTCGTGGGTGTCATTTGAAGGTAGCTCTGATTATGTTCTTGATTTATTTTTCCACCTCTGTTCCATTGTTCCCACCTCAGCTGTCTGGACTCCTGGCCTTTTGACTAGCAGAATTAACGTTTTTCCCTCAAAATTTTTTGTCCTTTTAGGCAAAATACTCCTGGGTGGAAGGAAAATCTTTACAGTGTAATTCATAATAACACAGACTTTTTTTTTTTTTTTTTTGTTTTCCCTTTTCAGTAGTTTTGACTTATTCCATTGCCAGAAATAAATTATGAGCTGGGAAGTTATAACCTCTATCATTATGAGCTTCTTGTGTGTATTGGCACTGCACATTCAGAATGGGCATATGAAGATTAATGTGTTGTATGCCAACATGTCCTTTCCCATGCAAAACATTCTGTGAGTGTTGAGGTGATTTGTAAAAGAATTTCACAGCGAGTGCCAAGGCTCATTCAGAGTAAATGAAACATCCCTAGCTGGCCTTGCTTTCTTGTAAATGGACACAGCTATATATTCCAATACAGATTATTCTAGCTCCTATTTGCAGTGCAATTTTTCTGAAGCTTTGTTATGTGATCCATTAGCTGTGATTTTTCTAGGAAGATTTCTGTGTCTTGAAGATGTCTGCACTAAGGAAAAGCCAGAACTCTACATTCTGGGTAGCCAGCGTGTTCTTGAAAAATGATATTAGTCTGACATTACTGCATCTGATTTCAGTGGCAGAAAAAACATGCATTTAAGAAGCATAATGCACATGTTAATATAGTTCTGTTGCAAGATCATAACTGACCATGTGTAAAATAAACTTCCTAACCATACCTAAATGTGGGAAGAGTTCTAGGGATTAGTCTTTCATCCAAGATAATTATTTTCATAGAATCAACAAAGCAGCTTTGAGTTCTGTTTCTGAAGGATTGGCCTGAAATTATTTTAAAAACTCGTAGAGTATATTTGAGTGAGAATTCCAGAGTAATAGTTAACTATGTACTGTTAAGTGTTACTAAAACAAAGATAGAGAAAAAAAAAACATTTTTTAAACCAGCTTTCCACTGTGGAATGAACTTGGAGGAAACCTGAAGTCACTGAATTTTGACAATAAAGTTTCATGGTCAAACACGTTAGCATTTGTTCCAGCAGCTCAAGACAGATCTACCTACCTACCCCTTGGACTGGGATTAGAAAGGACAATGTCAGCTACATGCAAAGTGAAAGAAATTCCATCTTTTAAGTTGAATATTAAACTTGGTGAGGGAAGAACTGAACTGAAAAACTTTTTCCAAGAACATGATGATGCGAATGTATGTGTCTGTGTATGGACTCACATATACACACACATCCACATAAAATCTTCCCTTCAAACTGTGCTGTAATTGTTTGTCTTCTTTTTCTTTGTTTGATGCACCTAGTGCTTGAAAGGAAAATATTTGCTATTAAGAGCACTTTGAGAAGGTAGTTCACATTGGTTTTCCCTGTTGTTATTTTTCTAACGAAAGATTTGCACTGGGTCTCTTAGTTACATTTACAGATCTTTGACCCTGTGCAGTGTTACTTCTGACACCATGAGGTAGAAAACTAACATGGAGAAAATATGATGATGTGAAATGCATATGGAATCTGATTCAGGCCAGGTTTTTGGGTTTTGTTTGGGTTTTTTTTGCTTCTTTAGGCAGATTTTATCATGCAAATTTATATTGTAATGAAAAAAGCTCATGCATGATACTCAACTGTATCAATGTATTTTCTTTACCTCATGTTGATATGAGTGTGAATGCATGTGTGTGTGTTTTGATGTACAAAATGTATATTTTCATATACCCAGAAGAGACTTGTGAGTTCATAAACGTGATATACTGGAAGTCAGCAGTGGTTGTAATTTTGTAGTTTCTGGGGAGATCTTTTCGATTTGCTACATAGAAGATATATTTCCATCACTGAGCCGTGAATGAACTTGGTGATGACCTACAGTAAAAGAAAAGATGGGTGAAAGTAACAACAATATGATTTTGGTTGCTTGTCAGTGAATGCACATACTTCCCTTTTCTATTGCCAAAATGTCAAGGCAAGGATTAGTCCAGCCAGTAGTTTTCTCACAAATTTTACTACTAATTCAGGTCTACTGCAGTTTTCATTATTGTACAGTGGTTGGTACTATGCGAGTTTGATACTGATGAGTGTTACTGGGCAGCCTCAAAAGATAAATATTTAAACTACACAGTATTTTATAACAAACAAAGCATTGTGTTCTCATATTGTGATCAGCTTTTACTGTTCAGCTTTAGCAGTATAATGAAAAGTAGTCAATAGTAGACATAGCCTAGGAAAAATATGAATTCATATCCATTTCATTACTAGAGATGGATGATAATAATCTGTTAAGATTATGTTCAGTTTTCTTACTGAAAGGTGAAGAGATCCAGTATTCTCCACAATCTTGTCATATGAATACTTAACTAGGTGTCAAGGATTATAGATTTCAATCTAATCTCTCTAATAGCATCCCTGGTTTCCACAGGCACATCACTTGATTACTCTGTCACAATTCTCCACCTGTAAAAGAAGTCAGAGTGATGCTTTGCCTCTACAGTAAGGGCAGGACTATCAAACGACTTATGTGCTGTGCTGAGACAGGGACTTGGGTCTTGGTAAGAGTATCTAGGTCTTGATAAAATACAGATGCTAATAATGTTGATGAAAGATATGTGAGACATGCAGTAAGTGGATTTTTACTGATCATATTATGCTAAGGATTGTTGTTACAGATGGTATAAAGTAAATCAGCAAATAAGAAGCATAGGTTGATACTGGGAAAGAATAGTGCAGAGAAATGCATTGTTAAAGAAAAAAAGAAGAGCAGCAAGTCTTGTATTTAAAGCTACACAGAACAGAAATGAAAGAAGCTACAGATGTTGTGTTCTGAGAAGCTCTGTGTGTAGGTTGTTGGGTTATTTTTGTGCCAAGCTAAGGTCAAAGTAGAAATTCTTGTTTCTGCCCTACTGTACCCTATTCACCCTGAAGTGGATGGAAAAGATAAAATTCTGATTCACCACAGTCTCTCAGTTGTACAGCTTCATAAATCTTTTCCTACTTTGAGGTGCAAAGTGATTTGCTTGTTATTCTTGGTTTTTGTGGTTTTTTTTTTTTATTTTCTCTGAAGTTTGAAACATTTGTTTAGAAAAACTTCTCCTTATCTTATGCTTCTTGCTTCTGCTTTGCAGAATCAACTGATTAACCAGTTCTTTTTTTCTGTCTCTCTCTCTCTCTCTTTTTTTTTTCCTTTTTTCTGTTACTTTGGAAAAAGAAAGTTGAAAAATATGACCTTTTCTTTCATCTTTATGGGTGACTTAAGTGCTAGCATTTAGGATCGTGAAGACGTGGAGAGAAACTATAAAAACAGCTTAGTATCCAGACTCCTACCTTATGATGAATAAATGTTAACATACTGAATATTTCACAGAATCACAGAATTCTTTAGATAGGAAAGGACTTTTAAGATTACTGTGTCTAACCCTTAACCTAGCATTGCCAACTCCATGACTAATCTGCGTCCCTAAGCACCATATCTGTCTCTTAAAAATACCCCCAGGGATGCTGACCCCACCACTTTACTGGGCAGCTTGTTCCAGTGCTTAACACCACTTTTGGTCAAAGCATTTTTTCCTAATATATAATCTAAACCTTCCCTGGTGCATCTTGAGGCCATTCTCCCTTCCTTTCAATTTGCTGCAGAGAGCAATGAGGTCTCCCTTCAGCCTGCCCTTCTCCAGGCTAAACAACCCCAGCTCCCTTGGCTGCTCCCCATAACCCTTGTGCTCCTGGCTCTTCACCAGCTCCATTGTCTTTCTCTGGACCATTCCAGCCCCTCAATGTCTTTCTGTAATAAGGGGCCCAAAACTGAAAACAGGATTTGAGATGCAGCCTCACCAATGCTAAGTACAAGACAATGATCCCTTGCCTTCTCCTGCTGGGCCTGCCACTTGTTTATACAACCGGGGATGCTGTTGGCTGCCTTGGCCACCTGGGCACACTGCTGGCTTATGTTCAGCTGCTGTTGAACATTATCACGGGCCCTTTTCCATTGGGCAGCTCTCCAGATATTTTTCCTCAAGTCTGTAGTATTGTGTGGGTTGTTGTGGCCCAAGTGCAGGACCTTTAGATGAGTCTTGTTGAACTCCATCCCACTGGCCTCAGCCCAATGATCCAGCCTGTCCAGGTCCCTCTGTAGAGCCTTCTTGCCCTCCACCCGATTGATGCTCCCACCCAACTTGGTGTCATCTGCAAACTCACTGAGGGTGCATTCAATCCCCTCTTCCAGATCATGGATAAAGGTATCAAACAGAACTGGCCCCAACAAAGAGTCCTGTGTTGAAGAATATTTTGAAGAATACTTAATAAGGGAATGAACAACACTCTACAGCTTAACTTTCTGATCAATCAAGTAGAGCCTTATTAAAAGAAAAAAAAAAAAAGGAGTAACTATTGCCCAAAGAAGGTAGCAGTGCACATGTATACTGGACAGTGACACATTGCAAAGACATGGGCTAGGTCATTTTAAGCTGAGAAGACGCTTTTGAAGAAAGCCTTATTATCCCGTCTCCTGAGATATAAGTCTGCGTGTGTATCTCTTGTATTTATTTGGAGCTTTGAAAATATGTACACACAGTATTCAAGAGTCCATCATTACTTGAAGTAAAATATGAGTCAAACCTTTTGGTACAAGCCAGATAGAGTAATTGTATTAGGGGGAAGTAAAAAAAAAGTTTGGGATTTGGTTGGGTTGCGTGGAGAAGTGCTTTTTGCTGTGGGGGGGAACAGAGGCTTATCCATGTATCCATGAAGTATGAGAAAACTTGATAGTTCCTTTGAATCATTCAGCTTTAATCATGTAGAAATACTTTTTATTACTGATGGAAATAGTGTCTGCATTCTTATTTTTCATATCTTTTAAAATCATCTGAGACACACTTTTATGCATCTTTATCCACATAGGAAATGGTAAGGCTAAAGTTTACTAGTAAAATTAATCTTCAGTACAGTTGTTTATCTGATCTGTGCATTCATTAATAAAGAGTCCCTGCTGTTGTTGGCTCCAGCACAACTTAATTAATTACTATTTGAAATATGGATGTGGTAAATGATCCAACTTGGTGAAACAGGAGAACAGCTGTTATCTTCTTTTATGTTTGAAGTCACTGTTTTTTCTCTATAATTGTGTGCCACCCCCTTTTTCATCTTATGACAGTAATTCCATAAATTCTGGACTCGGATTCATCTGTAAACCTTGATCTCTGTCTTGTCTTCCCACTGTGCCGTCTTGTTCTCCTCTGTACTCTCCATTTTATCATTTCATCTTACAACCATCCATTATTGTCTCTTTCCTCCTTTTCAGTCGTAGCTTTTCAGAATTCTGAGAGCCTTTTTCTTTCCAGTTCCTTTCTTCAGTCATTCTGTGTTCCTGAAAGGCAAGCAAGTTGTTTGCTGCTGCACTGAAGAAACCACTACTTTTGCCATCGTTTCCTTGTGATGTATTTTCCGAGCAGCATATGCCTACGTGATTTCTCAAAACAACATTATAGAATTCATTAAAAGTTCTTCCTAAGTATTTCCATTTTCCATATTAATCCTCCTGCTATTTTCTCTGGTCAATTACCGAACTAAATTCATTTTTGCTTCTCTGTCTACCTTTCTTTTTTTTTTCTTTTCTCTTTTTTTCCCCTGTCTAAGAAGGGACACTGATGGCTTGTTTTTAAGTAACACCTCAAATTGCTGGAGGGTTTGCTATCGGCTACAGGCAACAGCATTACTGTGCAATTAAATGCTGTGGAGAGCTAAGGGAGGCATTTTAGTCCTGCACCCATAAATTCTATCAGTTACAATATCGTCAGCATCTTGGTACCTGAAGCTGGATATTCTTTCTCTCTCTTGATTTCCTTTATACTCAGAAATTTTACTGAGGTTTTTATCTTTGAAGCTTGCGTGCTTTGTTAAGCACTGCTCTAGGTGATCCTGAGCCGAGGGGGTGGACGTTGATCTCCAAAGGGCCCCTTCCAACCTCAACTGTTCTGTGATTCTGTGAAATACTAGAGAAACAATAATGGAGAACAGAGAAATGACTGTGGAAAACATTGTCTATTCACCGAAAGAAATATCATGCAGGACTAACAAATGTCATTGTAGAAGCAGTTTAACCTACTTCCTTCAGCACAGATGATGTAAATCCCAATTGCAATATGTCCGGAAAACTGAAAAAACCTAGCAGGATGCATCATCAAGTAGCATTCTAACACATTTGTTCTCTTAGATGGTGTACTTTCTTTAATGTTTTGGCCACTTAGTTTTAATTCCTGTAAGGGAAAGAACAAAATGAAAGAGAATATGCTCACAAATGTAAGCAGAAATAAATCCTCAACGTAGCTCTTATGTATAAAGGCATCTATTTTTTTTATTATTCCCAAAGCGGTTTTATGATTTCAGAACTGAATAGCCAGGTAGGACTTACTTGCAGTGTGTAGGACTATAGAGAACTCTAAAAATAGACTACAATTGTTTATGCTTTTATAAATATAAAACAAAGATGATGTTCCAGTCTTCATTTTAGAGACAGAAAGTAGAAATATTTAATGAAAAATGTTATTGATGAAATAGTTGAAACAACAGATATCATGAGGTAGGGAAGGTAGTGAAAACATCATAAATTTGGGACTGTTTCATTTCAAGAAGCGTGATTTCCTTTCTTAGACGACTGCTACAGAATCTGACTTGCTTTTTTGAAAGCAAGCAAATTTTGAAGCTCTTTTATTTTTAAAATGAGATGCTGGATTACAAAAAAAGTCTTTGTTGTCTTTATAGAAGTAGATGGATCTCCTTTCATTAATATTTGATTCTAGTTATCCTGGGTCACAAAGTAGGAGTTGGAGGAAAAGGAGTGGGAAGAAGAAGAGAATAGAGACAGTTTTTCATTGTCCAAAAACCTGCTTTTTTCTGTCCTTAAGAACTAAGAAAACCCTTGTATTTAGAGGAGTGAGTAATGAGTGCTAGTTTGCAGAGTTCTCACTCCAGTGCAGTGATAACTTGATAATGATGTGGAAATGGAAACAAAAATTCTAAATGGGACTTGAGTTTGTGGAACAGGTTTGGGGATTCGCAGTCTTTTAAGGTAATATTATTGATCATTGTACTATCTGGTGGGCTCAGCTTTCCAGAGTGAGGCATGTTTTGTATATGGCATCACACAGAGAACGTTTAGGAATTTAAAGGAGAAAATGAAGGAAGGGCCTGTATATTGAGAGGATTCTTATCTATTGAGACGATTAGTAGCTTGGGAGGGAGGATTGTGAGCTAATTCTAGTGGTGGTCTTCTGTCAGGTTGAGTTCACCTTTTTTGTCCATCTTGCTTTTATTAGTGCTCGCTCTGTTCTGCTAATGGCAAAATACAGACAGAAATGAGGGAGAGTTTTAACAGCTTGTACATTGCTGGACATTTTTAATAGTATTTGTCAAAATTTGCTGATAAGTGGTCGAGTTCACCCTAGTTCTAGACATACAAACCTCTTTGTTTTTCAGGTGTCACTTGTGGTTCTTTTTTGGAGGCAGTTTGAAGGATCTGTGTGTTCTTCTGCAGTTACAGCGTGCGAAGTATGTGCAGCACAGCTTGTGGGGCTAACAGAGCTGTAAGGTACTGAGGCACCGCCCAAGCGTGTTTCCTTACTTTAATATACGTTTTATTCAAAACGTTTTGGGAGAAAAGAGTTCTACTGACGAACCATGTGATGAACAGAAAATAGATACAGCTGAGAAGCGTGAATTCCAGAGAAACTGAGCTGAGATTTTGCCTCCAAGATTTCTTATTTGCCACCTGCACTTAAGAGATGACAGTTTTAATCTCCTTTTTAAGTCGAATGTCGGTTCTAATTGTAATTAAAAGAATAAAAAGTACACCCAGATTTATTCTGCCTGTAATATGGTGCAGTATTTTGTACATATTGTAACAGTATCTTTTAAGCTCTTACTTTTGAAGGGGTTTATTATTTCTAAAGAGACATTATTTCTGTTTGACCGTGGCAGATGAAGTCATGGTTCTATTGCAGGGCCATAAGCTAATGCACAGGGTTTTTTTTTAGGATTTTGGTTGTTTTGGCTGAGGATCTTGCATGTGCTATTGCCACATTGTCAGAGATTACCACTGATACCCAAATCAGCATAATGCAACATATATTTTTGTTGCTAGTTTTGTAAATCCATATCCGTTGCCAGTTTAAAATGAACAGGAATATTCCTGTGGGAAGGAATAGTAAAGTTGTATCAGCTATCCACATATCTTTCCCTAATACAGTAAAAAGACATGTGGGAAAGTAGGGGCATCATGAATAGAGATTATATAGCCATGTTGTAATTTATTTTTTATCAGCATTTGGATATCAGTTTGGAGCTAACTGAAAAAGTACATGCAATGCCATGTTATGCTGCAATTGTTACCAGTAGGGTAGCAGTGAGAATGGCTAATTCTCAGTACACTACAGAAAGAAAAATCATATTTGTATATGGCAAAAAGAAAGAAAGGTCTGGGTTTTTTTTACCAATGCAATGGTGCATGGACAGTACTCAGTTATTCATGCTGAATGAACCTACAGTGCTAGTAAGGAAGTCTCTCAAAGTTTTGCTATGTCTGTCTTCTTTCCCTACCCCACAACATATAGGAAACCAGTATTTTGTGATATGGCAGCTGAATACTTCCCAAATAGAATTTTCCAGTGTCTGTTATCAATTACTTCAGAGTATTGAAAACTGTATGTCGCGAGGCTTTTTTTTGGCCTTGCGAGACTGACACAAAAATTCCTGGGAGTCAATTGGCTTGTTCTTTAAAAGCTTTCAGTGGTTTATTTTGTGTTTAAGATGGAGGAAAAAGGTGTATTTTGAAACATGCAATTTCTTGAGGTCTGTATTATAATTAATTTTCTGTCTTTATTCATTTGTGAAATTAAAAAACAAAGAAAGAATAAAATAAATATTTTTTATTGAGGTCTTAGTAGAGAAGCTAAACATCATTCAGGATGGATTACTCCTTTGTCCTAGAGCTTGTCTTTCTGATCAGGGTAGGTATATATCAGTATGTCAGTGGAGATGAATTTTATGGATGAATGGAAGTCTGGTGTTCAGATGTAGAGACTGGTGAAAATTAATTCACTGTCCATCCAATGTCCCACAGGTGACGAATGGCAGACAAGAGAGAATATTCTAATACAAATTCCTGATGTAAAAAGAAAATTAGTATTCTGGGTACTTGTGACTAATAGAAGGGAATTTTGCCTGCCATGCACAGTTGTGGAGAGCCACTTGACTTCATCTGCTTTGAAAGTCTTGGATGTGTTGCATGCTGTCTGGTATTACCTAACATAAGACTTCACCAAAGCGCTTGTAGTGGAGTGCGATTATAATAGAATGTGATTGTAGGGGAGGTTCTGAGAATTCCTAAATGGCTATAATAAACAGGTTACTTGAATTGTGATTAAACTTGCTCCTTTGTTTTGAGTGCAATGAAATCACATTTTAAAAGAATAATTTTTTTAATAAAGTACCTTAAAATTTCTATAATAAAAAAAGGCTTCAAAGAAGAGAGATTAGAGAAGTAAATAAAATTAAAAAAAATATAATTAAGCCATTGGCCCTTAAATTGCTAACCTTCAGAACTAATGCTGGAGAAGCATGGTATTATTAGCAATAAAAAGAATTTACTTTGCCCTTTTAAAATTACCATAAACCAATTGACTGAGATGGAATGATGTTCATATTTAAGAAGTAGGACTCTAGATTCTGTTATCTCAGAAGCTCTGTCACCTGGTATGCTCTGTAGTCCTGTTACCTAATTATTGTCCTTATATTGCATTAGTCTGCCAGCAATTTGTCTGCTAGTAGAAAAGTAATTGACATTTGGTTTACTGCTTCGTATTTGGGAGACTCGCCATCTGATTCCAATGAGTCCTCTTCTGCCAAAGCAGATTAGCTAAAACAGAAAGAAAGTCTTTGCTTTAGAGTATGCTGTGTATATAGCGCTCTTCTAACTTAGTATTGAAATTCAGATTATATATCAAAGCTAATTGTTAACTTAAAAGAGGGGAAAAAAATTGTGACAAATTAATAAATGAGACTTCTGGCTTTAAATTAGCTTCAGCGCTGTCTGCTCTTTCACTGAGAGTGCAAGTGGTCATAGATTGACACAAACTAAGTACTGTGATGATGTGGATAGAGGGGAATGTTTATTTGTTCGCATTTGATGTGCTTGGTATTTAAATCTACAGGTGCTTGGTCAGTAGGTGGATATAGTCATAGGGCTGTGGTCGTGTCCACTGAATGAGCTCTTTCATGCTCCACAACTGAGCTGTCACAAAGGTGCTGGAGTTCTTTACTGTCTAACAGAAACTGCTGGGAGATTTTCATGGTACGCACATGGTGTTGTGCTATTTGCCTCTTTTCAATGGGGTCAAGCACCAGATTATACAAATTTCTTTGTTAGAACTGATGCTTGTTTTGCCTTGGATTTCTAGCTGGTTGGGTAATGTTAACGTCGTTTGACTTCCCATACCTGTTTCTAAGGCAAGTGGCCAGCTTTGTTTTGTTTTCTTCAGCTTTAACTTTTTTTTCTTTAATAATATTTGTGTATTATCATTAAAATAAATAGTATACTGATTTCAAATAAGATTTTTTTCTAACTGAAATACATAGTCTTTCTCTTTATGTTCTGTAGCAATATTTGTTTCCTCTTCTGTTACCATTTGGAGGAGTGCTTCCAAACTCTTCCAATACCATTTTTTAAATTAAAATTGAAAACGTACTTATTCTTCCATGTAGCCTGAATAAGGGAACGAAGGCCTGTATTTCAGCAATTGCATTGCACTGGGCATGTATCTGCGTCTCTGCAAAGGGTTTGGTTCATGAGTGTGTACAGTCAAATGCCTGAAACTTTGCAGACTAATATGATTTGGGATCTAAAGTTGATTAGAGATGCATGGTTACAAAATGCACGTAATCATTTATGTGACAACGGGAATTAAATTTAAAAGATATTTTAAATTACCATGAGGAATGTAGCTGTCTAATAGTGGTGATAATTTTGCTAATTTATTTTGTTTAGGGACTTTACAGTTCACATTTGAAAACACAAAAATCTTGCATAATTTCAGGTTTCTTTTCACAGGGCTACTTCATAAACTGCAGTGTAATGCTTGGACTTTAAAATCGGTAATGTCAGTATAATCCAAAGGAAACATTTAGGAATGTTGGTTAAAACCAAAACCCTCATCTGAATTTCTCTTGACTATAACTTTCCAAAAAAGATTTAGAGCACTGTTAACACATCTTTAGAGGTCTTGGCCAACACGTCTTTAAAATACTTCATCTTCCATTGTCCCTCCTCTCGATAGATTATGTAATGTAGTCACCTATTTTCAACCATTATTGGGAATTTAAGTCCTTTGGCGTATCATGAAAATTGATGGGCTATTTCATGTAAAACATTATTAGTAATTACATATTTTTAAAATCCCTAAATATTGTAAGTTGAGAGAGCGAGCACACGAGTGTAAGAGCACACTCTTAATTGATCGAGGGTATTCACAGGTAACAGCTCTATTGTTTATAGACTGTTAATGTTGTACCTGACAGGGGCAGGTGACTTGCACTGACCAGCAGGATTACATTAACCTAACGCTGCGAGTCTCCTGGGTCAAATGCTAAGCGTTAGTTTGCTTTAAAATTCTAATATTATCAATAATGAGACAACTTTAACGTTAAGTCAGGAAAGGAAAAGTAACCTTTTCGCTTCGAAGAATGGTGTGTTTAAAAGGTCAGAGCTGTACCTGGAGGCAGAGAGCTGCCTAGTGGCAATAATGACAATCCAGAGTTCTTGAAATGCAGAGGTGTAAGTTTTCAGTAGGACAGAGGACGTTGCAGAAGAAACATTAATTTCTTAAATTTAGGATTCTTGCTTACAGTGCTGCTAAGAAAGTTAAGTAAGGCCAGGCTTTTAAAGAGCTCAGGACCAGAATTCATATTCTCAGCCTACACAGCAGCTGCTGGGTTTTCAAAATAGCTCAACTCCTAACAGTTCCTGTTCTGAAAGGCACAGAGCTCTCATGAAAGTCTGGCTCTCATTTGGGTGCCAAAACGAGATCTGAACTCTCATGAAAATCTGACTCTCGTGAAAATCTGTGAGTACACTGATTTCTTGGGGGAAAAAAAGAAAAACAAATAAATCCATAAAGTGGAGGTGAAAATAAGAATATAGCAGTATATTTATTTCTTAGTGATTAATTTCTTGGCATGATTATGGTAGTATTCTGATATAGTTATCTGAATAGTTGTTACTGATGTACATATACTGAAAACAAAAAATTACTGATATAATTATTTTTAATAGATTCATCTCATTAACATCCCTTCCCTTTACATCCTCTGGTGCTGTTTTGAGACACACAAAAATCCAATCAAATAGACTTTTCCTCTAAAATTTAATTCAGTCAGGAACAACTGTATACAGAATGTGCACGTGTGTTTAATGCAGGTATGACAGCAACAATAGATGCAAAAAATTTGAGTCTACATATATATTACTTCTAAGTCAGTTGTCTCCCTAGCCTTTTAAATAGAAAAAAATTGAATCTCAGGAGATGAGGAGAGGGAATTTTGCTCTAACACAGACTGCAGTGAAACTGGAAGCAAGGGATATCCTGGCAAAACTTCTATCTTCACAATATTTACATAAATAAAATATAAAATGTTATGCCAGTGTTTTGTCTGGAGTGGAGTTTCTTTTCAGTACTGTGTGTGGATTCATAACTATGTTTGACAACATGGATAACACCAGAAAGGGAAGGTTGGCTTTAGAGAGATATCTAAAATGTTGTTCTCATAAGTAAGAACATTGTCTTGCAATTTAAATTTAATTCTGGCTTGTTTCCACATGTAATCCATGCACCGTTTATGAAGAGTTTTCTGTGCCATTATTTCCTCAGAGATAATGGTTTCCAGTGATATTTTTGTGGTAAAAGAATAGACTATTATGACTTACTCTGAATGTTACTCTTCCAAGTCTGTGGTTTTTTTTCTGTTTTGTTTTTTTAATACTGTACTTTGCCTAACAGCCATGATTTACCATCAATCTGTATTTTATTAATGAATGAATACTAGCATGTCTTGCAATAAATATGCAAAAAATGTATATATGTAGATACACTTGTATAATACAGCTGTCTGTGAGTATGTAATGTAGATGTCGCTATACACCTTTTCCATCTCATCCATCTTGGTGTAATAGTTCAGAGTTTTCCTCAAAAGCTTGCAGTTCTTTAAATCTCACTCATATTTGCGGGCATTTTCAAAAGTACCTACACATCCACTTACTGAATCCATGAAATGTTCCTGGAATGAGAAGAAAGCTGTACACTCGGGCAACAATAAATCTACCAGGAACACTAATACATTCTCTAAACAAGACTCTCAAAGGTTGAGGAGAAGTTCAATACCCCCAAGAAAATCAACCTTTTTTTCCCCTTTTGTAGCATCTCTGTTCAAACAAACAGACAAAAAACCCCAAATTCTGTAGCAGATATGTGCGCTAACAAATTGATTTTGTTGCCAGTTTTGTGGCTGAATTGTATTTTGCCATTTTTAGCACTAGCTCCGTGAACACAAGTGTGTATAGAATTCATGTTAGGTCGTTGTATGTATGTTGTGTTCTGTGTACTGGTCTTTTTATAAAGAGAAGGAAGAATGCAATTCAACATAATGGCTTCTTTCATCCTATTTCAAAACTATCTTTGGGCTTGTTTGAAATTTGGTTTTCTCCCTATGAATTTTTGGGTACTTAAGAAGGCTAATATGTAATTTTCCTGCATTTATCTAGGAATAAGCCCTGTATTTGCTTTGTTTTATAAATGGAAAGATTACACTGTCGTTGTGTAGGTGCAGAAATATATTTGCGTCTGAGGTTTATATACTTCTATAATAAACTAAAACTCTGTGTATTAACAGCTCTCTGGCAAAGGTGTCAGCATAAGACACAGGGTAAACTAGCAGTTCTGTAGTGGACAATGAGGTGTCTGCTCTGTACTGTTCTATTCTATGTATATGAAACCTCCTTCAAACATTAAGAGACAGATGAAGGTAGTGAACAAAGATGACAACCTTAAAAATTCTCTGTCTCTGCATGAATGATTTGGAGCTTTGCGGAACTAAGCCCAGGGCTGACCTCAAGATTTTATTGAGTTGAAGTTAAAGGCAAATTTCCCCTGACATTATCTATAAAGGAATTTAGAAAACATGTAACTTCCTTTCCTCTTATTCCCCAATTATTTTTTAAAGGCAGCAGTGGCATCTTTTTGCCTTTAACACAGACTTACTCATGCAAAATGAATATTTTCTTAGAATAAGTGCCAGAAGGCAAAAATCATTATCTTTGAATTGAAATGTTTAAAGAAAGTCACCTTGAAAGTGTATTTATTTTTAAAAGTTTTATGTCTGTACCCGTGCGTGAGTGGACATCTAAATGTAGCAAGGAGCTGCTAACACAGTATTCTTGTTGCTGAGCAGCAGCATCTAAAACCGTAGGCAGTTTGTTCGGCTGTCCAAATAAATGAAACTTTGTCTGCCAGAATTAAAATATACAAACAATTTTTCAGTTACAGATTCTAGGATAAGTAATGCCGCTTAACTTGAAGACTAAAATTAGAAACACCCACTTTTGTATAATATATATGCAAATGTTTTCAAATGTGCTTAATGGCCAAAGAGTGAGCACCACAGTGGTGTTGTCTGGGTGCTGAGACACGAGCCTTTGGAAGGTTTTATGGTTCAAGTGTGTAATGTTTCTTCATTTTCCAGAGACATCAGGGTGCGAGTGACTGGTGCTCTTCAAAGTCTATCCAAACACTCCTCCTTTATGTTGTTGAGTAAAATGTGAAAGGAAATAAGATGGAAAATGAAGAATAATTTAAAATGATTTCTTACTTTTTTATGTATTAAAATATTATTTGAAAATATGTTCACTCCTTATCCTGTTGTCTTTACTGATGCAGTTTCAAAAGGATTTACATTCTAGGCATGTTGGCTTTATATAATTGATGCATCCAAGAACTGAATTGCCTCTAGGTCAACTTTGAGTGAACTTTTTCAGGACTATTCTTGCCTTGCAATTAGCATGCAGAAGGATCGTAGCCAGTCAGTTACTGCTATGCAGCAGACCTGGAGTTTTGCTAATAGATGCTCGTCTCAAATGAACCAGGCAAAGCTAGTACTGCACAGTGTGTCCATTTTGTCTCAGTATACAAAGAAGAGAAGAGAAAATTGAGTCCATGAGTTTTGGAAGGCAAACTGAAAAAAATAGCAGAATCCCCAGCATATCGATGTGCAGGTTGCAAATTCTGATACTTTTGGGGGAAATGTTTGTGCCCTACTCTCAGAAACTTGTCTCAGTTGCCGTAATAAATTAATCCTCGTTGTGGGATTTCAAGTGGCTCCTCTCAGAGCTGTGGTCGTATAACATGCTATGTCAAAACCACAAAAAATAAAAGAGAAAATAGTTGCCTTGATTTAGGAATGATAGGATGGTATCGAGGTGTCAGTGGGAAATGCACACCCTTTTCGATTAGCCTCTGTGCACTCAGGGATGGAAATCATAAAGACTTTTCAGTCCTTTGTTGTCTTTTTTCCCCCAGACCTGACATGTGAGGGGTTTTTCTTTTTAATCTACCTGCTACTGACAGTTCCCCTGCCTCGCTGCCTCAGACCTTTGCTGTCTTTGAGAGTCTCTGTTCCTTTGCCAGCAATGCTTGCGCTGACCAACCGAGTGAGTTTTGGACAGGTTGGATTAGAAAGAAGTCCATGTTTTTTTGGTTTCTCAGAGTAATTGTGTGATTTAGAACATTTGAATGTTCTTTTTGATTTGTCATTTTAATGTAAGCTGGTGGAGTGTAGAGCCTTCTGGAGTGCTGAAGTGGAACATAATCTTCATTTTTGCTAGCACATCTTTTGGGTAGTTAATCTGTGTTTGCATTTCATGTAGCTTCTAGCACACAGAGATCTGTGGCGCTTTACAGACTTTAATGAGCTGAGCCTCCCAATTTTGCTGTCATCTAAAGGAGTACCTGTGGTTCCTACTTTATACGTAGAAAGAAAAGTATATAGATGTTAGGTGTTGTGCCCAAGGTTGCTTGCCAATGTAATGGCTGATCGGAGACTAAACTGGTGGACCTTATTTGGGGTTTTTGGCTTGAAGCGATAGACTGCTATGAATCCTCTTCTAAACAGTGTTCAAAGTCTTCCAGGTTCAGGTTTTCAGACACAGGTTCTAAGAATATATTAACTTCCTACCCTGAAGTGCTTGCAGTCTGAAAATGGAAAATAGAAAGGGCATACAAGCACAGGGAAGTCATTACCTGCCTGAAGACACACACACAGCCACTGGCAAAAGAATGAAGCATTAACCATTTTTTCCAATTATTTTCCATAATGTAACGTATGCTGGATATTTACACACTTCTTGTTTGTCTGATAGTTCAAAGGTGATTTTTTTTTTTTTGCGTGTATTTGAGAAGCTCTGTAAAAGTGTCATGTTTAATGGAAATGGATTAGTTGAAAGTTCATTTTAAATATGGCTTAATAAGATGAGGAGTGTATTGAAAGATTTATAAATATTAAAATTGGAACCATTATTTCAGCCTGTCTACTGGGCTGGGGTGGGAATGCATACTCATGCCTTTTGTGAGTAGTGGTAAAAGGCTGAGGATAAACTTTTATATTCCTTTGGGTTCTCTAAAAAAAAACCCTATATGATAGAAACAACGTTGGTTTTTTAATAAGCTTCAATGTTCTGATGTTTTTCTCTTTTAATCTTTTGCACAGTCCCCATTAACTAGCCAACAAGAACGTAGCACTGAAGTAAAAACTGTCCTCGGCTTGATGTTAAGGCCAGCTTAACAATGTGCTGCGTTGGTAGTGTCTGCCTTGATCATTTTTGAAAAAGAGGAGAAGCTCCAAGTTGTGGATTTTTTTTTTTTTGAGACTACATCTAATATATTCCAATATATCCTTCCCTATACTTACACACAGTGGCCATAGATGTCATTTTCATAGTTGTTTAATGCCATGTACTTTAAAGTTTTTGTTTGTTTGTTTTTTTATTTTCCCAGGAAGGAATTTAGTTTTCAAGTCTGTAAAGACTAATATGGGGGGAAAAAAAAAAGAAGATATTTTAGAAGTACTGGAAACTGAGAATAGGGCTAATACAAGAACTACATGATTTGTCTTTATTGAAGTTATTGGTGCGGGGTCTTAGGAAATTAAGACATTCTGAACCCCAAAGTTTGCTGAGACTATGCTACAAAGGGCAGTAGGTATTTGTGCCCAAGACCTGGTGGATATCTAAGAATAAACAATAGGTTGCTGAAACTCATAGTTGAAAGTTTTGGGATAAAGTTTTCTATCCAGAGCCACATTTGGTAGCTTTCTTTGAAACTATTGCAATTCACACGGCATGAGGATAAACAAACTTTCTACTCTGGATAAATGGATAAGAAGGTGGTAGAGAGACTTCAATTATAGCCATTACTAGAACAAAAATAATCTGTTTTCATTACACTTACAGCACTTTTGTCTTTCTGTATTTAGATGAAGAATATTGGTCTTGATTACTTCTTGGATTTGACATGGCTATGGCTATAGTCCCTTAATAGTGTCAAGCTTTATCCAGTGCTCGGATAGCTTTGATAATTTCCAAGTAATATCAAAGACAAATTCTAGATGGTGATCAAGTATTACGTGTGGGAATCTTCTTTAGGAAAGAGATGGATAAAAGGAGCAGCTAAATATTGAATATGGAACGTAAATATTTTTCTGATCACTGGGGGAAGACATATTCAGTCTGTAACTGTGGGTGTTAACAGCTTAAGCAAAAGAAGGCAGAGCTGTAATATGTTCTGAGGAACATACTAAAAATCAAAGCTTACAGGCTAAAAAGAAAAGAGGGATTTGCTGAGGTCTGAAGTGATCATTTTGCATGGACAGCAGAATAATTTGAAGCAGTAAGGAAAAAGAAATAGCACACATTTTTTTTTTTTGTTTGTTTGTTTCTTCTGGAACTGGAATTGCTGTGTGTATTATTTCCAGTGCTGCCCAGGGGAGTCCTGGTACCAGACTATGAGGTCACCTGGCAAATTAAAAGGCTTATTTGTAGAAGTAGAGATGAGATGTGAAAAATGTTTCAGAGAAGAATTGGTGCCTGTCTGGATTATAAAAGAAATTTCTTGTTTCCTTTGAATAATGGCTCAAAAAGTGAGTAGAATACTTCAGCCTGTTGTTCTCAGATGACAACTCTCTTGGGGTACAAGAGCCTTTATGCTTAGTATTATCTTTGTGAGATATCAAGTAGGAAAAGGACGAGTGTAAGAATCCATGTGTTTGTGTATTCCTGTATGTGTTTCAAGCAGCCACTCTGCAAGCATTGGAATGATGTATAGGAGTGAGGTCCAGGTGGTTATTGATGGTCCCTGGGATCTGGAAAAGCTAGTTTTGCTATTTTCCTCAGGGAACAAGTAGTGCCCATAAAGGACAGGGCATGAATCTTTTTGGTAAATAAAAAGAAAAATGCAGTTTATGCATTGAATGGGTGTAAAAATAGCATAAAAAGAGAAAAATGCAGTATTGTGTACTTCATTTTTTCTAATACTTAGTACCAAAAGATTTTTTCTGCAGTAGTAAGAAGTGTGACATATTTCTCTACTCTATTCAGTTTCAAAGAGTGATTTATTTGAAAATGGCAACATTAACAACTTCTAATCATGCAGAAATGCAGATTTTAAACCTGTGATTTTAGTTCTTTATACCGTTATGTAAGTTGCATTCATGTGCATATGTTCAGGTGGGATCTGTGTATCAATTACATATTCAAAGACAGGAATTAAAAGTTTTTTCTGGTTTAGTTCTGTGTTATGAAATTCTGAGCAAAATAAATGGTAGAGGCTGTGCTTTTATTTTTCCTCTCAAGTACTACATTTCTATACACAAAATGTTAACTGATATGTATGTAAAGGTAGAATGCTTAGTTCCATCCATTGCCTTTATTTTAATAGGCTATGGCATTTCCTTTTGCAGCGTGTTTCCAGTGCTTAATTTTTTTTCCATCCAACTTCAGTGAATTTTTTTCACAAAAAATTCTTCACGGGGGGGGTCGTTGGGCACTGGAGTGGGCTGCCCAGGGAGGTGGTTGATTCGCCTTCCCTGGAGGCGTTTGGGGCACGGGTGTACAAGGTGCTAAGGGGCATCGTTTAGTGTTTGACAGGAATGGTTGAATGAATGGAATGGTTGGACTCGATGATCCGGTGAGTCTCTTCCAACCTGGTTATTCTATGATTCTATGATTCATCTGGAGTACTGCGTCCAATTCTGGAGTCCTCAACGTAAGAAGGATATGGAGCTGTTGTAATGGGTCCAGAGGAGGGCTACAAAGATGATCAGAGGGCTGAAGCCCCTTCCACACAAGGACAGGCTGAGAGAGTTGGGCTCGTTCAGCCTGGAGAAGAGAAGGCTCTAAGGAGATCATATAGCAACCTTGTACCTGAAAGGGGCCTACAAGAAAGCTGGAGAGGGACTATTCATTATCGCCTGTGGTGATAGGACAAGGGGGGATGGATATAAGCTGGAGAAGGGCAGATTTAGACTAGACATTAGGAAGAATTTCTTCACCATGAGAGCGGTGAGACACTGGAACAGGTTGCCAAGGGAAGTTGAGGATGCCCCCTCCCTGGCAGTGTTCAAGGCCAGGTTGGATGTGGCCTTGGATAACCTGATCTAGTGGGATGTCCCTGCCAATGTAAGGGGGTTGGAACTAGATGATCTTTATGGTCCTTTCCAGCCCTAACTATTCTATGACTCTGTGATTCTAACATTTCAGGTATTTTCCAGTTTGAAAAAAGTATGCTGATCCACAATAGACTTTAGATGATAACAGTCTACTTCCAAGGTGAATAGGAATATCAAATTGAAAATTAATCCAGTTTAATTAAGTAAATCATGCCTGCTGACTTTGCACTCCACTCCAGAGCAGACCACAGTTTTGTTATTTAATTTGACTGACAGCAGGATACTTATGTATCCTGAATAATACTACTTCAGTAAGATTGTCCTCAGCATGACACACCATGCTCTGATACCAGCTCCATCAGAGAAATTGATAAAGTACAAAATAACTCACCTACATTAACTCATTCCTTGATAATTCCAGATGTGGGGATATGGGTGCTATCACTCTATCTATTACTACATAATGAGCACAAGCCTGCCCTCTTCACTTTAGATACACGTTCCTGCATTGCCAATTATATAAGTCAAACAGTAGTGAAGCTTCCAATCACTTGCTTGTGTTTAGTCACAAATCTAATTCAGTGCTGTTGAAACTCCTGGGAAAAAGAAACAAAAAGGAAACACCACTGCAGTTGCCACTATGACTTTCTGATTTTTAAAATATGTTGAGCCTTAACAGGAAGATTGTTACTCCCAGGCTGTCCACAGGATTACGTTCATTTTCCACTTACATAGCACTGCTGTGACAACTATTATTCTTCATCTAGAAAAGCTACCTATGTTTAGATACTTTTACTGCAATTAAACAGTGGGAAGCAAGAAACCAGCCAATGACACTCAATACAAGTCACGTGTATCAGTGGCTCCTGCATGAGTTTGAGGAAATGCCAGAAAAGAAAGCTTTCTTTTCCCAGTAATAACATTCTTGTATGTATTAGGATGGCTAAATAACACTTCAGATAATGACCATCTTATTCATAAAATTTACTGGCAATAGTCTTCTTGTGGATATTTTTCATGCCAAACACACTTGATTAAGAACATGGGGGGAAGGATTAAACAGCCTATGCTCATGTCTCAGAATTTAGCTACAGAAGTCAGTAAAACTGTGGCTCCATGTGGCGAGTTCTATTCTGAATATTTTGAGAATTTAACAGAGCCCTGCACAATCAGAACCTTTTAAAAATGGTCTGCCAGTATAATTTCCCAGATTTCATCTTACAACACATGTTGCTATTACACTGCAAAACTGAGCATCATTAACAATGTTTACACAGACAAAAAAATTTACTATTAATCTTGGCAGATATTTGTAGAAAAAAGAAATCTGAAATCTTAGAATTTTCTCAAGAAGCCCTCCAAATAGTAATTTACAACAAACTTTGTATGATGGATAAATAACAATTAGCCAACTCAATTGTCAGATAGCAGAAACTCAAAAAAATTAGCCATCAGCAATTGGAATTCAAGGAATTCTTAACAAAATTATTGTTGTCTAAATTATCTTGACAATTAAGATATAATTGACCTAACAATTAATGTAGCCTCCCATAAATGATCCCCTAAACTTCATGTGGCATGGCTGGTGGCATAGCTGTTAGATGTACATTGTCATTGAAAAAAATATATTAAATAAACACAAAGCAGTTGGCAAGTTGAATAGTAAAATTACACAGCAACTGTATCTCCATTCAATAGACCAGTTTAGCTCATTTAATCACATTTGAGTAAACACATGCAAATTTGACTATCAGTCACTGTTATATTAAAACAGTCAGAAAGAATTACAAGAAACAACAAAATTCAGACAATTACGTGTGTCTAAATCACAGTATATTTTGCAAAGCATCTATTTTTAGAGTGTAGAGCAGTATCTTCTACATAATATGAATCCCACAGTGGCTTATGAAGATATTACACAATTAATTTTCCTTTACATCTATCTCCTTAGGGCATTTATTTAACTAAATAAAAACATTTTTGATGTTTAAAAATGAGATGGGGGAAAAAAAAAAAAGTCAGTGTATACCCTTTGAGATACACCAATACTTTCCTATATCAAGTAAAGCAATAACATTTGCATGAATTTTAATAGACTTTGACTCAATAAATAGCACCATTCTGAATTATGCATGCAATGCCATAACTGCAAAATTAAGCACTGGATGTGAAATATGCTTTTAAATGCCTAAATATTAAACCTGTGGATGTTCTTCAAAGATATCAGAGTGGTGAAGCTATGCCTAGTAAAATCTGAACTTCAAATAAGAGTTAAACCATTTCAATTGCTTACAACTCGAAAGCAGCCCCACAGCCTATGCATTTTCAGCTGAGAAAACTACATGTCTGCCCCAATGTAAGAAACTATGGAAATAAAATACAAAGCAGAAATTTTATATTTGAGGTAAAACATATTGATTATCACTCTAAGCTGTCATTTGGCAGGCTAATGCAGATATTCAAGATTTAGAAACGTCCTTTCCTGAGAGTCCATAATCACATACAGAATTTTTTTCTTGCAAGGAAACTCTTATCTCTGGGCTATTTCTGCTGCTGTTGGGCAGTCTCTGCTATCCAGTTCTCTCTCAGGTTTTCCATAACACCAAACAGACACTATCTGAAATATAGAATCATAGAATCATAGAATAACCAGGTTGGAAGAGACCCACTGGATCATCGAGTCCAACAATTCCGATCAAACACTAAATCATGCCCCTTAGCACCTCGTCCACCCATGCCTTAAACACCTCCAGGGAAGGTGACTCAACCACCTCCCTGGGCAGCCTGTTCCAGTGCCCAATGACCCTTTCTGTGAAGAATTTTTTCCTAATCTCCAGCCTAATCCTCCCCTGGCGGAGCTTGAGGCCATTCCCTCTTGTCCTGTCCCCCGTCACTTGGGAGAAGAGGCCAGCTCCCTCCTCTCCACAACCTCCTTTCAGGTAGTTGTAGAGAGCAATGAGGTCTCCCCTCAGCCTCCTCTTCTCCAGGCTAAACACCCCCAGCTCTCTCAGCCGTTCCTCATAAGGCCTGTTCTCCAGCCCCTTCACCAGCTTCGTTGCTCTTCTCTGGACTCGTTCCAGAGCCTCAACATCCTTCTTGTGGTGAGGGGCCCAGAACTGAACACAGGATTCGAGGAGTGGTCTCACCAGTGCTGAGTACAGAGGGAGAATAACCTCCCTGGACCTGCTGGTCACATCGTTTCTGATACAAGCCAAGATGCCATTGGCCTTCTTGGCCACCTGGGCACACTGCTGGCTCATATTCAGTTGGCCGTCAACCAACACCCCCAGGTCTTTCTCCTCCGGGCAGCTTTCTAGACAGACTTCTCCTAGCCTCTAGCACTGCATAGGGTTGTTGTGCCCCAAGTGCAGGACCCGGCATTTGGCCTTGTTAAACCTCATGCCATTGGACTCTGCCCAGCGGTCCAGCCTGTTCAGATCCCTTTGCAGAGCCTCCCGACCCTCCAGCAGATCGACACTTCCACCCAGCTTAGTGTCGTCCGCAAACTTGCTAAGGGTGCACTCGATGCCTTCATCCAGGTCATTGATAAAGACATTGAACAGGGCTGGACCCAGCACTGAGCCCTGGGGAACCCCACTTGTCACTGGCCTCCAGCTGGATTTCACACCATTTCCCACCACTCTCTGGGGCCTGCCATCCAACCAGTTTTCCACCCAGGAGAGTGTGCGCCTGTCCAGGCCAGAGGCTGACAGTTTCTCAAGCAGAACGCTGTGAGAAACTGTGTCAAAGGCTTTACTGAAGTCCAGGAAGACCACATCCACAGCCTTTCACTCGTCCATTAGGCGGGTCACTTTGTCATAGAAGGCGATCAGGTTAGTCTGGCAAGACCTGCCTTTTGTGAACCCATGTTGACTGGGCCTGATCACCCGGTTCTCTTGCATGTGCTTCATGATAGCACTCAAGATCACCTACTTTGTGGAAATAATCCAGAAAATTGAAAATTGAGGGGGTGATACATTTTAATTCCTTTTCAGTTCTGGTATGGTGTCAGAAGAATACGAATGCCAGCAGTGAGGACAGCAATGCAAGAATAAGTGTGAGGGAAGGAGAAGAGTAAACCACTCTTTTTTCAGCAGCAGATGAGGTTTTAGTCTTTGTTAGTTTTTTTCTAGAAGTACACCAGAGAATGGTCAAGTACAAAAAGCTACATAAAGAGCAAGTGCTCAGAAGAACTTTCTCATGTTAATTTTCATGCTTTCACTGCTCCATTTTTTCCACATTTTATCATATATTTATTTCATTTTTTCATCACTAGGTTACTGCATCTTTGTACCAGTAATTTAATTTTAGTAGTAATTATTAATTTGATTTTTAAAATCATGACAGTATTAAGAATATAATATTATCTGTATTAATGTTTAATTATGTCAGGCTAAGCAAATTTTAACTACTCTGAGTATTGAGGCATGAGTAGAACTAGCTGGAAGAAGACCTTGTACTGAGGTGTATACTATAAAGGTATACATGTCAATACTTAATTTTCCCTACAAACTGATTAATATGACATAGAAAGAAGAAAAAAAAATCATTTTAAGGAAGACGAAGCAACTGCTTTGTGAGAAGAGAATAAACAAGCTAGGACTCTTCAGCTTCTAAGTACACGGGGGACAAAACCACAGTTTACTAGCTCCTGAATATGGTGGGCAAATTAAATGCATACCCATTACTCATCTCATCCTGACAAACCAAAATTAGGTGGCACCTGACAAAATGGTTGAAGATGGTTTTGAATGAAGGGAAGAATGTACCATTCTACACAGTAGGCTGAAATTTGAAGCCATGGGAGATCCTGTTAGCAAGTTGTATCAGCAAGCTCAGCATAGAGTCAGTCCAAAAGAACTGGCAGGTCAAGCCAACAAGTGTCGATGCTAGGAGGGACTGGCCGGCAGGAAGTGTTCAGTTTTACCTGCCTTACATTCTTGCCTCCCAAATACCTTCTCCTGTTGTCACTGGGAGAGTGGAGGTACAGGAGAGCAATTTGGCACTTTTGGCTGGTCATGGACCCATCCTCAAGATGGGGACAAGGGAGCACTGGTCTGACACAACGCAGTACACTGCTTTCTCATCCTGTCCTGCGGTGCTTGTGACAGCACTGAACTACTCTTTAATTGCTAATTTGGCCATAATGTTTGAAGGTTTTGAGATGTGAAGAAACAGAGATAAAAGAGATTATGTTTATTTTTAAGTAAAATCTGGAATGAAAATATTTTATTGCAAAGTTGAGAGGCTAGCACAACTGCGTGAACACAACTGTGTTCCTATTTGTAATAATTTAAATAATTTTTTATAGAATCAATCAACAAGATGATGCTACAGACTAATAAATTATGGACTGTTAAAAGCCTCGTATTTTCCACTGCATTGCTATGCCAAGAACAGGTGTTGTATCCAACTGCTATAAGACTCAACACCGCCTTTTATAATAAAATACAAACCTAGAATACCATTACTGTTTTCAGACATATATAGTTTCTTCATCTTACAAAGTTAATATACATTCTTATACAGTACTAATCATTCACTGCTGGTTTTCTATTAGATTATGTTATGCTGCAGTATATCTGTAAGTTTACAAAATAGTTCTGCCTATTTATATTTGTGGGACTTTTCAATGGAAAATGGGTTACATTTTTTGGGGGGGGACGACGACACAATATATACTGTTATATTCCAAAGGGAGGTAATTTTAAATGACAGATACCTATCCCTGGTGACTGGAAGAAGGGTAACCTTGTGTCCATTTTTAAAAAGGGTAGAAAAGATGATGCTGGGAATTACTGACCTGTCAGCCTCACCTCTGTGCCTGGGAAGATCGCGGGACAGATCCTCCTAGAAGCTATCCTAAAGCACATGGAGGACAGGGAGGTCATTAATAGCAGCCAGCACAGCTTCACAAAGGGCAAGTCCTGTACGACCAGGAGTTCAAGAATTGAAACGAAGAAGGGCTTTTTATCAACACATTGCCCACAAAATTTCCTCAAACCACTTCAGACTTCTGGTTCTTTCTAAATCATTAACAAAATGCTTGTTAGTGACCTGAAACAGTTAACTGGCATAAAAATAAACACTTTCAAAAGTTTTATAACATTTTGCTGAATATTTAAATAAAAGCAAGAGCACTGACTTCCAATGTACCAGCAAAAATCTGTTCTTCCTGAGCTCTAAAGAAAACCTATTCTATTTCCATCAATGCAGCAATTCTGACTATCAAAGAAATTCAAACCAGTCTAACTGAGATCAGAAAAAAAATGTCAATTGCATTTCTTCAAACTTGTATTGATATAACAGTATTAGAATGTGATCCTAGGGGATATGAGTACCTCAGCTCTCCTTGGCAAAGAAATTTCCTACACAATGTTATAAGCATGGATCCAATACAATCTGTTAGGATTGGTGTGCATTTTGCTCTTCATTATCTGTCCAAATAAAAAATCTGATTATTAAAACATGATACTGAGAGAGGATCATCTGTGATGGTAACTTTTCTCCCATGAAGTTATATAAAAATGTCAGGAAGCAGCAACCTGCATGCCTGAACGTAAAACAATCTGATACCATTGGTGAACTGTGCTATCTTGTAATCCACTAACCTACGTTAGTCCACATCCTGTGATTAAATTGAATTTGTAAATCTGCAGCTGAATATGCCAACCAACCTGATCTGTATGATTGGTGTACATTTCTCCACCATCCACTTGACATGGGGATCTCAGTGAAACTGTGTTCTCCATTAGAAGAACAAAATGTTGCGTTGTGGTAAGAGCAGGTACCTATTTTCAGAGCCCTGCAGGCATCAATAGGTCTTAATTGCCCTAACCAGTCTCACCAAGGACCCCATGCTGGAGTCGCACCTTTTCCCAGTCCTGCTTCTGTTCCTGCACTGTCACTGGGATTTCCCAGACTAACCTCAGACCTGACTTGTTACTTCACCTTTTACTGGACTGCTGACTGCTTGACTATCAGTGGGATCTGCAACCATCCCTGCTCTGCTTAGCCAGCTCAGATGGGTGGTACCAGTAATACTCCACTGGTGATGGTCTTGCCCAGCCCTGGGTTGGAGTCACCACCAGCTTCCCAACCCTTGTGGAACAGTCCCAGAGCTCATGTTGGAGTAACATGGAGCTAGTCAACCTATGAGAAAACTGCCTCATAACATATTTTACCTTTGCTAGTAGAACCCTTTATATGCATCACAGTATCAATGTGACTTTTCTTTATTTTGCACTCCTTATTCACCTTTTTGGGTAAAAAAATCATTTCAGAAGAGTAAAAGTAGCCATACAATTTTTTTTTTGAATCTTTGGTTTGTTAAAATGTGCTTTTCATCTTCACTTTACATAAAATATTGATGAAGTATATGACAGTAAATTATCATATTTAAGCCTTCTGAAATTGCTAAAGAGATTTTCAGTTATTTTCACATAAATCCAATACTAAAGGATATTGTAAGATACTGGTGACCTTGTGCAAATGTGCATTAAAAGGCTTTTCATGCAAACTGCAGAGAAGTTACAATGAATTATATCATCACTTTGGATTTTTTTATAAGTGTATGTTAATAGGTAGTTTAAGAACATCTATATTCTAGCATCTAAACTACTTTTATGATGATGAATAAAGTTTTAGTGAAGGAAAGAAAATGCTATTTAAGATTTGTGGAGCTTGAAAACTCTTCATGTCCCACTTTCACATACTAGAAGTACTTAATATCATCTTACAGCCAAGGCTAATAAAGACAATACTGTCCATGTAAATATATTTCTAACAAAATGCAGCAAATTTAACTCTTAACAAAACACTAATTTAACACAGTTTCCCAGGAACTGAAGAAAGGAAACCATGGACACAAGTTCAAGATTGATGTCACTGTACTCTGTACAAATACTTCCAACATCCATGTGTGGTTCTCTGGGAAGTGTTTTGGATGGGAGAGTGTTGGAATCAATCTTTTGAAGACACCATCTCCAACTTCCCCAGACAATTTCTCAGCATAATCAGGCTCAAGTGAAGAACCTACAGCAATGACAATGGACAGGTAGACAATACTTCATAGTAAAAGTAAAACTTTCATATCTGCAGAAATACACCATGCAAGAAATTTATGGTGTTTACATTTTTGAAGAGGACAGCAGTGAAGCATCTTCCCTGTCTTTACCCACTAGTGAGTGATTTCATATAAGACTAGCAAAGGATGATGTTTTACAAGCTACTTAGGTTTTCACAGATATTCTGAATACCTTAGGGTTTTCTTCAAAAACACACATGGCTAGCATGCTAGGGATTGTAAGATTTCAGTAAAATTTAGTGGACACATTAAAACATCCTGGTCAATCCTTTCAATCATATTTTGTGGTAATGGTAAGGAACTCCTGTGAAAGTTTAAACAGAAAGTAGATAAAAAGTTCCTATTCATTGCCTTTGCAGATATAAAGAGTATTCTAGAGGACTAGAGAAAGAATACCACCTTGTTAGCCTGCAAAACACCAATCCATTACCATTCTATCAAATTTGGGTAGCTTTATCCCTCTTCAATCAGAATTTTAGTAATAATTGTGTTGGAATCTTAATTAAAAATGAGATAAATGGAGGTGATCAAAAGTCCCCAAGTAAAGAGAATATCTTTTCTCAGATTATGCGATTTCATGCTTTTTCCTTAAAACCCCAGACCATGAGTCTCTTGAAGCCGTCACAGGGAAGTGAATATTCTAGCTCTGAAACAGCAGGAGTGTTTAGGATTCTGCACTTATGGAGAGAAGCATCACTCCTTTTTACTCTTCTCCTCAGCTTTTGTATTGGTAATATTCAGTTGAAAGAAGTTAAGGAAGTGCAAGAACTGCCAGTATGACTGGAAGGAAATAAAAGAAAGTGGAGAAAAAGTACTCTTAGTCACCCTTTCCTTCAACCTTCAATCTTTTCTTTCTTTAAATACATGCTTTCTTTTCATCATTAGAATTGGTAAGGAATTTTGCAAGATCTCTCCAGTACCAGCTCCAAGGAAAAAATGACAAACAACGTGTGCTTTGTTCTGCAAAGTTGTCCTGAATTCAATAGGGTATTAACTTAAGTCATAGCAGCAGAAAGCCTAGAACATGGTTTCAGTTTATAGTCTCCCTAGTTTTAAGCATAATGAAATGACACTGTAGAATTGCAGTGAGTGATCAGCAAGAGTTCTTTGATGTTCCAAAGTGAAGCTGCCAGTAACTGTCAGGAAAGAAATTGTCAGTCATTACCATAAATAGTATCCTCAACAACCCATTATCAGTTTCACACTTCTATCAGTCTGGAAAGCAGAACACGATTTTCATAGAATCACTAGATGCAGAAAATTATAAACCAATGCAAATTGGAAGGGACCACATCAAGTCCAAGCCCCCAGCTCAAAGAAACACAAAATGACCACAATTAGTAATAGAAATGGGGAAAACACAGTATTTAGACTTGCACTTTGAGAATGCTTTGTTTCACAAAAGCAAAATAATAATAGAAATGTAAAATTCTTCTTGCTAATTGAATCAGGAAATAAAACTCCTATCTTTACCTCATTAACTTGTTAACTCTGACTGGAAAAACAGAGAGTGCACGGCACTGTGCATCTTCAGCAGATCTGATCAGGGAGAGCATATCTAACTCTTCCTTGCAGTACCAGAGCTAGGCAGGTAATCCTGCTGGAAATGAGGCTCCTGTTGTACTATTGATATTTACACATGATTCACAGATCAGATTGCCTCTGATTTCTGATATAGTAAGGTTTATACAAATTAAAGTATTATAATGATTAACAGATAGTTTATTTAAAAAATAGTATAAATTCTTCTCTAAGAGAAAATGTTATTTTGTTTTATAACTAGTAACACTTAAAACAGTTTTAAATGGATGTTTCAAGTCAGCTGATGCTTCAGTTTCTTCACTTTATTTCCATTCATTTGAATTCTGAAATATGGCAAGTGTTAATGCATTGGCTTTACAGCTTGTATCCTTCCAAGCTTATTTCATTTATTGAAGAGTAGCCTTCTGTCACTTGATAATGCACATTAAGATCAAAAGTAAATGTAAGTTCCATTTTTTTATGAACAAGTTCTCTTAAAAAAAGTATTTTAGGGTAAAAGTTTAAACTGATAAACATTTATTTAGTGCTAGTTACATTCCTCACAATAATGAAACTTTGGGCACAGAAACATTTCAGAGATTTGTTTCTTTAATATATGTGCAATACCAACTGGATGCAATATCACAGCAAAATTAGGTTGTTTATTTCACAGTGAACTTTCAGTCCTAATGGCCACAACAGTTATTGAGAAATTAAAAGGTAAAAACATCAAACCAAACAACTGAAAAAACCCTACCCAAATACCCCTTGACATTTTTATTGTGTGGTAGTGAGACCAGCAATTCAAAATAAAAAATTAAAAAGATTATATCTATTTGTACTAGGGGTACAAAAGTGATCATGAGATGGTAGAATTCTAAGTTCTAGTAGAGGTGAAGAGGGGGGTAACCAGAATGGCCACATTAAACTTCCAGAGACTAGCTTAGAGCTTTATTCTGCTCCTCTAACTCTTGTGCATGTCCACAGAGGGAACAACTTTCCTTACTATTAAAGATTGAGGCAAAGAAGGCATTAAGTGCCTCAGCCTTGTCTTCATCCTTTGACACAGTTGTTCCCTTTGCATCCAATAAGGACTGAATATTCTTCCTGGTCCTCCTTTTACTATTAATGCATTTAGAGAAAGATTTTCACCAACTTGGCCAATCTGAGCTCTAGTTGGGCTTCAGTCCTCCTGATTTTTCCTCTGCATGATCTCACTTCCTCCCTGTAGTGCACCCAAGATGCCTGTCCCTTCCTCCAAAGTCCATAGACATTCCTCTTCTTTTTCATGTCCACCCATTTCTCCCTGCTCAACCAAGCTGGATTTTTTTCTCTGCTGGCCCATTTTCAGGCACATGGGGACAGCTTGCTCCTGCGCTGCCAGGATTTCCTTCTTGAAGAGTACTCAGCCCTCTTGGGCTCCCTTGCCCTTAAGGGTAGGGTGGCTTTGCAAAGGGATTTGAACAGCTGAGACCAATGGCATGAGGTTTAACAAGGGCAAATGCTGGGTCCTGCACTTGGGGCACAACAACCCTGTGCAGTGCTATAGACTAGGAGAAGAGTGGCTAGAAAAATGCCTGAAGGAGATGGACCTGGGGGTGTTGGTTGACAGCCGACTGAACATGAGCCAGCAGTGTGCCCAGGTGGCCAAGAAGGCCAATGGCATCTTGGCTTGTATCAGAAATGGCATAACCAGCAGGTCCAAGGGGGTTATTCTCCCTTTGTACTCAGCACTGGTGAGACCGCACCTCAAATTCTGGGTCCCTCCCTCCAAGAAGGATGTTGAGGCTCTGGAGCGCATCCAGAGAAGAGCAACAAAGCTGGTGAACGGGCTGGAGAACAAGTCTTACGAGGAGTGGCTGAGAGAGCTGAGATTGTTTAGCCTGGAGAAGCAGACCCTGAGGGGAGACCTTATTGCTCTCACATCTACCTGAGAGGAAGTTGTAGAGAGGAAGGAGCTGGCCTCTTCTCCCAGGTGACAGGTGACAGGACAAGAGGGAATGGCCTCAAGCTTAGCCCAGGGGAGGTTCAGGCTGGACATCAGAAAAAAAATTCACGGAAAAGGTCATCGTATGCTGAAACAGGCTGCCCAGGGAGATGGTCGAGTCACCATCCCTAGAGGTACTTAAAAGGTGGGTGGATGAAATGCTCAAGGACATGATTTAGTAGTTGATAGGAATGGTTGGACTTGATGATCCTGGAGGTTTTTTCCAACCTAGTGATTCTATGATTCTATATTATTCTGTAGCAAATTTATTATTATCATTTACAGTATAAACTTACTAGTTTTAAAATCATATCAAAATTATGCTCTGAAGTCATCAAAACACAACTAATAGTTATATTAAAAAGAAAATTAACAGAAAATGCATTTTTTAATATTAAATTGGGATCTACGCGATGTGTCTATATAGAAATGGTTGAAGATTTTTTACAGTTTTACTTAATGCAGAAGACTAACTGAAGTTATTTGTTGCTGTTCTTTATAAAAACCTTCACTGAGTGATAGCATCAGAGGGTCACTGGCTCTTGCACAGCCATACACAACTCTAGTTGAGGATCTCAACTGCATTTGATATCAAGCAGTAGTATCAAAATAAAATTAATTACTGCAAAGAATTCAATACAAAGAACGTAAGTCTTTTAGATATTCATATTAAATGGATAAACACATAAACAAACCATGGAAAAACTTATTTATTACAATACACTTGTAGTATGTCCCCTACTGTCAGTACATGGTCAAGGCCTACAAAATGTAGTTACCAGAAGCGGTTCTTTTACCAAACCTAGTCACTGGCTTGCTGGTCAAAGCAGAATTTCTTTTCATAGTCATACTCCTGTATCCAGGAAACAGGAATAAAAGTATTTCAAATTACACATATCTTGTGATCATAAAGTACGTTAAGGTCTATAAATCGGAACTGTTATCTATAGCAATTTCGCAAGAGCATGATTATGGCAGAGAAAAAATATGAATATTCAGGCCAATGAAAATTCACAAATACTATAAAAGGGAAATGAACAGTCAGCTTTCAATAGTTATGCAACTTCACTTACGGATTTAATGCTAGATTCTTAATTAACTTCTAAACCCACCTGTCTGGCAGGTACAATAGCAATAGCTACAGATACTGGGTACATTAGAAAGTAGAATAGAAGCAGACCACAGAGTAAAGCTGTAAGCACTATAGTCCCTACAACCATAGTGTAGGCATTTCATGGGATCTACTTCTAATCTGGTCCTATGAATGAAGTACCATATAACAGATGGAAAACACAGGGACGTGTTCTTACAGAGTACATCTTCCAATTTATTCTTCTCTAAGAGAAAATAACATTGAAATTGATCAGCAATGCAAACAAAAAAGAGACAGTCCTTAAGGGCAGACCTGCTTCAAATACACTCCCACCAATACTTTGCAAATGACTAACAGCTGAAATTTCAGAACAAATATACTTAAGCCTTGAAAAATCCAGAAGCAGTTAAGAATACTGTCTTCATCTACTGAATGAATGTCTTTCTGTATGTCTTTAAAAGGAACTCAAATGTGTGAAAGTAAGCTGACATCTACCTTGACAAAATTTGTCTAAAATTAGAGGGACTGAATTCTGACATTTTCTTATGAAAAAAAATGTCATCTTTATGCTAGAAATAACAGTTACTATTGCAGTAAAGAACAAACAGAACTACAAGCCTTCAATTTCTATGGTCCTTCCTGTGAATATGCTTTCTTATGCACTATTTTATACATATATATATGTTATATATGAATACTATTTTGAACTTTTGAATTTTAAAACAAGGATGTAAGAGTTTATCCTACTTTTCTATGTCAAAACATCTAAGGATGTTTATCATCTGAAAGAGCAGATTGAAGACTACTAAATTATCAGTACATGTGTATTTAAATTTAGACATTGGAAGTTGAAACTGCTGAAAAATTATTGCAATTACTGTGTCTAATCTGGTCAATGGCTTGCAGATTTTTTAGTCAACCCCTAAGAAGAATAATACGATATATAAATGCTTTCTGTTTATTTAACAAATTCTGGTGAAATGTTAAGAAATATTTAACATTATATTCATATATCTTAGTTTGGCATCGTAAGAGACATAGCTTGTTTTTCACAAATGCTAGAGATATGAAGATTGCCCAAGGCAGAAACTGTCCACAGTAGAAAATAATCTTTGAAAATATGCTGTATAATTTTTATGATGGATTTTTTTTCAATGACAAATTAAAACCTACATTAGACTAAGACCTAATTAAAAAGTGAAGCGTTCTACATTACAGGAAATTCCCATGCACTTCAGGACATAAAATTTGCTTTTAACAAGCTAACCTTAATAGTGAAGTGTAGAAACCTAGATGGTATACATGTCAGAGGAGCTGTGAAGATTCAGGGAAAAACTATCGTCTGAAAGCTAAATTCTAGATTTTCTGGAATTTTTAGAAGCAAGACAGTAAGTCAAAAAAAACTTTAGCTCACATTTAATCTCCAGTTCCAGATGCATTCAACAGTTGATTTAGAGGCATTTTCACTTGCCTCAGTTATGTGGTCTTGTATCTACATCATTATGTTTTGGTTTGTCTATAATAAACAAAACTATTCAACTATGCAAATATCTTATTTTCAACGTACAGAAATATAAAACCTTCTGCACTCTCACATCACACTTTTCACTGTTATCTGTGAAAATGAGATATTTTCATAAATGAAACAGTGCCATCTTGTGTATTATGGACTCTTGCCACTTGACAAAGTACGAATATTCTTCCCTAAGGATGTTCATACATTTTTATTTTTCCTCCTCTGAGAATGACACAAAGTGCCATAGATGAAGTTTGCAAATCACTGATGAAAATACTTGTTCAAGTCATTCACAAAAGCCTGTTAAAATAACTTAATCCTTCCATTGAAGCAAGCAAGCTGAAAACCAGTTTTCAAATGCAACACCATAGGAAAGTTAGATTCAGTTCTCTACAAATACATTTAACTGATGTAATATAGTAGACTCCAATCTTTCTGTATAATGGTTTATATTCCATTTTAATTAACAGCTCTAAAATTTAATTTATATAGGGTGAATCACCATCTGTTTAATGTCCCTGAGTACCTATGTAAGTCCTCATTACACAGTTTTAAAAGAATAGATGACCATCATTAAAATGTACAACATAGCTAACAAAATTTCATTTTCACTTTATAGATAATACTCTAAACTATTATGGTCTTAGACAACCAGAAATAATGAATTGGCATTATAGCATTCTAATATCATATATAAATGAGCAAGTAACAGTTTTAATTAACAGTTCACATTCACATCCTTTTAAGTGCCAAAAAAACCGCAAACAAAGAAAACTCAGTTTAACAAACACTGTGGATACGGACTAATTAATAACTCTACAGCAGCTCTCAATAAATGCTTTTACAGTTTTAAAATTATGTGGTGACATGTACTGCCTATAATTTGGGTTAGACATATACACAAAATACAGTTTGTTTTATCAGCTGATAATTTAATGGTTTTTGCATCCAAACTTTATTAATTCCTGCTGACTATAACTCTGCTTGGAAAAATAGGCTGAAGGACATAGCTGCGTATAGTACAAGAAACTTAGCAACAATAATAAAATAAATGTTCTTGGTCCATTTTTTAAGTAATGCCATCTATTTCTGTAACTTGAAAAATTTCATTATGTCCCAGACATTTTGAAAATGGGCACAAATACTGTAACGATTTTAAGACATAAATAGACAGTTTTTGAAATCATAGGCAAACACACTGAATTATGCAGCCCCATACTTAAAAATAAACCCTATCAGCTGAAATGAAGATTTCTGGGGAGTAAAACACTAGACAAATGGCAAAACTGAATGTTGAGAATTGATGTGTACCAGAAAGATAGTTATGAACTGAATTATGCTTACATTAGGAAATAAAAACACTATCACACACACAATCTCAAGTGTACTCCATGTCACTTCTTTAACTTTCTGTGATGATACTGACAGAAGTGTAACTGTAACGTTATAAGAATGCTTATAAAAATCTGTATTTCAAAGCCAAATATAATCCGATACATTACATACTAAAGGGTTGTGGTGAGATTAAGGAATAAAGAATAGATAGAAACCCCTATGTATTCTATTTACTTGTCACTGTGTCATGTTTCAGACTTCACTGCTATCTTTAAAAACAATTCCAAACTAATTAAACTAAGGCAAGCAAGACTAGTTTTGCTCTCATACTTTATTTTTCAATCACAACCCTTAAGGTGTTCTAAAATTTTCAGACAACAAATCTATTGTTTCACTGAGGAGAGTAAGCTCTCAAAAGAATTAAATTGATACTAACAAAATTCAAATTATTAAATTTGTCATGCAGCTGCTAGAGCCACTCCTGGTGTTGGGAGTACTGGTCCCAGAACTCCTGACAGTGAGACAGAATTTCAAGTATTACACCAATTAAGTTAATCATCTCTGAGCATAGGCTGGCACTAGATACTGAAAAAAGATACTGAAGGGAAGTAATACTGAAATTAATAGCAGTTGCATTTAATGGGTGGTGGGTACTTCCCGTAGGTAAATAAAATTATTTGTTATTATGGAGGATGTGATGGTCTTTGGGATAATGAAAGCAAGTGTCCTTACATGAGAATTTAAGTCTTAAACTTCTTAGTTCTGCTAAATTTTTATCACTACATTTGACATACACACTATATATTTCTACATATTTGTACAGATGCACATACATATGTGCACATGCACACACATACATATTTGCATCTCCTGTGTATGTTTAAAACATGCATGCATATCAGTAAACATAAAAATGTTACAACTTCGACAGACTGTTTTCAAGCAGAGATCATTCCCTTGGGAAGAAAGACACCGATCTCAGGTACCACACCTGGAATACTGTGTCCAGTTCTGAAGCCCTCAGCACAGGAAAAACATGGACCTGTTGGAGTGGATCCAGAGGGCCACTAAGATTATCAGAGGGATGGAACACCTATGAGAAAAGGCTGAGAGAGTTGGGGTTGTTTAGCTTTGAGAAGAGAAGGCTCCGAGGAGACCTTACTGCAGCCTTTCAATACTTAAAGAGCACTTAAAAGAAAGATGGGGAAATACTTTCTAGCAGGGCTTGTAACAATAGGACAAGGTGTAATGGTTTTAAGCTAAAAGAGGAGAAGTTTATACTATATCTTAGGAAGAAATGTTTTTTTTTCTGAGGGTGGTGGAACACTGGCACAGGTTGCCCAGAGAGGTGAAAGATGCCCCATCCCTGGAAACATTCAAGGTCAGGTTAGATGAGCCTGAGAGAAACCTGATCTTGTTGAAAATGTCCCTGCTCAGTGCAGGAGTGGTTGGACTAGGTAATCTTTGTGTTCTCTTCCAATCCAAACCATTCCATGATTCTATGATTCCATGATTCAAAGTAGTTTGGACATTTTATCACATCCCTCTCCTATCTTGGCCTCTATTTTGCATATGCAGAAAGGGCTTAATAAGCTTCCTTTCAACAGCTTATATCTGTGAGGGGTAGTTAATTTTTCTAGTGTGTGTGTGACTCAAACATCACTGTTGCAGTAATCGTGTACAAGTTTGATGATAAAAATTAACTACAATCATAATGAAAAGGCAAACAAGTCCGCACAAAGGTTATACTTTAAAGGGAAGAAGTGGTTTGAAAAAATTGGTTTGCATGTAACTAGACCAAAAAGTGATCACTAAATAACTTATTCATTAAAATAAAGAAAAGAAAGCAAACAACATACCCAGAGATATTTGGTTTTATTTTTAAATCACATTCTGACAGCTTGTACAAATATCATGTAATTGTTAAGATACAAAAATAAATCATTAGGGACTAAAAGACAAATAGGTGAACAATGCAGATCATTCTGGCTGTACTGCGCGCAGTACATGCTGCACACTCCATGCTAATCCACTTAAGTTAGTTTACATAAAATCAGAAAAATATGTCTAAATTTCTTACACTCTCCTGATATTATCAAATAGTCTGCTTATCTAAAGAATTTCAGTATTAAATTACGTTTTAAATACACGAGTACAATATACTTGCTTACTTGCATGCTACTGTTTGGAAGCCACAGAAATAAGAGTACAAAATTACAATGGGAATGGTATCCAGCTTCTTATATGTATATTTTCAATATTTCCTTTTTTTTCCCCTCACGGATCATACAGCACCAAGAAAGAAAGAAAATCTGTCACAAAATCCGTATATGAACTAATACTGATGACTCAGTAGTGATTCTGTCACACCACACTGTCTCAGCTGGTCCCATTTCATTATCCATCAGTAAAGTGCACCGCCAGCTTAGATGTTACATACAACCAGCACTTAACTCCTTTACATTTAGCTCATTCATCCAGACTGGAACATTTTTCTAGTCAGGCAGTTCTGTCCTCAGCAGTGGTTCCCAATATTCATTACTATAGCGTAACTAGAACAGAAACTGTGCCTAAGATGGAAAAGGTGTACAGACAGTAATCACATCCACAGAGTTACTTAAAAAACAAACCAAGCTAAACCAAAGAAAACAAAACAAAAACAATAAAACCAAGAAATCTGTTGTTAATAGATTTAGCCTAGTTTGAATTTCTGCACTCAAATTTATTACTCTTTAATTTAATAATTTTCCTGCATGAAAAATGATCACATTGCTGTCTTAAGCCCAATATAATCATTTTATCAAAACCAAAATATATAATAAACTATTTGTCTTTAATATATTATTTATCTATATAGATGAAATATGTGAAAGCCTAGTGAATATCACAAATGACCACTAGGAAGTCTAACTTCAAGAGTTATTAGTGATTGTAATGCTTAGAATGTAAGAGGGAAAAGACTAGTAGCAGTTGCAGTGCTTTGCTTGTGCAGGAATATGACCTGACCTGAATGTGAGCCTCACTAACGAAAATTCACCTCAATTAATCCAGTATGTATTTGTGAACAGCACAACAATGAATTTATGATAAATGGTAAAGTGTGAGGGGTTTTTTCTACATAAAGATCTTTCAAAGAAAGAAGAATCTGTACATGAGCTTCATTTTCTCTTGTTATCTGTGTTTTTGCTAACAAAATTATCAGCCAAGAACTAGCATTTTAAGGAGATTTTCATGAGGTGCAATGGAGATTATACACTGCAGACAATAAACATTATTGAGCCAGTATTTCCAATCTCATCTATCATTCGCTGCATGTTGTGTGGTGCAAACATGACACAGAATTATATACATAAGTGAAATGCCTAAGATCAATTCACTTCTTAGAGCAAACACACATAGAATTAGAACAAATCTGCTGATTACTTGTAGAGCATCTGGATAAAAAACCAAACCACGTGAACTAAAACTAGGTAATTATGTATTTCAAGCATTTTTGGAAGAGGAAATGGAAAATGTATACACAGTAAGCCAGAGGCCAGCTGTTGACTTGAAATAAATATCTTGTTCCTCAACCCAGGCTGATGGGTTACATCATGGAAGAATATATTACACTAACTTTGTTTTTTCTAAGGTGTACTGTTTAGGCATTATAACAATGATATCCACCTTCTTGTTTTAGACACAGGATGAAGAATCAAGAATCACAAAATCTTTTTTGTCTCAAGTAAATATACTTGAACTAAACCCAAAGAGTTTCTATTCTTACTGTCTAACTTGAGTAAGATCAGTCTAGTTTTTAATACTGACGTTCACAATCACTCTCAAAGTACATAGCTTTTGAGGTGCATAGCACGAAGGGAAAGTCACCCCTTTGATATTTCAAACTGCCATCATTATTTTTAAACATAGGCCTTAACCTCAGATGAATTGTTAAATAATACAGATACTTCATACAAGATTTTTTGAGGAGGGAATAATTAATTCAAGCATTTTAAAGTTTTTGTAGTATTACCTATTGGACTCAGACTGCTCTTTCTCTTCTCTCACTACATAGCCGGCTACATCTCTGTCATCTCAGGCAATTGCCTTCTCCACAAGGGGAGAATCCAGATTTAATTTAAGCTTCATTGCACATCACACCACATTTCCTGAAAAATGCCAGAAGAGTATCTTCTAAAAAAGTTTAATTTAACAGAAAGAGAGAAAGTTGAATCTTGAAACCTTCAGCAAGATGTTAGGGGATGGGAAAAAAGTTAAAAAAAAAAAAAGAAAAAAAGAAAGTGATTAAACTTTCAAATGAGAATGAAAGAGACTAACAGTACCAAAATAGAGTGCAACTGGAAATAATAGATGAAGATGCAATGGTATAAGAGATGTAAAGATCTAGATACTCTTCATACTGTCACATTTAAATTACTTTTCTGTTATACAATTTTTTTCATTAAAAGACAGAAACCTGGTGCTCTAACTGATGTTCAAGTGCATTTCTTAAATGGCATTCATTACATGTTATTATTATACCTAAAAAGCTATGTACATTTTCTTGTGAACGTTCCAGATCTGCCTTGCTCCTGAAAGAATGTTTATGCCACTTTATCATCTTTGCACAGGATGTTTTTTGTGTGTCTTAGGGGATAATGTTAATAAAACAGACTTCTAAAATACCATAAAAATTCAAGTTCTGAAATCGTGCTTGAACAGATTCAAAAGTACCATGAAGTTTCCACTTCACAAGTAGATGGGCTTCAACTATTTCACTTAAATATACTATAGCAGCCCTTGATTTCAGGAACTATGTCTTCATAATCAGCTTTATATCTCCTCTTTCTATAGTGTGCCTCAGTAGTTAATATCAGTCTTACCGTTTCAATGCTCCAAATGACTGCTTATTAACAATCTGTTATCCAAATGTAACTGCATAAATTCACCCTTACTTATATCATTCCTGCTTAACATAAGGGACTACAGGCACTGGAAACACATAGTAGGTACAGCTCTAGTGAGACATGGTACAATAGGTCCATACACTCATTAGGATCACTAAAACACAATTTTAAAATTCCCGGAGGTCATCAGCATGTGACGGAATAAAAAATCCACCACACATAATCAATGTGGCTCCTGCAGAAAATTAAAAAATAAACTTACCATATGCTGAGGTATAGCAGTGGTAAAGATACCTCATGCTTCATTATATATGGTTAGGTATAGTAACTAGAGGACAAGCATACTCCGAACAAATTTATGTACTATGTTTTGAAAAGTTTCATGAAATGTTTTGTACCAATACTTCAAGATCAAGCAGATTTCCAGAGCATGGGCATTATTGTCATTTGAGCCATCCATTGTGTCTGAGAACTGATGATCCAACAGCGGCACAGTAACACACAGACCCTTTGTCATTTCAGTCCCTCCTTCCCGTGTGTGGAGATGGAAAACTGAGGGCACCCTGAGCAACAACCTTTGATATCTCCAAATGAAGCCTTAATGATCAATACACCTAAATGCCTGGTGATGGAGGGTGTGTGTGTGCAATAAAGAAGGCCAGGAGTGGCTCTTCCCCACCACGCCCAGTGACAGACCAACAGACAATGGGCCCAAACTGAAGTACAAGAAATTACATTTTAACCTAACAAAAAATGTTTTATTGTGACTAGTAAAGAGATTTGGGTGCTAATAGATGCAGAAAAAAAAAAGGAAGGGAATTCCTTGCATAATAAGAATTCCTGAAATAGTATGTGAACAGTGGCCAACTTAATTACATTACTAGGACAGCTGGTCAAACCGGCTACCACATATTATTCTTCAGAGCGAAGAGCTGTAAATTTAGGCCTTGAGGACATAATTCTTTGAAAAATCTGACAAGAGCTTGTCAGTTAATATTTGCCTTTGACTGTTCTTATCTCCTTAATTCTAAAAATAGAATATCATTGTATTTGAACCTGAGTTATGGGGTAGTAGGTTTTGGTAGCTTATTAGCAAGGCTATTGCACAGAGAGAGGCAGAATATAATTCTATTCATTTTCTTTCAATGAAGACCTTTTTATATTTCTTTTTTTTTTAATTCAATAAGTTGTCCCTAATTAAGTGGTATCTCACCTCTGCTTACTGCTGTTTTGAAAACTGGCTAGTATTTAAAATGTGGATCAGTGAAAAACAGCAATGTATCATGTCAAAAGGAGGTGTCTGGTGAATGCTGCTGGGATGAGTGCTGGGTCATGTTTTAATTAAATTCCTCATTAGTGATCTGAAAAAGAATATAAAGAGCATGCTAATGAGATTCACATATCTAAATTGGAAGGTGCCTTACAGTCCAAACAACACAAAGAAGTTTGGAATGTGAGGGAGAGAGAATCTCCTTTTTTTGTCCTTGATTTGGAAAATTTTCCATTATCTGACAGGTTTTTTTAAAAAAATGAAGGGCAGAAATGAAATTTCAACTAAGGTAGGGCTTGTTTGTTTGTTTGGGCTTTTTTAATGAAAAATGGAAGGCTGTTCTAATGAAAGATATTTTGCAGACAAGAGTGGTGAACAGGAAGTTAGACAAAATTTTTTCGGTGCCACTATACTAAGAGCTGAACACAGGCCAGAACACAGTAGAGGAAGGAGGGAATGTTTCAGTGCTGGTCACATGCTGATCACATGGTTGGACTCACAGATCCGTTGGGTCTCTTCCAACCTGGTTATTCTATGATTCTATGCTCCAGCATCATGTAATTGAGACTGTATATACCTTAAGGGAGTGCTACTGTGCACAGATAAATCTTCACAGAATCACAGAGCCATTTAGACTGCAAGGGACCTCCAGAACTCTACCTAGTCCTATCTCCACAGCTCTTTGCCCGCCTTTCCACACATCGCCCCCCTCCCCCCCACCCTGATCTGCATTATAGCAGCCAAGGAGCAAAAAGCACCTATACACAGGCATATGGACACAGGCATATTGACACATGCACAGCATTGCAGAACAGGTCATCAAGTCATTTATAATAATTCTGCAAATTTCCAAGTCCATACCTATTAGTACCACATACACTTGACAGAGATTTTGCATAAAAGAAAAACCCATAAACTGAGCTGATATAGAAATGATCAAGAAAAATGGTTAACCAAAAGGTTAACATAATTGAGGTGTAAGCACAGTATAAAAAAGTGTCCTAGATTTAAACTGACATCATTGAACAGAGTAAGTTTATAGCAGCTCAAGTGGAACCCTATTACAGATTTTCAATGTCCTTTTTCACCTTACAGGGGAAGCATGAGATACTTTTTGGAATTAATTGTTTGTCAAAATATATTTGAAAGGGATCACCAGAGGAATGCTATGAAAATGGCTAGAAAATATTTGCAAGGGTTAGGTGAAAAGCATGCTGCTTTCATGTAGCTGTATCTAAGTATATGTTTAAAGTTCCAGAATCAAACAAAACCCAAATATCATGAGTCACATTTCCAGTTTGTGCCTGTAAATATGAGCAGTTTTAACTTCAAGAGAGTAAGAAGATACTCTATGTTTCCTTATCATCATATTCTTATGACAGTTTCATTGGTATTTGTGATATTAACCTTGTACCTAATACAACTAAACCAGTAAAAATTTACAAAAGGCATGAAATCTGTATCAATTTTATCCACTATACTGATTTAGTAAATGTATCTTTGCTTTTGCTTTTGGTGTACATGGATGATGTATATGAATTTTAAAATTTCTTGTTAGTTACAGTTAAAGCAAGCTCCTTCGTGTTACCCGGGTGTGGTTTATGCTTAATTTAACTTCAGCAGGAGCTAAATTTCTATAACCTTTGCAATTCTGTTAACTCTTTTTTCTAATCAGGAATCTTAATGAATTTCCCTTTTCACCACTACATTACATGGATCTGCATTCAATTACGAGAGCACTTACTAAACGAAAAAGAGTGCAAATGAACTCCCATTTAACCTTAACAGAGCTTGAAAACTGTAGATGTCAAAGATGAACAATAAGTGTTCAAAGCTTCAACCTTCTTCCTCTGGAACTGTTAAAGTCAATTTATGAAGAACAAACACAATGGAACACTCTTAGGATTTGAAAGACTGTGCAACTGCAATCAAATTATTACTTGTTCTTCTATGAAAAGTAGATCGTAGATAATGTAATCTATCAAAATTTAAAACATGTAGGCAATCAAAAAATGACACGTGACAGAATTTTCGGATCACTTGAGGAAGATCTTGCTGAAGGATAATGTTACTTTGTTCCAAAATGTGCCATGAAAATGGAAGTCTGGACATTATATGCTAATCAGATATCTCTCTCATAACAGAGTAATACAGAATTTCTAAGAAATTATTTCACCAAGCTGATTTAGCTTTCAGGGGCTTTCCTTAGTACATATATATTTTCCCTTTTTCTTGCCTTTGCAGTAAATATTACAGCAAAACACCAGAATTTAGGGAATCCAAAGTACCTCACGTGAAATAAAATGAAACAGTGCTGCTGAATGCAGGGCCTTCATTTCATTTGACTTGTTTTATGCTCTATAATGTAATTAGTTAACTCTGTATCACTTCCAATTTATAGAAGCTCCTGTCTTTAAAAAAAAAAAAAAAAAAAGAGAACAGACACTCTTGGCATTTTACACATAGAAAAAGCCAAATCTGCTTGAATAGAACATCATAGTTACTGTCAAATTCCAAAATCAATGACCTTATTAAAGTAAAACTTCCTAAAGTACACAAATACTAACAAAAAATGTTCAGTATCACAACTCTATTGTTTCTCTTCACTAGATGTTCTCTATATAAATAACACTCCATAATCAACTAATTTAATATAAACAAATAGGTCACAACATGTTTCCTTCAAATTCTGTTCCCTTCTAAACTAAATGCCATTTTTCTGCAATTTGCAGGGTGAAGCGTGGGGGCTAGGAAGGACTTCACATTTTGCCTGGAGTACTGATAAACTGCAAGTTCTCAAACTAAGCTAAAAAATCCAAACAAAAAGAAATGGGGACATTGCAAGGACCTTACCTATCATACATAGTCTCTTAAAAAAATGTTATTTGTAAGTTACTTGGGAACAGTAATACATTACCAAAAAATTTCTGAGATGGATGGATTTTGGTTTTTTTTCCTTTTAAAATCTCCAGTTGCAATGTTCAGTCAGCTGCAAATTTTCAGCTGTCAAGTATTGTTAAAGACATAAACTAGCTTCATGACAGAAGCAGTGTAGGTATGTTTCTACAGCAAAATTAGTTGTACAGAAAGCCTTGAGTGGGTGCTTTCTTCGGGATGCTTACATTTTACTCTCATTTGCATCACCGACCTTCCATTTCTCAATTAAGTCCTGTCTGTCTACTCTTAAAGCCTTTAGTAATGTGTTGTTATTATCCATGCTTTTTTCTTTATCTGTGTAAACTCATTCCCTTACTACCTTTGAAGATTAAGATGGTCAGTCTTCCCCAAAATATGGTCTCTCAACCTTTCCCCCAACACAGTCACAACTGTAAGATGATGCATAAATCACCTTGGACAATATATAAAACACATGTACTTTACCCATTGATAAGTTATATATTTTTTTTCACTTTACTCTAGACATCCAAAGTAAAAACAATTCTGCATCACATTAGGAATGATCCCAGTAACTATTATTTATTGTGGAATTCCGCACTTCAAATTTACATGCAGTATCAATCAACTGTCAATGCTCAGCATAAATCTTTTAACTAGGGATTATACATTTCTATCAATGGCAGAAGAGAATACTAAGCCCTTTATGCATAATGCATTTTTCGCAAATTTGGATGATGTATGAACCTGCTTTTGAAAACAATTACTTTTTGTAATTGCTTGCAACTCTGTAAACATGAGGTCCAGTTGAATCCTGTGGCACTAAGAAGAGGGATGAGAATTTATGCAATTGGGTCACTGGCTTCTACCTTCCAAATACCAAGAACTATTTCACTGGTACCACACAGAACACTGCAGAGCTGAACACAAGGTCTCCTAATTCAGGCTCCCTGAGGACTTTTAGGAAATAAACCATGACGAGCTAAAATTCTCTATGTACTCTGAAAAAGTCTGATAGAAATGAAAATAAGTAGCTCTTCACAGCAACTATCTGCAAAAAGATGCAAATCAACCTGTTCATTAATAGATCACTGGTTTAATTCAATTAAAATAAAGGTATTAAAATGTTCAGTGAATATTTTAGCATGCACTTTTTTCAGCTTAAGAATCTTCTTTGTAATAGGAGAGAAATTAGGATATAGGTAATAGAGGACCTTAATACAGCTTGTGAAATCAGACGATTACTTCAGAATCTACCCTTACACAGAAAAATAGAAAAATCAATTTGAAGAAAGAGTCCCAACCATAGCAAAGTATTCTGTCAGTCACAGTTTGTCCGGAAAAGCTATGATCTGCTATGGAGCTAAAACCTCTGTGCTAGGACTTGCACTTTGGACAGCTGCACTGATATTGGCCAGTCAGCAACAAGGACATAACGAAGAAACGTTAGTAGGAGGAAGTAAGAATGAAGTATCAGAAAGAGTCCTCAGAGATGGGGAAAGAAGAAGGGCTAATGAGAAGCCTTGAGTTCAGGAAGGGAGTAGTGAAGATCCTCTTAAAAAGAAGGTTGGGAATAACTGCTGTAGAAGGTGGTTAAAAAAGTGACAAGCACGTACAGAAAAAGAAACACCAACATGAATCTGCAACAAACCTGAAAGTAGCAGAGTGTCTCATTTATTTCTGGAATTCTGGTACAAGATCTCCTGAATAAAAAGGTTTGTAACAGAAGAGTAAAACCTTGCCTGAGAAGATACTTACTTGTGGTTGTCAAGGATCAATGATTTCCCCATTAGCCCACACCTGTTTTTCAAAAGCACAGGAAGGTGAAAAGGGAGAGTGTGACATCTTCTAACCCACAAGTTTTAAACATTTGAGAAAAAACGTGGGTTTTTTTAATTTAATTTTATTTTAAGTGATCCTATATACTCCTGAAAGCCAGAGAAATTGAACTAAGGGTGACCCCTGTCTAGCTCCTCTTGTGAAGGTAACATATTAGTCAAACACTCCACAGTGAGTGCAAAGCAAAAATCCGCAAATATTTAGATTAATTTCATTAGACTGTATGAAGTTTGAAGTGTATCTCTGTTTTATCTATTCAAACTACTGTATGGCTGAAAATTCTGGGCAGCAGTTGAGTATCTCACAGCTCAATTTCTGCTCACAACTTTAACTCTGGAAGCAAGTAAAAAGGAAATACCTCTGGCTAATGACCAATAATATGAATTGTCAAAGGTTGTTTAGTAGTAACTTATTTTTTTAATACCAATGATTTATATACAAATATATTGCTCAGAAACACATGCAAATTTAAATGACTGTTTTGTGAAGCATGAATGTTTTACTCAAATTCATTTCTGCTTTCTCTCCCTCTACTTTAGGAAGACTACAACTCATGATATTTGATACGTTCAGGTCATTCACTGACTCACATAATACAGTCTTACTTTAAAGGTGAGCATGAAAGGAGAGACTCAAGGAAAAATATATTCTGATGACTCTATCCTTAAAAATCAAATGAAGGCAGCCACTTGTTTTAAATCTCTTAGATACAGTTTGTATCTAACTTATGCTTCTTCATCTGTAGGATCAGGTGCCATTAAGCCATTCATCTTGTTCGTTACAGGTTCTGTAACATTTTGGATTAAAGTTTGAAGACTTGGATTAAGCCTATTCTTAGTGCTTCTAAATTGAACCAGTGTATTTGATTTGCATTTTATCAGAAATATTACCGTAGTACAGAATTTCATAGGACATCCGTACTATTTCCAGCAACTAAACTAACGCTAAGACCTCTCAGCAGAAATAATTTGAAAACTCAAGAAAAGACAAGCTGTTAAAAAGAAAGTCAGTGCATTTCATGAAGCCTAGAAATTACAAATGGCAAATAGATATATGAGATGAAAGCCTGTATGAAATAGGATCGAAACACTATTTCCACTACCTTTCCTAATTTATTTGAAAGCATAGCTGCAGTAGTAAACTGACAGCAGATGTATCTATATAAAGAACATCAAAAACATGACAAACCTTTAATATGTAGCCCACATAAAGGGCTATTAAGCACTGGAACAGGCTGCCCAGGGAAGTGGTTGAGTCACCATCTCTGGACATATTTAAAAGATGTGTAGATGTGGCACATAAGACATGGTTTAGTGGTGGACTTGGCAGTGCTAGGTTAACAATTGCAGTTAATGATCTTAAAGGTCTTTTCTAATCTAAATGATTCTATGATTCTTGTCTATGAACTATGTACTAGCTCACAATTGTAATAGAAATCTCTGAGGCTCAACGCTTGCACCAGTGTAATGCACCACAACATTTAACAAATTTGTTTTATTCTGTTCTCATAGCCATGCATTTGTTGTGCTGCTGCAGCCTGCTCTAATGGTCAGATGTGCATTCTTATAGCCATGTCTGACCTAGTTCCTCATAGTCCTCTGTGAAGTCAAGGTCATCTTATACCAGACAGCAGACTCTCTCAAGCACAAATACATCTCAACACACAAGATCATAAAAATACATGTCCTCAGTTTTTCATCCTTTATTAAACAAATCCTAAAAATCTCAACGGTAATATTTTTAAGTATTCCATCTTATAAATTAAAACCAGGCAAAAAGGATCGCCCAAAAGTCAAAGAAAGTCTGAAAAATGGGATAGACTCCCTGACAGCAAAATAATAAAAAGTAGTAACAATGACATCAAGCTGTTTCAGTGGCTTTGTACAGCAACTCAATTGTAAGACATTTTATAAAGATGAGTTGAAGTTTTCTGCTGGGATATACAGTTTCAGAAACAAACTTTTATGTTCAGTATGTTGGAGCTGTTTTTAAATTAAGAAGCACCATTTCAAGCTGTGTCCTCTGCTGCCTTTATGAGCTTTTTATGTATCGAAATATGTATTAGGCACCCTTCTAGTTTTTTCTTTCGATCTGATAACCTTTCTAGGAACAGCATGTTCTCTGTCCACTCACGGTTTTCCCCTCATGCCAAGATCTCCATGCATTTGGTCATACATTGTAGTAGTCTGCTTGCTTCATCTCAAATATTTTTCTAATTTTTTCCTTACTTTTTCTGCGTATGGATTTGAAATGCAGCATCATTTTACTTACGATTGTTCATGTCCAAACCTAGTCCTGTCACTGTTTCTTTAAACAAAATTCTTTTACATACGCGGGCTGCTAGTATATCTGTGCTCTTTCCATATGCTCCCTGTGCTCTTCCTTCGTGTTAGTCTCCATTTCACTCCTGTACTGGTAAATAATTCAGCTAGTGTCAAGTTTACGACTGGTATAATTAGTTATTTTTCTCTGTCCAGGAAGCAGAATTTTCTATGTATCAACATTTTAATCCCTAATAGGGAATGAAGGAGACGGTGATGTCACCCAGAAAGCTAAGTGCTGATATCAATCAGTCCTGTGACCTAATTAAGGACCCATTAAAATTGACACAGAATACAGAACACAGAGAGATGCTCTATGTATTGCACATATTTCCTTCCTGGTTTTCCCCTTCTCTCCTCAAGTTAATTGTGTGCTATCTATAGATAGCTAGGATGTTATCTCAAGAGCAGGGATTGATCAGCTTCATCATTAAAAAACAGATCCATTAGAAAAAAAAAAAAAACAGAAAAATTTCTACAATGCATGGGTGAAATCTGGACACAGTAATTTTGGAGTATTTTGGTCTATATTCCTGTTCAGGCACCCTTAAGATTAATTTAAGCACTATTTTGTTTGAACTTGACTATCTTTTAAAGCTCAATTAAATTTACTGTGAGAAACAGAAATACCAATTACTCTTTTATGCTGAAGAGGTGTTCTTTCTTAATCTTAATTTTCTTGAGCTACACTGAACTGTTTATCTGTAGGAAGATTCTGTGTAAAAAACACAAAACCCAAACACACTATATATAGCCAGAAGAAGCAAGAATCAAATATCATGAGGACAATAAAATATTTGTTAGGAAAAATAATTCATATTACAAGCAAACTCACATAATTAACAGAACTCATAAAAAATAAAATTTGGGGTAAAAAATGACACTTGTATATTTTTAAGTCCTAGTTTTCAAGTGCTGTGAATGGAATATGTTAACCTATGCTCCTGTGTGTTCTGAAAGAAAAAAAATATGCATGTATTTTTGTTCACCTTGAATGTCACTGGCAAGGGCAAAAACAATAATATTTTGATTTATATAGATCCAGAGAAAACTGGTAATGGAAGCTTGCATTTCAGTGTCTTTTTGGACCTTTTAGATTTTAAATAAGTTCTTCTAAATTAAGTCAAACACTGTGCAAATACAAATAGCAGGTTAGCAGGTGCCAGAAATAGCCAGTCACCGTGAAAGTCCTTTATACAAAATTGGTGACCCCATGCTGCCTAGATGACAACTAATGCATGCTTTGCATGCAAGAAACAAACCCACCTTTCCCTCTGAAGCTGCTTCAAAGGGGATGGTTTCTGCAGCAGAGACCACATCATAGCGGGTGCATCATTGCCTCTGCCCTGGTATGGTGGGACTGTGCTTGCCTGGAAGAGGAGGGAGGGCACAGCTCTGCTGGCCTGTGAGCACCCACTGCCCTGCTGCCCCAGCATGAACACATGCCTGCCCTGCACAGGTAGGTTGGCAGCTTGGCCATTTTGATTAGGAATCCTAAGTCACTTCCTTCAACTAAAGTGATAAATACAATCAATTCTTCCCTTTCTTCCAGATTCCTTACGTCATTACATCTCATGTGCAATCCTCAACTGTAGTTCCACTGCTTTAGTTACAGAGCAGAAAGCACATGCCACTGAATTCATATAGGAAAGCAATATGGCAAGTATCCAAAGATTTTCTTTACAGCCCCAAAAGGGAGTACACAGGCTTTGTGAAGCTGACATTGACTTAACAAAAGACATAAAAACCACCTTGTACTTTTAAACAAAAATGATTGCACAGACTTTCTCAATATTATTTCAGTTTCTAAAATGATTTGTAGAGTATAAAACCTTGAAAAGCTCAGAATATTTAATTTTCATATATTCAAAATTTAAGTTAGCTTTTTTTATAAGATTCAGTCAACTTCCTGCTTTAAAGTGTTTTTCAGCTTGACTTGACAAACCACTCAAAACGTTCTGAAATATTTTTGAATTTTCAGGGAAGTAAAATGTCAATTATTCTCATGGTGCTAAGGGAGGCTAAAATCCACTGGTGACTAAAAGCCCATTTTTTTTATCAATTCATTTATCTGTTTATAACAGTGAGGCCAGCACCCCACAACACTGAATCTCAGTTTCGTATTTTGACCTTGCAAGAAGAGTGAGAGTTTCTTAAGCTCCATCATAAATATATGTCTGCAATAAGGTAGCTCTGAAACTTCCATTTGCATTTACCAATTCAGGTTTTCACACAGACACAGAGAAAGTTATAAAAACTTTGAATACAATATGCATTTGGTACCATAGCAAAACTCTACACCTGCTTTACGTATGTACAAACTTTTATAAAGACAATATATGCATGGAATCACTGATAAGATCAGATAACTGTTAAAAATTAGAGAAGCAAAATTAAATCACTGGGTTTGTTATTTTTTTTCCATTCTCCACAAGTTCTGCTATTTACAGTTGTCAGAACAGCAAAAATCATCACACAAAGAGGAGCCTAAGTGTTCAGAGAGTCTCGAAGTTCTACAATTCAATGCACATCTTATGTTCTTTGAGTACCTGGAACTGACAAATGCAAATTGGAGTATTAGTCATGGAGTAAACTAGAATAGATGCATAAGCTACATACAAAAGTTTCACTCAGGCACAGAGCGTCTACAAACCAACAGTAATGTATACATACGTTTAATTAGGAACAAGTATGGTTTAAATGCATTTGCAAGCTTCCATTTATTTATTTCATTCAGTGTTATTAATTAAGGCAGACTATTTAAAAATCATAACCATGAACGTTTTTACTAGTTCCTTCAACTGTTTGCTAAAGAAGGCTTATATCATTGTGAGAGGTTATTCATAGAATCACAGAATCACTAGGTTGGAAAAGATCCACTGGATCATAGAGTCCAACCATCCTATCAACCACTAAGCCATGCCCCTCAGCACCTCATACACCTGTCCCTTAAACACCTCCAGGGAAGGTGACTCAAACACCTCCCTGAGCAGCCTGTTCCAGTGCCCAGTGACCTTCTCCATGAAATTTTTTTTTCTAATGTCCAGCCTGAACTTCCCCTGGTGGAGCTTGAGGCCATTCCCTCTTGTCCTGTCCCCTGTCACTTGGGAGAAGAGGCCAGCACCCTCCTCTCTACAACCTCCTTTCAGGTAGTTGTAGAGAGCAATGAGGTCTCCCCTCAGCCTCCTCTTCTCCAGGCTAAACGACCCCAGCTCTCTCAGCCGCTCCTTGTAAGACCTGCTCTCCAGCCCCTTCACCAGCTTTGTTGCTCTTCTCTGGACTCGCTCCAGAGCCTCAACATCCTTCTTATGGTAAGGGACCCAGAACTGAACACGGTATTCGAGGACTCGAATACGCGAGTATTCAAATACACGAGTATTTGAGTATTAAAGCAGATATTCATATAATCATACAATTATATGAGTCTCATATATGAGAATGAGGAAAGACAGATATATGTCTCAGAAGAACATTTCTCTCTCCCTTACTTCAATTATTACATAATATAAAGACCTTCACACAGGAAAGTCAGAGTCCTCTTTGCCACCAAGGACTGTGTTTACCATGAAAACTACCATTATTGAGTAATATGAAGTCACTTGGGCAACCTAACCATAATGCTGTTCTTTGAAGTGTCAGAAATCTTGAAACGCAGATTAAATAATCCACTTGGAATCCATTTGAAATTACATAATAACTGTGAAATGATAGAAATACTAAACTGAATATGATTAAATAATGTGGCAAATTGAAGGAGAAAGGGCAGATATGTTTTGGTTCTTTTGTTTTTCCTCATAATACATCGCATTTTGCCTGGTGTTTTACAATTATGAGAGAAAATGAAGATTTTATAAAGGCCTAGAAAGTATATATACTAACAAAAACTGCTTGGGAACATTTTGCTCTCAGACTAGGCCAAAATATACCCACTTCAGAAATACATATAAAGCTAAAAAGTATAGATTAAATATTAATTATCATGCTTGGTGCCTTACTTTAGAAGACCCAGTAAAATGAAATCCTTTTTTCTTTAAACATTTTTTCTAATGGCTGAATATCAAAATATTGCCTTACCATACTACTCAAGGCTACATGTATTTAACACTGATACTATGAGCTTCTATCCTTACACTTCAAATCAAATGCAATCTATGAGACAAATTGTGCCCTGAGGAACAAGTATGTGTCGCAATGGGAGATGTGAAAAAGCTATGGAGATTTTTCATTTATCTAAAAATATCATTCTCAGATGTCACTGACACATGTGTAGACCTTCATCAAAAGTTCAACAGCAGCTTTAAATTCCTCTTTCCAACATAAAATTTAAGCATCCTGTCAGCAGAATAATAGGATAAATGTGAAAATATATTTGCTGATTGCTCTATCATCATTTATTACAGTACTTCAAATACTGCTTCTCCAAAGAAACAAGATTGACATTAGGAGTGGTTACAAATGCTAGGATGCAAAAAAGACACTTGGAATATATTCATTGTGAATAATAATATACAAAGATAGTTTACAGAACTCAACTTTCCAACCCCAAAGGCTGCAAACCTGTTATTAAATAGCTAAGAAAAAACAAAGAATCTGGGAAGTCAATAGTCTTGGGTAGGTATGCAGTCTTTTAAGAAAGGTGAAATAAATATAGCCTTTGAGGGAGGAGGAAACTGACAGTATTTGTTGGTTTTTTTTAAGCAAAAGATATGTTTTTAGACAAAATATATGCATCACACTATAGATCTGCATAACTTAATAAGCTATGAGATGGCTATGATGTCACTAGTCAAATTATCTATGTGGTCTTTCTATCAAGCCAAACATGAGCAAAATTGCACAGATCTGACAAGAAAGTACAAAAGATAATAGTTTATGGTGGTGAGATACAAAAAAGAAGGGAGTTTCAGATGAAGATTGAAATTATCAAAGATTGCTGAATTGGGGTATTACTGCTGTGACAACATGCCTCCTCTAAGAGAAAAAAATCTTGTTCTTGGAAACTCAATGTATTGGAGGAAAGAGAAAACTAGAGTTTAAAGGAGTTCCAGAAAAATTCATGCCAACACAAACATTTCCCAAGTATAATAGAAATAATGCTTTCTGCGCCCCAGTTTTTCACTGTATGAAGGCCATTATTTGCTTTGTTTAAGCTCTTGAACAAGATAAATGATAACTAGACCTAAAATGAAATAAACATAAACTCCATTTACTGATACACCACAAGATTTGCTGGTACATTTACAAAAGTGGAATCCCACTTACTGACAATTCCGGTAATCGAGAAACTGTTAAATAGGCTACTTCTAAACCCATGGAAAGGCAGTGATCAATTTTCTTAGTGTATCCTCATTACTGATGACTGTTTATTGTCTCCCCTTCTGAGTTATTTGTAGTTTGTTTCTATATCATGCTTTTCCTTACATATAGCTGATCCAAATGCTTCTTGCACCTACTAAAAACAAAGCCACCAATATTGCATACAAAATGAAAAATTATTATGGCGTTTTCCAGAACATTCCTATTTGGAATTTTTTTACAGTAACTATGGTACATGAAGAAAGTTGTAACTGTGAAGCCAGAAAGAACATGGAATCTTTGGATTTTTTAGCTCTGCATCTAGCTGTATCAAATTTTCTAGAGAGAAGGATGGTCTCAGGCAAAACAGAAGCAGATTTATAACTAATGCGCCATTTTAATAAAAAAAGGGAGGGAAAAAAGAAGTATATTTTGGAATTTCATTTCAAATCAAGCCACATCTGAAGATGTGAAAACATCACTAATGTTCAAAAGTACTCACCACTACTCTTATACACAGCAGCAAGATTAACAAATAATTAACATTTCCAAAATACACATACCTCAAAGATATTGGCATCTTAATTCTTCCATAGAATTACTACTTCAGCTGCCTTTTTGTCTTCTGGTCTTGAATTTGTTATGTAGCCTAGGAAAAATAAATCTCAGCTTACTTTCAAACTGAAAGCATAAGGATAGACCCAAGGAAAAAAACTTAATAGCATTGCAGTTAATTCCTCCGTAATCCTACCTCATTATCTTAAGCAAATAAATCTCTGAAAAGGATTACCTTATTAAAAGCAAATTAGAAAACTGAATGTCGTCTGTGCAGGGAGACATTCTCTTAAAATGCAGTCAGCAAGGAAACTCATAAATAGGGCACTATATAAAACCATGCCTTTCAGGCAATCCATGGCAGATTTTCAACAGATGTGTATGCAACTATGATTTCACGAATGCTTAAAATAAAATGTGTCAACATCGTTTACCACAAACTTTCAAGAGTCTAAAAAAAAATTTACTCATTTAGATTCTAGAGAAAGAATGATATTATAAAGATATGTAAAATGTAGCAAGAGTGGCTATTGAATTGTTATACCTCCCACTCTTACATGTCAACATAATGTTTAATTTACTGAGGAGAACTTGGGAAAAAAAAAGAGGGTATTATGTTTTAATTTTATTTCTACAACCATGACAATTTGGGAGGAATAATGTCAATGTGCATCCTAACAAACATTATACATTTTTAGAAGTGCACATGGAGTATATAAGCAGTGAAGAAGTAATGCATGCCATAAAGAGAAATCAGAGAAAAACTCCTGTAGTCACAAGTATTTGTAGAATATTATATGTTTTCTCACAAAATGTTCAACAATTGTAAGCTTTTTTTATATATTAGTTAGAAATGGAAAACACGGAGCATCAGTTCCTTGAAAAAAATAATTATAAAAAAATCAGTACTACTGCAACAAAGATTTTTTTGATTCAGAAGTGATAACTTTATCATTCACTTAAAAGGAAACAACATATTTCTAGAGAAACAAATTGCCCTTTGCATTTTTAGCTTCATTAGTATTGATCGTCTCATCTTCACTTTAGAATAATCTTCTTAATCATCCCGTGAATTATTCTTTAATTAAAATTATTATATTTTTTTATATCTGTACCAACACAATCAAATTATTTTGAAAGAAAGCAATACGTTTTGCTTGAAGAGTATGCAAGAATAAGAAAACTAAGTGAACAAAGCTCTGGAAGATGATTGTGTCATATGAAACCTTAGTACAGTGCAGAGAAAAACCTAATGAAGATGGTGTTCACATGTAGAGTGATAAAAGGCAGATAAGACCAAAACAAGTGAAAGGCAACTAGAAAGGCAGCTAATCAGAGCTTCAGTCATACCCATGAACTGGCAATGTAGCAAGTCAGAAAGAAGTCAGGAAACTAATTTCTGGCAAAAGTTACTTCTAAGTCCTTTACATCAATATTTCTCAAAAAAAAAAAAAGGATATCATCACACATACATGAGTTAGAACAGATGAAAGCCAATGCATGCTGCAGAAACTGAAACAAGGCATCCGGCATGCACAACAAGATGCAAGAAGTGATATATTAGATTATCATGTAAGGTTTCTTAAGAGCTATAAGACTGTGTATTGCAGGTTCACAAAATTAAAATAATCACACCACTATCATTAATGCCAGGTCTCGATTTATAATATTTATAAGTCGAAGTGGCCTTGTCTTGAGAATTTTCTATTACTTTTTCAAACAGTAGTAGAACACAGTCTCATATAACTTTTCATATTGCTCATTTTGATAACAGTTTTTGAGACTTGCAAGGTTCAAACTGAACTGATGTCTCTTCATCCAAGGGCTGTTTTCAGCTGAGTGCTATAACATTTTCATGGTCCATTGAAAATGAGATAATGGAGTGACAGCAGTAAAAATAACTCTTGCTTGAATGACCTATCTTTTAATCAGTGTTTAGGTGAAAAGTGGCAACAAAACAGATCCTTTCTTTCATACTGACATCTTTCTTTTTCTTATTTAGATACATTAAGTACACATCTTCAAATGTTGTTTCATAGAGCAAGAGCACACATTTAAAAGTTGTTTGTAATCTCACACAAATCATTAAAATGCCTTTGTACTGCAAGATTAGGTGGAATATTTAATCAGATTTATTGATTTTATGGTGTTTGCTGAGACTTTAGAAAATGCCCAATTACTTCAGTCTGCTAAGTTTTTTTCTGTTTCTTTTTCTGCTGATTTTGGTTGATTGGGGTTTGTTGTTTGCTTGTTTGTTTTGGTATTTTAAAGGCACCTTCTAAGCTGGCATCTTTGTTGCTCATGTGTTTGTTCATAAATATGAAATCTGGTATTTTCTTCTGTACAGTACTTTGAGGTCCACAATTTCAGTACTGTATGTATCTATATTTGTTCAGCAATTTAAGAAAGGTTTAGGGTATTTATTCTTAATGATCTCAGATTGAAAGAAACCTGTGGATCTAGTCTAGTCCCTCTAGATATTTGAAGATCCCTGTTGTTGCTTCACCCTTTCCTTTTAGGCTCTGCTGTCTTGTGTCATGTGAAATGCCAAGTTATGGCTCATAAGTTAGAAACACTACCAATTAATACTGATTCAATTAACAGTAAATTTATTCATATCTACAGAATGAAAAAACTCAGAAGATATTAATAAAACTACAAGACTATAATTAACTACTTTTTTATTATTTTGAAATTGTGAGTACTTACTAGTGTCATTGCTAAGTAGCAACATCCACGTTTTGATTATAGCTTAGTTCATTTATAATAACTCTAATGTGGAAAAGGATTCCCCCCGCTAATAACAACCAGAAAAAAAGAAGACATCTTTAAAACCTGGATTTTCTCTTAGAAATAATGCGCTTTCTGGGAACAAGGATCTAAATAATTTTACTCCTAAATACTTGATTTACAAACACCTGAGAAAAGAAAGAGAAAAAGAATTTAAGCATCAACACAGAGGAATTGTGTTTGTATAGATAGCATTAGCATCACTTAATCATCTATATAACAAGCAGTAATGCAGTAATGCATCTTAAAATCAAAAAAAGTCTGGTGTCATTAAAGAGAAGACAGAAGACAAAATAATAAAAAGGAATGGAAATCCCCTCAAACACCTGTTGATTAAAGCCGTGTACTAACAACGCACGGACAGATAGTTGCAAGGCAAATTTACTCATCCTAGATGAATTTACAGGATTATCTCATGAATCACACCCTTTGTTCAAAACACTGGCCTCATAGGTTTGTGGAGGATTTTAAGCTGAAGTGGTGTGAAGAAAACTTAAATAGATAATCTTCTACTTAAATTATTATTTTTTTATTATGCCAGAGAAAACAAAGTTAATATTAAAATGTTCTATGTGAAAATGAGGTTCAAGGTTCCTCATATCTATATCTTTTCTCCTATAGGCATAATTTTTCTTCCTCTTATTTTCCATTATAAGGTGTTATTCATCAAATGCAGAGTTGAACTACTTACAAAAGGACTATGATGCACTAAAACTGCTTTAGTTTCTGAAGTTCAAGGATGCTACAATTGTTTTTTCCTTTTCTGATTCTACTTAGAACAAAGAGTATTTTGATGTTTTTCATTGAACAAATTCAGGTTTTTAGAAGAACCTAAAAAGTATATCAATTCACACCCTAGAAAGGTATTTTCACCAAACTTAATGAATACTTTCTTAAAACCAAATGCACAGTGGGGCACTGGATGTCTGAGACCCCAAACAGTAATGCTTTCAGGACTTAATTTTGTCACCTTTCAGATGATACTTTCAATTAAATTCCCATTATAATGAGATTGTGATTGCAGAAGAAAATTTAAAACATTTCTAGGTTAAAAATTTCAGGATTACAAATCAGATACTAATTCACTAACTTACATGACAATAACAAAACTTATGAATATAGTTAAACCTAGGAATACAGTTGTAATTATTTCTTACAGTTCTAGTTCCACAGACCATAAGTAACTATAAAATGTAGCCTTGCTTGATACCTACCAAAAGGCGGGCAAGTTAACCTGTCATGCATCTTTTTTTTCTTTTTTTCCACTAGATTGTGTATTTAAGGACATTCACTACATAAGGGAAATCCCACTTGTCCATCATTTGATCTTTATAAGAAATGAACATCTGTAATGGCGTACAAGTCTCTAACATGGTGAATTGCCATTATTCCTATTTCTTGACTGAAAGTGAATGCAGTGTTCATGATTTTGAACTTCGCCAGTTAAGGAATCTTTAAACATTTAGTATTATTTCTTTTAACTGTGAAGAATAAAGCAAAAAAAGAAGTACTCCTGTTTCACCCAATCTAGTATTGCTACTTACTTCTGAACAGGCATTCTTAGAAGTTTATTCTCATATAGATGCTTCTGTAAACAGAGAATCATAGAATCACAGAATCATAGAATTATAGGCTGGTTTGAGTTGGAAGAGACCTTAAAGATCATCCAGTTCCAACCCCACCCTGTCATCGGCAGGGACATCCCACTAGATCAGGTTACCCAAGGCCCCATCCAACCTGGCCTTGAACACCTCCAGGGATGGGGCAGCCACAACTTCCCTAGGCAACCTCTTCCATTGCCTGACCACTCCTATGGTAAAGAGTTTCCTCCTTATTTTTAGTCTAAATCAGCCCCTTTCCAACTTATAGATGTTCCCCCTCATCCTGTCACTACACGTCTTTGTAAAAAGTCCCTCTCCAGCTTTCTTGTAGCCCCCCTTCAGGAACTACGAAGGTCACTCTAAGGTCACACTGGAGCCTTCTCCAGGCTCAACAACCCCAACTCTCTCAGACTGCCCTCATAGCAGAGGTGTTCCCTTCCTCTGATCTTCTCTGTAGCCCTCCTCTGGACCCATTCCAATAGTTTCATGTCCTTTTAATGCTGAGGATTCCAGAACTGGACACAGTACTCCAGGTGGGAATAGAGGAGCAGAATCACCTCCCTGGACCTGCTAGCTATGCTTCTTTTGTTGCAGCCCAGAATATGGCATCCAAATAAATAAAAAAAAAAAATGAAAATTAGCTATACCACTACACAAATTAAACTTTAAATATATGAGTTTAGAGCCAAAATTTTGGTGAATATAAATGCCACTATAACACTGAAGTGTATACACAGTTCAAAGCAGTACAAAAGGTTCTCAAAATCTATGTATTCAGCAGTTCAAAAGAAAAACAATCTGGAAATCATTTGGACTAACAGTCTAAAAACATTTTTTGTAGAAAACAAAGCTATGGTAGTATTAAAAATTTGTTTGTAGTCTACAGCCTTACATATTCAAGACATCACTCTTGTTTCATAAAGATTAGTAAGGGAAGTGCTACACTTTTTCTATAATGTTTTCCAGTTCTTTTGTTATGATTCATACAGCCTTGCTTTCTTCCAATTTCTGATTTTTTTTTCCTTATAATGGATTAAAATAAGATGTGAATTACTAGGAACCAGTGTATCACCAGGAAATCTACCATGAGTAAGGAGCAATGCAGTTATTCACTGACAGAAGAACAAACCCCAGCCGAAATTCTGCTATGAGTTTGGGCCACAAATCTGTTTCTGCTGCCACTCTGACTGGTACTGGGGGAAGCTGTATTGATTTTTCTGTTTTGTTCCCATACACAGATTCAAATTTATATTCAGAGGAATGCAAAGCAGAAAGGAACTGAAGGGTGAAAGAAGGAAATGGAAATAAATCTTTAATAAAATAGCAATTATACATGATTGCTATGCTTCTCTTCCCAGTAAAAGCAGGCAAAACTTGACAGAAGCCTTAGAAGCTTACACTTTTAAGCACTGAATAGCATTTTAATTTTATAGATGAATTCTAAGCGGTGAATGGAAAACATTAGATATATAGATATCTGTATTTTAACTTATTCATTTTTTAAATCGTTCATGATTTCAACACCAGAATGAAATATACTACATTGTGTTCTCACTTAAACACTTAAAAGAAATTCTACTAGTGCTTAAGTTTATACTGTCAAGACAATTCTTAATAGTCTATCCAAACATCCATTAGGAAAAACTGGAAGCAAAACGTGGGCATAGACCATGGTGTTCAGGTACCTGTAATGATGACACAAGTTACTGGAAAACTTCTAAGGTTACGTGCACTAGTACTTACTCATGTATATTCATTAGCAAACAACATTTAGAGAACACATTAGTATTCTATTGGAAAAGGTGACCCTTCACTTACTAAAGTATTACATCTAATTTTCAAGGAAGCCATAATAAATTAGTTAGCTCAATCTCCTGCTGAAATAGATCATAGCTGTGTCTTAACAATTAACCTTTAAATGCTCAAAACCTCAAATGGTTTCTAGTGATTTAGTTCCCAACTCATTGTGAATGTAAAGTGTTCTCATTCACGTAGCAATACTTAACCACTGATCACAACTTGTTTTAAAAAGTTTTGGTTTTTTATAAAAAGACATGGAAAAGAGAAAAATTAAAATACATTTAATATTTTAAATAAAATTGAACTTCTATTATTTATTCTTATCTAATCAAATGAAGTAGGAGTTCCCAGTAAAATATATTGTTAGTGAGAGGGGAAAATCAAACTGTTATGAATGCAAAGTTCTAAATAAATGGGAAGTTTATTGGAATGCTTCATTTCAGCTTACACTTTCTGTACTTTATAGATATACAGATGCGCGTGTGTCATTGTAACTACTATATGCTTTTATAGACATTATGTGTTTAATAACAGAGTCAGGAAAATGTAAGAACATTCAATATTGCTATTATCAGACCATCACATTTCTTCCCAAAATAAAATTTGATCAGATTCAGTGTAGCTTGCTTATCAAAGTTGCACTTTTTGACACACATATACTCTGTTGTTAAAATTCCAGATGAGTCTAACCATGACTTACTCTCAATTCAGACACACTCTCAGACTTCTGGCTGCACTGACATTTTAATTTATATTACCAAAGCAATAAATCTAAATGTCTAACACCAAGAGAAATCCAGACTTACTAAAAAGCAAATCTGCAAGAAAGAGGAATACAGTTGTGTTAAGCAGAAACAGGACAAAACAAAAAGCAAAGGAATAGTTTTAGATTCATCATTGCAGTATCATAAATTTTCTTCAGAGAATAAAATTGAAAACAAAAAATGATATGACCTTACTTTCCTGTCGAACAATCAAGGGTGATATTAGACATCTCCCTTTGGATATACAGAAGTAAAAGGCCTAGTTTCCTTGAGGCTGCTTGAAGTCTGATGATGTTCTTCACATAAAAAGAGACACCCCAAGGTAAATGAAGCAAACAATAATTTTAAGTCACAACTTAGACGATAGTTTTTGAGCTCACAGAAGGTTCCACAGCATATTCTACATTGCACACTGGCATACAATCTTTCTTCATAAAATACAATGGTGTCTCAGTCTATTCAGTGAAGTTACAAAATAATTTTCTATTTCCCACAAATTGACTTAATGTTGAAAACAATTTGTGACTTGAAGAAGAGGAAAAAACTCAAAATGACTGAAGGCTTTATTGAGTGCACAGTTCTGACCGCAGTTGTCTGTGTATCAGGAGGGCAGAGCAGCCTAAGCTAGCCTGGCTTAGAAGCAAAATGGAAGAGATAGGAATACAAAAATGCTTGCAGCAGAAGAACACCACAAAAATGCTTTCCATTAAGAGAGTTTTATCTCTGACTACAATGTTATTTAAATTCCAAAAATACAATACGTAAATATATAAAGAAGAAATGAAGACAGGCATGCAATTTTGAGGTGATAGAACTCATCGATCAATAATCACAAGGGAAGATTGTGTAGGGAAAAAACCAGAAGGGCTAAGGCTCAGCTAGAAATCAGATTGGCAAAGTCTGTGAAAGATAACAAAAAATCTTTCTACAAATATATAAATAATAAAAGGAGGACTAGGGAGACCATACAGTCCCTATTGGACACAGAAGGAACAACAATGACAGGGGATGAGGAAAAGGCTGAGGTACTTAATGCCTTCTTTGCCTCAGTCTTTAGTTGTAAGGAGGGTCATTCCGTCTGTGTACTAACCCAGGAACTAGAGGAGCATAATGAGGCTCCCGTGATCCAAAAGGAGGTGGTCAGAGCCTTGCTAGCCCGACTAGACACCCACAAGTCTATGGGGCCGGATGGGATTCATCCAAGGGTACTGAAGGAGCTGGCGGATGTGCTGGCCAAACCCCTTTCCATCATCTTCCAACAGTCCTGGAAGACTGGGGAAGTCCCACTGGACTGGAGGCTGGCTGATGTTGTGCCCATCTACAAGAAGGGTCGCAGGGAGGACCCAGGAAACTACAGGCCTGTCAGTCTGACCTCAGTGCCAGGGAAAGTCATGGAGCAGGTGATCTTGAGTGCTATCATGAAGCACATGCAAGAGAACCGGGTGATCAGGCCCAGTCAACATGGGTTCACAAAAGGCAGGTCTTGCCAAACTAACCTGATCGCCTTCTATGACAAAGTGACTCGGCTGCTGGATGAGGGAAAGGCTGTGGATGTGGCCTTCCTGGACTTCAGTAAAGCCTTTGACACAGTTTCTCACAGCATTCTGCTTCGGAAACTGTCAGCCTCTGGCCTGGACAGGCGCACGCTCTCCTGGGTGGAAAACTGGTTGGCTGGCAGGCCCCAGAGAGTGGTGGGAAATGGTGTGAAATCCAGCTGGAGGCCAGTGACAAGTGGGGTTCCCCAGGGCTCAGTGCTGGGTCCAGCCCTGTTCAGTGTCTTTATCAATGACCTGGATGAAGGCATTGAGTGCACCCTTAGCAAGTTTGCGGACGACACTAAGCTGGGTGGAAGTGTTTATCTGCTGGAGGGTAGGGAGGCTCTGCAAAGGGATCTGAACAGGCTGGACCGCTGGGCTGAGTCCAATGGCATCAGGTTTAAAAAGGCCAAATGCCGGGTCCTGCACTTGGGGCACAACAACCCTATGCAGTGCTAGAGGCTAGGAGAAGTCTGTCTAGAAGGCTGCCTGGAGGAGAGGGACCTGGGGGTGTTGGTTGACAGCAACTGAACATGAGCCAGCAGTGTGCCCAGGTGGCCAAGAAGGCCAATGGCATCTTGGCTTGTATCAGAAACAGTGTGACCAGCAGGTCCAGGGAGGTTATTCTCCCTCTGTACTCGGCATTGGTGAGACTGCTCCTCGAATCCTGTGTTCAGTTCTGGGCCCTTCACCACAAGAAGGATGTTGAGGCTCTGGAGCGAGTCCAGAGAAGAGCAACAAAGCTGGTGAAGGGGCTGGAGAACAGGCCTGATGAGGAGCGGCTGAGAGAGCTGGGGTTGTTTAGCCTGGAGAAGAGGAGGCTGAGGGGAGACCTCATTGCTCTCTACAACTACCTGAAAGGACGTTGTAGAGAGGAGGGTGCTGGCCTCTTCTCCCAAGTGACAGGAGACAGGACAAGAGGGAATGGCCTCAAGCTCTGACAGGGGAGGTTTAGGCTGGACATTAGGAAGAAATTCTTCACAGAAGGGGCCACTGAGAACTGGAACAGGCTGCCCAGGGAGGTGGTTGAGTCACCTTCCCTGGAGGTGTTTAAGGCACGGGTGGACGAGGTGCTAAGGGGCATGGTTTAGTGTTTGATAGGAATGGTTGGACTCGATGATCCGGTGGGTCTCTTCCAACCTGGTTATTCTGTGATTCTGTGATCTGATCAATCATTTACTGCTGTATAATCATGAACACTTTACACAGATTTTGCTTTAGTTTTCCAACCTATCAGATGTGAACAGCAGCATTTCTTTTCCTTTGCCAAGGGCTGCGTAAGGTGATACTAAGGAAGTACTCTTGGAATTTTAGCATGCTGCAGTCAGAAATACATTACAAATAAAGGGTAACTATCTCTTCTACTAGATAAAAGAACCCTCAAAAAAAAGTAATGCTTAGAAGTTTACTAAATGAAATCTGTGTTTAATAAAATTGATTAAAATTACTGTTCTCCTTCAATCTCATAAATTCAACCACTTCTTTTTTTTAAAGATAAGAGTACAAACACAGAAAAGATTTTTGACTAGAAAACAATATAGTACTGCTGTCAGCTGCTTTCCAAATCCCTAAAAATGCAGCAAAATAAACAGGAAGCAGTGAGATTTTTGTGTAAACACTAAGCATGCCTTCCTACCTGTGTTGGGAAGTGCTCTTGTCATATTCGGGAGAAATTAAGGTGAAAAGCAAAAAAACCTCCAAGAAAGCACAAATTTACTTGCTTCAATTGGGGTTTTTTTCAGAATTTTCTTTCTTTTCTTTGCAGCAAAGGAGTTGCACACTATTCAGATGATCTGAAGACCTGGGTTTGAACTTCTGAAGCTTAGAAATGTCTCCTTCAATAGACCTGGAACAGAAGACTGACTAAAGAAAACAGACTTCTGGGAAGAAAGATTTTTCTGTTCTCCCCTTATACTATAGGGCAGAAGTAAACGTTGTTATTTCTATGGCTGATAAAGGAAAAGAAATGGAGACACTACCTCTTCTAGCCTAACTTTTCTCTTTGCAGTTTGGGACAATGTAGATCAGAGTCTGCAGATGCAAGGGCGGTCTTTATTCTGACTAACTTTTCAAGAAAATCACAGTAACCGTCAAGGAAGCATCCTCAGTATCACTGAAGAAACTGTAGAACAGCCTAAGGAAGATAAGAAGAAACACTTAAATTTTAGGATGCTGCTAGCTTGATACCAAAAGAAAAAAAAATATGATCATATACCTAAAACATTTTTGTGAGAGCAAATGTCATTCATCTTTAAATTCAAGAGAGTTTTGGTTTTACTCTTGGAGTAACACTCCATTATTCCATGCCAGATGAACCCAGTCTACTTGTGTGACCAATGGAATCTTCTGTGATTCCTTTCTCCCAGCTAAACTTTACCTGTTAGCCTTGCATCCTTTTATCTATTGTCTTTATATTGGTTTGTATCCAACAGTACACATACCTCTTTACATTGATCTGTTTTAGGTTGTCCAAATTTGTTGTGCAAGGTACACAATTCAGCTGTAGCAACACTTCTAATGCAGCCTAGGTCACCACCAGCCTTCTTTCTGATTCACTTTGTGTCCACTAGGACCCCTAGGTCTTTTTCTGCCAAGCTGCTTTCCAGTTGGTCAGTCCCCATCATGTAGCGGTGACTGGGTTTGTTCTTTCCCAGGTGCAGGACTTCCTCTTGTTGAACTTCATGAAGTTCCTTTCAGCCTATTTCTCCAGCCTGACCTAATCCCTCTGGACAGCAGCATGACCCTCTGGCCATTTCTCACAGTTTGGTGTCATTTTCAGAACTGTCTGAGTGTATGTTCATCCCCATCAACCAGATTGTTAATGAAGATGTCAAACAGGACTGGACACAGTATTGATCCCTGGGGTACACTGCTGGTTACTGGCCTCCAACTAGACTTCATGCCACTGACCACTACACTGCCCCGTCATTCTCACTGTCTCCATCAAATTCATACTTTATTGGCTTCTCTATGACTATCTTATTAGAAACAGTGTTAAAAGCGTTTCTGAACCTTACTGATGTCCACTGCTCTACTCCCATCTACCAAGAGAGTAATTTCCTCATTGAAGGTTACCAGTATGGTCAAATATGACTTTCCCTCAGAGCCCATGGACTTATGTATATCCAGTTTGCTTAAATACTCCCTGACCTATTCCTCCTCCACCATGGGCACGCTTTCCTTGCACCAGTCTTCCCCTGTCTTTCAGGCCTGAGCTTCCTGAAGGCTAGACTTGCCAGTAAAGACTAAGAAAGTGTCATTCAGAACCTCAGCCTTTTCTATGTCCCATGTCAGCAGGTCCCTTGTCTCATTCAGCAGTGGGCACATATTTTCCCAAGTATTCCTTTTGTTACTGGTGCACATATAGAAGCTCTTCCTGTTGACTTTTGATGTTCCTGGACATCTTTGAATTCCATCTGGGCTTTGTCCCACAAAACAGCATCTCTGCAACTTCACACACTGCCTCTATATTCCTCCCAGATCACCTGTCCCTGCTTCCACATTCTGTACGCTTCCTTTTTGTGTCTGAGTTTGCCCAGATCTCCTTGTTCATCCATGCAGTGCTCCTGGTACTGTTGACTGACCTTCTGTTTGTAGGGATAGATCAACAACAATGGAAGATAAAACTGTTAAAGTATTTAACAAATCATTGTCTCAGCAGTGTAACCCATGAGAGAAAAATTCACTTATATATGCATACAAAGAGTGCACTTACATAAGTAGGAGGTAGACTGCTGATAGTTCTTGTTTTATTCTAAAATCACAGAGAAAAAAAAACAGTGTAGCTACTAAATAGATTAAGGAAATATAATTAATCTGTGATATATTGTTGAAGTGTTGCAAAAGACTTTATTGTGGTATTCCTGTGAGTTGCTTATTTCCAAGAAGTGTAAAAAGACTGTCAAGCTTCAACATTTTAAGCTTCAACAACTGCTGTATCAACCTTCTATTGAAACAGCTAAGAGCTTTCAGAGAGTGCATACAGGAGGAAACTTTTTGCTCTTTATTAGTAATTCACCTTAAGTGCCCAATTGACTTCTTTTCAGACTGCAGGTAGTTAGTTTAATTCCCAGTAAAGTAAGGCTTTATGTACATTCAAGAAGTACTTAAACTAAAGCAACTGATTTAATGCTGCTGTCTGAATCATTAGTTTGCTAGCAGGGGACTCCCGAATCACTGGTTTAAGAACCGCTACTCAGTCGTTAAGGAGTTTTCCAAAGTGCTGTACCAGCACTTGGGGAGCTTCAAAAACTTATTCTGTACCCAGCTAGTTACTGACACTTCTCAATTCTCGTGATGTTTTACATGCATTTTTCAAAAGTGCAAGAACTGCACAATGTGAGAAAGAAGTAAAAGATCAAGCCTTCAGTACTCATTTGGTACTGTAACTGCAACAATTACATTTACCTGAATTGTTCTATTGTGATCTGGCTATGTGGCCATTCCTGAGGAATACAAAACATTATAGTAAAGGAATGAATTAGCATCTCAGCCAGACTCTTAAGTCCATTTTGTGAAGGACAAAATACATGTAAAAGGGGCATAGAATACAACCAATGATTGTCCTCTAGTAGGGAGCTTTTTTCCCCATTTTAAGATTTCCTTTCTTGGTGCCCATGTGAAATCACATAACAAATCTAAGCAAGCAAACTGTCATCTGTGTAAACACATTTTGTACAATATACTCCCATGCTTAAATAGACAGCATCTTGATAATTTTGAATGACAGTGTTGTGCTCTTAGATTAAGAAGGAAAATTAATTTAATTTATTGATTTAAGTAGGTAATATGGGTTCAGCAGCCAATTTTACTAAAAAACTTATGTAAAATTAAAAGAATAAAACTTGGAAAAAAGCATGGGAAGAATGTTAGCATCACCATCACCTGCTCCCTTGGACAGACTCTCTCCCACACTTTAAAAAGTGATGGCTTGAAACTGGTACTTAAATAATTTTTTAAATTAGTTAACTAAATTTCAAATTCTCTTATTAGTTCCAAATTTATCTACTATTGCTGACATCCAGCATTCTGCTTTTGCAGTGTCCGTAAAATCTTTGTACACCCTGGAAGTTGGTCCTAACTTCTCTGAAATAAAAGCATAATACTTCCACTCACAATAATGCCAAATAATTCTGCAGGGAGAATGAATGTAGAGAAAACCAGACATACTTGGGTTTCCCTTTCAATTTGCAGTCTGAATTGTCATGAGATACTGTTGCTTAGGACAGGTCCTGTCTTTCTCCTGTTGTGCTTCTGGAATACAGCTAGTTGATAAGAACAGAAATCAGGTTAGGTATTAAGCACAACTTTCTTACTGAAGTACTTCTTCATTTTCTATGGAAGAATACAGAAGTCAAGACTGAGAGGTTGCTACTCTTTGGCTCTTTCATTTTCATAGTGGAGTAAAAACTTATCAAGGAAGAATAACGCATAGAGAGTAACTTCTCCTTGCAGGGGAAAGGAGAGGCTTTTCGTCTTAAGGACTGAAGAGATAGTAAATAGCACATAAAGCACAGTAAAATACTAGAAATCTCCCTCTTCCCCCAAGAATCTGGAAGGGAACAAAACCTAAAATTTCAAGTACATAGAAAATGTAAACAAATTATATGAAATCTCTGTCAAATACTGTGCACATTAAAAAAGTAAGATGAAACTCTAGATTAATTATGTTTTCACTAAATATGTAGAACTTCCAGGCTACACTACAGTACCTCCTGTTTGTGGGTTAACTCTGCCCTTCACATGCTCAGCAACATAAAAACTTGTTACAGTCAGTAGCAGCTGAGTTATTTCTAAGTTCTCATTGGTATTGAAGTACCAAAAAAAATTCTGTATAAATCTTAAACAAAAATTGAGTCAATTTATCAGGTTCTTCTAGTAAATCATGTCCTTGTCATTGCAGCTTCTACATTTTATAGCTTGTTTATCTTAGTAAAGCACTTTTTTAATGTAATCATATTAAGTATCTGAATTTACTCATAACATTCTTATTAGCATTAACACATTCCAAGGGTTTTGAAAATAGAACGCTATAAGGGTTTTGTTTACACTCATACTTCAGTCTCCATGAAATATCTTAGCAGATTGTGGGTGGATTAATCTGCCAAAAATTAGACCTTCAAAATGTCTTCCTCAGCTAGTCATTTAGACTCTCTTTAGGGTCAGTCGAGGAAAACAGACACCTGTGCAACTCACCCTAGCCTAGACAGATAGGAGAAGTTGCTTACTTCTTTCCATCTATTATGGAAAATAGTACTAGTAAAAATGATTTTCAGGTGAATATTGTGCTCCTCATGATGGTCCCTGAAGACCTCTTTAGCATATGCAGCTTAGTTCTACCTCTGCCTCCCAGGAACTTCAGGACAATATTACATCTACAGGTCTGGTACTCTGTATTGTCTCACAACAGATTAAAAGTTTCCAGAACTGAACAGCTGAGACATGTTCTCTCACAACTGCTTTATTGCAGCTGAAGTCAGTCTTGGAAGGTAAACTACACGTGGACTAATTACTCCAACAGTATTGCATACCTTGCCCTACCTCCAAATGACACACATTCCTAGAGGTTTTCATGCATGCTGATCCTGTTCTCCAATCCGTGTCTCACTAGCATTACATTCTGTTTTCTACTATTTTGTGATACTCAAAGTATAATTAAAATTTCATTCTAAAATTCTTGCATATATGTTTAGAAAATCTTTCAGAAGAAAAAATAACTCATCAGTCCATTATTTTTAGATGGGCATACAAATCTGCTAAGGCAAACCAATTCAGTGGGTCTGTTTTCTTCAAAAATTACTTGCCCCGCTCAAAGAAACTGCAGTAGGATTTTTGATACCTGTAGAGAACCAGTTCCACTTTAACCAGTATGAGCAAGTTGTCCCAAACACAAATAATTATAATCTAAATTATTCTTCTTAGAGATTTGTGTTTGTTCCTGTTTTTATGACAATGGCATCAGCTCTCCAATGTCCCTATCACGCCTCTACTGAACAAAAGTTGGCACATGTTGTGCCTGCAGCCATTTACACACTGAAAGGAGAGTTAGAACAAATACAATGACTGGTGGATTAGCTGCTACAAACAGAATGTGTGATGCTCAAGTCCTGGCCTACCTGTCCTCCCATGAAGGGAACACTAATGCTGCTTTCCCATTCAACTTGTTAACCAGTTTTCACAGAAATTTTGTACAAACAGGATGACCTTTTACACCTCTTCCTTACTTTAAACTTCAACAGAAACCGACAAAGCAACTCAGAATTCTAGAAGGAGAGACTGGCAGATAGAAGCAGGCAGCCTCATTAAACCACATGTGAAAAGGAAAACAGGCCAAGAACAACCTAAACATATAACAAAATTACAGATGAAAGACTCTTTATGTAAAAGTAGTGAAAAAGAAATCATAAATTAAACTGTAGGATAATATGCACTAATGGACTGTAACAGCTAAGTAGATTCTGTTCTGCTGCTCTACAAAGACAATGTCGATTGCCTTGGCTCAACACAGCACCGTGCATGAGAACTAGCTGCAAAATTGTTCTTAGCACTACACTTGCCATCTGTACAGGCCTTTTGCTTAAATAAGCCATACAAGGTGTCAATACAATTTTAGCATGCTTGGAAATGGAATGCAAATTCAAAGCATATGATTGCATTCATAGGACCATATGGTCATAATGGTGGAGTAAATGTAATAAGTAGTCTAAAATTTTTCCAGAACAGCATTAACTTGAAAAATAAACTTTATAATCCATCACTTGCATTTTAATCAATCAATATCATTTTAATGAAATAGCACAGGCATAATACAATAAATCAATACAATGTCTGAGTAAAACCTAAAAGAACAAGTATAAATCTAAGTGTCTTTCAAAGAAAATGTAATACAGCACAAAAGTTTTTAAGGAAAAATAAAATCTACTTTTCTAATCATGATTACTCCTTTTATTTTAAAGTGAACAATCTAAAGTTTATTTTTCCCCATTACAAACAGTAGCTGCATTTTTTTTGTAGTCTGACTTCTTGAAGAATAAATATATGAAGTTTTAATTGATTTTCTTCTCTAGCAGTGTGGAGAAAGATGGATCAAATATAAAAAGGGAATTAGAAAATTAAACTATTCATTAAAAATTACCAAAGAACAGAAGTATGTTAATATTATGCATTAGTGTGTTAATTTAACTGGAAAAGACCATTTTCATCACAACCTTACTTAGAACAAAAAAAGTGAAACTAAAGAGTTGACTGAGCTGAAACTATGACTGAATTAAAATAGAAATCTAGGAAGAAAAATCACGAAAAAGCACATCAGAATGAAACATGCATAGAAGCAAAAATAAATTTTCACGACATTAGAAAATGAAAAAAACTCTTTCCTTCTGTTTCTAAATTAAAAATATTACTTTCAAGATCAACACAAATATTTTAGTTTACAGTAATGAGATAAATGTGAAATATTTATCAATATAATTTTTTTTAAAAAAACCCAAAGCAAGCAAAACAAACCACCAAACACAGCCCCCCAAAAGGCCACCTAGACTTGTGTCTTGAATCCAATCCAGAAAATTTAGAGTAGCTTTTTTCCCAGGGAGAGACAATTATAAGGATGATGAATGCAATTAAACCATCTTATTATCCACCTAAGTACTCAATTTTCTAAGATGCAATACACAGTTGTGCATATTCAAGGATAGACTGAACTTCAGATCTGTGGCTCAGGTAAGTAACAGCATGCAAGATGTGGAAAGTATATCCTCAGTTATGCTACAAATGATACACAGCTGGCAAAAAAATTAGCAACAGCTGCAACTAAACTGGTACTGAATGTGATTTTACTTTGTCTTCAAAATGAGTCATGCTTACAATCTAAACAGCTGCAATGGTTGTTGAGCTTTGCCAGCAAAGTCTTTATTTTATATTATACACAAATCTGTTTCTAAAGTTTCAGCAAAGAGTGTGTGTTCCTGTATGTTTTGCTGACATTTATGAGCATAAAATACAAATAATAATTAACTAAGTGAACACAGCTGGAGTATTAATCCTGATAACTTGCATTCTACATTCTGAAGTCTCATGAAGGGAACATTAATGTGTGTATATTGCAAAGGACTGCCCACTATGGGATAACTCCAAAGCAAGAGACCATCCTCTGTGATACCGGCTATGTAGAATGAGGGAAGATGTTGGTGTTGCACCAGCTGCTGTTGCTGTCGCATGGGTTTTCATTAACAGGTTAATTTACATGACTCCTAAACAATGTTTAAATTCAATCCAGACTTAATCATTTAAAAAAAAAAAAAAAAAAATTGAAAAAAAAGAAAAAAAATGAGAATAAAACCCCAATATCCCATTCAAAGAATAAATAATTCAATCAAAGAACAAAATTGAAACAAAAGATACCTAAGAGAGACAGGATCAAGACTTTTAATAAAGCTATCGTTCAATTATGTAAAAAAGAAATAGAAACCGAACTAAACCAAACCAAATAAATATTGACTTGCATGACTCTCATTAACTAAATATAGTCATTTACAGTCCACATATAGTCAGTTTAAATCATTAGGGAATTCCTGAGCAAAGAGCAAGACTACACAAAATGGAACTAAAAGCTTTCTACTTCCTCCTATATACAGCCAACAGAAGTTTCAGATGTAATTATTCAGACACTGCGGAATACTTACGTGTGTATATAAAACAGTGGAAAGGCAAGAATATGTTCGAAATTTTGCTGAAATTATTAGTCATATCTGTATCTGATATATAACTGGTTCACTACAAAGCGTCTCTTAAGATCTACAAACAATCTGCTGAAGTTTATTTATGTTAAGCTGATGTATTCGATGGTATCATGCTATTGTATATCAGCAGAGAATTATTCCTGGACAGATCATAATACTTGTTCAGATATGTAATTTCAAATTGGGCAGAAATAAGACCAATATGCCAAAGCAGAGAGACAAACTGAGACCATTAAGCAGAAACCAGCTACCCAATGCAGGTCATTCTTCATTTTCTTCTTCTGATGTGAACTGGCAAAAAAAAAAACCCTAGTGAATATCTCGAACTGTTTTAAACCACACTGGAGTAATGACATGGAACAGCTGCCCTGCAGTGCATGAAGAACACTGGGATAACAGTAGGAGCTGGAATCTGTCCATTGTGATTGAGGCAAGGGAGCAGGCCCTGGGACTGTCCGCAAAAGCCAGGGGCACAGATCCACAGAAAGGATGACAGAAAGGCATGTGTCATAACCATCTTCAAGAAGAGCAATAAGAACAGTCCATGAAACTTACAGGCTTGTGAACCTAACTTTGGTCCCTGGAAAACATCACAAAGCAAGTCCTCTCACTCCACAGCCCTTCTTCAGCCCTCCAGACTGAGCCTTGGGAGCCCAAAGGGCAGGGAAAAGATGAGAACATTAGATAAAGGGTAGATCCTTAGAAATAACATATTTATCCCATTTTAACTGAATATACTGAACTGAACTACAAGTGTTAGCATTGTTGTAACAGAATTAATAATAATTTGCTTATGAGACTAAAAACTAAACTATAGCTCAACAAGATTTTGTCTCTCACAAATTGATGGGAATTCAAGCAATCAAGTCTCTAACTTGAATGCAACAAATTGGTAATAATTTTATAGTCATCACTTTCACTTCCAACTCCACTACCTTATTTCAGAGATAAAAGAAATAATTAAACTAAGTAATGACATTATAATATTCACATGTTCTGCCTGTGTCTGAAAATTCCTTTTGTTTTATGTGACTTTCCTAAATCGATGCTATTCTAATGAAGACCCTTCTGATAATCTAAGGACGTATTTGATTTATGATAGCTCAAACAGAAAATTAATTTAAATATTTTTTGAAAAGTTAATCATTACTAACTGTCTTATATTATAGTAATAATATATTTGTTGTAAAGGTGCTCTAGCTGCTTGGGAATAAATATGTGCTTACACTGGGAGGTGGAGAAAGACACGATTTGGTTTCAAAACTGGCAGAAACTCCTAATTTACACAGGGTAATGATGCTGAACAGCAAAGCCTGAAAATTGGATAGAGGCATCCAGACACTGAAGAGTTAAAAAATTTTAGGTACATGTGCAGCCAAGAATAGCTGCCTGACAGAAGAAGGGAATTCTCAGTGAGGTGACTGGGACACTTGAGGACAACTTTAGTCAGCTGGAGAAGCTGCCTTTCCTAAGTGTCAGGTAACTTTCAGAAAGGTCAGATTTTGGTTCTAGAGTTGTCCCCACTGCTGAATATTACCGTATTCCTCATGAAAAGTAATGAAAAGCAGACAGAATTTCCATCATGATTAAAATTTAAAAAAAAACAAACCAAAACCCTGGAAAAAAGGATGATGTGGCCACAGTTCAAACACTGTAAGTACGCACGCATGTACGTATATAGTCAAGTTACACTTCATCTGTTGTTCTTATTATATTTTAAAAAGACTAATATCAGTGTTCCCTGTGCTCAAACTTTTCATATGGTGGCTAGTACATCTTGCTTAGTTTAGCTCACAGCTGCACATAAGTATAAAATCTCTTTTTTGCTTTCCGAAACAATCAGACCACTACAGAAGACAATTGATCTCAGTAAATGCCGGTATTCCTCACTGGGGGAGATTCCTCTATCTTCACACTAATTAAAAAAAATGAAAACCAGCTCAGTAATGTCTAACAGCAAAAATACCAAATGCACTGCTCAAATGAAATTATGAAAATACTCATGAATATTCCAAGTGAATTTTATTGTCACGGGAAAAAAAGTTCATAAAATTTCACAGCCTGAAGACGTGATTAACTTTTAGAAATAGCTCCCCTTTACTAAAACACAGGAGATTAATTCAGTGTTGCAAAACAAAGAGCTTTAAAGTAAGAACTGGGCTGTTCAAATTACAAGATGTTACCCCTTTGAGATCTCTAACAAAAGTGGTTGAAGCCAAAGCATGTGTCATGTCACTAGTTAATCTTTCAGTAATAATTGTTGTAAGGCCTTACAGGGATACAGGTTGTCCAGCCTCACTCCCCACCTCTGTAGAGTGAAAACCCAGATGTTAAGTGGCTATTTATCTACATTCCTCTAAAACTGCATTTACTATTAAAGAGGGAATACACTTAATGAAACAGAAAATCACCACACCAAGCCAACACTGGACTTTAGGTTTGCAAGACAGTATTACATATTATCATCTTCAAACAGAATTTAGTATTGGGATGCATCATAGAAACAGGGACGTAATGAAGGAACTGCAACTTGCTCTTTGTACCAGAGCAACACTATAGTCCCTTGAAATCATAGCATGATAAGGAGATGAGAGGTGGACAAAATATTTTATTACTTATCAGCTATTATTCTATTACAACAATTATCTGCTGTATTTGATTGAATCTTTCCAATACATTCTGAAAGTTATTTGAAATTGAATATCAATTAAAATTAATCTTTTCCTGACTTGGAAAATCCCTAAAATATGCATGGTAAAATGAATCTTTTATCTTTATTTGGACCACTTACTCTACTAAGTGGCTTTCCATTTAAAAATACAACAATCTGTCCTCAAAGCAATAAAATCAGGAATTACTCCAATGTAATCTACTTTTGTTGCAATCTCTAACAAGAGTCACAATCTAAAAATTATGAAGATACATTCCAGGAACACAAAACCCAGACTTGATCTATGAAACACTCAGGGAGAAACAGATCAACTCAGGCTTGATTCCAAGTTCCTAAGCATTCTTTTGATAAATTCCTCCCTTAATTGACTAGATGAATTTTTTATTGCTTCTTTGTGTGTTTCTAGGCACTTTACAAGAAGCTTTCAAAGCTCTTTTTTATTCAACAGTTATGCTTTAGTATTCAAGAAAGATGTTTGGGAGAAAACATTCAAATTATAACAGAAAGGCTAGGTACTAAAGATCAGATAATTTTATATGCTTTGCTTGAAATTTACAGAAGGATGTTGTTAAATGCGCGTGCGCGCACACACACACACACAGAGATCTTTTATGAAAACGTTCCCTTGTGCAAAGCCCACATGCCACAGTGGGCAGGCTGAACTGCAGTTCTGCTGGTAACACTGATAGCAGACGTTTCGAGAATTAGAGCAGATGCTCTGCTGCCCAGTGAAACTTGCTGCTAACCACAGCAGCAGCAGAGAGAATTTAACCTAAAATACACGTGCCAGACCCTTAGGGATGCATCCATGTATTCTGGATTTATTTACTCCCCATAAAAACATGTATACAGAAGAAAACACAACTATTCATAGCTGAGGCATTGAAACTGTAGTTTTCAGTTATGAGATAACAAAAAAACCTTCCTGCTTTTTCTCTTCAACATAAAATCTTGAATGAAAGGAAACAGATCCACTTTCACCTGTGTTACTTAATTCTCTTTTTGCCAAAGCTTATTTTGAGATGCATGATCTCCTGTCCAGCAGATCTATTTTTTCATTTAGTAACACCTTTCTAAGTATACTCTATGGAAGTCCTGCAAAGATCTACAGATTTTACTCCCTTGTTTTACACTTACAAGAGATTAATTCCTAAGAAATATTTGCCTAGAAGTGAAAAGGAAAAGGAAGAGAGGGAGCCCCATATAATTTTAATTTGACAGACGGGGTCCAGCATAGGGACACTTAGTGCCTAAACTGGTGTAAACCAGTTTAGGTCTTCCTCAGGTTAATAAATTTGTGTGTCTCCAGTGCTTCAGAGATCTCTGAGGCAAGCTCGTCGCACAAGATAGGCATGCTAAAAGTATATTTTATCATTGCAGAGAAGGACAGGGAATCAGATTATGATTCAGTCAACAGTTGTTTTATTTTGGTTTTTTTTCTGAAAAACAATTCTTAATGCTTTTCAACAATGTTGATAAATTAGTCATAATCCAGCTCTATAAAAATAAGATTATTAGTACATAAAAATTGCCAGCCTCAGATGTTCTGTGATCAGTAAGTGCCCTCTTTTTAAAAGTAACCAAAGTTTCTAGAATAAATCCGCGGATTTTGCAAGCAACACAGAACTGCTGCTATTGCTAAAATATGCAATGTATATACTTTACAACAGGCATTCAATGACACTGCTAAAATGTCTTACTATGGACATTAGGAAAAAATTTTTCACAGAAAGGGTCATTGGGCACTGGAACAGGCTGCCCAGGGAGGTGGTTGAGTCACCTTCCCTGGAGGTGTTTAAGGCATGGGTGGACGAGGTTCTAAGGGACATGGTTTAGTGTTTGATAGGAATGGTTGGACTCGATGATCCGGTGGGTCTCTTCCAACCTGGTTATTCTATGATTCTATGAAAGTACTGATAATATTTGAATTACCAGACTATACTGGTAGAGCTGTCAGCAGTTAAAAACAAATTAGATTTGACAGTCAGGATTTCAACTGCAAACTGATCTTTGCTAATTAATGTAATTAACAGTCTGAAACACAGAGAACAATGTACTAGCACCATGAACATATTGTTTGCTCAGATGAATCATTTTCACATTGCTGTTTAATTGATGTGACTTCTGCTTCAGATACACTACAATTAGCATGTCATCTTACTGATAGAGTAGGTAGAAGAAAATATTGGCTAAATTGCTGTCATCTTTTTTTTTAAGGACAAAAGTATAATTAACAGTTATAAAAACTCCCTGCACAATAATATGAAGAGCTATGGTGTTATTTCAACAGCACTTACGATTCAGGAAAATCTGATATACTTGTATATGCCGGATTGCAAAGATGAAAACTTGTTGCTAACTCATTGCTAACCAGCATCCTATCAGCAGTTTGCTAGCTTACAAATTTAATAGAATGTCTAATAATAATTTCCATATTTCCATAACACGTTCTTTTTCTTTCCTTAAGAGAGAGGAACAACACAAAGTGCTGTCTAAGTCACATGAAGAACATGTAAGATTTTCTTCCATGACAGTCTTTAACAAATGACTTTTAACATATCATGTTTACAATCACAGAAACAAACAAATCCTCACAGTCACTGTCACAATGCACTAAATGTCTACAGTTCAAACTGAAGGAGGTATCTCTGGATACCCAGGTTTTTATCATGAAAGAGGAGACAGCATAATCAAATGCAATAAATTAGTTCTGATTTAGAGCTTTTTACAAGGCAAAGGTCTTTCACAAAAGTGGGCAGTCTGTCAGGAATTCAAAACCCATCAAAGTACCATTTTTTTATAATCCTGTTGTTACATTGACACATGTAACAGTACATTGACGTACAGTAACGACTCTTAACAGTACATATCTCTAACACATGAAACACCCCGGAAGTTGTACTTAGTCCTTTGATAAACATCACATTTCGGATTTGAAATAAATGACTGGGCTGAGAGGGGAAACAACAAAAAACAAACAAACAAACAAACAAAAAAACCCCACAAACCTCCGCTGTTCCTTGTATTTTAGTCACAAACAAAAGAAGGAGAACAGAAAATTCTTCTCCTGAAATAACAGACTCTAATGGTGTTGTTTCAGTGGTTGGTGAAGAGCATAAATACTTTTACAAAGCATAGATAAAAAGCAACTTCTGTGTCTAAAAGTTGACTTTTGTTCCTCTCCCTCTTCTTCAGCTACCTTGGATGGTGCAGAAAATAGATTTTAGCAAAAGGCCAGTAAATCAAATCCAATAAATACACAAATATCTTTCTTGACCAGGAGCTATGAGCACTAGGCATCTTTCATTAACTTTCATAGAATACACAACTTTTCTTCCAAATCCATGTGCACTATGGAAAGTGAGAGTCTCTTCAACCTGGATTACGTATGGATTTTTTCAGAAATTCAGGGATTTGTGCTGCTTTGGAAGTGTACGTATGTGGGCTTGAGAGTCTAAAAAGGCACTAAACTGTGTAACATCAACTCAAGAAAAAGCTGACATTTGAAAATAGGATAGTACTGATTTCATGAAGCCCTGAATTCCACAATGCTTCCTTTTCTAGACATAATCCTGCATACTACTACAGCATACCATTACTCTACCCATCTAGATGACCTTCACTGTCTTCAAATTCTATTACAATGAACAGAAAACTGAAATTTGTCATACTTTCTTACAGCTCTACATTTCTGAGTGATGTTGTTACCATAGCCAGCCTGTCCCCTGGTGCCCATCACAGAAAATGATTACTCAGTCCCCCAGCATCATACAAAATTTCTCCTTGTTTCATGCAGGAGGAGCCCACACTTTGCTGGAAACTGCACTGGAGCAATTTACAGATGAGTATTAATTCCCCTGCAATAGTCAATCCTTATCAGAAACCTACATGCTACTAACACATTCCAGCCAGTGCAAAGGTCCTTTCTGTGCGCTCTGCTAGTTCCATGCATTGGTGATGATAAGTTTAACTGGCCAAGGGTCCCTCCCAAGTCTCTGTTCTGATGATAAATAAATTGCTGGTCTGAGTGAGAAGGTAAGAAAAGTGCACTTTAACGCTACTTCGAACTACCTGAATTTAAAAAGCAAGGAACAATTCAGGTGAGGCAGGATAGCAAGTCAGTGATGGCATGAATGGTGAAATAGTTGATAGCTAGGAGACACTTGTTTTTGGTAACTCCAGTCTAATAATCTATTTCAGACAGAAAAAATTAAAATAAAAAAACTCAAATTAAATAGCTTAGAAACAACAACCACCAAAGTATTTTTTAATTTTCCGGAAAAACTAGGGTTTTGCAGCAACAGCAAGATGAAATACCCAACAGGAATTGGAGAGCTGAAATACTAAATTGGCTTTCCTCAATGTTGTCAGAAGCTGATTTTCATCTCTTCATTTTGCTGATAAAGAAAGGTTAGAAATGCCTATTGTTTTCCAGCCAAAGCTTAGAAAACAAGGCAATTTTAGACTCTGAACTCAGTGATTTTTCTTCCTATCACAAATGATCTATAAGTTTCATTACTCTATGATCTTTGATTCCTCAGGCAGAAGTTCTGTTATATAAAATAAGCCTTCTAGAAACTGAAACAAAACCAGACATGCACAGAATTCCAAGCAAACAAAAACATCTCAACACAAAGCCTCATTTCAGTTTATCTGCTTGACTGTGCTCTGCCTGTAGAGCTACTACCCATTGTTGACTTGCCAGCAGGTGCTGCATTAATTCAATTTCTTCATTTTTAAGATCAAGTACTTTTATTTAAAAAACAAAACAAAACCTCTCTTAAACTCCTCACAGTGAAGAACCAAACAATCCAAACACCCGCCTCTGGCAGCATAAACCATTTTCTTGTCATTGACTACCATGCTGAAAGCTAGCGTTCATGCTTCTTATGTGTTTGTTTTCTTGCTGCATTGGAGGACAGGTACAATGACATAACTCACAGAAGATAAAGGTAAAAAAAAGTTCAATATTTTTCCAAAAGGAAAAGCTGCAAAATAAGGCTTCTGGACTATAAATTTTCCTAGAGATCTTATAAGGAACAGATCCCATTGCCTCTAGTAATAGATTAGCTCCATTAGGAAGTATTTGCTGTTACTGTTATTGAAGTGTTATGAAAAGATTTGAAATAAGTTAACAGCTTGAGATCAGCTATTTATTACCAATGACTTTTAATTCACTGTGGCCCCATTCGAAAGGTGCTGTCATGATTAGTAAAGCAGCTAATCTGACATTCTTTTCAGCAGTCCTCTGGGGATAAATAAAGGAATTCAGTATTTATAAACATACAGTGGACAGAAGGACCACAGGTAAGCAATGACTGCTTCTAAATTGGTTTTCATTTCTTAGCTTTGGTCAAGTAAACTGACCAAGTTAGAGAAGAGTTGCTTTTAAAGAAAAGAATGAGAAGGTAAAAATATTGAGGAGGAAGGGTTCTCAGTTATTCACATTATATTTTTTAACATGTTCCCATTACACATGGAAAAACTTCTATGTATGATATGTCTTCCAAATTCCTACCTTGATTACTGACTGTTTTAGTGTGGGGGAGACTTTCTTTCTACAACCTAGAAAAGTCTTTCCAAAAAACCCAAATGTTATCCCTCTCATTTTTCATACTTTAAATACCTTTTTCCATCTACTTTTTTTTATCTGTCTTCTGCCCCACGATTTGCTTACTGAATATAGGGGAAATGATAAGAAAAATTTCAGCATAGGCTGAAATAACAACATTTTGGGTTTTTTTCAAGACAATATTTAGAAAAGACTTCTTGTATTAAAATAAAAGTGTTAATTTCAAACATTGAAATGTCCATCTAAAAAAAAACCCAACATCCAGTCAACCAAATTTTTGTATTACTGACTTTAATATTGCACTGAATTCAAAGAAGCAAATGTTGTTGCAACTATTATTCTCATAAAAAGTAATTTTAAAATGTTAGTCAACATGAGAAAGTGTCTGAATTTAAAACTACATTTCCCATTACAAAATATGGCAGAAATATTCTTTCAAAAATTACACATGAAACAGTATATGTGATATGAAATAATAATTAACCTGTTCTCTTTCTGCAATAGTTTGTTATATAAATGATTCAATAGACCTACATTATTCCCAGCATTTTCTCATGAAAGAAAAGTACTTAATGCACCTTTTTAAGACTACTCTACTTAGCCTTATAATACTGTAGCTGGCAGGGAAATTCAGGTTTAGTACCATGACCCCAAGGGTACTGCCAGCACTGACCATCCCTGCCCACTCCCCTGAGTGTCCCCTCACCCTGCCCAACAGCCCAGGACCCCATTTTAGGCCCTGGAGCTCTCAGTCCCAGCCCTATTTTTGCTGCAGGAGTGCCTGCTCCTGTTCCTGTCTCCTGCAGTTCTGGCTTACCAACTAGATTTCCTGTAAAGACCCTGAACCTCTACTGAAAACAACTTTGTATCTGACCCTGCCTCTGGCCTTGCCTCCTGCTGTTTATGACCAGGTCCTGGCCATAGATCATCAGCTTGCCTGCCTGGGGCTGTCAGAAAGTCCTGTCACCACCTCCAGCCCAGCCCTGCTTGGGTGCTGCGGGACTGCTCACTCTTCATGATGGCCCTGTCAGTGCTTCTGGGTATCCTTGGTGTCCTGCTTGTCCTCCTTTGTGGAGCAGCCTTGGTCTTGCAACTCCCAAGCACTCAGAATAAGAACTTAAGCACTTAAGAATATGTTCTTATATATTTAATTAACATTTATATATTATATATTTAATTGACATGAACAATGGACGGAAAAGTAAAACTTCTTTGTTATTAAAAGGCCTTGATATAGTTACTACTGATTTCTTTTAGCTTTCTCAAAGTTTAGGAACAGTATGACAAAGAGGATTATATTATATTTTCTTTCAATTGATATAGAGGAAAGAAAAAGGAACCTGGAAACAGATGAATAAATTAGAATTCTGTCTCTGAATTGAGCTTGATGAAGAATTCCTCACAGAACTTTTTATCAAGCCTGGAGTTAGCTCCTGATTTTAGCTGAAGCTGAAATCAACTGAATTTATGTTTCAGTACTTCTTATTTGAAGGTAATGTTCCCCTAGGCCTCCACACAAATCACTTCAGAAGTTTTCCTTTTAAACCTATAATTATTGTATTCTAGGAGGCAGTAAAAATGTCAATAATCAGTCAGAAATATATACAATTATTACACCAATTCCATATTTCTGATTAAAACCAGAAATTGCTCTTGCTGTCTATTGAAATCTTCATGTTCACTTTATCTAGGCTTGCCATCTTCCCTGTGAATATACTGCTTTCTTTATTTCTATACAATAAGAATGGCCAGCAAAATCTTTGCATAATTGTCTTTAAATAGTAATAGCACAAAATGGTTTTAAATGCTTGCTTCTATCTTTTAGATTACAGTTATTTGAGGCCCTGAATAAAATCCTTTGATGTCTAATGAAATAAATGCTCCTGGTGTTGCCTTTACTGAACAAAAGCATAGATAAATAAATATTTCGCTTTTTTTATTAGACTTAATACAATAGAGTTATGCAAAGGAGACACTGGAATAATTTTTCATTGCTATATTGTGAAACACATTCATTATTCAACTCACATTTGGAAAATAAATTCATAATATAGCACACTCTCAGAGACATATGAAAAAATAGTAAAGGAAACACTTCTAAAGGACAATCTCTAATTTTTCATAGAAGATTCTGTCATAAAAGCCAGTTAAATACTCACATAATGTTTGCTTACACAAATTCAATTATTGCAGAAAATTAAAAAAAAAAGGCAACTTAAAAATTTTACTTGAAAAAAAGCAAAATTGCTACATCTTTTCTCTCAAGCTACGAAAGGGAAGCTAAGTAGATGTCCTGAACACAAACAGATAGAGCACTTAAGCAACTAGCCCTTGTGCAGAACTGCAGGTACAGCTAGAAGTAGGGGTTTCCCTGTTTATTTAACCAGTGTTCATATGTATAAACACTTTTCCATGAGCAAATGACATACATGTATATCTGGTGTAAGCAGTTTACAATCTACAAAGTAATCTCTTGTAAAGTGAGAGCAGCTACCTGAGGAAGTAAGCAAAACCGAGTCCAACTTCAGACACTTGGGTACAACAGCGCTGGTGAAGGGTTAATGAGCAAATCAATGGGTTCATAAGGCCAGTATATCTAGCAGGTTGGAGGAGAGTACAAATTTCACAGCAGTAGAAACTGAACTGTTCGTGGAGCTGCTTCGCTGGAAGGCAGTCAAGTAGATGTTGAACATCAAAGATAAAAGGTAACTGCAGTGGATACCTTTCTTCCATTTTTTTTTAAAAGTAATTTCTTATTTATCTACCACTTTATTAGTTAATCAAGGAGAAAAATAAGAGAGAAAAAGATGAAGCTATACACTAATTGATGTCAAAGGCAATGATGAAACTAGAAAAAATGGTCGTCTTCAGTCTTTGAAATGAAATATTAATAGGTATTGAAACATACCACATTTTCATCCACAAACTGGTAGTATCTCTTACACTTTCCATTCCATGATTCTTCAAAGGAAATTTGGGAATTCTGTTTCCTGCTATAAAGGGAACTACAGCCAGCCTTATGTACTCATCTCTACCAGACAGCTCTACACTTTACATACTTGCAGTGCTGCACTCTCATATCCCACAACTCAGCACGCTGGATAGCAATGGCTTAATTATCTGAAGCCTTGGAAACACCCTGTGCTGGGGCAAGGTGCAGGCAGGTGGCCTCAGACCTGCACTGCAGCTGTCAACATCTCAATGAGGCGAGTTGTGTACTGAAATTAGTTCCATAAAATGAGTCTTTCTCAACTGTATACTTATGTTTTGGCTTCTTAGATGTCTCATAATATCATTTAAACGCAAAATACAAGCACACACCTATCCATAGGTCTTGCTGCCCCATAAGCTCAAGTGCTTGTCTGTCATGTAGCCATTAACATGGAAAAAGATGCAGACTGCATTTACTGAGTATGTTACAGTTTGATTTTTCAGTGCAGGAAGCACTTAAATTTCAAACTCAATTCTGATCATTAGGGCCACAAAGAAAAAGGGCCATAAAAGTTGAAGAGTATAAAAATGTACCCATTACACTATTTACGTCCTTTTCAGGGCAACTTCTACTACTAAACAGAACTAACTAATCAGATGTCCTATAGATCTTTAAATAAGATAAATTAATGATGGGTAGGGAGCAAATGTTTCCAAAACTTATTTATTACTGAGACATATTTGGTAAATTTATCTGTTGGGCTTTTAATAAAGTGCAAATGTCAAATTCACTAAATTTCAATTTAATTTTCATGAAGTCATCCACTTTGGTAATTCACAACCTTATAGCACAATGCAAGTGCTAGATCTTTTTGAATTTAGGTATCTAACAAACTGAAAAAACAAGAGAAAAGACTGATAAGTGGTATTCTTAAAATGGAAAATGTGTCTTCCAATGTATGTTCTATGCTTTTTCATCTTTAAACATCTTGTGTTGAAATATCATTCCTAGGTTTTCTGTTGTAACCATCAAATTGTCAGTTATAGAGCAAACAGCAGTTAATTATCTTAAAACTACCAACATTCTTTGCACCTGTGTAAGACTATAGTAAGGAATAATTGCCATCAGAAGTGCAGGGTGCCTGGTGTAGGATGTATTTTTTGTTTTGTTTATAAGATCCTTGATATTTTAATAAAAACTATCATGCAAGATGCTCTGTAATTCAATCAGTAGCGACACTACTTCTAACACTTTTTTCCGTGTTTCCGTATTTCCATAAAACCTAGTATGTGAGTCATGCCATATAGGAAAGATCAATAATACTTATAGTAGTGTGAAAATGAATAATGCAGGATGGTTTTAGAAGGTAATGGTTGGGAGGAGCCCATAATACATCCAGAAATGACACATAGTTCTACTTCTGAAACTGCTTTTACATACTAGTGATGCATTAATTTATCACTGTCTACACAAAGAATCATACAATCATAGAATAGTTAGGGTTGGAAGAGACCTTAAAGATCATCTAGTTCCAACCCCCCTGCCATGCAGGGGTGGAGGGGTTGCCATTTAACATTTCAGTAATAATTAAAAAGATAAATTTTTCCTAACGTTAAAAGTTGAAATAAAAATAATGAGAAGACAATTACTCCATTGCCCAAACAAACTCTGGGCAAGTACTTTTTAATGAACAAATATAAATTCCAATATGTGGAATAAATTTTAATATCCTTTCAGCTGCAAAGTGTAATCATCTTCAAAGGGCATGCCTCATTATTTCCTGATGTTTAATTGTGACAAAATGAAATATCTTCTGCAATTCTGAAACTGCTTCGGCTGGTGGGGAAAAATAATTGAAAACTTTGGTTACACAAACTTCGCGATCAAATGGTGAGTTATCTGTTATACCTCACTTTATTGTGCAGTACAAAAATTGAGCAATTAACCATAGACAAATATACATCATAATTCTCCAGTAATTTATATATGGAGCAATTTCTCACAAAGTCAAACATACTAGTTTGATACTTTGATTGTAAATATTTTTCACATTTTTTAAATATTGTCCATGATTTCACTGCTGTCCTGAAATTTTTCAGCTATACCACAACATAAAAGTCTCTAATATTTTGATAATTTTGTGGGAAGCATCAGTGATGTGAAAGAAAAGCATTCTCTCTTTTCAGCAAAATCAATCATAATTTTTGTAACTTAAAGAGGAGCTAATACGCTGTTTTTAAAACACAAAGGATTTTGTCCCACGTCCACCAGCATCAAAAGGTAATTTTTTCATAGGTGAAGGTCAGGAATCAAAATTAATTATTTTACCACCTTGATACATGGTGGTAAAACATGAAGTCAATTTCAGTGACCGTGGTTCACATTGACATATCTTTTTATTTTACTTGCAGATGATAACTTATTCTATGTATTTTAACATTTCTTAGAAACAATTACAGCTTTCACCATATTGCATCTTAAAAGATACATCAGAATTATTTTTATTACCTAATTCCACCTTAGAATCCAAATTCAGTCTTCTTCAAGACAAAACACAGAAAAAGCCTTACAGAAGCTAATGTTCTATTAACTGATCCATGCAAACTCTTTTTTACACTAATCAAAAAGATAGCAAGATTTCCTATTGTAACACTTTAGGGAGTAAAAGTAGGGGGAAGAAAGGGAAACCTTATGGAAAAGAAGATGGGGAAGGAATGGCTCACCTTAAAATGCAGCTTAATGAGCTGAGATTGAGTAAACTTTAGTCTCAACATTAGTCTAGAATTACAGGGCTGAATACCTCTGATAGGACAATACAAAGCATATTGTGTGTCTGTAGTCCATCACACAAATGTTTTGTTGTGCAAAACATGCAGTATGAAATAAAAACCCTTATTATAAAAATCTATTCTAGTTACTGTTCTTCTAGATGGAATAAATACACTGGAAAGTACACTTCAAATAAATATTTCATTTAATTTAAAAGCGAAAAACACTTGTCCTTGAAATTTCTGATGACACAAAATAAATATTTTTACAAATACTTTGTAAGCAGTATTTGAGGTCTACGACACAAGCTGATCTAAACATCAACGAGTGATTCTTGGGAAAGAGCAAAGTAGCTCAGATTCGTTTGTTCAAAAATCTTTCAGAACAGGTAAAAACTTACAGTACCCTCTTTATTCCTAGTTTTTTGCATCATGAGATAGTTTTTTCAATTTACTGGTTTAGGGTATGCATCAGTCTCCACCAGCTCTGGATAGAGTCCTTCACTCTTTCTTTGATACTTTCACCAAGTCCCCATCTTAAACTTAAATGAAGCTCACTACTTTTCCCAATTCTACTACATGGCTTTAACCCCCTTCTGCATTCTCCTCAGTGCCTGGAAAATATTCAGATCATGTAACAGTGGTATGGCGTAGCATTGGTCTTCACTGATATGCTGCTGAGCCTGAAAGAAGTTTGCAAAGAACTCTGATAAGACCTTCACCTAGAAAATTCCAGGGTATGGCTGGAAGAGATGACTTGCTACCCACATTTAAAATTCCTCTCATGCACACACTATTCACTGAGCTTGGTACCCTTATATAGGAAAGTATATGTTGATTACATATGTATTAATATTCTAGAAGTTGTTTTCCTGGCATGACATGTCCTTCTGAGGTAAAAAGTGAAAAAAAGTCACTTAGAGAGAAAAATCTTTGGAGGCAAAGAGTAAAACATAAAGCCACTGCCACAATTTTATTTCAGATGTAATTATTTTTTTTATATTTGGAAATGCGAAATGAGAACATTCTCTTTTTTTCCCATGTTTTCTTGCAAATAAGTTACCTCACATGAGATTATATGCAGAAAATCAGTCTCAGTCAACAATTCCAGTGTTCTCTGTCACTCTTCAAACATTTGATTAATCAGTACAGCTTTCTCTTATTTGTGTAATGGATGAATTAAGTAAGGATTTTCTTAAAAAATAAAGGACATCTAATAGAATTGAAGAGTTTAATGACCATGTAAGGCAGCACAGAGAATTTTTTAGGGCTGGGATGAAAGGAAAATATCAGAATACATTCCTCAGTTCAATAATAGAAAAAAAATATATCACCCAGTGCTTCAAACTTTACATCTTCTTATACATAAAATCATACACTGATGTTAGCAACATAATTCTAGTTAACAGTTCCCACTTTTCCTTCTTTCTAATTCACGCATCGTACTGACAATCTTTAGAGTTCCATATAATTTCCCAGCTATATCTGATACTCACAGTTCCTTTTCTGCTGTCATGATATTTTCCTTTCCAAAGGCCAACAGAACACATAGTCTGACCTTACTATGCTCTGTCTCGTTTATGTCCAGTTTTTCTTGGTATTGGTTTTGTATTCTTCTGTGTGAGCTAGGACTGTAACAGCTTCTTTCAAAATATCCTTGCTTCTCACAAGAACTGACAGCTCAACAGAATATAACTCTTAGAGGACTGAAATTATGGCAAGAGATTATTTTACGCTGCTCACTACCTTTTGAAAAAACTTGAATACAAAAGGAAAAGTTGACCCTTTTAAAAGTGTTTACATTCCTTATAAGGTGAAAAATGTCTCAAAGACATTATTATTACATTTTATCGCTACTGATACAGTTGTATATGACATTAGTTGATAGTCTCTGTACAGGTGAGTCTGTTAGGACTTTGTTTGCAAAGTGACTTTTCAAACACAGTCGAGTAAAACATTTGTCACATTAAGGAAATTAATGTTGTGTAACATGATTAGATAATGAAATTAGATTACTCAGTAACAGTAGATATTCTTATCCTAGTCACATTAACACTTAAAGCAACCAAAATTAAAAAACAAAACAAAACAAACCTGACACTGCATATTAAAATACTGTTAAATAACATTTAAAGCAATGATAGGTTATGATATGGAAGTTGACATGGAAGCCTTGTCTACAACTTCTTTCAGCCTTTGATGAAAGCCTTTTCAACAAACAGGAATAAAAACACAAAGCAAGTGATTACTACTGTTCAGTTCCTTCTGATTACTTGACGTAGGGAATGCTCTCTCTGTTTTCAATTGTCCCGAGTGATAAACTCATTGCCTTCAGGACTTGCTTCTGTCCTCTGTGCAAGTTAGTCTGAAATAATTTCTACTCAAGAAATGTTTAGGTGTATTTCAGGTCATATTTTGTAATGGATATGTTTTTTTTCTTAAGTAAATTGACCTCTGTTATGTATAAAAGGCATTTCTATGAGTACATTGCCATCTACTTTCTTTCTTAACAGAAAGGCTGCATAGCTCATTCAGATAATTTAGGAAAGCCTACAGAGACCACAAAGTAGAAGCTGTTCACAGGAAGAACATAGCTTCACTCAACAGACTTCCCAGTAGCTCTCAATGGATTGTTCTCTATATTTCCTTTAGAAAAATGGACTTCTGACTTCATGTTCTACTCCCTCACAGCTACCCCTAAAGACTGGAGGAGTTATTCTACTCTGCCATCGTTAGTACTGATAAGGATTTAAGTGGCTGAGTGAAAGAGGTAACAGTGAATGGGAAGAAATTAATTTCACTTCCTTCAGATATTTAATAAAAAACAGAAAACTAAACACTGACTGTGACAGTCATTAAAGATGTCACAATTTCTGTTTCTCCTCTATGCTTAGCTTTGTGCATTCTATACTGCTGATTTTAATTATATTTCAAGCCAGTGAGCTGAAAACTAAGGAATTGGAGATAGTCTTTCTATGTCCCTTGGTTATTTAACAGAGTACAATAGCCACCAAAGAAGAATTTATGAGCATAAAGGTGGTCTTCTCACAAGAATAAACACTGCTTTGTTTATACTGAAACTTAGCAAGTTCATTTGACCAAAGCCAAAACCCAACAAACCCCCAGACTCCCAAAGAACTCTTGAATTACACAAATCTGGTCCTGCTTTGGTGTAAAGGTAGCTTCCTTCATGCACATAAAGCCTGAAACCAAATTTTATGGATATCTATGAAAATGTTTCAGGTTTATTCTGCTAAGGGGAGGTCTTTTAAAGTCAAATTCACTACTTTATTTTGGGTTTTTTAATGTTAAAAATATGCTGATTTATGAAATTGCATTAGATGTAAATTTGTTTGAAAGAGAAAGGAAGTTAAATAATTCTGTTTCATAAAAAAAAGTTCAGATTTTGAATGGTGAATTAGACACATTTTCTTCCTGCTTTCAGAGAAAACCACAAGAAATCAGAAGTCAGTGAGAAGTTTTCACAATCTTAAAACATCCCACAGACTCTCTGGTTAGTGACCTAAAACATAGTAGTCCCGCTTCCAACAGCATCTTGTTCTTCTCCAACTATTTTCTTTTCAATGAACCTTCCGTCTTCTCTTTATATCAATGATATTTGCTACCATAGTTATTTTTTTTTTAATGTTAAAGGAAAACAAGTTCAATATCTGATCTACCTTCTTAGCTTTATGCAGTATTCTTAAAAATGTGCTTTGAGACCTTATTTTTAAACGTGTCTGTTTGCTTTATGATGAACATAGGAATGAAATATGTTGTCAAAAGAAGAGTTCAGATAATCAACTCAGTCAAAACACAAAAGCTGGGAGTGACAGCTGGAGCATTTCTGGCATCTGTCCATATATGTAGATAACCTGGGAAAAGGTCATCCTCAGAGCCACCTCCTGAAAACCAAAATCTGCCCAACTCTGTAGGACCCTGATTACATAGTTGTCACAAAGCCACTAAAAAGCTTCTAAACTTTTCAAGTTCCCTGGTTTGGATTATTTCTATACATGCACCAGTACTCATAAAAATACATACAGGGTCATACCTATGTTTTCTATAGACTAAGTTGTTAAAACCCTTATACACAGTGTACCCAATGCAGCAGATCTATGCCACTATATAATGAACATAAATCACCACTTGAAGAATTTTACAATATAAAACATCTTTAAGTTTCAGCCAGTGTAATGATACTCTACGTCCATAGTGACAAAGAGAAATTCTTCAAGTCTAGAGTAACAGATATCTGTTTCTGCTACAGTGATACTTAGGTGAGAGATTTTTTTTCCCAAAATATATTGGAAGAAATGCATTAGCAAACTTAAAAACTGAATGTTTGAATAAAATAGGATAAAACCAAAATCACCGAGTCATTAATCTGGAGGACACAAAGAGCAGTATTTACAGGGCAGCATGGCAGGAAAAAGAACTTCTATGGTCATGAAGCCTGGTCTGTTCTATTGATTACAAATAAACCTACATTTTCAAACTACTTGAGCTATTTTCCTTTATTTCTCCTGTTTAAACTCTTTAGAACTTTAATCTTAATTTTAAACCATAGTTTATTCCTTCCAATTTCAGACTTCTTGCTTACTGTATTTTTTCTCTTACACTCAAGATATGAGAGCAGAGCAGTTATTTTGCCCCTTTGCTATCATTTTTCTAGGTTGGATTATTTAAGCCTTAACTGGAAAGGAGGACTATCTGTTTATCTGATCATCACCTTTACAAATTGAGCTCTCCTGACTTTAAGGCCTGTAACACCTTCCTTGGACAAGCAGATAAGCATTACCTTTCTCCATCTTTATCTGCTCATAAAACTGCCTTTCAAAAGTGTGATGGTTTATAATTTCAAAAAGCAGGACTTGTTTTTTTTTTTTTTCTGTTTCATTACACTTCAGTTGTTTCAAGTCTCAAGATCATGACTTTTCAAATGATATCTCAAACTATATTTCTAGCAAAAATATCTCAAAATTGTGTGTATTTATTCACATTTCTTGGTTTGGAGACAAAGTTCTTAAATGAAATATTAATAAACTAAATAAAGAAAAATACTTCTTCTCTTGTGGCGTGTTTTTTCTTAAAATATTGCTTCAGCTTTATCTACTTCTATCCATTTTATAACACTATACGGTTATTCGTTTTTTCCACTAATTGTTTCCTGTTCTGCATAATATCAAATGCACTGCTAAAGTATAGACCTGGAGCTCTAGAATTTCCTTTTAGTTAGAAAAGAATCCTGCTAGAAAAGAACCTTGTGTAAATCCTTACTACACTTAACCTGAAATAAGAGTTATACCAAGCCGGCCACCAACACTTCACTTTATTGCTCCCAGTTAGATCTGATTTTTTTATTTAAATTCATATTTAGACTTAAAAAATTAAATTAAGGATGTCTTTCTGTACAGTTTACAAATGACATTTTGTTCCCAAAATATTTAATTTTTTTGTAGCTAAATATGACAAAAAAGCACACTAAACACTACTAAATGTAAATGAAAATGTTTCCATGTTAAATATCTGCTATTTGCAATAAGAAATTTCTACACAAGAGCTTAAGTTATTATCAGAAACTTCATAGTTGGATACAAACATCTTATAAAGACTTAAGAAATTTTTTTTTCCTCAGGAATGCGGTTGTTAATGTAAATTAAAAAATCAAATTCAAATCCAATTTAAAAGCAAAATTCTTAATGTTATATATTTATTTCAATCTGTAAATTAACTTTTTAAGTTTCACATAAAAGCATATTTGGGTTTGACTAGGGACTATCCAATAGTGCATTATTAGACAGTAATTGAGTATTGCATTAAAGCTTGGCACAGCCGCAAAGGACACAGAAAGAGTACAAATTCTGCAGAGATAATAGGTAATTTGTAGGAATATGTATCGATTTGGATTCCCTTAGAAGTTTCCCAGATGACGGTCAAACCACTAAGTTCAAAACCAACTCTTAAATTGGAAGATGAAAGTAAACACATATAAGCTGATAAATCAAAGTAAAGTGTTGTCTTCAATTAGTTTTGCTTGTTATACTTTACAGATTTTTGCTGAACAGCAAAAAATATAATTTTTCTTAAAGATAGCATTAAAACATCTTCCACTAGAATTAAAGCTAAATAAACAATCTGAAAAAAAGCAAAACAAGATAAACTAACCTGTGTCCAAAAGTAATTAGATTCTAAAATATGCATGAATTTTGACGGAAGCAACGGGACAACACGCAACGATCAATGTCATCCAAGTGAAGCCGCTTTACTTTGGGTTCGTTCTGCTTTTATAAGATTGTTTAACCTCAGCCCGCCTTCAACAGTTAGCTTCCTAATTTGCCTAACACAACAGAGTCGTTATAACCTTTTCTAACCTTGAGGACCCTGGCTATGGCTTCTCAACTCCTCCCAGCCACAGTGCTTCAGCTGCTTGTTGTATGCTGCCACCCAACAGAATTTTGCTGATTTTTCTCAACTCTGGGCAAGTGCATGAATAAGCTTTGGCATAACACTGACTCAAGAAAAAATAAGCTACTGTTTTATTAAAAAGAAGTATTAGTAAGGAACACGTATGTTAGTAAGACTTTGTTAACACTGAATACTTCATCACCAGAGAAGTCCACAGAATGGTGATAGTTCCTTAAATTAGGGAAAAAAAAAAGAGGGGTGAGGGGAGGGAGGGTTGTGAAATAAATTTCATTGCTGAGGAGCAGCTAATCCATTTGTTTTTTTTATTTTAATCATTTCATCTTAACAATCAATGTCTGCATTCAGTTGCAAAGGGGCCTAGTAAAATGTCCAGAGCACAAAGAACTAAAATAACCAAATCACTAAAAGATGACATGTGAAGCATTTAAAAAAGCACTTTAAGTTTCATAGTTGCTAGTTTTTGCAATGTATACAGAAGGTTAACATAGCATGTTTAGATGGTGAGATATTTGTGCTTGTTTTCATCTCGCAGTCTCGCAAGTACTTGGAAGTCAAGAAGTAAAGAAATCAGCAGAAGACACCAGAGAGAGCACACATATAGTACTGCCACTCAGAGAGAGTAGTATTGACAGGACTGATACAGGAGATCTCAGAACAGCATTATAAATATTTCAATAAAAAATTGGACTCAAGTTTAAAACAAACAAAAATTCTCTAATGAATAACCAGCCAGAAAAAAACAGGCATTGAATCTGCATCTGACAGATTTGAGAGATGTTTAAAAGAAGGACAAGACTTAATTCACCCACAGTTCTGCCAAAACAAATTCCAGTCAGCTAAGAGTTTGAAAAACTGAAATTAAATTTATTGGCAATAGAGAAGTACAGTTAACCTCTCTTGTCAGTGAAAAGCCCAAACTGTAAAATGATGCTAAGGCTGGAATAAATTCAATGTATATAATTCAAGTGCAAATATTTTAGTAATTTGAGTCACAAATCATTTTAAAGTAACAAAATAGACATGAATTTTCAATAAGTGAAGACAAATAAATACTTGACCTGACTATAATGGAATGTTATTCACTACTATTGAGTGCGTGCAGCTTGGATGTAATTATTTCTTTATCATAAGAAATTATCTTTCTAGTAGTTAATTACAAGGCTGCTCATATACATGAAAATGTGAACAAAAAAAATGTCGTAGTGCACAGAAATTCTGTAAGCTGAAGCAATGGAGGTTACAATACAACAAAGTTCATGTGTCTTAACTGACTGCTTGTACTGCCTGCAAAGTATGACCTTCATGACAGAGAGATTTAACTACAGGAGATTCTAAAGACACTGTTCTTATGTCATGGACTTGGTATATCAACGAAATATTTGGATGTCAGGCAGCTTCCAAGAAAGCAGACACATCATCTCTCTCACCCTTAAAAGGGAACTGAATGTCTGTCACCAAATACTTTCCTGGAACTGTGAACGATACAGTGATTGGAAAGGGTTTTGTTATTTCAAATTCTTATTTCATGTGGTCACAAAAATCTTCCTTTGTACTCCCAATGTACATTTAAGAAATAAGGTTCCAATCACTTTCTCCCAAATGTAGAGTCTACTATTGCTTCTATATAACCACAGCTTTTCTAAGCTGTTTGACAAACTTGTGAAATTGGCCTGTATTTGACTGTAGGGCTCAGGCAGTTATAAATATTTTACAACTTTTATACTGTAACTAGCTATTGCAACCAACTCTCCTCTGTATGTTGCGATCTCATGTTGACATTTTTTTTTTCCCTCAGGAATGCGGTTGTTAATGTAAATTAAAAAATCAAATTCAAATCCAATTTAAAAGCAAAATTCTTAATGTTATATATTTATTTCAATCTGTAAATTAACTTTTTAAGTTTCACATAAAAGCACATTTGGGTTTGACTAGGGACTATCCAATAGTGCATTATTAGACAGTTATTGAGTATTGCATTAAAGTTTGGCACAGCCGCAAAGGACACAGAAAGAGTACAAATTTGCTGCTTATAAAAACCAAATAAAGCCCACATATTCCTAGTGAATTAACAATTCGTATTCTGTAACAGCTCCAAAGGTGTTTTAACCAGTAGCAATATTTTTAAATGATTCCCTCAAAAGTACACAACTTGTCTCTAGAAAGGAATAACATTAGTTTTAAGCAATATCTAATCTATGAAAAATCGCATTGCATTCTGACTGCAGTGATGCTCTCTTGCAAAAAGATGCAATGAAATCCTGGCACAGTTTTCTGTAAAGCCAGAATTTCATGCTGGCTACTTTTACTAGTGTCATAAACAACGCCTTTAAGCAGGGATTCTGACCATCATGGTAAAGAAACCCCAAATGTTCCCCATCCCCAGCCAGAAGGAAAAAAATCACCTGAGACCTGTTTACACACCTGTCTATCTTTTATCTGCTAAAATAGACACAATTCTGAGTTTCAGTTTATCTTGTATCTGATCATTGGAGTGAAAACAAATTGATGAAAACTGTACAATTTCTTCAATGGTACTTAATATTTAACTGTACTAATCGACGTACTAATTGTACTATTGACTTCTCAAAAACATTAAGGGGCAAATACAGTGTTTGATTGCTGCATTTCTTTCTTCCTAAGATTAAAGTAAAGGTTACATCTGACAAGTGGAGATTAGAAAGGAATTTCTCTTTTAGTAGTAATATTTGGTAGAGATGTGTGGATGATTCCCTGATGTTGCCCAAGAGACCTAGCAACTTTGTTAATTAAATCTTTACTATACGTTTGCTGACAATTGCACTGAAGTCCATTCTTCTGGTTTTACCTTTTCTTTATTATTTACAACTACATGTAGTCTTAATATATTAAGTTTATTTAAATGCTATATTTAAAAAAAAATCAACCCCCCCAACTAAACAAGTAATACACACATAAATAAAATGTCATTTACGTTTTTAAAGTAAAGTCTAAGCCTTCTAAGTTCTATGAAAGGATTAATAACATGTCAGAACATGTGAAAGGGGAGTTATCCATGCACTTCTTAATATTTACAAATGTTTATGCTACTAAAGATCATTTTGCTTTAAAGAAGCTATTCTATGCAAAGTCCAGACCTAAATCAAAGTGCACCACTGAGTAAGGGCAACAAAAAGACCGTGCATGTTTAGGCAGAGTGTCAAATACACAAAAATAACCTGTCACCATTACTGAAAAGAGTTTCCTAACTTCAATTATAGGAAAAAGGGTAAAAGATCTACTGTTCTTTTCCTGCAGGCTGATGTAAACTTTACCCAAAAATGCCAAATTATGATCAACAATTACAGAATTTTCTGTGGATAATCTGCATCACCAGACACAGTTTAACATCTATCCTCTCCATAGCAGCATTTTCTACATGTTCAAAATTTTTTTTCTTTAATGTCCTCTAAGATCTGCTATTACTTCATCTTTTTGACAGAAATTCAGAGTAACTTCATGTACTTCAGACCATATTATCATATTGGTTTAGGTTGAGTACAATCACCTAATCAGAGTGATTTGGGTTAGGAGGGACCTTAAAGACAATTTTTACTTAGGTACATAACTATTTGCAATTGCTTCTTAAACAATGGGGCATTACAGGTCAAATCTACCTCATAGGCTTGTGGACATGCACGTATCTCTACTGTTATAACACAGGAGGTCTGGCTATGTGACTACAATAGGCTGAACTATAAGCTTAAATTCAACAAACAAATATTGCTTTTCTGCTCCTCTTTGAGAGGCTCATACATGAATGCATCAATTAATCCAGCAGGGCTGCTTTCTACAGAAAAAGAGTCTGAATTCAAGAGCAGAAGATAACAGTAAAATGATTCACAGAAAGGAAAAGCTGTAATGAGTAAGGTGCTATTCTCATCCAAATAAAGGCAAATACCAAAACTGTGAAGAAAACTACCTCAGGAATAAACACAAACTAATTTCCACAGGGGAAAGGAAAGACTACTGTCTAATTATTAAAAGAGTCATCTTTCCACCAGCAAATGGCTTTGTTGAGACAGACATAATCCAGTGAAAAATACAAATCCAAAGAAATATATGCCTTTGAGTGTTACCAGAGGCTATGAAAGAGTTAAACAGGTCCAGAAACAGTGGCATGGAGTATTTTTGGAAAGCAGGATCAGAAGTACAGCTTGGAAGAGATGTTGCTAGGTTTGACTGTTCATCACATAACATCAGCAAATTTGTTTCAAAATGATGAAATTGAAATCACATTGTGTGCAAAATTTTTCCCATCCTCTGTAGATGATGAAAGACAGCACATGCACAACTGGCAAAAATACTAAGCATTTATATATCCCTTATTTAAAAGTAAACTGCTAAAAAAATCTGGAAGATAGTAGCATTTTCTTGACTACTTTATAGCCCCTCTCACAAGCATTTTTGTAAGATGAATAAAAATCCTAAAGCAATTCAGAATCACCATCTAAAAGAGAAGACATAAGGAAAACATCTAGGCATGATCTATGCTTCTGTGTAGTATATAAATAAATAAAATACATAAATGAATAAAAAAAATCAGAAGAGTATATTACATTTCCAATGAACGCTTCCAGCTGTATAGAAGATATTTTCCTTTATTAGAACTGTGTTGTTTTCATTCTTCCTGTGCTACAATACTTGATGTGAATTTTGCATGTAAACTGACTGCCTCTGAATGGCACTTTTTATCTTCTTTTTAATTTTGTTAATTTTCAATGAATTACAAGATATGCTAATTAAAATTGTCTAATGTTACTGAGTAGAAAATGTAACCTGTTTACCTTCTTGGAAAATTAACTGAATTGCAGCATCTGTTTCACTGAAAATAATTATTGTTTTCAACAGAGGTAAAACATGCAAGAAATACAAAATGATGAATGTAGCATATCTGTGATACCACAGTGTAATTACTCTACTGAGCAAAAAATTACAAAAAGATTTACTTTTTCCTCCTGAATTAAATGTCCAAATGAAGTTATATTTCACTGTAAGTACTTCATTAATTTTCATAATTATTTCCATTATTGAATTCCTTCAATATTCTTATTTGATTCTGAATGTTCAGTAGTGCTTGATACTTAAGCATCACAGTAGTAATAAATCTTAAAGGCCAGCTATGAACCAGAAACAGTTAAGACTCTTGAGTGCATTATGTTTCTCATAGACCATAGAGCTCAACATTATTTTATGTTAGTTATGCTCAGCTAAACATACTTACATTCTGATTGTGTTACTTTGACAGGTTCCAACAACAAGCCTGGTCCAGTTAATTAAAAAACCACCACAATAAATGAAGAGCCCTTAGCATCATCCTGTACTACAGTGGATTTATGTAGAACATATCTGTCTTCTCCCTCAGATAACAGCAATGAAAAAGTATGAAAAGGAGAAAGGCATATAAAAATTGATTGGAATTCTACATTTATTAGAGTAGGAGAATAATAAAAAAAAGGATAGTAAAGGCTGTTATGTTATTTATATCTGAGATTATCCTCAATGGCACAATTTTTGATTGTTACAAGAAGTTCTACAAGCACCATGGTGTTATGAAAAATAATGAATGATTAATACTTTGCAAAATATAACAAATAATAATAAGTTTTACTTCATTTAGGTGACTTGAAGGAGACTATAAGACTCTCGACTACCAATATATTATTTTACATAATGTTTTTTATGTGTTTTGTATAAGAATTAAACCTTGCTGTTCCCAAATTGCACTGCTAGAGGCTGACATATTATGAATATCCACAATTTTATCTCAAATGTAAATATGAAAATACATTAGTAAACCATGAATGGTGAATGATATCGTGTAACCATGAATATTTATAATTGGTGTGGAATTAACAATGAAAATAAATGCTGTATCAATCCACTTGATGATTGTAGTATTGCAGTATGCTGAAGAATTATTGATAAATTATTGTATTGTACTACAGGCTTTAGCAATAATATACATTTTCAGACTTGGAGGATACTTCTCTTTCCACCAAAGAGACTAATCACTCCTTTTTTCAAGTTTAAAGAGAGGATGGCCTCTACCCTCCCCCTCCTACCCTCTTTTCATCATATTTTCCCTAGTCTCAAAAAAGAAAAGACATGTCCAGCTTTCTTTCAGGTAAGGAAATGGACAAAAGTTCATTAACCAATCTCAAGGGGGAAAAAACCAAATTTCACCTACTTCCAAAATAATTTTCTAGTAATTTCCTGCTTGTATATCTCAGAGTTAGCTTAAGACTCTGTTTCTAATTGTGGTGTGTTAATCTTGGATAAGGGCTAAACTCCCACAAGATCACTCACATATTCACCCTCCTCAGCAGGTTGGGGTGAGAAAGTAGGATGACAAAGCTCATGGGGCAAGGTAAAAAAGGGAAACATGTCTACACACTTATCTGTCTTCTTCTCTATATCAAAATGATCACAGATGTGAGTTTCAGCTGATTTTTTATCTGATCACTAGAGATCTAATCGTTAGAGATCATAATTATTAGTCACCTTTTTTCCTCCTTGTAGGAATAAGCTGGTATTTATCTTTATCTCAGTAGCAGCATGAAAACTGTATTGAAGATCATAGAATAATAGAATAGTTTGGGTTGGAAAGGACTTTAAAGATCATCCAGTTCCATCCTGCAATGGGGCGTCATGTCCCACCAGATCAGGCTGCCCAATGCCCCATCCAACCCGGCCTTGAACATTTCCACAGATAGGGCATCCACAATTTCCCTGGGCAACCTGTTCCAGTGCCTTACCACTCTCATAGGGAAGAAATTCTTCCTTATGTCTAGTCTAAATTTGCCCCTCTCCAGTTTTTACCCATTGCCTCTAATCCTATCACTACAAGCGTTTGTAAACAGTCCAATTTAAAGCCATTCCCCCTAGTGCTATCACTACATGACTTTGCAAAAAGCCCCTCCCTAGCTTTCTTGTAGGCCCCCTTCAGGTATTGGAAGGTGTCTGTAGGATCTTCATGGAGCCTTCTCTTCTCCAGGCTGAACAACCACAACTCTCTCAGCCTGTCCTCATATGGGAGGTACTCCATCCCTTGGGTCATCCTTGTAGCCCTCCTCTGGACCCATTCCAACACCTCCATATCCTTCTTGTGCTGAGCATTGCAGAACTGGACACAGTACTCCAGATGAGGTCTCACAAGAGTGGAGTAGAGGGGCAGAATCACCTCGCTTGACCTGCTGGCCACACTTATTTTGATGCAGTCTGGGGCACGGTTGACATTCTAGTCTGTGAGTGCACAATGCCAGCTCATGTTGTTAAAATGTATAGCAATTAAAGCAGAAGATAGAGTTCTAAATGCTGTAAATTATCACCCCCCCCAAAAAAAAACTAAAGCGTATGTAGTGTGTTGTTGTACATAAAGTACAATAGACCTGATAAATCACGTAGAACATAACTTTGGCCAAAAATTTTTCATCCTGTACTTTCTGAATAACTTGAAGTACTTGAGAGAGAGAGAATACACCTGGAAGATTACTGGATGGAACATCAAATAAGAATCAAGGAGACAATGCGGGGCATTATCAGGAAATGTACAGGAGAGAAAACAGCATTTTTGTGTGTATTTCAGATTTCGGTATTTTGGCATGAAATTCTAGTCTGTGTCCAAATGAAGTGGTGGAATTGCAACAGTAAAATGTTGAAGAGAAAAACCATGCTGGAGCAGGGCAGGAAGGAGAGAGGGATAAAACAGCACAGAGACCTCTACATACTGACCATATAATCCCCACTTTCTGTTCTGTGCCATTCAGAGAGGGTGGAGGAGTCCGGACGGAAGAAATGAAGTTGTGTTTGAGAGATGAGAGGAGAGGTGTTGGTTTAGCATTCAAATTTTGTTTCTTGCTATCCACATCTTTTTTAATTGATAGTAAATCAAATTAATTTTCCTCAAATGTTTCCTGGTTTTATCTCGACCCACAAACTTTTCAATCTCCTTTTCTCTCCTCATCCTGTTGAGGAGAGGGACTCAGAGAATGGCTGGGAGCACATCTGACAGCCATCCAAGGTCTAACCACCACATTGGTAAGCAATTATAACTGGCAAAGAGTGGAAACTGATTACAGTAACAGGATAGTCTAAACTACTTGGCCAGTGAAATGAAAGCACACAGTTTAGTTTTCAGAGCACAAATGTGAGAAGCTGTATTGTGAAAAACATTAAGAAGGCTGGGACACAACTTTAAACAGCATTGCTTTTAAAAACAGCTTCAAGCTGGTATGAAGCATTAGCCAGAAGTTGCGTGTTGCAGCTGTGAAGAAGGGATGTTTTGTAGGAATGGTTGACCTGCCACTGTAATTGGTGCTGCTGCAGTCCCTATAATAATAAGCTCTAGTGGCTAAATGTGAATGTAAATATGAATAAATCAATCGGGACTCAGGGAACAAAATTTTTAGAGAATTGGATCATATACCTCAAAGAGACAAAGACAGGAAATTCAGTCAGGGTCCTTGTGGCACTATTTAGTGGCCATTTATGATGGAAGTATAAAGTGGAAAAAAAGTCACTGCTGAATAAGCAGAGGTCACATTCAGACTTTCTAAAGTGAATTTAATCTGCAGTTCAAACAACATTCATAACATAAGTATCAAGTTGATTCTGTAAACAAAGTCTATCTAAAACTGGTAATTTAGACCTAATTAGAGATTATATTAACAGAATTTTAATTTATAAATTGAGTATTATATATTTGAAATGTGTATTTGTAAAGTATATTTGCTTCCTTCATACTTTAGAGTTTTGGAAACTTCATATCTGATAAATCCCTCAGTCTTAAGGGAATAGCCCAAGAGAACCATGCAAATGCAGAAGCACATCTCTAACTGATTTCAAAAGAACGGAGTGTCTGTTAGTACTGATAATAGCAGCACTATTAAAATAAAATTTACAGACAAAAGAAAGAGAGAAGTAAGTTCTAACCTCTGTGCCCTCCATCTTTTTTGTTGAGGGAGGAAAGTGTATGCATGTATCTGTGCACATGTTTTGGAAAGGAAGCTTGCTTTCTTCTCAACACAGCAACGTTTGTGGTCATATTCAGTACTACAGCAGCAACAAACTGGACAACTCTATCTCCTCCCTGATTCATAGAAAAAAGTTTGAAGCCATGTTTAAAAACAACAAAAAAAACCAAGCAAAACACATAGCCCACCCCCTTCTAGTTACTAGAGCATTATCTCTGCCACACAGAAAGCTACTTCTCCTTATAATCAGAAATGCATTCTGTATTTAAAGCTCTCACTATGTGGATTTTATTATTCAGACATCCTTTAAAAAACGTTTTAGAAAATGGAAGAAAAACCTGGACAACCAATTGTCTCATTCTGCAGATGATCTAGAGTGATGTCAACAGTGGTTTGTCTCATTTATCCTAGTATTTACTTTATGTTGATTTAAATAATTTCAGTTATTGAATATACTAATTGGTGCTGATTTGAGCACAAATATACCCATTCATCATTTCTTTAGAACCAATTTTTCTTCCAGACTTAACTGGATACTCACACTCTACATCTGCCAGACGTTAATTTTCCCTTTCTTTGCAGCTCCTACAAACTAGTTAAAAATTGTCAATGCAAAAATCAGCTGCACAAGAACAAATGAGAAAAAAGGCTTATCAAAGAAACAACTAAAGATTAAAGCAAAAATACTTTTAGCAGAGTATTCTTGGCATACTTCATTTAGCAAATAAAGCAAACTTAGTTCTTAATAAGTCAGAGAATCTGCTACTTTTTTCTTTTTGGTAAGATAATTATACATAGCTCTCAAGGTGATTGAAATTACCATTAGCATCACACATTCAACGTACATTATTATACCAAGTAAGGCATTAAAATATTATGGCAGTGCAAAAAATAGCAAACTTGAAGTGAAAGTTAATACATTGTTTCTCCCTGCCCTCTTCACACTGTTATTTTCATAGCAGAAGCTTGAAAACAGTAGTGAAATAACATCCATTTTACGTTCAAAAGCATTATTTTTACTGTAGAAAATTCATAAGTGCTTAATTAAGGAGAGGTTTTATGTATGGGTATATATCTCTGTATCATACTACCAAGAGTATGAAGTGAACAGGAATCAGTAATGAAACCATATTTGTTAACAGCATAACCAGTAATGTGAATTTTTCTACATATAAAATTCAGAGATTACTCCAATTAATTATCATTAAGGAACACATGAATAGTCAGCACATTGCTGTACAGTTTTTTTAGATCATTGGTCACATTTAAGGCCTCTAAATGCAGTCTGCCACTCTGCCAGAATTGTGTCTTGCATGTGAATGATTAAAGAAGTAGAGGCAGGGCTCAGTAACTGGTCACTCTTTTCCTCTTGCTTAAAATCCCGTATCACTGCCCTGTTTCTGTCATGAGACTTCACATAAAGGTGTGCCTCGTGTCATTGTGCTAGGTAGGTGGGGATGCTTCAGTAAGTAGAGGGTATACACTTCAGCAAGTAGAGGGTATACACTTCAGCATCATGTATGAGCTCACAGCTGTGCACTTCACAGGCTACTTTCTCATGGGGGTTAATTTTACAAAATGCCAGATTGTTTCCGTTTGTATTTTGTGCTTTAGCAAGCCCTAAATTTTGATATTTATTTACACTGTGTAAGTGAAGATAGCACTCATTTTGTCATTTTTTGAAATGTTTTTTAACTAAACTAAGTACATGAAGAAACCAGCATTTTAAGCAGTAAATAATTAGTCATTGGTGACTCATTGGAGACCAATGAAATGATAACTAGAATGACTGCACACTTCAGCTCTGCTTTTGCATCTTCGTTTAATGGATTTTGATTTAGAGGTTTTTTTAATATTTTCAGAATAATGTTTGAGAGTAGATCTCAGAACACTATGTGGGTATTTTCAAAGGCATGAGCAAAAAAAGGCCTGCTAAAAAGTTTAAGGATTTCTAAAGTCTAAAACGAATCCATCAGAGCCTAGTATTGTCCATGAAGCCAAACACATCACAATACTGCAGTTACTAGTCCTGTAAAGCTAGGATGTTTGGAGAAAACTAACCATAAAAAATAGCTAAAACAGGAACACATATACTCATCTGTAGGAGTTCATGACATATAGGGGGAGGGGGCAATATTACCAAAACTTAACATTTAGCTTGCCTATTGTAATTAAGAGTTGTTACTTGTCAAGCTAACAAAGGTATGTCAGAATAAATAAGAATAAAAAGACTCCAGATTCAAACCAAAGATAATTTCTTATATCCAAGTGCCTGATGCCAGGCACATTAGAGTGATAACCACTTTGCATTGCTCTAGTGACTGATCTGCAGTAGAGCAATTATTATTATGATCTGCAGTTCATGCAAGTATTGATAAAATACTGTGGCAATGATAGCTGAGAACTTTGTAAAGTGATTTCACAGTGACTATGAAAATAATTATTTCCATCACATCCTGAAAACCAAAACAGATGGATTTTATATTTTGTGAAAATGAAAACCAGGTAACCTAGATGTTGTTTCTGTTGCTAGGCAAAGAAATAGCAAATGTTTTACAGCCTCACTAAAAGCTACATTCCCTATTCTCTTGACCTTACAGCCTCTCTCTAAGTTATATTCCCTATTGTCTTGACCAAAGTTGAAGTACAATGGTAATTTTTTGTAAAAATATATTTTCTAACACAATAAAAAACCTCCACTCCACACATGCTCCTCATTTCAATATTTATACTCCTCATGAACTCCAACAGCTATGCGCCATTCAGTTAGGTATGGGCAGATCATGTACGTAAAGTTGTAGAAAATTTTACTTTCAGTATAATTGATTTCATATAAATAATGCCTTTTATATTCTCATCAACACATTTTACTATGCTAAAATATTGATTAAAAATTACTTTGATTTGTTTTATCATGTTACTCAGCTGTCCATTTCACTGGAGCCTCTATTTAAGTGGTAAGATACTAAGATTACTTGAAAATGCATCCTTTTGCTATCATGTTATGAAGCAAATAGAGCATTTATCAAGTTAGCTATGTAGTTCCTTAAAATTAACATTAGAAGACCCTACTGAAAATTATAAATTATCTTCATTAACAGATGGCCTTACAGGAAAGGAATGAAATGTGTGATGGTCTTATAAATATTTTTTACTTGTAGAAGAAGAGAAGGTATATATTTTTTTTACATTTTTTGACATCAGAAAATATGCTAACTGGCGTAATTTAATTTTTCTTTCCACATCTGTCTGTGTAGTTATCATGTTCTGGAACTTGCTCAGAATTCAACATAACTCTAATGCTTTACACAGTGATGTTTGAACTTCAGAATCCTTTGTTCTTAACTCTTACTGTGTTCTTGAAGAGAGGCTTCTTACTTCCTGAATTCCACTTTCTAGAATTTCACAGTACCTACTGAGGTCACAGTATTTTATAGTTCATAGAAATGGGAAAAATGGTCATCTTTTATTTCTTCAGTATTTTTCATTCTATATCAAGGGAATCAACAGAGCTGTGAAGCAAAGTAACATGAGAAATAATTTCCCATTAAAGTGCTTATCCAGGAAATAACCCCCCTATTATTCTGTGTGTTTAACAATTTCTTCTAATTCTTCTAATCTGTCTGGCCTGCATCAGTTCTTTCAAGTAGGTTGTTCAGCAGCTAGGTGCTCTATCCAAACAGTAGTAAGTTTGTCAACTTAATCCTTGGATTGTAATAAATAGAAGACAACATTTTTAAATGCTAACTAAAAATGACAAATCAACCCATCTTGAAAAAAAGGTAAATATATAAATGCGTGTGTATGATAGAAAAGTATACAATATCCAGAAATGCCTAATGCAATAGGAGTAAAAAAGATGGAAACAGACTCTTCTTGGTGGTGCCCATTGACAGGCAAAGATACAATGGGCACAGGTTGATACGCAAGTGTTATTCAAAACCTGATGAGAAACAGTCCTCATGAACCTGCTGTAGCTGAATCAGCTTCAATGGAGGAAGATGGACTAGGTGATTTCCAGAATTCCCTTCCAACCTCAATGATTCTGTGATTCTATTCAGTTTAAAATAATTAGCTGGGTTATAATTTGTTTACTGGCAGTGGCAGCAATTTAATGCTTCCTTGGGCATGGAAGACAAATGCATTAAAAGCATAAGAAAAGGTCATGAAGGGGTAGAAACAAAACAGAAGATCCTCAAATGCACTATGGTTGCCTCAAGGAAATGATGGGGGTTTATCATGATGGTATTTTAAATAAAAGAAGTAATTTGTTTTGGTTTTTTTTAAAGAACCTTCCTGGAGGGGGGAAGGAAAAGAAAAAATACGATGCATTTTGTTGCAATGCAATTAAGAAATGATGCATTTGTCAAAGGCAAATGCAAACCCACTATTATTATCAATTTCATCAAATGTCCAAAATACCTTAACAATTTTTTTTAAGCATACAACATCAACTTCTTAGCAGTCTATATAGGGTATACCTGAATTTGTATGTATGAAAAATGATTACATTTTGGATGATCTGAATTTGAATAGCCAAGACTGAAACACAGATTTAGACCCAACATCACTAACATCGCTTGAGCCAATAGATGGATGGATTATTGGTCTTTATTAATGATCTTAATGCAAATGCTTCTAAAATCACACTCTAATTCATATTCATTAAACTGACAGCAGCAAACCTGGGGTTTATTACAGTGTTATTTGCTAATACTTCCTTCAACACAAAAGAAAACTGGAATACCTGCTGAGGACTGCTAGTTCTTGACTGCCAATATAATGAATACCACAGGGACATGAATGTGGAGTTTCAGATTCAGGTTTTTATTTTTCTGGGAAACAAAAAAATAGGAAGCTCTGTCTTATTAGTAACAGCAAGAAGATTTAACTCTTTCCTACTCCTGTTAAAATGAAGTGACTCTCCTGCCTCATTGGCTGTGAGAACTGCTCACAAAGAAAACTGTCTTTTTCTCTTCTCTTCCCTATATGAATATCTTTATTTTGTTTGTTTTCTTTTAATTTAAAAAAAAAATGCCAGTTTGGTGTGAGATCCTTAGAGAGAAAGAGACTGTATCTGACTTGTATTAGCAGAAACAAACAAAAGCTTCTGAATACCAAAAATATATGAAAGTATAAAAGGCATGAACAGCAACAACTAAAACATATTTGAAATTATATGGTAGCTTAAAAATGTTACTGCATCATAAAAGTCTATCTACTAGTGAAGACCAGCATGCAGTGTTACGAAGATATCAAGCATACAGTCTCTCCACCACGTGAATTCTTTTACTGTATTAAATATACAGAAATCAACTGTGCCTTTGGTTATTTTGTCTCAGAAATTTCAGGAAAAAAATATGGAAAGCACAGACAGCAAAAGCCATCAACTTGTGTAACAAGAATTAGGGCCCGTACCATTGTCTGGCTATTTGCAGGTTGTTTTAGGAAACCACAGTTCCTGTGAACAAAACAATTACCCTGAGCCAAGTGCAGGATGCTGTTGAACTAGTTTCCTCTCTACCTATTTACCAACCACTACCAAAGTAAAAGATCAACATGCAGGAATGGCAATTCCCTCATTCAGCTGTGTAGTGACAGTAGTGCTGGTCAGGACAGCTGAGAGCAGGGAACATCCCCTTCTAGTAGCAGCCTGTATTTATTGGCTTACAATGAAACTAAACTTAGAAACTAATTGAAGGTAATTCGTTTGTAGGCAGTGAAAGGGTAGTCAAAGTTCCATTTTATCTAGGATGTCATTACTGGTTGTTCATGGTTATTATTCTTACAGTCATCTGGAAAATAACAACATGGGCAATTTTAATTTCAACAGCTTTTGAAACAGTTAACTGACATTAACTGTTGTGTTGTTCAAAAAAATTGTCAAAGAGAGATCAGAGAACTGAATTACAGAAAATTTTAGATCAACACTCTTCATTGATCCTAGCTAACTAGTGAGAAACATACGCTGTAGAAAGGTTTAAAAGTGATTTTAGATGTTATATTTGAAGGACTTACATAATCCATTTGTAATTACTCAGCAGTTACACATATTTCTTGAAACTGGTATTATTTTACAACAAAAATACCGTGTTTCTTCCAAATAACCTGCTACTATTGCTTGTTTAATTGCAGTCATAATTCAATTCAGCATTCAGTGCTGATTACTACAAACATTCAGAAATTACAGGATAAATCACATGCTTTATTTTTAACTATGAAATTTTTATAGAATCATAGAATAGTTAGGGTTGGAAGGGACCTTAAAGATCATCTAGTTCCAACCCCACCCTGTCAAGGGCAGGGACACCTCCCACTAGATCAGGCTGCCCAAGGCCCCATCCGACCTGGCCTTAAACACCTCCAGGGATGGGGCAGCGACAGCTTCCCTGGGCAACTTGCCTCAGTGCTTCACTACTCTTATGGTGAAGAAATTCTTCCTAATGTCTAGTCTAAATCTGCTCTTGTACTGCTCTTGTCCCCCTTGTACTATCACCACAAGCCTTTATGAATAGTCCCTGTCCAGCTTTCTTGTAGGCTCCTTTCAGGTACTGGAATTTGCTATAAGATCTCCTCGGAGCCTTCTCTTTTCCAGGCTGAGCAACCACAACTCTCTCAGCCTGTCCTTGTGTGGAAGGTGCTCCAGCCCTCTGATCATCCTTATAGCCCTCCTCTGGACTCATTCCAACAGCTCCATATCATTCTTATGCTGAGGATTCCAGAACTGGACACAGTACTTCAGATGAGGTGACACAGTACTCCAGATGGGGTCTCACAAGAGAGGAATAGAGGGACAGAATCACTTCCATTGAAAATACATCTTTTCCTCAAACCATATTTTGGTTTCTTTTTCTTAACTAGTATCAGTCTGTACTTTCAGGCAGCTAGAAGTTCAGAGCTCTTGTTTTAAATACAAGTGAGATGATCCTAGGATCTCAAATTTTGCAACTATCATGTTGAGTGACTCACATTTACCACTTGCAAGTTAACTGAAATACCAGAAATACAGAAATAAGATGTGTATTTCTGTTGCAACTAACAGCAGAAATAATATCCAAATGTTTTCACAAGCAAAAATGGGCTTGTAGTTTTATATAACACCTTGGGATGATAGAAACAATATCACAGAATCACAGAATCACAGAATAACCAGGTTGGAAGAGACCCACCGGATCACCGAGTCCAACCGTTCCTACCAAACACTAAACCATATCCCTCAGCCCCTCGTCCACCCGTGCCTTAAATATAACATACATGCAGCTGTGAAGAATCAAAGCAAAAGCCTTAAAATTAATTGTATAAGAAAATGACCATCTATGTAGCAGTCATTACCCAGTTCACTGCAGATGGCACAAAATAAAGTCAAATATTATTTTCCCTCCTCTGGAAACCAAAAGCTAAAATTTATCCACTATTCTGTATTGATTGCATATTTGCAAGACAACCAAGAAATTCTACACAGAAGTTACATGGCTGTATTTGGTTTGTGTAGCAAGATTTGGGTAGCCTGCTTCTGGGGTGGCTGCAGTGAGAAGATTCTAGAAGCTTCACCTATGTCCAGTAGAGCTAATAGATCTGCCACTGACCAAGGCTGAGTCAACCAGCGATGGTAGTAGCACCTCTCTGTGATAATGTATTTAAGAAGGGAAAATAATTGCTGTTTAACAACAGCAGCACAGAGAGGACTCAGAATATGTGGCAGAAACAAATGCAGACTAAAAATTATGGGAATCAGGAGGGGAAGGACGTGTTTCAGGCACTGAGGCAGAGATTCCCTGCCTGTCTCATTTATTGGAAAAATTATAAACACTCTCAAGGACAATGGTAATATATGTTTAAAAGTCCAATGAGCCTGATAGAAAATGTACAAGATATTTTTGGATTTATTGCTTTCTTAAAAAAAACTATGTGAAGAAACACACACTCCTTTACATTCATAGACTTTTTAAATGTGCCTAAATTGACATAGTATTTATTAATTTAATTAATATATTAAATTATACGTTAGAATCTACCCAACGAAATTCAGGTGAGCTATTCTATCCTGTTCTCTTCTATTGACTGGAAAATGTCCCCTCATGACTTTTCCCAAACAAGACTGGTGCCCATGCACCCCATAACTGAAAACCAAACAGGAGTAAGTCTATTCATACAATCACATAGGGATGGCTGATATGGTAAGGAAACTTCAGGTAACCCCCCTCATTTCTGACCTGACCTCTTGTATATGATATATGTTACATATGAGGAAAGCAAACAGACTCTGATTCTAAGGAACTGAAATTTTAAGTGCTTAGTATGAAAGGCAGCTTAGCCTGAACTTAGAAGTTCTACCATATGGAAAGAAAAAGTGTTATGGTACAAATCAAGGCTCTGATCTATGTTAAATATACAAGAAAAGACAGAAATAAGTATATTCATTCCTGTTTATATACTTATTTTTGTGGTTTTATTTTATATTTTCGTTTCTTTTCTGTTACTTGCACCCTAAATGGTGGAACTATATATATATATTCTGAAATCAAAGTGTATAAGAACTGGTAAGAGTATTAATTTTACTTTTCTTAACCTTTTAAACGAAATTAGAATCTTGCATGTGAAATTTGATTTTGCTACTTAGATGGAAGATTTGGGGATTTGAAATACATATAAGAAGTAAATAATTTTGGCTCACATCCATCTATATAACCAATGAAATTTCCATGATAAGAGAATACCTTGAAAGGACTACACATGCCCTATTCGATTAATTACACTTTCTATTCTCGTGAGACCCCACATGGAGTATTTTGTCTAGGTTTGGAAGCCTCAACATAAGAAGGATATGAAACTGTTGGAATGGGTCCAGAGGAGGGCTACAAAGATGATCAGAGGAATGGAGCAACTTTGCTATGAGGAGAGGCTGAGAGAGTTGGGCTTGTTCAGCCTGGAGAAGACTCTGGGGAGACCCTATAGCGGCCTTCCAGTACCTGAAGGAGGTATGCAAGAAAGCTGGGGAGGGACATTTTACAAGGGCATGTACTGATAGGATGAGGGAGAATAACTTCAAATTGGAAGGAGGAAAGATATAGATTGGACATTAGGAAGAAATTCTTCATGATGAGGGCAGTGAGGCACTGGAATATGTTTCCCAAGGAAGTTGCAGATGCCTCATCCTTGGAAGTGTTCAAGGCCAGGCTGGATGGGGCCTTGGGTAACCTGATCTAGTGGTAGGCAGGGGGGGCTGGAAATACATGATTTTCAAGGTCCCTTTCAATGCAATCCATTCTATGATTCTATGATTCTATGATTCTATGATTCTATGATTCTATGATTCTATGATTCACTTCATTATGGTTCAATGTAGAAAATAGCATCACTTACTTACAAACATTAGTGCTCACTTTTGTGTGGTCATAATTTTTTTCTAATATATGAAATATCTAGTATCCACTGAATATTACAGTAATTTATTCTATGTGAAATACTGCAGCATAACAAATAGTTCTATGCATTTTACTGTTCATCCAAGGTTTAAAATAATGACAGATGGAGGGATGTGTATTTCCTTCTGTTTCATTGGATATATCCAGTAACTGTCAAATGGATGTCAGTAATTTTTATTTGTGCACTGTTCTTCCTGTAGAAAAGCAGATAGTTTACCATCTGTGTGCCTACATGCATGTATCTACACACTATTGTTCTATCTTTTTGAACTAATGTCAGACTTTAATCAATCTGATGTAATCATACGTACAGGTACAACTTTCATTTCCTGGACTAATAACATGAAATATCTATTGTATTATTATGATTTTTTAAATTAAAATATGAGAAGTTAGTTGTAAACTAGAAGTGGAGTACATAATCACCCACAGACAAAAGTTAATGTTGAAAGATAAGTATAGAAAGACTGTAGTTGCCAACCTGCTTGTTTCCGTCCTGTTTCAGATGGAAACAAGTTGCCATGTTATTTAAATTGTACAACATGAAGCCAAATAATACTGCATAAACATTTTTACAGGATCTGGACAGTGTAAAATAACAACTAGCTGGTAGCAGAAGTGAAAAAAAAGAGAAGTCAAAACCATAGGTGTGTTTTCACTGATCAAAGATAGTAGCAGGGAACATTGCAAGAGCAACATGCAGATGCGACAGCAAAACATTAGCTCCATTTGTACAGTGCGAGGTCTCATGCATCTTGGCATCCTGAGCATCATGGCTAAATGGTGTTGCAGCTCCAGTCAGAGCAATTCCAGTGCAAGAATTGTTTTGTGGTTTTTTCCTGTTTACATGTTCTACTTAAAATTATGGTTTAGAGTAGAGAAGTCTTCTGACTGTTAAACAAAATAATTAATATCATATTAATATATATTTAGAATACGCAATTAATACCAGTGTTACTGAGGAACAAGCTCTGATATCTTCAGAGATATTATCCCATCATGTGTGATCAGGAAAAATTTTTTTCTTCATACTTGCTTACACATCATAAGCACTTTTCTCACCTGCAGACACTTTCAGAAGTTGTTCCTCAGAAAAAGTCACCTTATCAGCCTAATGCTGCCTGTCCCATTCTGTGTTTCCCATCAATCCATATGCAGGTGCCATGATCGATGGTTAATGTGTTTCTTGTTTGATGTCAGATATCCACCAACCACTCCTATCTGGCAGGCAAAGGGTTCATCATTTAGCTGTGACTGAGATGGTTGTACTTGGCAGGACCCTCTCCCCTATATTCTGAAACATTTGTACAGACATACACACCACACACACCTGCTCCAGCAAAGCTAGAGAAGGGTTTCTAGAAGCATGCAATACCAATTCCTTCCTAACGTATTACCTGCTCTTCACATCTTTTTCCCACAAGACAATGCATGGGAAGCTCTCCCTGGGAGAAGGGAAATTGGAGATAAAATCAACAAGTTAAGGAACATTAAGAAATAACTTTCTAAAGCTCCTTATTCATCCCTACCATTTTCTGGTAGCTATTGGCACAACATTGCTTCGTTCAGATTTTCTGTATCAGAAGGTGATGACTGACCAGTTCTTGTGTGGCTTTTCTTCCATCTCAGTGGATGCATGTAGAAATTTTTATTAAAGATTTTCATTACAACTTTTTCTGAATAACCACTTTCTGAACTAAACTTCTTAAATTCTTTTTCATAAATAAGAATAGTACAACACTTACCTTTTTTTTCGTGACCAAGACTTAAAGTTGAAGAGTTTGTAAAGTCTTTTGTACAGAGAAACTGGAATGCAACATATAAATTTGATTAAATAAAAGTGAACTCAAATTTATAAATACTTTTTCATTCTTTATATTTAAAATAACTCATCTATGTATAGCAACAACCTTTCCTTCTCATTTGTTAATATTGCATTGAATGAGATGAAAGCATTTTGTTGCTGTTCCTTTCTTTGTTTTCCACCCTTCTTTCAATGAAGCTCTAAAATGTCACAATGGATGTTCACAAAGAGTTTTTGAATTGTAATAAATGACAAGTCAGAGGACATTATGAGAAATATTATTACACATATTTGTGTAAAACAACATTGAGTTTCATGGTGTACATTTTGGAGATGAGCATAAATTTTAATTTGAAACAAACAGCCATTTACATACAGAAACCTTGTTTGCCACAGAGAAACACTTTGCTACTTTTCATAGCCAAATATATTTCTTCTAGATAGATATGTTTAGTCTGAAAATCTGAATCAAAATCAAGACCCCTCTGTTGTAAATTTACTTATTTTAAAATAGAGAAAATATGCATCCTTGACAGATACTGTTCATGCAAGAGGGACAAATAAAGCTAACTAACTTGGCTTTTTTAACATACTCAAACTCCATCTATCTTCAAGGCATAGCTTTTGCTCCTTGTAAGACTTGTCACACTTTATCACAACTATTTCAAACTAAATCAGACACCCGAGGTTTTAATTAATGCTGAGTATTGAAACATGAAATACTTAGGAAGAAACCAGAGGTTATTTCATTAATTACTAAAATTTAATTTTCTGCAGATTGTGTTCCACATCTCTGCAGTCCCCTCCCCTTCCCAGATTTCCTCCTGCATCCCTCAAGCCTGGTCTCCCAGCTCCTTTCAGACTTCCCTTTCTCCACTGACCATGACTCCCTTGAGGAGGCATGCACATGTTGGGGCAAGACAGAGACTCTATGCTGGCTAGTCAGCTGGTACATGGGTGACAAACCAATCTCATCAGGCTGACTAGAAATGATAACTGTTAATTCATGTTACATACCCTCTCTCATCTGGTCTCATGACAGAATTTCCACAAAATATTCACTAAAGTAAGAATTCCCTAACTGCACGGACTTAAGTAGGCCAATTGGCTTCGCATTATTTCTGGGTTTTGTCTCCCACACCAGGGTTTTCAGTTTCTTGCTGGAAGGTATAAGAGTGGGGAAATTACTGTTGCAATCACGTAAGTATTCTTAGAAAGTTTAGGTAAAATAAGACTTAGGTATAGAGTCCAGAAAGATAACAAAACAAAGATTACAAAATTACACCTATGAAACCAGAATGGTAAATGCTGTACCAGTGACTTTTGTGAAGTGTATAAATCATCGCATGGATGAAAAAACATTTTTTGGGAAGTAGATATGGGCAGCCATCTAGAATAGTCAGATATTGGGGTTTGTGCCTGATGGCTATGAAATCTGTATGAATTAGGATTATTAAGAAATTCTGAAAACTTGAACATGCTTAGTTTAATCACACAGCAATTTACCCAGCTTTGCAGAATAAATGAGTGAATAATTTTAGAGTAACAGGACTCATTCATGTTAATGGACAGTAAATCAGATGTCAATTATGATACTTTAAATGTCAACATCATTAACCTTGTTAATTCTTTCATTGTCAAAGGAAGGGTAAAACTATATATCATATTAAAAAGAATCACAGAAGCTAGTCTTGCAGACTGCCCCTTAAGGACAGCTTTTAAAGTAGATGGTGAGGTTGAAGAAGCAGGGTCATCATTTTAATCACCCTAATGCTTGATTTTAAAACAGTTACAAAATATTACTACTGCAGTGGAATTTGGAATAGATTTGTGTCCAGAATTCTCTTGTATCTAATTAAAATCTCACCGATTAATCTTTCCCTTGTAGAAAGACAAAAAACACTTCCAAAGAAATGGTGTAAGGAAAGAGAAAGACAGTAAGACTCAATCAAGAAACATTTCCTTTTGAGTAAATTAGCTCTGTGTTTTCATCAACACCATGTCACTATACACAGGCACACTATTCTCATTGATGCCCAGTGACAGGAAGAAAGGCAACAAGTACAAATGGAAACACGGGAAATTCTATTTAAACACAAGAAAATATATTTTTTTTGTGAAGGATTTCAAGCACTGGGACAGGTTCTCCACAGAGTCGGTGGAGTCTTTGGATACATGCAAAGCTCAGCTGGTCATGGTCCTGGGAAACCTGCTCTAACTGACCCTGTCTGAGCAGGGAGGGTTGTCTGAGGTAATCTCCTGAGGTCCCCTCAAAGTCCACTCGTTCTGTATTGTTGGGAAAGTAGTCAATGGGAAAAAAAGCACATCACCTGAATGAAATGAGCCCTGGAAATGATGAAATTATAATGAAGGTGATTCTTCCATAGGGAATCCAGAAATGGTAACTATGAGTTTTAAGAGAAGACTTTCAGCCAAATAAACTGTCATACTTGAAAATAAGAACAGAAAAGAAGGAAAAAAGAACAATTTCAGAATAAATAATAAATTGAGTTAAGATTCAATTTAATTTTAAATTATAATATTTTGAGAAGTCTATATTTTGTGTGAAAATACCCAGATCAATATTCCACCTTATTCTATCTCTAAACTGAAGAGTTGGCAAAAAGTTGTCTACTTGCATCAATACTCAATTTGTCTTGAATAAAAAAGACAAACTGCAACAAAATGAACCAATTTTTTTTTTTAGAGGAAAAGAAAATTTTGAATTAGATCTCAGTCTAGACCTACTGGAGAGTGCAGCTGCAAAACACAAGTGGAGAAAACAGCTGTGTTTGACTTTGAATCTAGAACAGTGAGCTAGCTAAGACGCAATAGTGGCATAGTAAAAATAGAAAAGTCTTGAAAGACTACAGAAGGACAGGATGAAATGATCCATAGCTTTTTCACAGATGGTACAGACATTGGATAAGAGAGGACCCCATTCAATCCCAAAATTCAAATATGAAACCCCTGAATCCCAGGTAAATCCTTTCTCTGGACATTGTCTTGGAAAAGCATGCAATGCTCTGGTTTACTGGCAGACAGACACCAGCTAGCAGAGGTAATATTGCAATGCTAGACTCAGTGAAATATTCAACAAATTTTTAAGAAACTGGTTGCTTGTGTACGGTTGGAGTTCCAAGTAAAAATTATTTTCAAGTTTTTGAAAGTAACAGAGTTCTTTTCTCCTGCGAAGAATAAAGAATAGGAATGCATGTATTTTACAAGGGAAAGACAGGAAACTATTCACAGTTCTGCATATTCAAGAGAAAAAAAAGAAATTAAACTATTACAAAGTTGTCAACACCCACACAAAGCATATCTACCACCTTTATAATCTAAGACAAGTCATCACTACTGTGTTTCAAGACAGGAAGAAAAGGAAGTAAATATCACATCACTAACCTCTCAGGAAATTCATATCCACTACTATTAAAAGTATGTTTAAAAACAAATCAAAAACTGAAACCCAAACCACACAGGCAACCACAAATTCTCTGTCACAGTGTAACTTTTTTTCATCTGTTCATATATATGGTACTAATCTTGAGGTCAGATTTACAATACTCACAGTTGTAGATAGCCATTGAGTACTGCAAAAATAAGCTTATAAATAAATGTGTTTATCCATGATTGCAGGCTGCTCGGTTCTGTGTCATTGTGAGGCACTTTTTGTCCATTAGCAGACTTCTGAGTCAAGAAGAATCCGTGATTTAGTCTATCTACCTTAGGAAAAAAACCTTTCAGAATTACTGGAAAGAAATATATCTAAAAAAAATCAAGAAGTAGGAATTTCTTATCCTGATCAGATCCAGAAAAAAACTAGAAGTCCTAATAAATCACAGCTATTCTCTTTCCAGAAAAAAAAATATATACCCCACCCCCCCAAAAAAAACCCACAAAATCCCAAAACAAAAAGCAACCATTGGATAGGTCAGATAAAAGTTCTGTGAAATTCTCAGAGCAGCAACTGGAATCTAAGCAGTTTGATAAGTGGGTCCTCAAGAGATAGCGGTGATTGAGAGGAATGGCCATTTGAAAAATTTTCCCTGTTTGTATAGGCAGTGTGATGTTTATGGTATGGAATACATTGTTTGGTTACTTTAGGTCAGATATCCAAGACACATTTCTCTCAGAATTATACACCTGGTACTTAGAAACTACCTAAGTACTTGGCTTCCATGGAAATGAAGTTCCACTGATAACAAAACTATAACAGACTGTCTTATCACTTTTATTCTCACAGAGTTTGAAATACTTTAGCTACTGAAAAGTGTAGTTACTTAGAAATGTAACTTTGTGAGAAGAAAACTGATTGTGTCCCAGCTGAAATCAGGACAACAATAAATCAAACATGAATGCACAGAAAAAGGAGGTCATTTATCACCTGTGTGTCATGTTGGAGAATCTGAATATCAAGCTGATGACCAATCAAGGGAGAAAAGGTTTGGATTCACCACCTTACAAACAATCTTTATCTATCTTATTGACACTTCTTAAACTAATGGTTCACCACACTGTGTGAATCATGCCTTTTGTCTCATCTAGTGACAATTAGCAGTGTGTGGCTTTCGAAACTATAGTTAGCACTGCACGCACTGTTCATTAAATGGAGTAATAATTAAAGCTTTTAATTTCTCATTACTCTTGGAGTGTCATTCAATTTTATTTTTCCCTGCGTGCTACTTCCACATTTGTTAAAACACTCTGAGATCATTAGGGAGCACACAATTAGTCAAGAGTATTTTAGGCAAAACATTTTAAAGTCACAAATCCTGAAATATGTTCCTTGACATTTTGTCTAGAAAAATCATTCAACTGAAACTCAAGATGCATCATACTGAAGACGATCCAAGCAGCTTACAAATTAAGTAATCATTCCAACAGGAATCTTTGAGGGAAATGATTTTATCTTGTAGGAATAAAGACCAATTAGTATCAGAAATTCAAAAATTAAATTAAGTGAAGCCTTTATTCAGAATTCTTTGACTTAATCAAGTACTACTTGTTTGCTGTCAAAAACAGCCCAGCTATCAAGAAAAAATGCGGAAAGCATCTACTGAAGAAAATAAAGAGCGAAAATATATTAATATTATTTTCCATTTATAGTAACAACATCTGAGTAAAATATACTTCCATTGCAATAATCTGCCCGATTTAAAGAAAAAACTCTTCCACTTACACCTTACATTTTTAGACTATTTCCATTGCTGAAACATGGGATCACCAAAACTTAACTACATGAACACAGGAACTTAAATATATGAGCATCAATTTCATGCAAGTAGGAAAGGATAGTAGAAATTCATACTGTGGATCACAGAGCATAAGACACGCCGAAGAAATCATACGATTTTGAAATAGTTATGCCAAACAGGATTCCTCAGTGAGAGCAGAATAAAAAAAAAGGAAAATAAGAAAAGACCCATGAAACAAATATCAGGTGGACAATCCTTCCTTGAATGTATTTACCAGACTATTAAAAAAATAAAGTAATATAAATTTAGTAAACTTGATTCCACATTAAACATTCTTTTCATTAAATAATTTTACATTGTTTATTGCGTACACAAGCTTTAACTGACACGTGCAGAATTTCATTTAGTGCCTTGTCAAGGCACGTGTACATTAAATCTTAATGGCATTTAATCAAAAGCCTTTAAAAGTATGAAGTGAAGGACTACTTAGTATAATTGAAAAAAATGAACAAAAATTTGGAACATGATCCAAGGATATTGACTTCAGTGAATTTGGAAGAGGTTGTCATACTCCGTGCCTTGCTTTTTTTGCAATTAATATGCATAGAAAATAGAAATAATAATTTATAAAATTATGTGCCCTTAATAAAAGTAAAATGCTCATTTGAAGAGACAAAAAAAAAATAATATTTTTTTCGTCTTTGGAAAAGAGATGAACAAAACCAAGACTAAATAGAGCAATGAACAGTGGGTAGACAACAGATAGAAAATGCTGTTTTCAATGTCTCATGACAAAAATGACATTTGGTTCCAACTCATAAAAAATTTACTTGTTGGATGATTCAGTCTTTTATTTTTGAATATATTTGCTTTGCTTTAATTACTACAACACTAAACTATTCACACATGAGAATATTCTGCACTTTTATATCTTAAGAATATAAACATAGTACTACTGGTTTTAGTTCAGATTATGTACTGTAATCGTCATGTATGTACAAACTAAAGTAAAATCTACAATACCAAAAGGAAAAAGAACAAAAATATATTTAGTTGAATATTTCTGTTATATCACTGAAATTCCAAATATGCTCTATCTAAAATTGTGACTGACTTCAAATGCTGAGAAATTTATTCAGATCAACTATTAATAAGTACACTTCTCCCAATTTACAGATTTTACTTAGCTGGATGACTACAATCCAGAGAGAGCTAACCCATTGAATTCTTCTCTATTTACAATACAGTTTGTTAGCTCTCACTGGATCATTCTATATGCAGATGCCATAAACATAAAATGTTCTGTGCCATCAAAATAAGCTTAAGATTAAAAGAAAAAAGGTACTCCTACAGGTACTCTTACTTTGGAATAAGAGCATTATGCATGGAGTTAGACAGAGATATTCAATCAGCAAAAATTCCATGTGCAATACAGCCCTTAAAATTTGATTATATGGTCTGCTGGAATTGATTTGATCACAGTCTACTGTTTATGTGATTCCCATTTTATTTGCATGGTTTCTTTTAGAACTGGTAGTATAGGGTATTAATTTTGTTTTTGCTTACACAACTGGTATTAACCAGTTTTATTCCAACATTCAGACATATCCTGAAAATTTTCAGGTAGTTAAATTACTTATCCTTTCCTATATAAATACCCGTTTATGAAAGCTACTAACTTTAGCTACTCATTATACACATAATAAAACTAGGATACCATCAAAATCATGAAAACATGGAAACATTTAATATATAATTTAAGGTCAACATACTTATGAAAACACATTTGAAGAATCATAATGGTAAACAACAGTCAGGTAACTATAGGTGGCTGAAATGAAGTGTTATAGCAAAACTAGGGAGACAAGGCAAAAGAGTCAAGGGAGCAGGCAGATGAAATGGAAAGACACCCATGTAAGAAATTTTAATTTCCCTAATCCAAATTTTCAGAAATTTAAATTCCAGTTAACTTTATCTGTTACATAGATAAATACTCAGCCTTTGATTGCTGGGTAAAAATGGTGCTGTCTATTCTGTGCAATGACTCAATCTTCCACCTTTGTCAAATCAACAACTTCATGATCACAGCTGTTCTTAGGAACAATGACTGTCGTGATCATAAGTGGTTCAGATTAATGACTACATGTCCTAATATTCAGCTTTGCTAACTGTGTGATATTGCTTCTGCCCCAAAGTAAGTTTAATTTCAGTGACATATTCTTGCTGCAGATGATTGGCTGGGTGATAGTATAACAAGGCAAGAAGCGCTAGACACTACTGCTGTAATCAACCATAGCAGAACCTAGACTTACATAAGTTAAGTGCCTCATTATTTATAGCTTAGTTAAATACAAATCTGTCTGCAAAATCATGATTTGTGGTATGCATTACTACTACTCACTGTTGACTTAAGTATTATTTGACCTTCTAGCTTTTATTACTACGATGCTCAAAACTCAAGGAATCTTTTCAATCAAAGTTAGAATGGCACGAGCCTAAGCTCTCAAGCTACTTCTGCTGCACTTTGTTATTTCAGATGCAGCATTAGTTTTCAGTCTCCCTGGTAATGTACCATGGCAATCCATATTTTTGCAGTCCCTTTCATGCCTCTACAGATGAGGGCTTATCCTGATGCTGCAGCACCTAACTGGAACTATCTATATACATATTGCTAACTGATTTACATAAGTACATGCTTCTTTCTATATATTTCCTCTGTTATGACTGACTGGAAGCCAAACTACTTTCAAATTATTCTACTGCTTAGTATGATGCATAGACAAACTGAGGCAAGTTAAAGCGTGCCTTCCACATATAGGGATATGTTGTTACCAGTATTCTACCACACCCTTATAACCAGGAGTTACAGTCCTATTCATAGCTACAGGATACTATTCCTGTACCTGTGGAAATAACAGTGATGACAAATCCCCCAGTAAAACCCATCTGACATTACAGCTTAAGAATGGGATATTTACTGAAAACAAAGCTGCTGAGGATGTAAGGTTTGCAAACAAGCAAGCTGCTGAAAAGTACAGTCTCCATTAAGACAAGTTTTTACTATTCAGCATGAAAACAAGACAAGATATGGTAAAAATAATCCCTAAAACCAGATTTTGCTTTTAGAAAATTCAAACTATGACATCACATGTACTTTTTTTTCACTTCTTCTACCTCTATTTCTAGCTAAGTACCAATTGCTCATGTAACTTAGTTAAATAGAGATCTTGATAGTGAAATGCAGTTCTACTACAGAGTGAAAAAGCTGAACCAGGAAATTTAGTGTGTACAGATGATTACAATACAAACAATTCAAAGTACTCCAAATATTAATATTATGTTTTAGGTTGAACAATCTGGTTTCATTCTCTGCTCAAGCTGGATCACATGCTCAGCACCATGTCTAGCAAGCTTTTGAATATCTCCAAGGATGGAGAGTCTACCACCTCTCTGGATAACCTGTGCCAGTGTTTGGTCATCCTCATGGTAAGGAAGTTTTTCCTTGTATTCAGACAGAACCTCCAGTGAATAGAAAAGCAGTGATTTGGTACTATGTTTGCTTAAATTGATTTGAATTATTTGCTCCTAAAATAAAAAAAAGACGCTGTAAGTTTAGTTAATTTACAAATTACCAAGTATTGGGAATTTTTCCCCAGGTGATCCAAGCATGATTGCCAGAGCAGATGATAATCTATGCATATGGTATTCACAAGAGCTTCCTTTCCTGTGTTCTACAAACTTGAAATCTAATTAACTATACACAATACAAAGTTTACTTAACATTTATTTGAAATAGAGCTGATCTTTCCTTCAGTAATATTTCTTTCTGGTAAAATTCCCAAACCAATCTCAGACTACCCCATTACATCCACACATTAAATTGTAAGAGTCCATAACTAAACCAGCTTGTAATGGCTCACCTGGCACATGAACAACCAAAGTCCGATCACAAACAGTAGCATTGAGTAAAATTCATAAGCACTACAATTGTTTTAGCAGATGTCAGGCTTTTCTTCTGTAATTACTAGAACTGTGCAGAAAGTAGCACACATTATTCTAGGATGGATCTTCCCTTCACTTTTTCATTTGTTATAGCTACACATGCTATTTAAGTTCCACATTTGCTTAAAGAGAATAATAAAAAAAAAATGCATGCCATTTTTTTTAGCCCCACACAGGCAACTGAAGAAGAGTGAGGTGTAATGAGAAGAAAATTTATCTTGATCTTTTCACATTTTCAGAAAAGTAGATAAGCAGATGAAGGTTCTTAGAATATTATTTAAGCTCGTCCCTACTATTTAAAAAGAAAAATGAGATCTTGATCTTCTACAGGAGCTTTTAGAGTTGCGGCATACTTTATTGACACAAAACAAAGAACTCCTAGAAAATTAAGTATAGTTCAAGCATGCTCAGCAAAGTTATAGGATGGAGAAAAGTAAAGGTGAGATAAAATGTAGTTACCTTGTGAACAGTGATGGCTGGCAGCTTTGCAGACTGAAATATAGCAAGCAAGATAGCAGCAAGAGGTTTTCCATTGGCTCCACCAAAAAAATGCTTCACTAACTCCAGTAATGTGAATGAACAATTTGGAATATGTGTTACTTGCTTAAGAGTCATTATGTCTCCAAGAGAAATGCTATCCACTAGAAAATTCATTCTAGTAAGAAGACATCAGCCTGTGCTTAATATCTCTATAACTGTATTTCACAGGATAATTTCCATATTTCAAGGGCACCTATTCCATATCCAATAATCCTGATTAGGAGAACTGAAGTTATTTGAAACTCTGGTACAAAAGAAATCCCAGCCTATTAATTACATGAAAAATGACCTTGGTATTACTGATATATTCACTCCCCTCTGTGACATTCAGATAAAGTTGACTGCACTGTATACCAAGCACCATGGTACTCTGAAGTGTAGAGTCATAAATCTGTACCTGTTTATGCATTTACTGACTCATATGCTGGACAAAACCAAGTGCTTATTACTTCTAACATAGCTATGCATAAACATACTCTGATGAGAATGCATTTATGGTAGACTGCATCTAGTTAAGGAGAAGCCCCAAAGGAGAAACAAAAGATTGCCAAAAATCATCCTGACTGTTCTTGTGGTCAACACTTAACAGCATCCTGTTCATACAATATATTCCCTTATAAATAATTCTGATCACCAGTAAAAAGAAGTATTTTGCATGAAAAATGTTAAAACCATTCTACAGAAAACAAAAAACTCACAAAATTATGTTCCAAGAATATAATTATATAGGTTGTTTTTAAATCTATATTAAAAAGTTATCAGTCCCCACTGAATTCCTCAAAAACAGAGAAAGAAGCAACTTGAGAAAAGGCAAGAACAAGGCGTACCTCTGGTAAGGCAGTTAGAAAGGTATCAGATCTAGAAAACAACTACGACCTTACTAGACATAGCAGGCAGTACAAAATTCTGAGAAGGCATAGCAGTGTCTAGGTATGTTTTTCTTGGAGGAGACTATATTAAAGAAAGCTCTCATTTTAAGATGGCACATTTACAATGGCTACTTCAGAGAAGGTGAGTAGCATCAACATATTTAGCAGAAAACCCACAAAACCCAAATAAGATAATATATGAAAACTGTCAAACATATGCATGGGTGAATTATTTCTTTAGGTGAACTCGTAATAGGGCTCGAAAGGGCAGGATGAAAATACAAATACCCTACTAGTCTAAAAATCTGTCTCTGCTAATATGATTTTTTTTATTGAAACACTCTGTGTTCAATATCACTGTGATCCCTTTCTAATTCTCTTTAGCATGCAAAACAAAAGGAATGCTTTCAGTGCAGCTTTCTAGCTTAAGGTCTAAAATCAACAAGTTGCAAAATGGTATCACCTACAAGTGGGCCAAGTATACGAACGATTTATTAAAATTCTACTGAAATTAGCAGAGATACCTTCTGACTCAGTAGATCTCCATCAAGCATACAGGTATTACATAGTTATTGACATTAGACATGTCATTCCTTTGAGTAATTGTCTGTTTTTAAAAGATTAACTATAAGGCCTAGATGATAAATTTTAGAGCAATAAACTAACAGGGGTTTCATATGTGTATGTAGGTTTACAGTCTTAAAGAGAAGAGACTGAGAATATCATGCCTACATTTCTATCAGTTTAATGTTGGAAAGCAGGCTGTGGGAAGCACTAGCCTCTTATGACAGGATTTAGGAAACATCTTAGATTAGAAAGACCTCCTTAGTCTTCCAGTCTTCACCTTAATTTGTTTTAGCACTATACCACATAGTGTTTGCAACAAACTAATTAAAATTCACCTTAAACCACATATGCTTTTTCCCTTATTATTCCAAAATTCCTTAAATATATAAATATTTATATAAATATAAATATGCCTTAATATTACAAAATAAGTAAGGACACATAAAAGAGGATCACAGAGTAACAGAATCACTAGGTTGTAAAAGACCCACAGGATCATTGAGTCCAACCATTCCTATCAAACACTAAACCATACCCCTCAGCACCTTATCCACCTATCTTTTAAACACCTCCAGGGAAGGTGACGCAACCACCTCCCTGGGCAGCCTCTTCCAGTGCCCAGTGACCCTTTCTGTGAAATTTTTTTTTCTGATGTCCAGCCTGAACCTCCCCTGGTGGAGCTTAAGGACATTCATCCTTGTCCTGTCCCCTGTCACTTGGGAGAAGAGGCCAGCTCCCTCTTCAGAAATAAGGTCTCCCCTCAGCTTCCTCTTCTCAAGGCGAAACAACCCCAGTTCCCTCAGCTGCTCCTCGTAAGACTTGTTCTCCAGCCCCTTCACCAGCTTTGTCGCTCTTCTCTGGACACAAAGCAACATAACTGAATGAAATAAAATCATGGCAAACACATAAATGAGTACAACTAACTCCACCCCTTCCGATATATATAAATAATATGAACATTTACAGTAGATTTGGACTCACAGCCTACTCTCCATATGCATGCATACACATGCATACACACACACACGCGCACACACACACAAACACATACATGCAGATTGTATACATATAGTGGTAAAGTAGAGCTATCTTTTTTGACTATCTGAAACAATCTCAATGCAGGATCCAACTTTGTATCCTATGTCCTACTTCCAAATATAACCCTTACATCTGTTTTCTGGTTCTCCTTTGGTATTTTAAGGATATATTCTGCATCTTAAGAATAAAAGTTTCAGTTACATAAATTTGTACCTTTTCTTATGTGGGTATGAATATTTTTTCCTGTATTCTACTTCTTTAATTTGCCTGGAGCCTATTGGTGTTTTACTGTTGCTATATGGTATGTTGCTACATGCTATATGTTGCTTTGTCTTGCTGTCTCTTAGTGTTGTGATTATTCTTTTGTTTCTTTGCCCTCCAGTTCTTCTCTTCCACATAGGTTCTTGGATGATATTAAAGAATACTGCAACTTTTGCATCCCTTTACATTTAATTTTTCATTTTTTTCTTACCAATAACCAGTAACATATTTTCCTACTCTCTGTCATTAAAAACAGTAAGAGGTCCCTTCCTCTTTCTTTCTCTTGCCTTTCCTCTTTTACAGTCTCAGATGCAAATTCCTCTTCTTTCTTCTTTGAATTTGCTAGCTGTTACTCTTTGCTTTTTTAAGGCTTCTAAGGTCAGGCAAAATCAGTAAATATTTCTTATATCTTCAGTGATAACACTTCTGCCTGTTTGTATCACAGAAAACCTGTAATTCAGTGTCTAAACTTTAAGCTACAACCAAACTAGGCATGATCAAAATTGCTTCCAGAGAGAGAAGACTTGTTGCTACTTCCTCAAGGGCCAAGCCCTGACACCTGCAGCTCAGAAATTACTGGGCTAATTAATTAAAAATATCTGCATATGCATGGCCACCAATGTTTCAGCAGTAAGAATGTACAACACTAATAATAATAAACAGACAAATAAAATCATCCAACAAAATGTTGTAGCACTGCAGAGTAGCTTGTAAGCTATCGTAGCAGCCACTTGGGAAGCAAAGGTTTGGATGAGGATTTTTTTACTCACTGGCCTTGTTCTCTGCATGTATACTGTAAGCAGGGAAATCAAAGCTTAACATCAGAGTTTAGTTACAATGCATTCTTATCACTATCTTATTTCTGCATTATACAGAAATTATACAAAAATAAAAACAACCAAAGCACATTCCTTTCTTCTTGCTGTACTTGTAAGATATAAGTCTAGCAACTGTTAGGTAGTTTTGTTCCTTGCCCTACAGTAAATTACAACCTCCTCCGGCTGCTGAGTTACCTGGTCTTTGCAGTGTGGATGATGATTCTCTGCTATTATAACACAAAATGGAGGGAAGCACTGACAGAAATCTTAGTAAGTGCAATTTTTTTTCAACAAAGTTTTTGGCATTTGTTAGTACGGCTGAAAACAGACAGAAATGGGATTTTTCCAGTGTTGCAGAGTGAAGTAGTAAATTTCTGAGATGCCAAAAAACTTAAAAATTACAATTTCAGCAAACACATGGGGAGACAGGCTAAGTTTCTGAGCCACTTAGAAAATGCAGTTATTATACTCTATTAGAATAACCATTCATTCACTGTCCAATAATGTCAGTCTTTTTTTTTTTGCAGCATCCACAAGCCAGTATCACACAGGTTTATACAGGCAGTTGTGGGAAGGAAATGCAGAAGCAAGATCAGTTTAGTTCCCCTGACGTTGTCATTAGGCAGCAGAAGAAATGAAAACTGAAAGCTTTAGCCTTAAGTATTTCTTTAAATTACAAAGAATGTGGATCGGTTTTCTTGTTGATGCATTGTTTCCTACTAATTGTGAATTCAGTAAGAAATGCTTATGTAACATTAATTAAACATACATTTTTGAAAATAAACTCAATGTGTAAGACGCAGGATATGAACATTTTGAAATGTCTCTGAAAGGAATATCTGGTAGTTCAATTACTATGATAAAATTTGCATGTGCACATAGAACAATTCACTTGAATGAGGTGAAGTTTTCTTTAAATACATTCTAGTATTTAGAAGAGAAATATACTAAAAGGTTTTCTTATATTTATTACCTCAATCTAGCCCTAAAAGAAGTCTTATGAGGCAAAACTGTAGCTAGAATATACTACAGATTTTCTTCATAGGTGTGTTCCATCCTTCTGATCATCTCCATGGCCATACTCCGGACCTGGTCCAATAAGTCCATGTCTTCCTTGTACTGAGGACCCAAGAGCTGGATGCAGTACTCCAGGTGGGGCATCACCAGAGCAGAGGGGTAGAATAACCTCCCTTGACCTGCTGGCCTTATTTCTTTTGATATGGTTGGGGCTGCAAACATACACTGCTGGATCACATCTGTTGCTAGCTTCCCCTCCATCAGTACCCCCAAGCCCTTCTTGGCAGGGCTTCTCTCAGTCTCTTCCCCTCCACCCAGCCTGTATTGATACGGGGGGGATTATCCTAACCCTAGTGCAGGACCTTGTACTTGGCCTTGGTGTACCTCATGGAGTTCACGCGGCTCCATTTCTAAAGCTTATCAAGATCCCTCTGAATGGCATCCTGTTCCTCAGGTTTGTTAACCGCGCCACTCAGCTTGGTGTCACTCAGCCTAGTTTTCTTCAGGCAAATGTGTTAGCCATTGTTTGTCACTGCATATGGTATATAAATACCTTCCTTTTATGTATGTTGTATACATTTTGCTAACCTTTCATCAAAGCATCATGGTCTATGTTGAATGTAAGTGTGTTATTTGGTAGATGTTCTAGGTTGCTGTCTAGTTTAAAGTCTTGTTTTCCCCAATGGATTCTCATTGCTTTATTTTTTCCTTTGTTGGCTGTTTTCTTGTGAAGGTTTCATCATACTACAAGATCACTGTGGCAGATGACTAATTTGCATCTTCTCTGAACTAAATATTTTATTATAATCCCTTCTAATAACAGCAAAAAGCAAAGAAAGGAAACTGAAAAATTAGTAGATTGAAACTGCAATCCCTTGAACTAAACTCTCAACTGTTTCAATGAAAAGAAGAATTACTTTGTCATTTCTGCACCTGCTTTCATCTGCACTCTGGGGTTCGTCCTGCCGTGAACACCCTAAAGGCTATTTCTCCTCTGAGTACATAGATCTCATTTTAAGCTGCCATCTTATACACTTAACATTCTGCACACTTGAGTGCACTTGTCATTTCCTTTTTGCAGCAGCTACAAATAATGCTAAGAGAATGTCTTGATGCCTTATCCACACATATGCAATGGAATCAGCAGGTTTTACAAAATATATGTCAGCATACCATTTGGAATTTTCACTCTGCTTTCTTTTGGAAAAGCAAGCGCTGCTACAAAGGATTTTCTCTAGACAAAGTAGTATTCAATTATTCAAATTACTTCAGGCTGTAATAGTGGTACTAAACATTGTTCACTTTATTAAAATGCTGTTGAATGCTGTCTTAAATAAACATATTTTAATTCACTGTTTAGACAAAGATTTGTGAATCATTTGTTTACAAAGGAAAGAAGTAGTTCTCCAAGTTATCAATATTTGCAAAGTAAACAAGCAGATACATCTAATTTATTAAAACCAAGGAAAAAATTTACATAGCTTGCTAAACTGATAAATTTTTACTTGAATATAAACAACTCTGTTGTAATCCAGACTGCACATTGTATAAAGTAATCAGATGTTAATGATTAATGTAAAACAAACAGAAAACATCAAACAAAAGAAAACAAAATGGGAAAAAAAACCAACAAAAAAAGGAACTCTGCTATTGTTTTGAAACCGTACAATGTAAAAGCGCAGAACAAGTTGCTTGCTATGGATAAACTGAACACAGAATCATTTATAAGACTTGTTCAGAACCAGTGTTTTCTGTAGGGGAGAAGAGAATGGAATCACTTCACAGTGTATATTTACTGAGAAGAGGAGAAGAAAAGAAATTTTAAATTTAAGAATGAAGTCCTTGGTCCTACACCCTGCCTAAAATCCAATTGCTCTGTACCTGAAACAACATCTCTCACACCTCTTATAACATAGACTGGTTTGTGTTGGAAGGGACTTTAAAGATCATTTAGTTAAAATCTGCCTGTCATGAAGGGGGATGAAGCTGCTAAGCTGCTCCAAGCCCCATCCAACCTGGCCTTGAACACTTCCAGGGAAGGGGCACCCACGGCTTTCCTGGGCAACCTCTTCCAGTGCCTCACCACCCTCACTGTGAAGAATTTCCTCCAAATGTCTAGGCTAAATCTTCCCTCCTCCAATTTAAAGCCATTTCCCCCAGTACTATCACTACATGACTTTGTAAAAAGTCTGTCCCTATCTTTTTTGTAAGTCCCCTTCAGGTACTGAAAGGCTACTATAAGGTCTCCTTGGAGCCTTCTCTTCTCCAGGCTGAACAACCACAACTCTTTCAGCCTGTCCTCATATGGGAGGTGCTCCGTCCCTCTGATCATCCTTGTAGCCCTCCTCTGGACTCATTCCAACAGCTTCATATCCTTATTATGTTGAGGATTCTAGAACTGGACTCAACATGCTAGACAAGTTCTCACAAGAGTGGAGTAGAGGGGCAGAATCACCTCCCTCAGCCTGCTGGCCACAGTTCTTTTGATGCAGTCCAGGATATGGTTGACATTCTGGGCTGTGAGCACGCATTGCCAGCTCATGTTGAGCATCTAATCGATTAGCACCCCCAAGTCCTTCTCCTCAGGGCTGCCCTCAATCACGTTATTACCCATCCTGTATCAAAACTGCAGATTACAACAACCCAGAAGTAGGACCTTGCGCTTGGCCTTGTTGAACCTCATGAGGTTCACACAGGCCCACTTCTCCAGCTTGTCCAGGTCCCTCTGGATGACATCCCATCCTTCCAGTATGGCAACTACACCACTCAGCCTTGTGCCATCTGCAAACTTGCTGAGGGTGCACTTGATCTCCCTGTCCATATAATTGATGAAGATATTAAGCAGCATTGGTCACAATACGGACCTCCAAGGGACACCACCTGTCACGGATCTCCATCTGGACATCGAGCCACTAACCACTACTCTTAGAATGCAACCATCCAACCAATTTCTTATCCACCGAACAGTCCACTCATCAGATCCATATCTTTCCAATTCAGAGAGAAGGATGTTGTGGGGGTCCGTATCAAAGGCTTTACAGAAGTCCAGATAGATGACATCCATTGCTTTTCCCACATCCACTGCTGTGGTTATCCCATCATAAAAAGTCACCAGATGGTGACCATCTTGTTGTCCATTGACCCAGGAGGGTTGAGAAGAGTGATTATCAATGAAGACTGAGGAAAAAATGCTGCTGAATACCTCAGCCTTCTCATCTGCTGATACGAGGTGACCATTTTCATTCACCAGTTGGGATACACTTTCTTTAGCTTTCTTTTTCTCATTGACATACCTATATAAGCCTTATATAAGCCATATATATAAGCCTATATAAGCCTAACCTTCTTGTTAGTCTTCACTTCACTTGTCTAGTTAGTTCCATCTGCGCCCTCGCCTTCCTGACCCCATCCCTACATAAGCAGGTAGTGTCCCTATACTCTTCCCAGGTTCCCTGTCCCTGTTTGCACTGCCTGTGCAGTTCCCTCTTGCTCTTCAGTTTGACCAGCAGGTCTCAACTCAGCCACGCTGACCTCTTTCCTTCCCTGCCTGATTTCCCGCATTTGGGGACTGAGAGCTCTAGCACTTTATGGAAAGCATTCTTAAATATTTGCCAGCTCTGTTCTGCTCCCTTGCCCCTCAGGACCATATCCCAGGGGGCTCCTACTGACTAACTCCTTGAAGAGCTGGAAGTTTACTTTCCTATATTCCTCATCTGTTCCATATCTCTCAGGACTTTGAGCTCAACAAATGCATGATCATTGCAGCCCAGGCTGCCTCCGTTCTTGCCATCGCTGATGAGCTCCCTTGCATTGGTGATCATCAAGTCCAGTGTTGCATCCCCTTCAGTAGGGATGTCTATTACCTGGGTTAAGAAATTTTCTTCCATGTACTCTAGGAGTCTCCTGTATTGCCTACAGCTTGCTGGTGTTACGTTTCCAGCAGATGCCAGGGTGGTTGAAGTCCTCCGGTAGGACGGGAGCTTGTGAGCTTTAACCCTCCTGTAACTGGAAGACGAAAGCTTCCTTGGTGGGCTCTCATTGATCAGGTGGACTGTAGTATACACAAACCATAATGTTCCTTTTGTGCTTCAGTCTTTTATTCTGACCCATAAACATTTTATCTGTTTGTGGCTATTCTTCAAAGACAGATCTTCACACTCTATTCATTTTCTGATACCAGAAGGCAATGCCTCCACCCCTCCTTACCAGTCTGTTGCTTCTTAAAAGCCTGTAGCCATGAATAACCACACTCCAGTCATGCGATTCGTCCCACCAAGTTTGAGCAATGGCAACCAGATCATTGATTTCTAGCAGCACATTAGCTTCCAGATCCTCCTGTTCGTTGCCCAGTCTGTGTGAGTTTCTATAGAGGCACTTCAGCTGGGTCGTTTGCCACATCAGCTTCTTAGTGGAATAACCCCATTTTCCTTTAGGGTGTTCTGTGTTCATCTTGAGATATCATACATTCTTATACAAAATTCAAATTATAAACGTGTTTTTCAGTGCTGAAGTTCAAATAAGGCAGTGGAAAGCCCTGTATTAAAGTAAATTATGCATTCTCTAAATAACTTGTTAAGGTACAAGATTTTACTTTTTTTTACATCTTTACTAGGACATGGCTAGGGACTTGCCTTCTGATGTCAACCAGCCTCTGCTGAATGTGTGTAACGGACACAAAAAGACATAGTAGTTTTAATCTAATGTTATGCCCAGTCAAATAGGCTTTTGTAATCCAAAAGAAAAACAGTCTGTGGTTTGAATGGGGTTTTAAAAATATACCTCCCATAGATTACATTTGTTTGCACAAAAAAATGATCTTCTGGTGGAAACCAAGACTCTTTGGTGTCTCAGTATTCCATTTCCCCAGAAGATGACATTCTCACCAGCATAAAGAACAGTGAAGGCCAATAACATTTCACATATAAGAAAGTAGCGGACACTGCCTCCTCAGCCCAAAGGAATAAAAGAGCATCATATTTCGAAGTTTTATTCTGCAGACTTCAATCTATCAGAGGTTTAATGGTCTAATCTTTTTAATAACAATAAAAAATATATTTAAATACATATTTAAAAATTGCAACAGCTCACTTTGAGAAGTTCCAAAACACAGCAGAACTGAATAGTAAAAATCACATTGTAAAGTATTATTTCTATTACATTAACATTAATAGTAAAAGTCATTTAATAATGATTTAAATAATGTCATAATTGAAATAGTATAGTTTTGACCTCAGTAATATTAAAATAATAAATTTCAGTTAATCATCCTATCTACACTTTTTATATGGTTTAAGGTATAAGGATACTAGTTCTACTTATAACAACAATAAAAATTCTATACTCATACAAACATTGTAGTTTCCATTACTTTTCTTTTATGTAAGGTTTCCATGATCAAATTTTGATTATTTCACCTGACCAGGATTACTAGGTAGATTTAATATGTGTAGCCAATAAGAAAAAATGTTGTTCAAGATCAAGTACCTAGAACCCCTGCAATTGTTTGCTGATTTTATCAACAGACACAACAGTATTGTGAAATAAATGAGTGATAAAGGTCTCTCCCATAATAAGTAAAAGAGGAACAGACTCTCACAGTGCAAACTAATAGTGACATTCTGCAAATATATCTATGTGGGCAAGTTCCTCTAAAGTAGTCTAAAAATACAAATAAGCATTATACAATCTTATTATAAGACAGTCTTTCAACACAGACACAAAAGGATTATCGGGGAAACCAATGTTTCTCATTTTCATTTGTTAACTCTATGACTATTCGGGTACAAATACATATCTTAATTTCAATCTTATTTATAAACTCCTGCGTAAGAATTTTAAAAATAAATATTAAAAATATTTGTTAATCTCAAATGCAATAAACCAATAAAGTTTATTTCATCCTCATAGAAGATTTTTTTGCGCAGACAAAGAAATGTTGCTATTTCTCAAGACTCAGCATCTTTAGAAAATGATTAATAATAACATATGCTCTTAATCATTGCCACAAAAGTTGTAGATACATGAAATTTTACCCTGAGAAGTCTGCCCTCCATAAACACACTTAATACATGGATATGGTCTTCTGTATGCTTACACTCAGCCATCTGCTGTGTGGGCACTGTTCCCATTCATGAGTTGATTGGAAACTTTTGTTTGAGTGTTCATGACAAGCAATAAGAACAATAAGCCAAGGCTTTCCCCTTCTACCAATATCCCTCTTTTTTAGCTGTTTATAAACTACTGACACAAATATTTTGGTTAGTAAACTGGGAAAGTATGTTTCAGGAAGTAGTATCTGAAAAGAAGAAAAATATGTAATGAGAAAGAAAAGTCCTGCTACCAGTAATTTTTGTTTTAGCGAGCACGGTAGGGAATAACAATAACCACGTTTTGTGAGAAGAGATATAAATAAGAGAGTATCAGTATGATAAGGCACTCTCTGCAAGTAGAATTCTGTGACAGAAAATAGCATTAGAAAACAAAGTTTATTCTAGAGACAAGGGATATTCTCCAGAGAAAATACCTGAGTCTCGATGTTTTCATAAATACATTTACTATTCTGAATTCCTTCACATATGTGTAGTCAACCTGAGATCAGTAAACAGATTCACAAACGTATTAGAAATGTAGGGTCTCAAATAAACTAAATTTGAGGAAACCAAAATAAACAAGAATCTGTTTGGGAACTTTTTGGTTACAATGTCCACAAACTAATAGGTCTGAATTCACCACTGAAATTTCACAGAGAGAAGGTATATTTTCACTGAGCATATGGCAAAGAATAAAGTTTGCAATGTGAGGAATGTACCCTTCCTCCTTATACATAAAATTTCTATTACATCAATGCAGTGAGATTAATTCTGTAAAAGTACGATTCTAATGAATGTCCTGAACGGGTTCCACGGCTTCTGTTGTGACATCTTTAAAACAAAAAACAATGAACTGAATTAGTTTAACTGTGATTATCTTGGGGCGGGGGGAGAAGGAGTCTTCTCTTCTTTGAAAGAAAGCAAAGATAAATTAAACTAACTCTTGATAATAAATGTGTACATAACTGAGGGAAAATTAAATTATAATGGCATGACACTGGCTAGGAAAAACATGAATAAAATCAGTAAAATATTTTTAGGGGAATCCGCTATGCAACCATTATCTGCTGATTCACCATTTTCATTACCTAAAAATTCACTCTGCCATTCAATACAGATCCTACTTTGCTGCATTTTACGTTCAAAAGCCAAGCTACTTAATTCTCAGGCTGCTGAGGAATAAACCATTACTAATGTTAATACTGTGACAGCTTATATAAATCACTTTTTGCTCCTGGGAGTCAAAACAGGAGCTCATTAGGTCTGGAGCACATCAGTATTTATCAAATGACTTTACACCACATGGCACCTTCTGAAGTGAACTACATTGATACAAATGGGAAACAAAAGGCTATCATTCTAATTTAGTACTGCTTGACTCTCGCTTGCTGTGGCATAAATGTCAAAACAAGAGTAAGATAGTAGAGATCCCAGTCTTTAAAATTCATGTTTGCATTTTGGCTAGTAGTAAAAATGGAAGCATGTGGAAGCATTTCATACAGAGCGAGGACATGGAAGTAGGGTGGGCTTGCCTTAAATGGCTTGCAGAGGAAAACTAAAAGGACCACTGATTTTGTGTGGTAATCCTTTTAAAATAATATATGATAAATAGTGTCGAAGAGCCACGTACTCACATTTGTTACTATCTCAAGTCCTACTGCTCAGGGTCAACATATTACCATAAAGTATCTCTTAAAGTAAGCTACTAAGAACAGGTGAAAAAAGCAATTCTAATATGCATTTGGAAGAAACTAAGTATAGAGGGCTAATGAAAATTCACTTTTTCAAAATAGGTCACAGCCTTAAAATTGTACGCTACCTTCGAAAGGCAATCTCCGCAGAGAAAAAGAATCTAGATTCTGAAGAAAGGCAGGTATCCAGTGAGTTGTCCAAGAGGACTCAATTAGGAAATCTTCACACACAATGGCTTGATATGCAACCTGGATTGAGTATCTCTCTTTGTAAATCTCATTGAGTTTCAAAATATTACGTGTAAGGTAAACAAATGTAACGGAAAAGCATATCAATATAATGAAATATCCTGTTACTTCTGTCCATTTGTTCTCTGTCCCATAACTAAACACTCAGTTTCTGACAACAAAAAAACCCAGAAAATTACACTAGACACATGTCGTAATTACAGTCCACAGAGCAAAGGCAGATTATTTCTTCAATATTTCAGCCAGTATAATACGTAGGACAGTGCCAATTTACTTCATGAAATTATAACATCTTTAATACTTATATGTACGTGACTAACCATTTATTGTTTTCTTCTCACAATATTTAGATAAGGTTAAGAACATACTGCAGTTAGTATTCTAAACCAAAATATCTCAAAAAAATTTCAGCAATAATCATAACTAAATACAATTCAAGAGTCCATCAAAGGATACTTAATTGTCTTTGAATAGTGAGTTAATCATAAAAACTTCACAAAGAATCATAGAAGTTGGAAAAGATCTCCAGGATCATCAAATGCAGCCATCAGCCCAACACCATCATGCTTATTAAACCATGTCCCAAAGTGTGATGTCTACATGTTTTTTTGAGCACCTCTGGGGATGACGACTCCACCTGCTCCAGTGCTTCACAACTTTTTCAGCCAATATTTTTTTTCCTAATATCCAATCTAAGCCTCTGGTGCAGCTTGAGGTCATTTTCTCTTGTCCTAGCTAGTCACTTGGGAAAAGAGACCAACACTGTAACCTCCTGTAGAGAGTGATGTCTCACCACAGTCTTCTCTTCTCCAGGCTAAACAATCCCAGTTCCCTCAGTCACTCCTTACAAGACTTGTGCTGTAGACCCTTCACTTTCCGTGTTGCCCTTCTCTTGACAAGGTCCAGCACCTCAACGTCTTTCTTGTAGTGAGGCACCCAAAACTGAACACAGAAATCGAGGTGCAACCTCACCAGTGCTTAGTATAGGGGGGCAATCACTTCCCTGGTGTGTCACATCATTTTGGATACAAGCCAGGATGCTGTTGGCCTTCTTGGTCACCTGGGCACACTACTGGCTCATGTTCAGCCAGCTGTTGACCAATACCCACGGGTCCTTTTCTGCCAGGCAGCTTTCCAGCCACACTTCCCCAAGTCTGTAGCATTGTATGGGGTTGTTGTGACCAAAGTGCAGGACCTGCAATTTAGCCTCATTATGCCTCATACAACTGACCTCACCCATCTATCCAGCCTGTTGAGATCCTTCTGCAGAGTCTTCCTATCCTTGAACAGATTGACACTCCTGACCAGTTTGGTTTCATCTGCAAGCTTACTGAGGGTTCACTCAATCCCGTCATCCAGATCATTCATAAAGACACTAAACTAGACTGGCCCGAGCAGTGAGCCCTGGGGAACACCACTTGTTACTGTGATGATGTGAGTGAAAGCATCCCTGCAGAGAAGGACTTGGGGGTGCTGACTGATGAGAAGCATGACTTCAGCCAGCAATGTGCCAGAAAGCCAACGATATCCTGGGCTGCATCAAAAGACGTAAAAGATTAAGGGAGGTAATTCTGCCTCTCTATTCTGCTCATGTGAGACCTCACCTGGAGTGTTATGTCTAGGCCTGCCATTGTCAGCATAAGAAGGATATGAAATTGTTGGAACGCGTCCAGAGGGGTGCTACAGAGACAATCAGAGGGCTGGAACACCTGTGCTATGAGGGCAGTCTCAGAGCTGTGGTTGTTCATTCCTGGAAAAGAGAAGACTCTGAGGACATCTTATAGTGACCTTCCAGTACCTGAAGGGGACCTACAAGAAAGCCTGAGAGGGAATTTTTGCAGACATGTAGTGACAGGGCTACGGGGAATGACTTCAAATTGGAGGGGGGAAGATTTATACTAGACATTAGGAGGAAATTCTTTGCAATGAGGGTGGTGAAGCACTGGAAGAGGTTGCCCCAGAAAGCTGTGGGTGCCCCTTCCCTGGAAGTGTTCAAGGCCAGGTTAGATGGGGCCTTGAGCAGCTTCATCTAGTGGGAGGTGTCCCTTCACATCGCAGGGAGGTTAGAATTAGATGATCCTTAAGGTCCTTCCAACTGAAACCATTCTATGATTCTGTGTTTTGATAGTAGGTCAGTGACTTGAGCAGTCAGTTAAAATGTGAGGAACCTGGCTCAATCCTATTCTTCTCTTCTGACTCCTCCTGATGTCCCAGGAGACTCACCCTTGGATCAGCAGTTGCACCTTGAAACAGGAGGGGAAATCACAGCCCCTGTCCAACTGAAATTCTATTAAATTCTGCCCAGAACATATTTACAGGGTGAGGGAGAGCATGAAAGAGCAAGGGCGTAATGTATACTGACTTATACTCTTGGGTAATAAACTGAATTTCACCTTAATGTGAATTTTTTTTAAAAACTTGTTTATCAGGTTATTATTGGAAGGTGAGAGGAAAAGGGACAGACAACCTTAGTAACTTAAAGAAAAACACTGTAACATATCTTGTACCTTATTCACCTACTTCGCTGCTCTGATTTCCTAAAAGTTGTAATTTCTCTGATTGTTGACATTTGCACAGTCCATGTGTAGACTCCTGGAGCACACAATGATGACAGACTTATTTTAACGAGATTTCAGATACACTTACCTGTGATTTGTACACACATACGCATAAAAAAAAACCCCAGAACACCATGCATGAAAAAAGTGCAGAGAAAAAACTTCATATTCTTCTTCTCTTGAGTATGCATTCTAACAGTAGCACTGAATTTTTAACCTGACAGTAAAATATCAAGAAAAATACTTGCTGCCCTCTTAGCAAAAAGACAATATAGTTACTATCCTTTAACAAGCACACAGATTCTTGCTACTGCATTTCTAACAACTGTTTAGAAGTATAGAGTATTCTTCACAGTCCTGTAGGAATACACAGTTCTATACAGGATTTTTTTACAGTGAAAACAGAAGGAATATTTTAAATAATCAAAGGGAAACTTCTTCTGAAATACAACACTCTCCCACTCCCAAGACATATTACAAATCAATATTCATTCTGTGTGTTTTTCTTAGCACATCCTCTGCACAATGTTCAAACAGCTTTTAATGAATCTTGCACTTTATACATATTCACCATGGCTTTCTTTGTATTTGCAGAAAGGGCCACAAGAAAGAAAATTATAGCAGACAAATATATAAGGTGTGTTAGGATGAGATAAGTTATTTTCCAAAAAGTAATTTCAGTTATTACTAACAGTCTGTGCCAATGTCGCTCTGTAGTCTTCAAAGAGTACTTGTAAGAGCAAAGACAATTTTTTCCCACTGTCAGCAACTGTAGTTGTGCAGAAATTAGCTGATATGAGCCAGTATAGAGATGAAAATAGTGTTTATACTGGGAGTGTAAAAGAGCATGAGATACACTGTTACCTAAATTAGTCAAATTAAATTTTCATCAGCCCTACTGATTATTAATCACCCACACCATTTATCTTCTTACTGAAACCAAAATATTCTCCTGTTCTCATAGACAGCATGTCTGCCTCAAATCCCTCTCCTCATACATCTATTTAGAACTGCATATCCTGCATTGAGATGTTTAAATCTAAACACACATGTCATGCTAAAATAAAGTGGAATGACATGCCAACAGCAAGAGTACAATCACAGAATCACAATGTTGTATTTATCCTTTTGATTGCCATTCACTCATTTCACATTAGATTTATGCAGGAAAAAAAACTCCAAGAATGAAATAAATGAAAAAATAAAATAAAATAAACCAGTCAAGCCTTCATCTAAACAACTCAACCTTAGTGGTCACATATAAAGTTCGCAACAGCTGAATAGTGCACCTTACGACTGGGAAATTTAATGAGGTTTTCATGGTTGGGTTTTTTTTGTTATTTACAAATAGTGAAAGAAAATTTCATTGTGTAATTTTATATATTTATATGCTTATAGATTATATAAATTAGCATTTTTAGTCCTTTTATAAATATATTATTTTATAAATAACTACAGGGCAAAATCCACAATACTTTATTATTTCCCAATATGATATTTAGGAAAGCGGTGAAACAGACCACAAGGATAAGAGATGGTATCTACCACGTTCTACAGAAGGAGTGATGTCCACAACCCAGAGCACTGGATCCAAATGTAGATGAGAAACTATGTACTGTAAAGACTACTTATTTTTTAACAAACTGAAAAAAGAAGTTAGCCAGGCGTACTTCTTGCAAGTTGAAATATGCTTTTACTAGCAACTTTTCTTTGTCAGCTCATTTGTTGAAGATATTTTATAAAATTGACTAATCGAGTCAGCATTGTGTGTAGACTTCACAGTCTATCATCAGAAAGAAACAGAACTGAAAATCTCCTCTGTCTGCATTACTTTTAAGTTACCTGGTTTTGCAGTCTGGACAGGAAAGAGTCGTCTTTTGTCATTGTTACGTGTATACATACACTTTTCTAATCTTTAATCACAAATCAGTCAATTAAATCTTGGCACATCGTGTTTCTGTGAAGCTCCCACATTCTTAAAGATACGCATTAATTTCTAAACATGTACCTCCACTTCATTTGTTTTCACATAAAACGAGGTGACAGTTGCTAATCTAGTTCTATATTACACTTCTGCGACAAGCTTAATTGAAAACCCATCTCACTCAATCAGCAAGAATCAGCAGCAGGGATAGTAAATTCTGCAGCTGGGCACTAGATTGAAGCTAGAAGGCGGTTGCCTGAGCAGGGGAAGCCCAGGAAACCCATGAGAGAGCAAGGGGCAGGTGACTGACTCTTAGAGTGACAGCTGCCATGTGGTGACTGACGAGGCAGGGGAGTGGGCAAACAATTGTGGGGTGCATCAGAAAAGTAGGGTGCCACAGTTTGTATGGGCAGTGAAGGTGAAGGGGCTGGAGAACAAGTCTTACGAGGAACGGCTGAGGGAACTGGAGAACAGGAGGCTGAAGGGTGACTGTCTACAATTACCTGAAAGGATGTTGTAGAGAGGAGGGTGTTGGTCTCTTCACCCAAGTGATAGGCAATAGGATGAGAGGGAAGGCCTCAAACTGCTCCAGGGAAGGTTTAGAATGGATGTTAGGAAAATTTCCTTCACTGAAAGAGTTATCAAGCACTAAAACTGGGTGCCCAGGCGATTGAGTCACCATCCATGGAGGTATTTAAAAGATGGGTAGATGAAGTGCTTAGGGATATGGTTTAGTAGTGGACAGTTACGGTTGGACTTGATCTCAAAGATCTTTCCCAACCTAGGGATCCTATGATTTCTATGATTCAATGATTTCATTCTTCCTTATAAATGGAGGTCTTTCAAACAAAATCGGTATAACATTTCTTACAATTATAATAACTCTTCTGATGTCATTAATAGGTTGGCGTAACAATAATTGCTGGCTTTGTCACTGCAAACTGTGATGCTTACTTTGGATAACATTTTTATTTAACCGTATTTGTGTCGTATATCATTTGAAAGTGAAAATTCGTGCTACTTATCATGCTAATTATTTTTTTTTTCACTGTTTATTCTATTTTAGACTATACTGTGAAATTTAAGATGGAATAAAAGCAAATTCAAGCATATTTGTTGAGTTCAGAAGGAGATGTAAAGCAGCAACACCTGCTGCTAGTATCAACCAAACACTTGCCCAGGTGACTGTCAAATATACAGCTCAATACTGGATCAAAAAATCTTCATAATGGAAATATATTGAAGATAACAAGTGTTGCGGCCATCTTTCTGCAATAGACAACAGCCATTATTGAAGCGGACACATATAAAACAACTTGAGGGGTTGCAGAATAACTAGACATTGACCATTTAACAGTTGACCAACATTTGTACAAAATTTGGAAATCAAAAAAGCTCAACTAATGAGTGCTACATGAGCTAAGTAAAACCAAAAAGAATCACCATTACTTAATCTGCTCTTCATTTCTTTTGCACAATAAATTGATCCATTAGATCATGCTGTGACACATGATGAAAAAGAGATTCTATATGACAACCAATTACTTTCTGCACAGTAGTTGGAAGAGACCCATCGGATCATCGAGTCCAACCATTCCTACCAAAATGACTTCACATCAAACCCCATAATAAAATCACAGCCGAGGGAGGCAAATCGAACTGCAGCACAGACCCCCTTTCTGGCTCCCTACCAAAGGCAGCTCCCGTGAGCTAATCCACGAAGTTGCCATTAACTTATTGTGAAACTAGAAAAAATATCCTCCCTGGTATCCAGTGACAGGACAGGCAAAAGGTTCAAAGCTGAATCAGGGGAAGTTTATACTGGGCATTAGGAAACAATTCTTTATCAACAAAGTGGTTAAACACTAAGACAGGCTTCCTAGAGAGGTGGTCTGTGCCTCAGACCTGCAAGTATTTAAGAGCAACTTGGACAATGCCCTTAACAATATAATTTAATTTATGATCAGCCCTGAGTTGGTCAAGCAGCAGGACTAGATGATTGCTGTAAGTCCCTTCCAAATGATCCATTCTATTCCAATCCATTCTATTCCTTTCCATTCCATCTTAAAAATATATGTATACATTTGGACTGCATTTGAAGGCGTAGAGGATTATAAAATCCCAAACAACCCAAATTAACTAATTGCTACAGCTACATCTTGGTTTAGATAACTCATATGATTAAAAAATTAATTTTTCTTTCTTTGATTTCTAGTATTTAATTTCTGCTTTATTTTTCAGAGTTTAAACCTAGCTTTGCTTTCCAAATTAAGGTTAGATAGTCTCTTCTTCTATGAGAGGTCACTGAATTAAACATTTTAATTTCACCATCCTCCCCATCAATACAATCAATTAAGATGTATTTTTGTTAGGTTTAAATTAATAAACAGCATTAAAAATGAGGTTATAAATCTTACTCTGTTATTTTCTAAGCTAAACAGTAATGAATGACATGATCAAGTTCAGCTATCAAATTCTAAAATAAATAATCTTGGCACTTGTTCCCTACAGAGGAATATATCTTTATTTTTTATATTGCTAAATGATGAATATAGATTGTATTATTTAACTGATTCATGAGAAAAGTCTTCCACTGCTAAAATTGTAATTTCTATTTCTTCAAGTGGCAAATAAATAAAAAAGAATTGCCAGTTTTCATGGACTGTGATTGTTAAGAATGGAAGAACATTTTGTAAATAGATGTAAATACATACTTTTGAGATCTTAAAAAATTGCAACTCAGACTTGTAACTGTTAAATAGCTTATTATTTTTGTTGTTGCTTTGGGTTTTTTGTTTTTTTTTACTGAAAAGTAAAATAACATCTATATATTCTAGAGGAAAAAATCTAAAACACTGGGATTTGATGAAAAGTGATCTAGATCTTGCATCAATTTGCTGATCTCCTTGAGCATCGTTTTTGAAGAGTTACATTTGTTTTCTGAGCAGAACTAGTAAGTAACATTCAAATGTTGCAGCTATCTTCTCCTAATTTTGCAGTTTGTTGGGCTTGCTTTTCCCTATAATTTCCCTAGTTCAAATCTTAAACTGCTTGCTTTCCTATCAGTTTTCTTCTTTGAGTTTAGAAACAATGTGAAAGAAAAAGAATGAAAAGAAATTATTATGCCAGACAGCAGATGTAACAAGACCACTGGAGCATCTTCTTTAAATGAGTGTGTAACTATTTTCCTAAAGGAATTAAAAAAACTAAAGATCATACTGGTATCAAGAACAAAGTCTTTAAATTAGTGAGAAAACCAAAACAAACAGGCTGATAATAACAGAACCTGTATGTTCAAGTACCATTTAACTGGATTTTCAAACTCTACTAATTGATTGCCAAATACAATTCTTGACCACCTCATTCTTTACTCTATAAGGCTAATGAAGTAATACAGGTCATTAAACCACACTCTGATAGATGCTGAGCACAATCACTAAGAAAATGCTCTTTTGTTTGTTTTTTTTGGCTAAAGTGTCAGACATTACAGAAACATGCATTTATAGAAACGAAATGGAAAACAATAAAGTAAAATTAAAAATTATTATCTACCTCAGACTACTTAAGCACGCCATTGGATTTGAATGAAAACTATGAAAATATAAGAAGCTACTTACCAGTTGATGACTAACAAAAAGCTCAGAAATATGTAGTCTGTCAGCCTCGGGAGTCTCCACTGAAGATATCAGAAGCCTGACAGTTCAGCAGCTTTCACTGAAACAGAACAACAAACTTTTGAATATGTTCAGATAATAACGTTTTTCTTTGCATGATACTCAATTAAACAAACAACAATGTAGGCATTGGACTGTCCTTTGCAAGAGTATATGAAGACATTAACACGTTTATCCGGACAAGTCAGTACTTCAGTAACGTAAGAACTTTTGTTTGCAAACAGCTGCTCAAAATCAAAACTTTACTTGGAATAACTAAATGTACAGCAATGGTATTTTCAAGGATTGTAACTAGCTTGGGAGTTTCTAATGATTTTATGTCTTTAGCTAAATTTAGGAAAATAAACTGATTTCAATACATTTTCATTTTAGAACAATAATTATTTTCTGCCATAGAAAAACAAGGGAGTATATATTCTGAAAGAAACTAGTAAGTAAACAAGAAAAATACTCAAAAAACAGCAAAAAGTTCTAGTCTTGACCTTGTACAAATTTAGAACCAGATCTGGTTCTGAGAATACTTCATCTATGTGCGTTAGTTCCTCACCAGTCATTCTCAGATATGTAGTACATTGAGTTTTTACTTTTAATAAGTATTGTCACCTAACTAATCTCAGAGTTTTACACAATCAGCTTTATTTTCTGTCACACTAGAAGAGTATGGCATATATGGAAGACTAATGAGTTAAAGGAAAGCATTTGAGAAAGACCACCACTCAACGTACCGTAAATTCTACCAGTAAAATATAGTTATATTTGAACTTCATTTGCAAAGATGGTTTGTTAGCTTTTTTAAATGCTCTCTTCACTTTAAACTACTCATGAATCATTCATGATAAGAAACATGAAAACCACGAGCAAGCCTAGACCTCTGTTCCACGCTCAGATAATTTGGGTTTTTTTGTCATATAAGATGTCATTTCCCAAGTCAAGAAACCTTCTTGCTTTTGACAGGAAATTCATCAGATATGCCACAATGTCTTTGAACAAGTGTTTGGGTCAAAGTATTAGCAGGAGTTGCAGAAATATGTCCAGTATTATGTAATTTTTACTGCTCTCCATTTGCTTCCTTGTAATTTAAACGGTAAGTAACACAGCTCTCTGGTCACCCCAGAGGAGCTATAAACAGGAACAGACTTTACTGAAAACAGTAACAAAAACCCCAGCACTAGAGGTGTTGCACTGTGTAGAAAATAACAGATAAAGTGACAACTGTCCTAGAACCAGGGTTCTGATTCTTGGTTAGGATCAGTGACCTGAGTTTTGCCTGGAACACTTTCATATAGCAGAAACAGCTTTGTTGAGCTTACCCTTTACAAATATTATAATGCTCACAGTCCTACCTATTCTGTTCTGTTTTCACATGATTCTTCAGAATCAGAAAACTTCCTCATTGCTAAATTCTCTGGCTTCATCTTTGTTAACTTTTTATGGGTCAGTTCCACTGATCTTGCCCTTAACCATTCTCCTGCAGTAACATAGCAAGAGGACAGATTTGCTTTCAATATCCCACTGGGATAATTGTTCTCTGTCTGCTCTTGGAGAAACCATCATGAATCATTATACTGTCAGTATGAATGACAGCAGTGCTGTTCTTTGTAAGCATGATTCTGATGTTATGATCATATAAGCATGATCATGATATCAAGGTTCTATTTATACACTGAGATTTGTTAAAGTCATTATGGTTATTATTACTGCCATGCTGATCCTCGGTTGCTATTGTCATTGTGAATACATTCTGTCACATTTTCTACTTCTGGTTTCAGAGCTTGTTTTCCCTAAGCTAAAGGTTTCACATTCAGTGGAACACCAAACATTAAACTTTTGTATTATTTTTTATTCTGTATTTCTGTTGGTGTGTTTTATTGAAGTTGCAAAATTGCCCAGGATTTTTTCTTACTCCTATACACTATCTCTTGGAAACCAAAGATCCAACTTCTGTTCTCGATGAGATGCATAATTACCTGATATTGGACTGATTGTGATCTGTAACAATCTAGTTTTTTCAGGGCTTGCAAGTGTTAAGCTCAATGGTGTTAAAAATAAGCCCAGCACAGATAATAAATTCTGACAAGTATCATGATGGAGAAAAGCTGTCAGTACATGAGAAATTACAGAGTTTTGGTTGAAAAGACTGAGAGACATTAGTGGTCAGCTACCATCTTCCTTTAAACAGAGCAAATTCCAAATTCCAATTAGACATTTCTGTCTGTAAACTTGATTTACTTTTGGCGAGTTTCATCTCTAGCCACCACAGACCTGTAATGGAGTGTTGTCTTTGCTAGTTAGAGGCCATAACCTCTCCACAGAGGCTGTGCAGCCTCCATCCCTCAAAGCTTTTCAAGTCTTGAAAGACAAAGCCTTCTCCTTGATATTAATACAAATAAAATGTGCACATAGACCAGACAATAGAGTCTATCCTCTTTGTCATTATTTCTTTATTAGGGATAACAATAAAAATGCAAATTTGTTCCTGTTTTTTGTTTCATGAAATATTACTGCTGAATTATTGATTCCATGAAACTGGATGGAAAAAATCATAGTAAGTTCGATGTGGAGAATTTTTATCTAGTATGTATTGGACAAAGTCTAGGAGTTACCAATTACAAATGGAAGTCAGTATTCTTTACATATGATACCATGTGTTCATGTGACTATGATTTTAAGCAAATGCCTCCATATACACTGAAAGAGAGAAGCACAAGCCTATTCTGAAACATGTGGATGCCTACCATTGGAGACACTGCTGGCATGCTCAGCATTAGCTATGGGATAAATTTAGTTTCAGCAGCAGATGATTCAGAAGTTTAAGGATCAAAAATAGACAATATTTAATTAGAAAGCAGAGGAATTACCTTACCAGTAATATCACAAAATATTTCAAATGTTTCTGGTCTCAATCCTGTATCACATATGAAACTGTGAAAAAGTCAGCAAGGACAGAATCAAAAGTTATTGACAGCTATATCTACTAATGCTTTATTAGGATTTTCATTTCTACCTTCTCAAAAGTAAGTCATCTATTAAATCAATATTAGAACTCAGATCTCAGTTAGGGGTCTTTCTTTTATAGCTTAGAATTAAATTGGCCAGAACACAAGCTACTGTATCTTCAGGGCCCAGGAAGGAATTCTCAGTAACTTCAGAGCATTAACACTGTACAAGGAATGTACTGCCATCTTTCAAACTTTCAGTGTCAAAGTTCTACTAAAGCAAACGCTGTCTATAATGGATTTCTACATTCATTATGTTTTAACTCTCCATCAAGATTATTCTTTTATGTGGGCAATACTGTCGACTTGACATCTTAAATAGTGCCGAAACGATGTGGTGGAGAGTGTTAGACAGCTTGACAATCAGAAGAGAACAAAGCAGGAGTGCTCAGGAAGCTTGCTAGAATATTTGGATTGATTTTTTTTTTGTTTTTAGAAGACTTATAAGAACAGTTTACTGAGGGAGAGAAAAAAAGCCTAAAAATGGAGAAAATGGCAAAAGTTGGAGCAGAAGCTGCCCCCATCTACAATACATAAATTCTCCTTCAGTGGATAACTGATGAAAATTATTTTGGAATGGAATTGAACATGATTGAGCCTACATACATGTTTATGTCAATCTTATCATGAGAATGTTTCTCAAATGATGATCTGAGAATTGAGAAGAAGAGAGGAAAGATTTGTTGTAAAAAAAAACCCAAAAAGCAGCAAAGCAGCTCCAGAAAAAGGAAATCCTGCTCAAAAAGTAATAATTGGTTAAACTACACAGTAAATCTAGAAGAAGAGGAGGTGCTTTGCTAAGAATGTGTAATAATAATTTAAAAACAAATTTAAGAAATTTAAAAAAGGAAGGTCTAGGACTCATATAAATTATAAGTGTATTAAGCAGGGAAAAAACTAATAAAAGAATGCCTTAAATTGAAGAGGAAGCACAATAAAACTGTACAACCAGTAGTATATTCATATCTTGTAACACTGGGATGGTGTAATCACAAAATATACTAGAGAAGAGGAGGCTGAGGGGAGACCTTATTGCTCTCTACATCTACCTGAAATGAGGTTGTGGAGAGGAGAGAGCTGTTTTTTTCTCCCAAGTGACAGGGGACAGGACAAGAGGAAATGGCTTCAAGCTTCGCCAGGGGAGGTTCAGGTTTCACATCAGAAAAAATAATTTCACAGAAAGGATCATTGGGCACTGGAACAGGCTGCCCAGGGAGGTGGTTGAGTCACCATCCTTGAGGTATTTAAGAGACAGGTGGATGAGGTGCTGAGGGGCATGGTTTAGTGATTGATAGGAATGGTCAATGATCCTGTGGGTCTTTTCCAACCTAGTGATTCTGTGAATCTGTGAATGCAGTTAATGAAGCTGACAAAACAGCAAAACAGGTAACAAGAATTAGCAGGAATTACCATTTTCAAGATGAAAAGAATACTGAATTTATCAGGCACTCCCATTTCCATTCCAGATTTCTGAAATAAATAGTATGTTAACACATAAAGTATACGCTGAGTTATTTTATCTTGATAGTTCTTTGATAAGGTAATAGATTTTTTAAATGGAACCACCTATCTAGACTTTGGTGGTTCACATCATACAATATGGCATGAGAAATTCTTACTTAAATGGAAGAATATGTGAATTAGTGCAAGAATTTAAAATTAGTAGGGAACTAGTAAAAGAAGAGAATAATGGACTAGTGGTGAAAATGAAGATTAAAGAAAAATTCCTACTAAAGCATCTGAAGGACTTCTATTGGGATTTTTGTATTTCATTAACCTTGCCTAAAAATGCAGTGCTGTTTTAATGAAAAGTACAAATGACACAATTAGGAGTTACTGTCAGTGGGCTGGAATATCATACCTGAAGAACTACACAACCTTGAGAAAGATACTAGACTGCTGTCTACTGCAGACTTGCATGTTCCTTTCATTGTTTTATCTTCAGCTTGGTATTCTTGCATGAGAACGAACAAAAACCCCAACAACTGGCTTACACTGCCTCTCTAAATCCTATCTCCATATTTGCCACATATCCCCAAGAGTTTACTTGTATTTTGTGGTATCTGTATACCAAAATCTATGCTGTTCTTTGTCCAGCAATGAAATGTCTCCAGAAGTATGACAATGTTATACACAATGTTATACAGACTACACAGGTACCTAGATACGTAACGTGACAGGCACACATTCTTAGGGAGATCTGTCAACAGTACTCTTCATTTCATTTCACAGGCCCTTAAAATAAAAAACTAACATGAAAAAAGACTACAAAAGGGATGGTATCCATGCACGACATTGCGATTTTATTAAATATCTTTTGATGTTGTGAAATAAGGTTACTTGGGACAACCATTTGCTTACTCTTGATGCTTTTATTTCAATATGGTAGTGAAATATTTCTGGTGAAATTGCCAGTTATGAATAACAGCAAAGGAAACTCATGATTAATTTTCATTACCAGATTATTTAGCTGCATGCTGCAGAAAATTGTACTTAATTGTATATCTAAAATCAATATTCATCTCAATTAGAAAGGAACAGCAATAAACACCTGCAGCGCATGCTCAAGGACAAATGAGACAAATGTTGAATGTAATGAATATTTGCCTATATACCTAACTGCTTTAACACGTTTCAAATTCAAACTTGTATGTGAAAGCAGTATCACTATTTCTCACCAGCAAGATATTTGCTGAGCAAATACAAGAGTGTCTTCTTAAAAACTTAACATCTTTGGTTTTTTACAGTTCTTGGACATAGTCATTAAAAATATAATACAAAATCTATCTGTTAATAAAAATCTGTACCTCACAGTTTCTGAACAATGCAGTAATTTTATTGCTTTTGCCTTTTACCATGAATTTTAGAACATTTTTCCCTATGAAAAACTCTTGATGTCAAAAGAAAGTAATCTTGGGAAACTGAGTTTAAACAGAAGGGAAGGGAGAGCTGAAAACATGATGAGAGTTGGTGTTATCCAAAAGCAAAACCACTGTTCTTCAAAAGTATTTTTCTTTGTCCAACTAGGACCCTCTTTGACATTTTCTGTGCACAGTTCATTTGAGAGTGCTCAGCAGCAGCTGTTTCCAGTAAGCAGATGGATAAATTGCAACCCTGTCCACTCAGAGGGGAAAGGCTGTAGTTGTACAGACGCAAACTGTGCCATGCTGTTTGCTCACAGAATGAGGAAAATGAACCGTAACTTTTTCTTCCACTAATGAAGCCTTCTTAGGAAGCTCATAGCTGAGTTAAGACCGGCCTTAGCTTTTGCCAGCACAACCAAGGAAGCTAACTGAATCTGAATGGACCAGCAACCCGCAACCAACAGACCAGTCTTTTACAGTCAACAAAATCAAGTTCAAGCAGTTCTTTCCTAGTACAATGACACTCCCGACCTACAAATCTCCTAGATTTTTCCCATACACGTGCAAGCTCTTTTCATTCACAGCTGATGTAAAGATGTTAGCAGCACACAGTTACCAAAATAATGCCATAGTTTTTGAGAGGCACTTAGGCTTTATCTTAATACACAAGACAGATGAAGACCCATGAAACAGCCTTATTCACATCTGTAAAGCTCAACTCTCCCCCTTCCAACAAAGTCAGAGAGATGCTGTTCAGCCTGACAGCTGGTAACAGTCTCTGGCCCATGTTATCCCTTGGCCATTCCCATGCACTGGAACAACTGTCTCAGAAATACGCTAATTATTAAAAACTCTGTGAAAACCCTATGCCACTGGTTAAGTCCAGATCGTATTTTGGTAAATTCTATGGACATATTTATTTTAGTTATTAAACTCACCTGTTTTCTGGCAGTGTTATAATTAACTTTTAAATTTTGCCACCTGCCATCTTTATCCTCTGTCAAAAATAATTTCCAATATGAGTGGAAAAGTGAAAAAAATGTCCATTTATTATTTATAGTCTATTATTTGTGTAGATCAGTGATCATGATAAACTTTCTTCCATAATCCACAGACTGTTATCTTCCATAAGAATATAATCATAAAATCAGACTAACTCAGGTTGGAGGACATTTAGGGTGGCACTTCCTAAAAATAACACATTATTCCAGTTCACTGGAAACAAGTAAGTAACAGTTGGTGAAATGGAGAGCTGAAAGAAACAGTGCTGTCACTTCATTGTGTTCAAAATACACAAGCACCTAAAGAGATTTTACTCATTAATTCAAAGATTGTATTTTCTAGGGATGTCATAGCCACTGCATTCATTTTTCAAGGAGGAAACTGAAATAATGAGAGTATGACTGAATGCTCTTTGCTCACATAATGCTCACATTAGTGCTAAAGTCAAAAGGCTGTAAGAAATAAAGTGATTAATCAGAATGGGCAAGTAGTGTGTGTCCCATGAATAAATTTCTTATATAATTCACCTATATAGTTTAGAAAATAAAGTAACTTAAATTGCTAAAAACTGTTAAAGCTTACAGATTTCTTCCTGTTGGAAAAGGTACAGTATTTTCTTGAAAGGAAAATAGTTCTCTAACTGTGATTTGAAGGAATAGCAGCTGGTTGCCCTCCACATTTTAACATACACTCTAGTGTTTGCTGACCAAGCAATTACCAATAGTTCCGAAAAAATAAAGACATTTGAAATAAATTTACCAAGATACATCTGTTCTTAGAGCTAAGAACATTTTTTCAAAAATATCTCAAGTTTGTTCCATGTCATAAAAGGATGGTTTCAATTTCAGTTCCCTACAGTGTTAACTGCAACCATTTACTTTAAACATTATAGATGTTTTCAAGTTCTTGTTAGCATCAAAAAGAATTGTCATTAACTCATTAAAACATGCAATAAAGTAAGCCATTAGAATGGTATGTGGAAAATAAAACCAACATGAAGAGATGCTAATATGTGTGATAGCTCAAATGAAATAATGAAAAAACTTTGCTCTGGCAGTATGGGCTGATAACTGAGTTCCTCAGTAAGGTCCACTTTCAATTCAATGAGATTCTTAACGCTGATTTTGGTGCTAAGATCATAGCAAAACAGAATATTATGGCTGCAGGGATGACATCATACAGTACACAATATATTATTTTTCATATCACACACATGCTGACAAAAAATCCCAAATCCATAAGAGACGCAAAAACCAAAACAAAACAAAAAAAACCCCACAAAACCCCTCAACACTTTTCCATATTGTTACTATTATGCAATTAAAATGTTTTAGTAAGAAAGTATGAAAACCCTTATTAGGAATCCATAAGATATTAATAACTGCAAAAAAAGTCCTGTAAACTTAAGTAATTTAGCCCTCTATAGACAAAACAGTATTTAAAATACTGGTTTTGGTAGTGAATATGGCTAAAAGACTACAATCCTATCGTCTATATTACACACACACATGCAATTCTTGAAGAAGAAAATGGAGAAATGTTTACTCTTTAAATGCCAATCCTTATATCATTCAAAATGCAATATGTAAACCTGATTAGGTAAATCAAAAGTAGTATGATTAAATGTCCATACTCAGTAACCTAATTACATTAATTAGCAACTCATCAATGCAGAAAGTAACTTGAGTGATCCTACTGTAAAGTTACATAGGATGTAAAGAGAAGAAACCTCACTATTACTTTCCAGCACACTTCTTCCCTGCAGTTCTGAAAGAAAGATCTGGTTACCTGTTTTTTTGAAAAATAAAGAAATCTGGTAGTTGTTAACAAATGTAAAAAGGGGGAAAGAAAGGGAGTTTATCCCTGGAGTCTCTTTCTGCCTTTGAGGACTCTGTTCTAAATGGAAACAAAACCAACAACTTCTTTTGTTAGCTAGTGTTATCTTCATAAAAGTCTATGATAAAATTTTATGCTTTGAAGAAAGAAATTCCTTAGGTAAAATCACAAACATATAGCTAAGTAAACTTTATCAAATGGTCATTTAATATATAGAATTGAATTTAAACTGCACCAAGAGTAATATAAGATCTTGCTTTTCCTCATTCCTCTATCCTGGCTACGACAGTTACCTTCAGGAGTTTCAGGTCAAGTATATTTCTAACTGGATTTTCTAAGTTTTAAATAAAACTGCAATTTCCTTTATAATTTCTATTTTTTTCTATAATTGGTAAGATTTCTGCAACTACTTTTTATCTTACTTAAGGATTCACTGCTACATGCATAGAAATCTGTCCCCTTGTGTAGCAAGCCACAAATCCATCAGCACAGTGTATTATTAGTAAAAACATTAAAACGTAGAGGTCAAAATCATTAGAAAATGAGGCAAGCAGGTTCTTCCATAGTATTGATACTGTCCTGATGTCGGAAACTCAATCTGACTTCAGTGGGGACTGTCATCATTCAGCTCCACTTAAAATTAGGCAAAATAAATTTAATATGGCATCCATTTTAATACATTTTATTATACAATACTTTAGAAAACATGTTACAGCTTCTTCACAAGGCAAAATGCTAACTGGTCCTCCTTAACAACTGAAGAGCCCTCTGGAAGATCATACTCACACTGTAAACATGCACATCTGCTGACTGATCTGTTCTTTTATAGATCTGCAGCTGCTTCACAAATGCTGAGGCAGCAGTTTCATCAGTGCACAGAAGGTCTCCAGAAGTGTTTGCCTGCTCTGATTTTCATGGCAGATTTTATTTTAAAGCGTAGAGAGAGTGCTAGCTGGCACCAAAGTCTATGTCACCGCTCAGTGCTCCTTTCAGATTGTCTTGGCTTTTGCTTTCTGTTATGGCCATCAGGGTGGACAGCCTCGCGAGCCTTCCCACTGTGAAGCCATAGAGAAGCCTAGTGAGTGCTGGTGCTGTAAGCTGCTGATCAAGAAACCTTGCGACCTGCTAACGGACCTTTAGAAATGGCTCTGTTTATTCTCCTCTCTGCATCAGCGTGAACTCTGAAATACAGGATTTCTTGAATGCCTGTGCCTCAGTATCAAGTTTACACCACTTATTACATAAGTGTTCCAAACTCCAAAACAGGAAAGGAAAAGTAAAGCTAAAGTAATTTATTGACCTGTACACACATAAGGGACACGTTTTAAAGCACATGCTGGCTTTGTTTCCTACATTTTATATGACAACCACTTACACAGCTGCAGTTTATTTCCTACAAAGTGTTTATTTACCTGAGAACACTGCCTTCCGCATACGGCACTCCCAACAAGTGCTGCTGGTGGAAGGTTTGGGTCTGAGACGGAAAGCCAGCAAAACTGAAGTCACATCAGAAAACTTCCTGAATGCAATGATTTTCATAGGTAAGCCATTGCTTCCCAATGTTAACAATTTCACTTTCACTCAGTTAAATAAACAATGTGGGTCCCTCTAGTACATCTATTAATTCTTTTTTTCAGAAATTAGCATAAAGAAGCTATTTACAAAATAATTCTCATTCTTCAATGAAAGAAATACTGTAACAGCCAAAGCTCCTATTTTTATAATGGCTAATTATTTTCTCTGTGAAACTCTCATCCACCATCCACCTCTCTGTTGACTTTTGTCCTTCCTCAAAATTACCTTTCTCATTCTTTCTTGTCTGGGATGCTTCATACAGCTCAGCTGATGATATATACTGAGTTTTTATAAAACTCTTCTGAGATAAAACTCAGTATTTACTGGCTGGGGTCTCTTTACCTGTCATACTAATGCGACATCAAATAAAGCCTAAAATAGATGATGTTTGTAAACTGGACAATAAAAGGTCTGTTTATATTGTGTAATTTATTATGTAAGTACACATTTTACACGTCATTTTCAAGTAGCCATCATTTCAGCTTACAGTAAGCTACTGATTACCAACATTAACATTGGGATTAAAATCTCTTCGGAACAGAAAGATTAAAATTTTAATTTGACATGAAAATCATAATCAACTATTGAAGTGTTATCCATTAATATATAGTACTGCTTGGTTTAACAAACTACATGGTGGTATTTTTCCTCTGCTTTACAGCATTTTATTACAGGGAGCAGATAAAATAACACCTTTATGCAATAGTTTGGGGATCCTTTGCTATGAAAGGTGCCACTTAAAGATAAGTAATCTCCTGAAATTAATTTATTGCACTACATTATATCATAAGCATCTAACTAGTTTAAACTGATGTTAATCAGCACAGCTGCCCTTCTCTCCTCCAGTCTCAGTCTGAACTTTTCTACCTTTATAGTGCTCCTTAATTAAAGCTGATGTAAGTTCGTATGATAAACACCATAAACTAGACTAGGCAGCTTTCAGGAAAAACTTTGTTTAAAATTAGTATGTCAACCTCTTCTTTAATCTTCCTGATCAACTCGGAAAACAAAAAAGTTTGTCTTTTTGTCCCACCAGTCAATCCCAATCAAGTTCACTGAGTAGTCATGTGAAAGCTTAGATTAGCTCAAGAGAGAGAGCAAAAAGGAATAAATCGCCATGAGAACAGGCACATCTCATGGTGTCATTACTGGATTAAAGAGGGAGTGAAATAATGGTGTCAGAATGAGTTTAGTCTCGAATGGAAAAAGGAAAATTTCAAAGATAGATAATAAGCAAGATTATCCCAATTTTCCCCTAGGAAAAAGTGGAACACGTGAAGAATTTAATTGTAAGGTCACTTTCTTGATATAATACTATAAAACCTGACTTGACTTTAAAAAAGTAAAACAAAATAAAAAAATAAAGTTTAGGTGAAACATTAGTACAGAAGGGAGAATAGTGAGCCTTGGCCATGGATGAAAGAGACAATTAGTGGTCATAACAAATAGATATAATTAAAAATTCAGTTATATTTTGAACATGGAATTAAAAATAAAGAAAATTAATTAATTTAGTGAAACAAAGAAGAAAAATCTAGAGAAAAAATAACTATAGATATCTGCTAAAAATATAATTTGAAAAGTCTATCAGAGACTACACTACATTGATATTAAATTCCCACAAAAAGCTATAAATTTTAGCACTGAAGTCCTAATTCTTATAAAAGCTTTCTAACATAATAAATGATGATATACTATCACCCACAGAGTTTTGAAGAATATCAATCAACAACATCAAGCAGAGCATTTTAAAGACTTACTAAAGACCTTTCCATTTTTGCCAACATCACAAATCTCTGCAAACTTCTTGACCTTATACACAGCTGATGGCTCATCAGTAAAACAACAAATCGACAAATTTCATGAAAGAACAGAGAAAACTACCAAATCAAATAAACCTATTTTCTTGTTAAACCTAATATTCATACAAGGTTTTGTGTAAATATGCCTTCACAAAACAGAAAAGCAAAAAAGATATAAACTTGCACAATCCAATATCTTTTCAAACAGGTATTCTCCTTTTCACTTGTTTTATATTACTCATAATTGACACAACTAAGCTAAAATTGTTGGATACCTTTGCTATTTTTTCATATTCAGTGTCTCATTTCCAAAAAATATTTCTTTTTCCAGAAAATGTAAGAAGCAGTCAAGTATTGGTAAATACAATAAACATAGTCAGGAAATCCAGAAAATTTACCTATCAGTGGGTTATATCCATGTCCCACAACATATTACCACATCCATATTACCATTATGGTCTGCTAGATTATTCAGTGTATAGTTAACACCTTTGTACATAGGTTTTGACAGAAATTCAAATGTCCTGCCAAAACGTATTTTAAAAAAATACTTTAAAATCTAACAAATTAAGGTAAAACAAAATTCATGCTGTCTTGCTAAACACTGCACTTTTCCTGCCTCCATTCTTGTATATTTTTACAGAACTGCTCCAAGAAAAGTATAGTAATGTTAGAAAACCCCCAAACATATCTTTTTCTTCGTTTCTTTCCTTCTTTCTTACACACACACACATAGCTAGCTAATTTTGGATCATCTTACACAATGACAAAAGATGTCTTCAGTAAACAGAACAAAGTAAACTGGAAGTACTCCTGCAATTATAGATGATGTGGTGGGCAGATCTCTGAAAAGAGACTACATTTCACAGTGAACCCAGTGCTCCCAAGTCTGAAAATATTCCTTAACAACAAAACCTGAGTCCATGAGATATCAGTAATTCATCTTATTAATCTGTGACTTTGTTAGCTACAATTGACCTGGCATGAAATTCACAGTGAAGATAGTAACTATTTCTGCAGCAAATTGTAGGTATATCCAGTGGACAGGTATTCTAATACAGCTACTCTAAATGTAACAAATCTCAGGGACATGTCTGAGACTCCATTCACTGAGTCTGCAGAACCAAAAGGCAATACTGTCAGTTACAATTCTTAACTGCTACAATGAAAACCAGCAGCTTCTCTGCATCCAGACTCCTCATTACTGCCAGAAGTGTACTATGAGATTGTTATATAAAAGCCTTAAGAGTATCTGGGTTTATAACACAAAAAAACCCCTATTACAACTATGGCACTAATTAACTATGTGAAAAAGCCTCCATTATTTCTCCTGCAGCCTCCTTTCCTGGTCTGCCTTTGAGTCAGAGACCTGCCTGACATGTCTTGTGTCTGTGTGAAAGACTATTTCCTTACCTGTTCTTGGCATGGAGACCAGCTAAAAAGTTCATAGACAGAAGTGTCAAGTTTGAAATATCGCAGGACATCTGTGGTGTTGTCTTTAACTATGTTTCTTCTTGACGGCATGAATTAGCCCCAGTCATCATCCTTTTCTGTTTATTATCTTTTATTCTGCAGCATGTGGCATAATAATTCTTGTAGAAATTTGAAACAAGACACAAGGTTCAGAAAGGTCACATTTAATTGCACGCATAGTGAATGTGAAAAATTTCAACCATGAGATTATAAGTGGGGACAAAAGCATCATGGATATCTGGATAAATAAGGACGACCAAAGAGAGTAGAAGAGAAGACACAGTCTATAAAAGCAGTTGAAGCACTAAAATAAGTAAGGCAATAAAATTATTGGGAGTACAAATTAGCTCAGAGAAAATTATCCCTTGCTATGAACCATTTAGAAGAAAGTTAAAACTACGAAAGGTGAAGTAAAATGCAGAAGAAGATCAATTTAATTTCACTTCCAGAATGTGAAGCAACATTTTAAATTGTCATAAACTGCTTGTTGTTAATTGCCATTATTGATCACTTCAGTTAGGCAGTTTCATTCCAAACTCCTCTGTTACTCAGCTGCGCCGAAACATAAGACATTCTTTCATTCATGTATTCTTAAATGGAAACTGAACCCCAAATTTTCAACATCTGCTTACTGTGCCTATCCCACAGTTCAGATTTTCTTAGACCAGATATTCATATTCTCTTCACCCATCTTGAGCAAATTTTGCTATAGCTCATCAGTGAAAAGAAGAAGACATTTGGTTCTCTCTTTCTCCAGGACACTCTGAAGCACCCTGAAGATTGATGCCTGACAAGCAAGCTGACAAGACAGTAATGACATTCATTTAAGAATGTTATTTCTCATGGAAAATGGCTTTGAATTTTTACTTATTTTACTTATTGCTAAACAGTGAGTGAACTGGAGGACTGTAATGCATTTTTCTACTTGATTTTTAGAAAGAAGATAGACTCAGAGGTGTCAGAAATACTGCACACTCAGGGAATTTCTGAATATGTTAACACACAACTCAGACAGAGACTGGTTTTTAAGATATTTAACAGATCATTCTGACAAACAAGAAGTTACTGAGTAGAAATTCAGATATGTATCCAAAGCAGAAACCTACAACAGATATGTGGTAAAGCAAACAGAACTTACTGGACTATTGTAATTTGTGTAAAATTCACACAAAGTATGTTATCATTATACAGACAATGTTTGTGCAAACAGAACACATTGCTGTGTCAGTTATGAAGGTTTTAAATATGTGTTGAGCTACTTGGACAGAAATCCATTCTTGAATTGCAGACAAAAAGCAAAAAGAAAAAGAAACAAAACAAAAAAACCCAGAGACGCTGACACGTGTGCAAAGGAAACGTGACTAAGCGAGGTGCTCATCCAATCAGTAATCTACTGTAGTTACAGAGAAAACATGACATATAGATCCAATTTGACAAAGTAAGACAGTGTCACTTAAGGTAGTACTTAGGACTGCCAATACTGAATATTATTTTTTTTCATATGCAAAATTTAAAATCAAGTGCAACTTGGAGTGACAGGACTGAAAATACAAAGGAAATAGGGAAAAAGAATTACAAATCTCATTTGAAATACTCAGAATTAGGCTGCACTCCAATTCTAGTATTCAAGAGTATTCAAGAAGCAAAATACAAATACTGATCCAAAGATTGGTTTGGGAACTTCTAGCCACCCTTAGCAAGAGAAAAACATGCATTTACTTTTCAAATACTTGAGTAAATATTGTCTCATATTTCTCTAAAGTACAAGAACACATGCATCTGTCTCACAAATCTAAGCGAGGGGAATTTAGCCATTAATTTGGGATGGGTTGACTTCAGGGAAAAGTCAGGTGAGTTTTGGTATATCTTCACAGAATAATTAAAAATTGTGTTATCCCAATATACATCTTCTCTCATGAAATTTCTCAGCAACTCGGTACTGGCATGACACGTCACATGGCTGTTGCGCACTTTAATCTGCCTCCAGTAGCTGGCGAAGAAAGACTCCAGATTAGCCATAAAGTGCTGGGGTGCATATATAGCTTCTGCTTTACAGATGTACTGCATGCAAGATGGCTCATCAGGCTGAGGCAGTCATGAATTTAAGTTGGATATTTCATACTAAAACCACCGAAGATGCTTTTGCCATGAGCATCTGTACATACCTAAAAGCCCAATGTTTCTTCTCCAGCCTAATTTAAAACATACATAACTGAATCCAATTCACAGAAATACATTTTGGAGGAGTAGTAAGGGTACTACTGTAAAAGAAAGGGATTGACAAAGACATTAATTGCCACATTGAAAGAATCTCCCCTCACATCATAAATTCACATTCTGGATTGCAAGGTCCAGAAGAACAGAATTGGAGTTTGCACTTGGATAACGTTATCACGTTACCTCATTCAGACTTGCAGGTGTTAAGACTAGAAAAATTTTGGAGCCTTGTGACAAGAATTACAAAACAGAAGTAAGCAGAGCATCTCTAGGTGGGTATGGGAAGAAAGAAACGTCTCCATCCCATCTGGAGGCAGATTCTGCCAGGCATCATTCCAAATGACTGCACGTGCAGGGGAGTGAAAATAAAATATTGTCCGATTAAGATCTGAGCTTCGGGACAGACCGAGATACAGAGATCTGATGGAAAGGTGGCAGAATCCCATGACGCTATTGAACTTTTTTTGGTTTTTCTCAAACTAGCACCTTAAACATATGTGGTTGCTGGACAGCAGGACACGGCATTCAACTTCTTCTCTACAACCCTACCTCCCAAATCAGAGCCAAAAAGCCTAGAACCAGGGCAATAAAGCGTTACAACACAAAAAGCAATTTTCTACTCATTTTGTTTTTTAATTCAGTTTTGTCCTTTTCCAGCTAAGTTAGATTCCTTGGAGCAAAACCAGTAACGCTCTAAGGATAATCAGAAGAGAGTCCTGTAGTCCTGGCCATAGAGCTGTGTCAGTACACGAACAGGAGCCCAAGCGCTGCAAGTCCCCCAGCAGGCAGAGTGCTAACCCACGGTCCTAGGGTGGGAACAAGCATGTGTCGGGGTAGGGGCAGAGTTCAGGGCTAGTTTGTCTGTTTGCTTTTTGTCAATATCTACACGGCTAAAATAACAGAAAAAACAACCCCAAGCACAAACAAACAAACAAACAAAAACCAAACAAAAGCCCACAAAAAGAATACCTGGAAACAGAACATCTGTTCCAGATTGAAATGTTCAAACATCTGGTCATGTCCTAAAGTTATTGACAGGCCAGCCGTACAACACAGGTAGATCTTTACTGCCTTTTTGGCAGATGCTGCACTTACGTTCTTCTTAATTTGCACTTGTTACATAGTTCTGACAGCTAAATGCCATTGAAATCTTAAGAGACGTGCACCTTTACATTCTTTTCGCAAGCTTCAGCACAAGGCATAAACCCACCCTCTGCACATGTCCAAACAGCTGGGAACATCCACCCTGAGGAAGACTTTGCTAGCATAGATCCATGTTTAGTTTGAATGATCACAACCTCGAACATGGTTCAAGAAGATAAAAAGCCATTCCTGCCTCAACCTGCTTTCAGTGCAGTTCAGGTCACATTCAGGTTCATCGTGATGGCACCTGAAATCCTGCAGCTACTAAATATCGACAGAAGATGCTGCTGCCCTAAGTGTTCCATCAGAGGAGCAGATGAGTCCCAAGTCCTGACAGGACGTTACTGAAAGCAGACCGTATCAAAATACCCTCTAACCACCCGCATGCTCAAGCTCAGGAATGTCTGTGTGGCAGAAAAGATAAGCCAAGACAAACATCCCTTTTTGCGTCATATTTTAAGGCACATCTGATTATAAAAAAGCATACATTATTTAAGAAAAGGGAAAAAATACATGTGTATGCATACCTGCTGTCAAATACACAAACACAAGTAGAAATACATGCTATGAGATATTTAGATCCAAATCACCCCTTTCCACTCACACTTTTTAAGCAATCGTGTTTTTCCCTCAGTTTGTACCCAATGCAACAGAGTCAGAAGTAAAATGTCATGATTGCCGTAACGTGGGTTTTGAAATACTGGAGCCAGCTCCTAGCCTTTCTCTGAGGAAACCCTTCTAGCGTCCTGGAGGTCCCAACTGGAAGCTGTGGATACTTTTGAAGAGGACAGGATGCCAGGCAATGGATAAAACACTGACATCTGTTCATCTAATTAATCCAACCCCCCTGGCAGTAATCCAGATGGGCAGAACACAGAGTGATTTTGGGGGACAGGAGAATAAAAACCCTAGTACTCCTGAACCACAGATTTCAAACGGCTTTTAGCTTTGCTGCTTTTATACGAGTAAGCTGTTTCCATATGAACCAGCTCGTTAGCAGGTCCCAGCTGCTCCATTAACCAGTACGGGGAGATTTGGTATCACCCTAAGAAAACAATAAACTGCTACAGAAAGAGCTTTCTGGACCAACGGAGCAGCCTCACTGGCCTCTTCCAGAAGGAAACCTACCTCTCAGACTTCTCCGCAGGAAGGTTTAAAGCATTACAAAGTTCACAGCAGAGTTGAATATGTACATAAATACACGTTCAGATGTATTCACTAAAGCAAGAAGGACTAAAAATAAGCTTACTACACAGTTGAGGCTGCAGTGGTCAGGCTCTGTTCTAAAAAGCAAAAAACCAGTTCCATCTGCAATGCCTTTGATAGTTCACTAATTGATGATCAAAAATGCATGTGCTTCAGCATCATTTTATGCTTTTATATGGATATCTTATTTCATTATAATTATCACAGACCATAGAAGTCTATCAGGGCCAATCATTTCTTAATGCAATTAAATTCCCAGGGGAACAATATGAAGTAGTTTATATTGGGGAAATCTAGGAGAGCTTATAACCAAATGGGAGCCTACTAGTCTACTGCAATTATTCCAAACTAGAAAAGTAAAACGAACTGCATGAATTTTTAACAGATTTTCTGGAATACTTGAATTAAAACAATCAGTAGGTGTCAGAAGTTGCAATATGAGCTCATCTTCAGACTCCTCCTACATCCTCTAGCACTCACCTCTTCGGGGAAAGGATTATGCAGCCGCCTTCTCCTCCTGGATGAAATCCCCCACTCTCAAAAGAGCTCTCTGGGCTATTCGTCTGCTTCCCAGTCCTGTTAACACAACAAGTAATCACTGTGAGAACATCTCGTCGCTGCCACTGTTTTAGTTCCATTTGCTCCCCCTCGTAAGAGCCATGTTTGATTTAACATCTTGCATTTATCCAAGATAATACTGAGGTGTTCTAAAAAATGTTGAATTTTGAGAAATAAATCTTCAGCACATCAATCTACATTGGGCAGCAGTTTGCACAGCTCTTTCCAAACAACACACAGTTCCACTATTCCTTACATCATTTGCTTGTCTAAGCATTTTGTAGTTCCATTGAATAAAGCCCAGTACCTGTTATGACGTACAAGGCTAACTTCATAAAGGAACTTCAAAGACAACTTAGTCCTAAAGAAGATATCTTACCTCTTCTTAACAAACACAGACCTAAGAAAATTGTCTGTAGAAGAAGAAAAGGCAGATTAAGGAAACACCAGCCAGCATTAGCTGAAGTGAATAGCCTCTTTCTCCAGGCACCTACGCCAAGTGCAGAAAGCAGCACACCTCTGCTGGGATATTTTCACCAGGGAAGATTTTATAGCAGGAGTTCAGGAGAGCAGGGGCAGACAGTGGGCACTTGGAGCCAGGAGAGCTTCGCTGCTGTCAGCTGCCAAGCGGGAACAGAGTAGGAGAATCACCAGAGAGGTGGAGCAGAAAAAGGTTGGCTTCAATAGAACTCAGCCTTCTCTGATTGTTCCTATGAATTACAGAAGAGAAATATCATAACAGTAAATCATGACTAGCAGTGAACTATTTTCCTAAGTACACTGAAGAGCACAGAATATAAGAATTTCTTCTTGCGTCAATATTCCACGGCAATAGCTTTTCTCCCGAGGCTTAGAGAAATCCTTCCTCCTCTAATCCTGTTTTCCAGTGACAACTTAAGAACTGAAATGGCAACAATTACCCCTTTCTAGTGCTAATTCACAAATTGCCAAGATTTCGTGAGTGCCCCCCCCCCCCGCCCCACAGACCCCCCCTGCCCCATAGATCCCCCCCCCAGCCCCACGGATGCCCCCTAAGTGACCCCCCCCCCCTTCTTAGACCTTCAGCCTCCTTCTCGCCTTCGTCTTCGCCTTCGATGCCTTCGTCACCTGCCGAGCCAAGATGGCACCCGCCGGGGGGCAGGGTGGGTGTGTGGGGGGATCTATGGGGCAGGGAGGGGTCTATGGGGCAGAGGGAGGGATCTATGGGGCAGAGGGAGGGATCTATGGGGCACAGAGAGGGGTCTATGGGGCACACCACCCCCTTTCTCCCCCCAGATGCCGACTCCTCCTGAGGCGACGGCCCTGCCCCACGGCGCTGCCCCATAACCAGCCACCCCCCACCCCCCTGCCCAGCCCCATAAGTGTGGGGCGAGCGTCAAGATCTCAAAGCTTCTCCGCGGTCGTGGTCTGTGTGGGGATCTATGGGGCTGGGGAGGGATCTGTGGGGCTGGGGAGGGATCTATGGGGCAGAGGGAGGGATCTATGGGGCAGAGAGGGGGGATCTATGGGGCAGGGGGCTCACAGGCCGCCGTCTGCCCCCCAATTAAGAGCCCGGGAGCCACTTGTGGGGCAGAGGCCTTTATTGGGGGGCGCCTTCCTCCTCCTCCTCCTCCTCGTCCTCTTCTGCTTGGGGGCTGCGGTAGCCCCAGAGGCGCACGGTGCCGTCCCACTGTGGGGCAGAGCCAGAGAGCCTGCCCCACACATCCCAGCCCTGCCCCATAGATCCTCCCCCTGCCCCATAGATCCTCCCCCTGCCCCATAGGGACCCATAGAACCCAATAGAACCCAATGGGGACCCATAGAACCCAATGGGGACCCATAAAACCCAATGGGGACCCAATAGAACCCAATAGAACCCAATGGGGACCCCATAGAACCCAATGACGGGGCGCACCGAGGCGCTGGCGAGGCGCCAGGGCTGGGGTCCCCAGCAGACGTCGCGCACGCAGCCGCGGTGCCGGCTGAGCCGCCGCAGCACCCGCCCCGTCAGCACGTCGTACACTGCGGGGGGGGGGACGGGGGGGGGAACGAGGGGGTCAGGGGGTGCCCTCTGCCCTATAGATCCACCCCCCGGACCCATAGAGACCCACCCGGACCCATAGAGACACGCCCCGCCCCCCCTCCATTTTATGCCGTTGCTGCGCTGCGGTCACGTCCTCTGCCCCATAGATTCCCTCCCTCTGCCCCATAGATCCCTCCTTCTGCCCCACAGACCCCTCTTCTGCCCCATAGATCCCTCCCTCTGCCCCATAGACCCCTCCCTCTGACCCATAGATCCAATCTGTGACCCATAGACCCCCCTCTCTGCCCCACAGATCCCTCTCTCTGCCCCATAGAACCCTCCCTGCCCCATAGAACCCTCTGTCTGCCCCATAGACCCCTCCCTGCCCCATAGACCCCTCTCTCTGCCCCATAGATCCCTCTCTCTGCCCCACAGACCCCTCCCTCTGCCCCATAGACCCCTCTCTCTGCCCCACAGACCCCTCTCTCTGCCCCACAGACCCCTCCCTCTGCCCCACAGATCCCTCCCTCTGCCCCATAGACCCCTCCCTCTGCCCCATAGACCCTCTCTCTGCCCCATAGACCCCTCTCTCTGCCCCATAGATCCATCCTTGTGCCCCATAGACCCCTCTCTCTGCCCCATAGACCCCTCTCTCTGCCCCATAGACCCTCTCTCTGCCCCATAGACCCCTCCTTGTGCCCCATAGACCCTCTCTCTGCCCCATAGATCCCTCCCTCTGCCCCACAGACCCCTCCCTCTGCCCCACAGACCCCTCCCTGCCCCATAGACCCCTCTCTCTGCCCCATAGACCCCTCTCTCTGCCCCATAGATCCCTCCCTCTGCCCCATAGACCCCTCCCTCTGCCCCATAGACCCCTCCCTCTGCCCCATAGACCCCTCCCTGCCCCATAGATCCCTCTCTCTGCCCCACAGATCCCTCCCTCTGCCCCATAGACCCCTCCCTGCCCCATAGATCCCTCTCTCTGCCCCACAGACCTCTCTCTCTGCCCCACAGACCCTCTCTCTGCCCCATAGACGCCTCTCTCTGCCCCACAGACCCTCTCTCTGCCCCACAGACCCCTCTCTCTGCCCCACAGACCCCTCTCTCTGCCCCACAGATCCATCCTTGTGCCCCATAGATTCAATCTCTGCCCCATAGATTCCTCCCTCTGCCCCACAGACCCCTCCCTCTGCCCCATAGATCCCTTCCTCTGCCCCATAGATCCCCCCTCAGCCCCTTTTCCCGCGCTTTCCCCTCACCCCCTTTTCCCGCGCTTTCCCCTTCCCGCCCGCGTCGCTCCCCGATGACGTCAACCCCCCCGCGTCGCTCACCGATGACGTCAAACCCCCGCGTCGCTCACCGATGACGCCTCCCGAGGCGCACCCCGCCCCCAGCGCGCGCCCCCCGGCGGGCGCCAGGCGGCAGCGCAGCAGCGTGTGCAGCACCACGTGACCCCGGAACGTCTGCAGCGACGGGTCCCCCGGAAGCGCCGCCGCCGCTGGGGGGTGACGTCATCACGTAAAAAAGGGGGGCGTGGCCACGCACGCGCGCGCGCCCCCCCCCCCCCCCCCCCGCGCGCGGCCGCCATGGCAACAAAAAGGGCGGGAAAGGCGAGGCGGGAAATGGAGCGTGAGGAGAGGGGGCGTTAATTAAAGGTAATTAAAGGTAATTAAAGGGGAATGGGGCGGTTGTTGAGGTAATTAAAGGGGTAAATAGGGGGATAGAGGCGGGATATGGGGTAATTAGGGGTGATTAAGGGCGAATTGAGAGGTTATGGGGGTAATTGGGGGGGAAAAGGGTTAATACAGGTTTAATGAAGGGGTAATTAGTGGAAAAATTAGGGCAATTAAGGGATTAGGAGAGTCATTAAGGGATTAGGGGAGTCATTAAGGGATTATGGGAGTAATTAAGGGTGATTCAGGGAAAATTCAGAGGTTATGGGGGTAATTGGGGGGAAAAGGGTAATAGACGTTTAATGAAGGGGTAATTAGTGGTAAATTGAGAGGTTATTGGGGTAATTAAGGGCTTAGGGGAGTCATTAAGGGATTAGGAGACTCATTAAGGGATTAGGGGAGTCATTAAGGGTAATTAACGGCGGATTAAGGGCGAATTCAGAGGTTATGGGGGTAATTAAGGTGTCATCGGGGTAAATAGGGGTGAATCCCAGTCCCCCCTTTTCCCCTCCCAGTTCATCCCAGTTCCCCCTTTCCCCTCCCCAGTGACTCCTTTCCCCCTCCCAGTGCCTCCCAATCCCCCCTTTCCCCTCCCATTCCTTCCCAGTGCCTCCCAGTCCCCCCATTCCCCCTCATTCCCCCCCAGTCCACCCTTTCCCCCTCCCAGTGCCTCCCAGTGCCTCCCAATCCCCGCCCAGTGTCTCCCAGTCCCCTCTTTCCCACTCCCAGTTCTTCCCAGTCCCCTCCCAGTTCTTCCCAGTCCCTCCCAGTCCCCTCTTTCCCCCTCCCAGTTCATCCCAGTCCCCCCTTTCCCCCTCCCAGTGCCTCCCAGTCCCCTCCCAGTTCATCCCAGTCCCCACTTTCCCCCTCCCAGTCCCCTCCCAGTTCATCCCAGTCCCCTCTTTCCCTCTCCCAGTTCTTCCCAGTCCCTCCCAGTCCCCCCTTTCCCCCTCCCAGTTCATCCCAATCCCCCCCAATCCCCTCCCAGTGCCTCCCAATCCCCTCCCAGTTCATCCCAGTCCCCCCTTTCCCCCTCCCAGTGCCTCCCAATCCCCTCCCAGTTCATCCCAGTCCCCCCCAATCCCCTCCCAGTGCCTCCCAATCCCCCCTTTCCCCCTCCCAGTTCATCCCAGTGCCCCCCAATCCCCTCCCAGTGCCTCCCAATCCCTCCCAGTGCTCCCAGTGCGTACGGGGGGGGCGCCTCCTCCCAGCGATAGTCCCAGCTCTGGGTGGCCACAGCCCTCCTGGCGGCGGCCACGGCCCCGTCCCCCGCCGGGCGCCTCAGGTTCCACAGCTTCGCCGTCTGGTCCTTGGAGTTGGACACCAGGTGCCGCCCGTCGCCCTTGGTGGGGGGGGACACAAACCAGTATAAACCAGTACAAACCAGTATAAACCCCCTTCACCCCACCCCCCAGGCCCCAAATCCCAGTCCCGAGCTCCCAGTTGCCTCCCCGAGGCCCCTGAAAACCATCCCACCCCCGCTCCTCCCACCCCAGTTGCCTCCCAGTAGCTCCCAGTTCAGCCCAGTCCCCTCGCTCCCCCCGCCCAGTGCCTCCCAGTCCCTCCATACCCCCTCCCAGTGCCCCCAGTTCCCCTCCCAGTTCATCCCAGCACCCTCCTAGGGCCCCCAGTTGCCCCCTCCCCCCCTCCCATTCCCCCTCCCAGTGGCCCCATTCCCCCTCCCAGTGCTCCCAGTGCCCCTCCCAGTGCCCCCATTCCCCTCCCAGTCCCCCCAGTTCTGCTCCCAGTGGCCCCCAACCCCCTCCCAGTGCCCCTCCCAGTGCTCCCAGTCCCCTCCTAGTGCCCCCCAATCCCCTCCCAGTGACCCCAGTCCCTCCCAGTGCCCCCAATCCCCCTCCCAGTCCCTCCCAGTGCCCCTCAGTCCCTCCCAGCGCTCCCTGTGCCCCTCCCAGTCCCCCTCCCAGTGCCCCCAGTCCCCCTCCCAGTGTCCTCCTTCCCCCTCCCAGTGCCCCCCAATCCCCTCCCAGTGCCACTCCCAGTGCTCCCAGTCCCCCCCAGTGCTCCCCAATCCCCTCCCAGTCCCTCCCAGTGCCCCCCCTCACCGGGCTGTGGATGAAGGTGACCCCCCCACGGTGCCCGGCCAGGCGGCAGACGGGGCGGTGGCCGCGGTGGCCAAGGCTCCGTCGGTCCCAGAGCCGCACCAGCCCGTCGTCCCCCCCGCTCAGCACCAGCTGCCCCCCCGCGTCTGCCAGCGCCACCGCGTTCACGTCCGCCTCGTGCACCTCCACCTGACCCCCCCAGTAAGCACCAGTTCACACCAGTTCACCCCAGTCCCCCATAACTACCTCCCAGTCACCCCCAGTCCCCCTCCCAGTGCTCCCAGTAGCTCCTACAGCATCTCCCAAGCTTCTGAAGACCATCCCACCACGGGTTCCTCCTCCCTATCTCCCTCCCAGTAGCTCCCAGTTGCTCCCAGTTCACCCCAGTCCACCCCAGTGCCCCATAACTACCTCCCAGTCCCCCTCCCAGTGCTCCCAGTTCCCCCCCCCTGGCATCTCCAGACCTTCTGGCCACCATCCCAGTTCCACCATCTCCACATTCTTTGCGTCTTCTCCCCCCCCGAATTCCCAGATTTTGCTTCAAAATTCCCTGATTTTCCCCCCAATTCCCTGATTTTCCCCCCAATTCCCTGATTTTCCCCCCAATTCCCTGATTTCCCCCCCAAATTTCCCGATTTCCCCCCCAAATTTCCCCAATTTCCCCCCAAATTTCCCCAATTTCCCCCCAAATTCCCCAATTTCCCCACAAATTTCCCCATTTTCTCCCCCAAATCCACATTTTCCTCGCAAATTCCCCAATTTCCCCCCCAAATCTCCCCATTTCCCCCCCAAATCTCCCCATTTCCCCCCCAAATTTCCCCATTTTCCCCCAAATTTCCCCATTTTCTCCCCAAAATCCCCATTTTCCCTCCAATTTCCCCATTTTCCCTCCAATTTCCCCATTTTCCCTCCAAATTCCCCATTTTCCCCCCAAATTTCCCCATTTTCTCCCCCAGATTTCCCCATTTTTCCAAATTCCCCATTTTTCCCCCCAAATTTCCCCATTTCCCCCCAAATTTCCCCATTTCCCCCCAAATTTTCCCCAATTTCATCCCAAATTCCCAAATTTTCCCCCTCAAATATCCCCATTTTCCACCCAAATTCCCCATTTTCCACCCAACTTCCCATTTTCATCCCAAACTCCCCAAATTTCCCCCAAATTCCTCAATTTCCCCCCCAAAACTCCCCAAATTTCCCCCCAATTTTGCAATTTTCCCCCTAATTCCCCAAATTTTTCTTGCCAAACCAGAAGGATGGATGCTGACAGGGTTATGGGGGGTCCTGAAAGAGCAAGGTTGTCTTTGAGTTTTTGTTGCGGCGAATGAAGCAAACGGGGGCAGCTTGTATGAAAGTTTTGGAATTCCCACCCCAGAAAGTCCTTAGTTTGTTTTGGCCTGAAGGAGAAACCTCATCCCTTCTCTGGGCAACTTCTTTTCATCTGGCTGTGGAATGGGAATTGTTTTACTCTTGCTATTTTGCACTCTTTGGAAAACGCTTTTGCTTCTCCAGCTGTGTTTCACTTGGGTTCCTCTCTGCTTTCAAGCCTTAAAGTGTCTTGGCAATGGCAGGAAGGGGTATAACCGACTGCAGCCAAATTCCTGATCCAGGTTTAACTTCCAAAGGTGTTCTCGTCTTGGATCTAAACCCATCTAAAATGGGTTTAACGAAACTGGATTTTGTGGGGAGGGGAGAAGGGTGAGGCTGCAGGGTTTGGCTGGTGCAGAAGGAGCCCTCCTGTGCATATCCCCAGCAGCGAGGGGTATTTCTGTGTTTGCTTGCCTCTTCCTTTCTTAAGCCAGGTAGGTTCTGAATTTGGGTACTCAGGAGGCTGTTGGGGGAGCACCGTTTGGATCCTCCATTCTTCCAATGTGGTCACTTCAGCTTGTGTGCTCTTGGAGTGGAATAAAGTTGAGCTCTGTCAGCTGCGTCCCCTGACCTGGAAATAATCGCTGCAACAGGCAGAAACACAGCAGAGAGCTGAGAGTGCTGCCGAGGGAGGGGCAGCCCAGGAAAGGAACCCTTTCTTGATATTATTTGAGCTCAAAACTGATCATTCTGGCTATCTGTTTTGGGAGAGGGGAAGAGAACCTTTTCGAGTTGAACTTGCTGGTCACTTCAGGCTCCTTATAACTATTTTTTATTTCCTTTTTCCATGTCGGAATGCTTCTGTTTGGTTTGCATTTTGCCTTTTGAGCTTGTCTTATTGCTTGCCTGGAGAGGGAGTAGAGCTGTGTGCATTTCAGAGCAGGGTGGCTGCACGCTGGGTGCCCGGGCATCACCAGGGATGTGCAGAGAAATGCCCTGGGGAGCCCAGGACCTGGAACACTGGGATTAGCAGGATCAGTGAATGGTGTTTTATGCTGATAGGAAGGTGTTTATCCCAAATTATGCTGATATTGGGAGTTGGAAATATTTTCTTCCTGGCCAAGGCTTCTCTGCCAGCGCTTTTCATTGTATGTGCAATACTGACCATCACTTCTGTGTGGTTGCTTGGGAAGGCTGTGTGTGTGTTTGTTTTAATTCTTAATTTTACTAATAATTTCTCCAGTGGCGAAGGGCTCGGATTGCCGCTTGCAAAATGACCCTCACCTTCCAGCCACCCCATTGACGTGTTTCACACTGCAACCTGCTTCTCTGGGTTGCGCAGCTATTTGTCCATGTGGCAATTTTCTCCCCTCCCGCCCCTTCGTCTGGGTTTGAACGGAGCTTAATCCGCCCCGGTGCTCCAGGAGGAAACTCCCCAGCCCGTGCTGCAGCTCCTGAGCCCAATCCAGGCTGCGCGGAGCCCTCTGCCTCCGATCAGCATCCCTTTCGAGATGATGCCGCGTGGAGCTGCCGATGCAGCCTCGCAGGAGCCTGTGCCGGCAGCGCGTTGCGCTGCGCTCGATGCCGGGCTCGATTCCTGTTTCTATTCTGGTCTCGAGCTGCTCAGCTCTGCTTCCTGCCTGCACGCCTCGCACAGATTCCCCTAACCCCCAGCCTTTCGTTTCCTTAGGAGCGATGTCTGATACGGAGACTACTGAAAAAGAAGACGGCGACCTCCGTGTGGAGGTGGGCAGCAGGGACGCCTGGCAGCTTGCTCGGGAGAGGACGGGCTCGTTTTCTTTTGAGCCTGGCCGGCGTGAGAAGGCGGGTCAGTGTTTAATCAGGGAATTGCTGTAGGGTGACCAGTTCTGGTCTGGGATCCTGAACAATAGCCGTGTGCCCCGTCACACGCATCCCCTGCGCTGCCGCAGCCTGGGAATACGGAGCCACTCCCTGCGCCGTGGCTGCTGAAGCACGCACCTCACTGGTGACCCTCGCTCTTGAGCAGCTCGTTGTTGTAGAGCAGGGAAATCAGTTTGGCCCTTCCTTTTTGCTGCTCACTTGGTGTCATTGGAGACACTTGAAATGGTGCGGAAGCCTCTTGTCAGTCTGTCGGGCACACTAACCTCGACCTCTTCCCTTTCCATTCAAACTTAACCTGCCAGAGGTCCTGCACCATGTGAGGGAGGGAAAGCCCGTGGTGGTGTGACCTTCAGCTACTGCGTGGGGCAGTCGCAGGGGAAAACAAAGGTGTTTAACTTCAGCTGACAGCACTTCATGTGTGTTAAACGCTGCCACACCTGAGCTTTTGGTTCATGGGAATCATTTTCCTTTTGGCGGGCTGGATTGACTCGTCTTGGAGACGTGCACGATCATAAATGCCCTGGAGAAAACTGCTTCCACATGAAGCTCAAATGTGGGACGTGGCAGGGGCCCAGGGCTTGGCTGCTCTGCTCCGTCCTGCAGCGGCTGCGCGGCTCGGATGGGCCGGTGCCTGCGCCCTTGTGGGTCCAAAGTTCATGCCGTGATTTCAAACAAGGCCGGGTAATTGGAGGAGGAGCTGTGTCACTGGGTTTGGTTATGGTTTTGAATAGGATTTTACATGAGAAAATAGAAATGTGTATTGAAAGGAGAAGGGAGCAAGCGGGGCGAAAAAGGAGAAGGGGGAGAAGGGGGCGAAAAAGGAGAAGGGGGAGAAGGGGGCAACTTTTAGGGATTGACTGTTCTGGCACCCTGGCCCAAGGGGTAGCGCTGGGCATACATCAATGTCTGGCATGGGCCAGGTTTCCATGGTTATGCTACCCCTTCCTCTGCGCTGAGGAAGGGTGAAAGGAGAATTCCCTCAGTTCTTTCCTAATGTGTTTGCAGTTTCTCCATGCTCCCTGGGTCAGCAGGTGCATTTTTGCAAGCAGATCCTTGCACACAAATGTTTTTTTCCAGAGCCACCCCAGCTGGCAGTGTCCAGGGTCTCAGCTGTAGCCCCTCAGCTTGCTCCATCGCTGCATCCCTGCTTTGGGAGGACTTTGGAAAGGAGCTGCCAGCTTTCAGCTCTCTCCCTAGCAGCTTTTTCCAGCGAAAGGACTGCCCGAGCCATCAGGCAGGAGCACTTGGGCCCAGTCTGGGCTGTGCAGAGCCCTCTGCCACTGCCACCAGTTAATTTCTGGTACCTTCGAAACCTTATTCTCTCCTAAAATCTTCCCTCCTTCTGCTTATTTCAGGAATTCTGTCACTCGGTTGTTTCAAAGAGGCAGGTAACAATACCAAAAGCTGAATTGTCTCACAATCCCAAGCGTTGCACTGAGCAGACGCCTGTCTAAGTTTGTGATTATTCAGCCTCTTGCCTTTGCTCCGGTACTTTGCCCACCCAAGCTGCTGTGGTTGGCATGGTGGCACCATCACATGCTGAGATAACTCAACGCTTTGGAGTCTAAATTGAACATGTTGGAGATGAAAGTGCCTTCCAGAGGAAGCACTGCTGGGGAGTTGGAAGATCCTTATGGCTGGCAGAAAGAGGGGAGCTTCCTGCCTCTTGAGTGAGGTAGCATTGCGAAGGGGCTGGAGTTTGTCCTCAGAGTGAAGCGGGGTACTTAAAAACCTTTAGAAGGAAGAGAAAAGCTCTTTAATAAATAAGTGACTGTAGTCTGTCGTCTCAGACCCACGCTAGTCCCTCACAGGCACTTTCCTTTCCAAGGCCTGATACCTGAGCAGCCTTCCTGATGGATGCGATCGACTCTTTGATCCTGTTCTCCTCAGGTGTCCCTACCACGCTCCCAAAAAGCGGTGCTACTGAGGGCACCCAGAGAGTGCAGGGATAGGACAAGGGGGAATGGTTTTCAGCTGGACGAGGGAAAACTGAGGTGAGATCTTAGGAAGAAATATTTTCCTGTGAGGGTGGGGAGGCCCTGGCCCAGGTTATCTGGATAAGTGGTTGCTGCCCCATCCCTGGAGGGGTTCGAGGCCAGGCTGGATGGGGCTTGGAGCCCCTAATCCAGTGGGAGGTGTCCCTGCCCGTGGCAGGGGTTGAACTGGATGGGCTTTGAAGTCCCTTCCAACTCAAAGCATTCCATGATCTGTGGAAATGTCAGGTCAGCTTTGCCAGGTGCTGCCTTGGATGAGAAGTTTGGTGCGGACAGAGCATGGCAAGATCTCCAGGTCTCTTTGTGTTTATCTCTAAAGTGTTTTGTGAAGCATGAGATGCAAGATTCTGTTTTCTGTGCCTTAGAAGGAGAAACAGGTCTACCCGTTTCCCCAAAATTGCTGCCAGTCAGCTGTGTAATTTGTGATAGAGGAGATTGAGGTATTTTGGGTGTGGAAATAAAGGGGAAGGAAAGGACAAGCTTGTGATTTCCAAGTGTTGATAGTTCTTGAATTAAGTGGAAAAGAAACTGCAGTGAAAATGAAATTGTAATAGAAAGTAGGTGTTTCAATTAGTCAGAGGCAATGAAGCAGCTTTTTTCCCTTTCAGAAAGAATGAGGGAATAAATTTAGCTATTGTTCTCTGGTTTTGCTTGTGAGCGCCTGTATGGAAACAACCGGCCTTATGGAATTTCTAAGCTCTGCCGCATGCTCGTCTCCTGATCATCATTTCCTTGAGTGCTATCTAGTGATCTGACGGCGTCGTCCGGCTCCTTCCCTCGCCATCCACTCTTAGGCTGGAGATCATAGAATCCTAGAATCTACAGGTTGGAAGAGACCCACCGGATGATGGAGTCCAACCATTCCCATCAATCACTAAACCATGTCCCTCAGCACCTTGTCCACCCGTCCCTTAAACCCCTCCAGGGAAGGTGACTCAACCCCCTCCCTGGGCAGCCTCTGCCAGTGCCCAGTGACCCTTTCTGTGAAAATGTCCAGCCTGACCCTCCCCTGGTGGAGCTTGAGGCCATTCCCTCTCATCCTGTCCCCTGTCCCTTGGGAGAAGAGCCCAGCTCCCTCCTCTCCACAACCTCCTTTCAGGTAGTTGGAGAGAGCAATGAGGTCTCCCCTCAGCCTCCTCTTCTCCAATGAGCAGGGAAGGCTGCAAACCCCAGCGAGGAGATCCCTTTGCTTTCTGGTCAGTCTTCCCACTGTTGAGGCTCGGTGGGCTGGGCTGGAGCGGAGCCTTCAATCCCTTCTCCTCGAAGGTTTTGATGTGAAGTATTTCTTGTTGTTTCATCCCTGTTTAACAAACCAGCTGCTATCACATAGCAAACTGGTGGTTCCTCTTTTCATAGAAAAGAAACGTGGCGGTTTCCAGCATCAGGCTCCCTTGGGCTGGTCATGCCAGGACTTGCAACCCTTTCCCTGAGGCGGAAGAACTCCCTGCCTCCTCCGTTGGGTACCGGATTGTGTGATTCCAGGCATGGTTTTTGTTGTGGTGTGAACAGGAGGCGTTAGCTGCTGAGTCCCTGTTTGTCAGCAGCACTGACAAACCCGTGCTGGCATCAGCCAGCGCTGGGCAACCAATCGCAGCTGGAACGATTATTGTTTCAGGGTCCCCGTGGGCTTCCGCTATCAGGTCACATCCCAAAGTAACACTGGGCAGTATTTCAAGGGAAGAAACTCAGGCTTTGGGGCTGCAGCCAGCCGGGAGTGTGAGATTCTGTGTGAAATAGTTGGAATCCCTCCAGCATTTTTGATCTGCAAATGAGCAGTAAAATGCATAGAAACCACATTGGAAACACGTGAGGAAATTCTCCAGCCCCTGACGTTTCCTTCAAGTTGGCAGAGTTACCGCTGTGGAGCCTCACCTCCCGGCTCGGCTCGATTGGCTGCGCTGGCGGGAGGAGGGGAGAGGAGAGGAGAGCCCTTCTCCTGGGGCCACCATCTAGTTCCAGGTCCCCTCCTGATGCTCTGTGGGAGGCAAATAAAACCTTGCTGGCCCTCTCCTCTTGGGCTCGATCCAGAACCTGCTGCCGGCAGCGGGACTCCATGACTTCAATGAGATTTGCTCTATTTGAAAGGCTTCTCTGTTTCTCTACAGACCATTTTATGGGTAGCCTTGAGTTCTATTTCCCCTCTTGAGTAGATGGGAGCTGGATGGCACCCGTCAGGTTTGGTTAAAAACTCTACTCTGTGCCTTGACGGTCGGCATCCTGGGAAAATTACTTGATAGATGGGGAAAAAAATGACTTGATAGGTTGAAAAGAGTCCCTTATGGATGTGCTGGTTGCTTTTAGGTGTTCCAGTCCTGGCTTCTCACCTTCCCCTTGCATCAGTCTCGCTTCCAAGAAACTTAGTCCTGCTGGATAACACTTGGTAAACGCTGCTGTGCTGGCATCTTAGCTGGGAAATGGCTTTATTGTTTGAATGTGTAAAACTTACTGATCTTTAGAGGTGAAAGTCACTTCACCAGTTGATTTTGATGGTCCTGTTTGTGATCTCAGAGCTGAAAGGCTGGTGTCTTCCTGGGTACGAGGTCCATGATGGTGCGCTAGCAAGGCAGGGATCCCTCGCTTACACGTCTAAAGCAACCCTATATTAACCTGCTTAATTAAACCAGCGTTTTTAAATGACTCGCAGTACTTAGGTTAAGCCTTGATGCATAGGTGAAGTTGACGAGATCAGCTTTAAAGGTCGTTAGCTGGTGGGTTAGGAGGTAATTTTCAAACTGTTTTTAACATTGTTTGGCTTCACATCTTGCAGATCTTTTCCTGCCTGGCGTTACTAAGCTGTATCCCCTCGTTCTGCCTGGTTCATGTATGAATATTCCTGGTTCCAGTGACCCCTCTCAGATCCTGGAGGCAAACCTTCTCCTTTGCCTCTCGGAGAAGCAGGCTGCTCACTCCTGCTAATGGAAGGGGATATTCACGTTTCACCTTGCACCGTTGCTGTGTATCTGTCCTTTCAGGCTTATATTTTCTTTGGTGTACATTTATATTGTGTTTTTCCCTCTGAGCATAGAAATAGCTCATCTCTGTAGCTTTGGGCTCTGCCCCTCTGGGCTTGAGGATTTGATAGCTCTGAAATGCCACGAGCTCTTGGGGCAGGGATTTTAAAATCTCCTGCAAAGGGGTTTGGCCTCCAGCTTTGTTTCAGTGATGATGAAAACCGCATTTGGTGATTCAGACTAAAAATACCTTAATGTGTTTAAGGGAAATACTGTTTTTTACCGTCTCATCTTAGCTTGGACTGAATTGGCTTCTGGACATTCTGATCCCTTCACTACTCAGAGGGGAGCTGAGAGGTGGATCTCACACCGGAGGCAGAATTAGGTGCAGCGAGTCCCAGGGAGAGGAGTGTTTTGCTCTCGGTTGTTTGTGTTGGTTGATGCTTTTTAATGCAAAATGTTGAAAATACTGTCTTTTTACTCCCACTTCCAGTGGTTTCCACGGGAGGAATGTGGGTTTTGTCAAAGTTGACCAGGAGGAAAAGAAAACAAGGAGCTGCGTAAATGAGCAACGTTTTTGATGTTACAATGGAAGGCAGTGAAAATTGCAAGAGATCTTAGACGCTATTTTTAGGCTTTTTAGGCATTTTTTTAGCCTTCATTGAAATAAAACAAAGGGTTTTTTTCCAGGAAGGTAATGTTTGAACAAATCTACCTCCAAGATAGCTGTGCAGGAAGTGATCTCTAACAGAGGCAGTAATGGAGAGGAGGAAGGACGGGCGATGTGCTAAGTCACCCCACTGACAGACTGGCATTTTCAGCTCAAACGTAGCATTTGCCGGTGTTTGTAGAAGCATTTTGATCAAATTTCACTGTTAAAATAGACAAGATGGTTCTGCTGCAACCAACAACAGAATGTGATGCAGCTGGTACCCCCCATTTGTCCTTCCCAATGTCACTGTCCAACCTCCCCTCTCCACCAGGGGAGATTTAGGCTGGACATTAGGAAAAAATTCTTCACAGAAAGGGTCATTGGGCACTGGCAGAGGCTGCCCAGGGAGGGGGTTGATTCACCTTCCCTGGAGGTGTTTAAGGCACGGGTGGACGAGGTGCTGAGGGACATGGTTTAGTATTTGATAGGAATGGTTGGAGTCGATGATCCGGTGGGTCTCTTCCAACCTGGTTATTCTATGATTCTATGATCTCTACAAATAAACTCTTCTCACAGGGCTGAGGTGTTTGCAGGTCTGTTCTTCCCTGTGAAGACAACAACTAGAATGAAGTTTGTTTTACGGGTGCAGCAGAACAAGACCGATGGTGAAAAGGTTCAGAATTGAGCTCCCTCTTGCAAGCTAGTTTACATCCCCTTTTCTGTTGAGAATGAGACTCTAGCGCAGCTGAACTGTCAGGTAGCACCAGTCTTTTGCTGGAGAAGGAAGCTGGGGAAAGTCAGTTCTCCACATCCTTTGTAGACTTCTCTTAGCAAACCTGCTTCTTTTGAGGACAAGATCTTAATGCTCAGTATTTGGAGTGAATGTCTTTTATCCTTGCTTTCTCTAGGCCTCCTGGTTATCCCAACATGAACCAAGGTGGGATGATGGGCACTGGACCTCCTTACAGACAGGGAATTAACAGTATGGCTGGCATGATGAACCCCCAGGGCCCGCCCTATCCGATGGGTGGGAACATGGCTAATAACTCTGCAGGTAAGCCGGTACCATCTGTCAAATGTTGCATTGATTTCGTTGTCCCATATTGAGAATCGGTGTTAAAGATTCTTCTGACTTCCTAGGGATGGCAGCAAGCCCTGAAATGATAGGCCTTGGGGATGTCAAATTAACACCCGCAACTAAATTGAACAATAAGGCAGATGGGACACCCAAAGCAGAATCCAAGTCAAAGGTAAAATGTTTTCGTTTTTCTAATGACTTCCATCCTTGTCAGCATCCAGGGAGATAAAACCATGACACAGTAACTGGAACAGTGCATCTGTCTAGTGGTGACTGTGGTTCCTGAGAGAACACGATTGGGTTCCTCCTCCTTACCCTGGACAGACTTCTCGCTGTAGAGAAGTTGTCCTTGTAGCGTGTGATCCGATTGCTCCTTGCAACCAGGATTTTAACTTGAGTGTGATGAGTGAGTAGGACACTCATTTCAAAGAAATAATTGTCTTGACAAGTGTGTTTTGGAGAGGGCTCTGCAATAAACCACTAAATCCAGGTGTAATAAGTTCTGTGGAGGAGCCTGAATGGTGAGGCTGCCATACCCACCGACCCTCATTAAGGCCAGGAAAGGGACTTCTCTATCAGAATTCTTGTGTCCTCCCCTCTTTGTGACTCAAGAGTTCAAGCCTCTCTAGAATTCCTGATGGATGCCTGGCACACTTTATTTTTACATTCTCGTTGCACTTTTGGGCCTTTGATAAGTGGGGAGAAGGTACCTGCACAGGTGGACCTGTTGGGTCACCTTTCCCAAGTCCCCGGGTCCTTTGAATACCTAATCAGTGTAGTGTGTGGCTTGAATCCAAAGTGTAAAGGTAGAAACCACCTTGTTGAAGTGCTCAGTGTAGGAAAATTGAATTATACTTGATGTGGCCAGCCCTGGCTGGGCTTGAACTGTACCTAGAACAGATCCATCTTGGAACAGTGGTTCAACAGTGTTTACAAGAGGTTTTTTAGGATTTATGAGGGAACAATTGAGAGGTTTGCTTCTGGATTCATAAACCGTTGAGAAATGAAGAGGAGCATTTCCCAGCCCTTTGGGAGCAATCAATTACACTTGCAAAATGATTCAGTATTAGGAATTATCACCTGCCAGAGTGAAACTGCCCAAAGGAGCGTGAACAACGCGGGGTTTGTTTCTGGTGTAGGCTTGGAGCTACTTGGTTCTCATCTCTCAGCTGGGAGGTGGGACTCTAAAGTGTTACAGTTGTTTCCCAAACAAACCTCTTCCTAATCCTGTATTAAAGCCAGAAGAGGGAGGCAAACAGGTTCTTCAGGGAATGTTTTTCTTTGCATTGCTGCTACCAGTCTCAAAAGAGCCAGCAAAACAAGCAGTTTCTGAGCCCATAGTCTCTACTTGAAGGACAGCAAATGCTCTGGAAGTTTGATACTTGTGCTACCAGCTGCCTGCGAGAACGTTGAGAAGATCTCTCACTTCTGCTCGTGTTATGGCTTCTTAGTATCATAGAATCATGGAATAGTTTGGGTTGGAAGGGACCTCAAAGCCCATCCAGTTCCATCTTGTGCCATGGGCAGGGACACCTCTCACTCAAGACCAGGTTGGATGGAGCTTGGAGCCCCTGATGCAGTGGGAGGTGTCCCTGCCCATGGCAGGGGTGGAACTGGAGGGGCTTTGAGGTCACAGGTGCTTCAAATCTTAGCTTTCCTTTGAGGCATGCATCTCCCTCTTGAGTAGGAGAAGAGGCTGACCAGAGGCAGCTCTCACCCTGGCAGGGTGCAGTAGCCAGGGGGAAACTCCTTTGCAGTTGAATTAAATGTTTTCTCCTGTATTTAGCAAATGAGCCCACAAAGGATGCCTCAAAGAGATGGCTCTCTGCAAGGACTCCTTGAGGTTTGTTTGGTTTCTGTGGCATTCCTGAAACCTTTCACTTTTGAAAACTGTGAATTCCTTGAGTAGCAGCTGATTTTTGAGATACCTTTGTCGAATAATGCCTGCCTGATGTTTGTCTGATACAAGTGTGGGTCTAATATAAAGCTGTTCTTGAGCAGAACTTGGAGCTCTTCCCTGACTGCCTTTTTGAAACCCTCTCTGCTGTAAGCCAGCTGGTTTTGTGCTGCTCAGTGCTGGTATCTCTTTCCTTCTCCTAGAAGTCCAGTTCCTCTACTACAGCCAATGAGAAGATCACCAAACTCTACGAGCTGGGTGGTGAGCCCGAGAGGAAGCTCTGGGTCGATCGTTACCTGGCCTTTACTGAAGAGAAGGCCATGGGCATGACAAATCTGCCAGCGGTGGGCAGGAAGCCCTTGGTCCTTTACCGGCTCTGCATCTCAGAGAAGGAGATCAGAGGACTGACTGAGGTGGGTGACCAGGTGTCTGTGGTCAGAGCTGCTTCCTGTCTGGCAGTCACAAGTCAATGGGCCACACGATTCAAAGTAGCTTTGTAGCTCTGGGGTAGCCCTGGCTTCCCACTTACCTGTTTATTTTGCTTTTACTTTTTTAAATAATGCTAATAATAATTTTAAAAATGCTTTTTAATGCTTCCTTAATAGGCTGGGTTGTTCAGCCTGGAGAGAAAAGGCTCCGTGGAGACCTTAGAGCAGCTTCCAGTGCTGAAAGGGGCTCCAGGAAAGCTGGGGAGGGGCTCTTGATCAGGGAGTGCAGAGATAGGACAAGGAGGCATGGTTTTCAGTTGGAAGAGGGGAGATTGAGATGAGATCTTGGAGAAGTGTTTTCCTATGAGGGTGGGGACACCCTTGCCTAGGTTGCCCAGAGCAGTGGTGGCTGCCCCATCCCTGGAGGGGTTGAAGGCCAGGTTGGATGGAGCTTGGAGCCCCTGATCCAGTGGGAGGTGTCCCTGCCCATGGCAGGGGTTGGAACTGGATGGGCTTTGAGGTCCCTTCCAACCTGAACCACCCCATGATTCTATTGACTTTGCATCAGGCTGTCAACTGATCTCATGGCTAATTTGATTTGCAGTCTGTCCCTATTCAAATGATCTCTAGGTGGGGAAGAGAGTTTACTACTAGTTCTGAGTTTGAACACAACTGTGTCTGCCTTGCTTAGCCCTTAGAGCGTCCTTTGTTTTAGCTGGGGAGTGTTGCTTTCTTCCTAGAAAATGTATTGGAGGAGAAGGAACTTGGATATTGAGTTTAGAGCCTCTTGGTTGGTTGTGCAGGTCAGCAAAAACAAGAAGTGGTGTGAGTTAGCCACCAATCTCAACGTGGGCACGTCCAGCAGCGCAGCTAGTTCTTTGAAGAAGCAGTACATCCAGTGTCTCTACGCCTTCAAGTGCAAGATAGAGCGAGGTGAAGACCCCCCTCCGGATATCTTTGCAGCTGCCGATTCAAAGAAATCTCAGACGAAGATCCAGCCTCCGTCTCCAGGTGAGTTCAGACTTGGGTTTAGGGTGTGCAATGGATGCTTGCGCCAGAGGAGACAGTGAGAACTTGGAGGCTTTGTGCCCAGAGAGCTCCACGAGCCTATTACGGGTTGAGTGCTCTAGAATTCAAGCCCTTTCAAATGAACTGCTGTTTCAGATTTGATGGGAGGCTCCGGTTTTGGAATAATTAAGCATAGTGTTCAATGCAGAAGTTAAAGGAGGACATGAGGTCCAGGCCAACAGTGCCTGCTGTGCATTTTGGTCTTCATGAAGTCTGATCCACTCTGTCTTATTTGCTTTAGGTTCATGACTTGAATCACTGCTGAGCTTGCCAACCCTTTAAGCTTCAGATTTTCCACTTTGTCTTATAAGTAAAACGTTCAGATGCTTTTTTTTCTGGTCAGGAACCTGTTCCTATACGTGAAGTAAGCTTTATCTGCTGTGAAGTTCCTGTAATTTTTGCAAAAAATGCCTTTTTGGTTCAGAAACCCAGCATTACCTTTGTCTGGCTTCTGAGGAAGGGGAATAATGAACCCTTTTTTGATTGTGCTGCAGTTGGGTTTCAGCCCCGCTAAGCCCTTGATCGACAGCGTGCTTGTCCGAATAATCTGTTGGCAACTACATTTATCTGCTCAGTTAGAGTGGTGGTTTTTATAAAGAACTAAATCGTGTTGTTTCGCTCGTCAGGAAGCCTGTCCTGGTGTAGCTCCAAACCTGGTGTATTTTGTGAGATAAAGCAACTTGTGTGTCATTAGAGCGACCTGTCTAAAGCGGTGTCTGAGTTCTGCTTAAACTAGACTACAGATCCATCCCCACCTCCTTCTAAAAACTTTCTTGCCCTCTGAGATGCCAGGAGGTGAACAAAGATGTTCAGAGCATTTGGAGCCTGGGACTTGTAGGATGTCAGCCAAGATGCCTGTCAGGATGGATGAGGTGGTGCATCATATTTTGTTTTGTTTTCGCCGATACAGGAGTGTGTGAAGGTGGTGACTCTGCCTTCAAGGGCCGTGGTGCAGGTGATCTGTGAACTGTTCCCCCACATCCTATCCCTGCACTCCCTGATCAAGAGCCCCTCCCCAGCTTTCCTGCAGCCCCTTTCAGTACTGGAGGGCTGCTCTGATCCTTTAAGCTGTATCAGTCCATGTTCATCCTCCTCTTCTGCTTCCTTTTTCCTCCTTTCTCTCTCGCTCCTCTGGATCAGCCCAAACAGAGGGTGTAGTACACAACACAAATCGCATTCTCAACTTCATCTCCAGACTCCAAAGCCTTCCCTGTTTGAAAGCCAAGTGGACAGCAGCTGAGGCTCTTAATCAGGGAGTGCAGGTATAGCATGAGGAGAAATGGTTTTCAGCTGAAAGAGGGGAGATTGAGATGAGATCTTAGGACGAAATGTTTTGCTGTGAGGGTGAGGAGGCCCTGGAACAGGTTGTCCAGAGCAGTGGTGGTTGCCCCATCCCTGGAGGGGTTCAAGGCCAGGTCGGATGGGGGTTGGAGCCCCTGATCCAGTGGGAGGTGTCCCTGCCCATGGCAGGGGTGGAAGTGGTGGGCTTGGAGGTCCCTTCCAACCCAAACTGTTCCATGATTGTGTGATTTTGAAGTCCCGTCACTTGGACAAAGGGCTGAGGCATCCCACGCAGACACCACTTTGTGCTTCTTGCAGACTTTATAATCCATTGGTTTTGATTTTCCTTCGTTCCAGCCTGTTGTGGCCCTTGGAACTTTGTGAATTGAGGATCGCGCGGCATGATTCCACATTGGCTGCTTTTTGAGGCTGCAGAGCATCCAAAGGCCTTGCAGGATAATGCTCTAGGTAGAGGTCTCGGTGCTGGAGCTGTTTTCCATGTAGTGTGCATTCATAACCCTCCAAACCCAAACGTATTCACAGAAGGGCCTTGGCTGGGCCGGGTGGTGCCGCGCAGGCACGTGGCGCGGGTTTCCTGCAGCCCAGCTTGGGTTCCTGCTCACAAACTGCGGCGCGTCCCCGGGGTGCGGAATCAGTCTGCCGTTGGGTTTTAATTCCCAGAGTAATGGAACTGGCCTGGCTCCAAGCGTGTGTGAATTTGTGAGTGGGAGGGACAGCAGGGGGTGGGGACAAGCACCAACTGGCAGCGAGGTGGGGAATGTCTCGAGGCCTCTTCCTGCCGATGCCAGCGTTCCAAACGGTGAATTTCTGGGGGAAGCGAGCGGAGCTGAACGGGAAGGAGAACGGCGGGGAGGGCCCATGAATGAAACTCCCCGCTGAGCTTGCCTCTGCTCCTCCTTCTGCCAAGGCCTCCCCGGGCTGGGAGGGAGCCGTGAAGAAGAGGACAGGGTGCCAGGAAGGTGGGGTGTAAACAAACATGGCCTGGACGTGACCTCGGTGGATTTTAATGAAGAGCTGAAATGACTCATCAAGCAGCAGGGCTGAAGCCGAGGGATATCGCGTGCTGGGGATGGTAACTAATGGAAACATTAATGAAGAGTTCAGCTCTTGCCAGCTGCGAGGAGTGTATGAACCTGAGAGCTGGCAGTGTCACAGTGATCTGGGGCAGGGAGAGCTCCTCGAGCCGGTGGCACAGCTGGATCACACATGATGGCCTGAGATTTTTTCATGAAAGCTTACTGTAGTGTAAAGCAACCTGTATGGAGCCAGGGAACTTGCTGGACGGGTTTGGTTGTTCAGTGAAAGATCCATCATCTCCGGCATTCCCTGTTCCAGGAATCCTTGGGAGTGGTGCTTGAATTGACCTGCATGAATTAACCCCTCTGGAAGGGCAGAGCCTTGTTCAGAGTTAACTTGGTGATTTCCGCTTACATCCTGGAGTTTCTATCACTAAAAAGATGGTGAGGCTTCCAGGAGAGGGCTCGCGCTTCCAGGAGAGGGCTCGCGCTTCCAGGAGAGGGCTCAAACCCGCCTTCTTTCTCGACAGAAAGAGAACATGAAGGTGCACTGTAGAGCATCAGCCTTTGGAGTGAGATGTCCTGGGCAGCACAACATGGTGCCATGGTGGTGGCGCCTTGTGTAAAAGAACGTGGTAAAGAATAAAGTCACAATGAGAGCAAACATGTCCTCTCAGCTTTATGCTACTGCACGTGGTTCTTCTGGGAAGTCTGGCCCAGGTTCTCCTTGCAGCGTTTTGCTCCTTGTACTTCTTTGGCCGTGGTTCATCTCTGTCTCTTGGAGGGCTCTCTGCTCATGCGTTTCTGTTCTTGCAGCGGGTTCAGGCTCCATGCAGGGCCCTCAGGTGCCTCAGTCCACCAGCAGCTCCATGGCAGAAGGAGGAGACTTGAAGCCACCAACTCCAGCGTCTACGCCACACAGCCAGATGCCCCCTTTGCCAGGCATCAGGTATGAAACCATCGCTCCCAGTGTGACTGCAAGGGTGCTGCTGGGTCCCTACCACAGATGGCTCTTGTGGTGGGGCTCCCTGGCTTTGCTCCTTCGTTCATGGCTTACAGCAACACCGTTGGCTCTGGATCTGTGTGAGAATAGTGATTCCTTTGGGTTTGGGGTCAAGGACAGTTTTGTAGAAGGGCAGTTCTTTGTGACTTTGTTGGAGGAGTGTGACTGTGATCCTAGGGGACAGCAACACCTGAGAAAAAACGTGGGGAAAGGTATCCTGAGGAGCATGGTGGACCTCTATAATCCTGTTGTGGTTTTTTTTTTGGATCAGGAGTAACTTGGTGGGCCTTCAGGATGCCTTTGCTGATGGTAGTGATCCTACGTTCCAAAAGCGGAACTCCATGACTCCAAATCCAGGGTACCAGCCCAGCATGAATACCTCTGACATGATGGGTCACATGTCTTATGAGCCAAATAAAGATCCTTACAGCAGTGTGAGGAAAGGTGAGGAGGTCCTCGTGTGCTCCTTTCCCTCATCTTGAGTACTAATCCCTGTCTCTCTATGCTGGAATTAGCTGTAGGAGACCTTCTGCTTGCCCTCCTTCCCCAGGAGACAGGGCCTGTCTACGTCTGCGTTAGAAAGATGTGTTTACTGGTGGTTCTTTCCGTGTTTCAGCTCCTGGAAGCGATCCCTTCATGTCCTCAGGGCAGGGCCCCAACAGTGGTATGGGTGACCCTTACAATCGTGCTGCAGGTCCAGGGATGGGTAATATGGCCATCGGACAGCGGCAACACTATTCCTACGGAGGTCCTTACGACAGAGTGAGGTGGGTGCTTGAACCTCGTGAAACGATCGCTTTCACTTCCCATTGTGACTTTCCTGATCCATTTGAGGAGCGAGGGTGAATTCAAGTTGGACATGTGCGGTGTTTGTGTTTGCTTCCCTGTAGGACGGAGCCCGGCAGGGGACCTGAGGGCAACTTAGCAAGCGGAACTCCGCAGCCCAACATCATGCCTTCCAGCCCGGAGTCGGGGATGTATTCTCCCAGCCGCTACCCGCAGCCGCAGCAGCAACAAAGGTCTGTGCGGGGTGTTCCCAGCAGCAGCTCGGCCCGGTTTGGGAGCTCTGGGATTGTGAGAGTGGTCACACAAGTAATGCATCTGTTTCTTCTCCAGACGTGATTCCTATGGCAATCAATTCTCCGCTCAAGGCACATCCTCCGGCAACCCCTTCCCTCGCCAGCAAACCACCATGTATCAACAGCAGCAGCAGGTGAGTTGTTGGCAAGCTTCTCGTTTGCTGGACTGAGGGACAGAAGAATCTGTGAAATTTCTTAGAATCATAGAATCTTGAAGGTTGGAAAAGACGTCACAGCTCATTCAGTCCAATCGTTACCCCAACCCCACTGTGCTGACTAAACCATGGCCCAGGTGCCACATCTACGTGCTTTTTGAACCCCACCAGGGATGGAGGGTCCACCACTGCCCTGAGCAGCCTCTGCCAGGTCTTCACCACTCCTTTGGTAAAGAAATCTTCCCTAATATCCAATCTAAACCTTCCCTGGTGCAGCTTGAGGCCGTTTTCTCTCATCCCATCGCTTCTTACTTGGGAGAAGAGCCCAGCACCCACCTGGCTCCAACCTCCTTTCCAGGAGCTGTAGAGAGCAATGAGGTCTCCTCTCAGCCTCCTCTTCTCCAGGCTAAACAGTCCCCGGTCCCTCAGCTGCTCCTCATAAGACTTGTTCTCCCGACCCTTCCCCAGCTTCGTTCCCGTCTCTGAACTATACGCCAGCCCCTCAATGTCCAACTCAAATTTGTGTTGAGGGGAGGATGAAAAAGCTTGGGACTCTGTGTTTATGAATGTGTAGAACTAAGTACTTTATACAGGAGACGCTTTTTCCTAGTTTCCAGATAGTTTAGATAAGCTTTAATTAGCGTTCCCAGTGCTAGCAAAACAACGTTCTGAGAACGGAGGCTGTGCAGTTGGCAGGTGTGCATGTTCTGGTCAGGCAGCAGGAGATCAGGAAGCTTTACTGGGCTTCCCTTCCCCCCTGGAACATCCCAAACTCCATAACGCTTGGGGCCCAAGTGGTGGGATGAGGTTGGAGTCAGTTCTTGATCATTTGGGGGAGCTGTGGGTCATTCTGCACCACAATGCGGAGCTTTTTGTTGTCTTTGCCTTGCTGAACCTGCAGACAGAGGCTCCAGACCTGCCTCCTCTCCTGACTGCCCTGCTGCCTCCTACTCCTTGTTCCCCAAACCAGCAGGTTTGTTTCAGGACAGAGTTCGAATGAACATAAATCTCTTTCAAGAATCCTTGCGTATGACTTGCTCTCTGTATCCGTGCCAAGACCCGTAAATGTTTTTCTGATAATTTTGAGTCCTCTGGTTTAGGAGAGCATGGAGAGGGCACTTGCTGAGCTGTGCTAAGAATAATTCCAACTGCTCTGCAGTTTGGCTCTGCAACCAGAGCCACAGGGCTCCAAGCCAAGAGTTCGAGTTACTCTGGCGCTCGGCATCTTTGAAGCCCTAGAGCTCCATCTGAAGCCAGTCATGACCGTGGAGCTTCCAAGGAGACTGTGTAGCAGCTTGGTCGACCCTTGGATGCAAGAGAGAGCTCGGGTTTTAATTCTATCTCAGCAACTGACTGTTTTCTCCATTTGCACTTAAAAGGAGGAGGAGGGAAGAATCTTTCTGGTTCCTTTCAGGGTTGTGTGAATAACCCTGAGATCACCTCTTAGAACTGGTTTTAACCTTTAGCTGCAGCCCGAGCGCTGCCACGTGTGTATATATATATGACGTTGTACATTGCACATACCCTGAGATCCCCTGCAGTTTTGTCCCCCTCTCCTCCCCCTTTATAGTATGACGAGTTACCGAGTTGATGACCTGCAAAAGCGAGACACAATTGTTTAATCTCTTGCCAGACATCCCTCCCTGGAGGATGCTGTACCGGTCTCTGTGGATAAAGTCATTGCTGTCTCAGCAGCCAATCAACTTATAGTGTATTTTTTTCCTGTTTTTTGTTTTCTTTCTAATCGAGGTGTGAAAAAGTTGTAGGTTCAGTTGAAGTTCCTGATGAAGAAACGCAATTGAGATTTTTCAGTGATGAATTCTGCATATTTGTATTTCAGACAATGTAGCTAAAAACTTGATGTAAATTCCTCCCTTTTTTCCTTTTTTGGCTTAATGAATATCAGTTATTCAGTATGAAATCTTTAAACTATATGTTCCACGTGTTAAGAATAAATGTACATTAAATCTTGGTAAGATGTTTGTAAGGGTTTTTTTATGAGCAGGACAGGGAGGTGACTTCGGTGCCGGCAGGTCTTGGTGCTGTGATGTTGTAGGTCGGCTCCTTGCACGGAGAACCTTCAAGGTCCTGTGCTTTCCAGCAGCTTTGGAGGCTGATAGCGTGTGGTCTGGCTTTGTTTTCTCCCTTTGGCTTGTTTTGGTGATGGAGGCTTTTGTTTTGTGCTGCGTAGGCTCAGGTAGGAGAGGATTTGTAGCAGGAGATGAAGCTGAGGCAGAGATGTGTAGTGTGCAGGGTGGAAAAGGCTCAGAAGGGAGGTGGTTCCCTCTGAGCTCTATAAAATGGACCATTTCATCTCCTTTGCGTTTTCTTAGAAGCTTGGTGTGGACTCTGACTTGAGAGGAGAGGGGGTTTCAGCAAAGAGCTAAAGTCCAGGTTCTTCCTGTCCAAATCTGCTCATTTCCATGGGTGTTTCATCGAGCCTGGAGCTTTATCCTCAGATAGTTGTAGGAGCCGGCTGGCTGAGCCGCACCAGGTTCGGTTAAAGAAGAAGGAAAAGCTTTTTTTGAAAGGCAAAGGTAATTTTTGTTCAAGCAATGTCCTTCTTTTATCCTGCTAGTCCTCTCCTAGGAAGCTCTTGGTTCCCAGAACCATCATTTGACTGTGTTCCCTAAACTTCAGGTTCCTAGAAGTCATGGTCTTTTTCTGAAGGGTCAGCTGGAAGTTCTGGAGTTCTTTGCCTGGCAACATGAATTTCTGAAGAGGCAGGAATGGTGCTGGGCTTCCTTAGCTTTAAAAATATTGAAACCAAGTTAGGAGATAGGAAGTCTGTGGGCATGTGCCATTCTGCAACAATGTTGATTTAAGCACAACTTCTCTCATCACTTCAGTCTGTACTCTGCGAGCTCTGGTTGATGTGATAATGTGAAAATCTTGTAGTGTGTTTTTTGGTTTTTGTTGTTTTGGTTTCTTTTTAACAGAACCTCAACACCAAGGCTGGAGAATCACAGGATTGTGGAATGGTTTGGGTTAGAAAGGACCTCAAAGCCCATCCAGTTCCACCCCTGCCCTGGGCAGGGACACCTCCCACTGGATCAGGGGCTCCAAGCCCCATCCAGCCTGGCCTTGAACATCTCCAGGGCTGGGGCAGCCACCACTGCTCTGGGCAACCTGGGCCAGGGCCTCCCCACCCTCACAGCACAACATATTTCTCCCTAGGATCTCATCTCAATCTCCCCTCTTTCAGCCCAAACCCTCTCCCCCTTGTCCTATCCCTGCCCTCCCTGATCAAGAGCCCCTCCCCAGCTCTCCTGGAGCCCCTTTCAGTACTGGAAGCTGCTCTGAGGTCTCCCTGCAGCCTTTTCCAGGCTGAGCAGTGCCAACTCTATCTCTGTCCTAGTACAGAAATTGCTCCAGCCCTTGGATCATCTTTGTGGCTCCTCTGGGCTCGCTCCGATCAATCTGTTCCCTTGCAATTAGATGCAAGATACTTTGTTTTAATTTAGTTCACACAAAATAATAATCTTGCTTCTTAAGTAATGCTACAATAGCAATTAATGGTTGCAGAGCTCTGGAACAAAGTTTTACCTATTTTTGTATCCTATTAACTAACAGGAGAGGCTGTAGATGAAAAATAAACTCTTTTTCAAGGACTAATGGAAGAAGAAATGGATCGTTGTCAAAGGTGCTTGTCATGGCTTTGGATGAATTAACATCTTACTCTAATAATTGAGCCTGTTTTTAATCTTAAGGATAGTTTAAAAAGCTAACTGATTTCTTTTTACATGTTTTCAATAATAAACAGGACTTCTGTATGACTTGTGTGGTTTTCTCCCTCACTTTTTTCCTCTTGCTTGTTCTCTCTCCAGGTTTTCCTGATTTTTATCCAAACTCTTTAAACTGCACTTGGACAACTGAAGTGTCACCTGGCAAGGGTAAGAATCTAATGGGAGTTGCATCTGCCTACATAATGTCTGTGTTTAAAAAATTGAAACACAGAAACGCAATAAAATCCCTTTTATGTATTAAATTAGTGCTTTCTGCCAGTCTTCTGAGGAAGAATGATTTTGCAAAATAAATATCTTTGAATGCGGTGTTAAAATGTTGTGTTTATTCCGCAAAAGAAACATTCTTTAAATTATTAGCGGAACAAATGTCTTTTAGTCTCTTTTAGGAAAAGTAGAAGAGGTAAAATACATTAAAATAATAGTTACTTATTAAATAGCACAAAAGGTTTGGTGAAAGCTGTGGGGATCCTGTTGGTTGCTCTTCTGCATGATTATTAAGCGTGAAGAAGCAGATTTGATCTGTTGATTAGGAACCTTAGATTTCAGATTTAAATCTGAATTTAAATTATATATATTTAGGCAATACATATAGTAAAGTGGCATTTGGATGCTATTATGTGTGATTATATATATAACTATATATAATAGAATCATAGAATCATGGAATAACCAGGTTGGAAGAGACCCACCGGGTCATCGAGTCCAACCATTCCTATGTATATATATATATAACTATATATGATATATATAACTATATTGGAAGTTTCTGCTGTTTAAAATTTTCTTACAGGCTGGGTTTTTGTTTAAAATGTATATGGCATTTTAAATGTAAATCGTACGAGAAGCCTTTCCATGAAGAACGTTATTCCCTACAGTAAATAATTGTATTTGAAAACCTAATGGAAATTCAAAATTGAAAAAACGGGCATGACTTGAGTAAAAGATTGGTCCCAGAAAATATGAATCTGTATATATGGAAGACTGTTCACAAATCTTGTATCTGTGGGCACTTCCTGGAAGGTTAGAATAAAAGATAGAATTCTGTTGGACAAAAATGCAAAATATAAAACCTGAATACAAAGTCTTAGCCAATTATTAATGTACATCTCCTGGTTTAATAGTAAGACTATGACAGAGGTTATAAATGAAGGAGACATAGAGGAACTTGAATAAAATCTGTACCATACAAATTTTGATTTTCAGAGTGCTGTATACAAATAGCTCTGAATTCCATCAGTTCTCTGAGGGGAGGGATTGATTTACAGCGAGCTAAACAAACGTCCACACTGCACATTTGGATTGGTTAAGCCCGAGTTCTTTCTGCAAGTTTTATTTTCTGCATGTTTTCTTTTCTGTGTGTCATGTTTGGATTCCGTGTGTGACTTTCTCTAAAACTCTTTCCATATACTGTAAGTTTTGCTTTCTGTGTCACCTCTTTATAAAGGAAGAGAAAAAAACTTCCCTTTTAATGCTTGTCTTTCCCCCTTTTTAATATTTTTAAAGGTGTCCAGCTGTTTTTTCACACCTTTGACCTGGAGAGCTCTCATGATTATTTGCTCATTACTGAAAATGCAAATTTTACTGCGCTTTGATTTATATCTGATTTTTCGATTTCTCATGAAGGCTTCAGCATCACATTTTCAGGTAAGAAATTCAATTCTGCTACGTGTCTGGAAACTGTTTTCAGATATTTTTAGTTGTAGATGGCAAAAACTTTATGAAGAATCAGGGAAGAAAAGAGCAATATAAATTATATAGTCCTTACTGTAGAAAATGGGCCAAGGTTTATAGGGTGGCGAACAGATAGACAAGAATGTTTGTTATGACTCTTTTAAGGAAACTCAAGCACATTTTTTGAAAATGTGGTCATATATCTTTTCATTCACCCTTTATTTGACTTCTTGTTACATTTTTCTTCATATATAATTTGTTTTTTTTAACTCATTAGACTTTTTGTTACATCTTTAATAGAATCCTAGAATAACCAGGTTGGAGGAGACCCACCGGATCATCGAGTCCAACCGTTCCTATCAAACACTAACCCATGTCCCTCAGCACCTCGTCCACCCGTGCCTTAAACCCCTCCAGGGAAGGTGACTCAGCCCCCTCCCTGGGCAGCCTCTGCCAGTGCCCAATGACCCTTTCTGTGAAGAATTTTTTCCTACTGTCCAGCCTAAACCTCCCCTGGGGGAGCTTGAGGCCGTTCCCTCTTGTCCTGTGCCCCGTCACTTTCTTCATATATAATTTAGTTTTTTTAACTCTCTCACTTCTAAATCTGTTTGGGGGTTGAAATGAATCACGAGTTATGTGTACAAGGCTTATAAATAATTAAAGAAAATGATAAACTATTAAAACTTTTACAGTACAAGCTGATTGCAGCCCTAGAAAATAAGAAAATAAATGCAATGTTGGTGGGACACAATAGACAGCTAATTACCGTAGATGTAGCCATAAAGACACACAGAAAGAGGACTGAGTATCAGTAGAGGAGACAACTCTGAAATGCACATTTTCCAAGTGTTCCGTACTGACACAATGCAACTGGGCTGGTTTTAGGGGTCCTTTTTCATATTGTGTGTTCATTCTTTTAACTCTTACCCGGCTTGTTTTGGTTTGGCTTGTTTTGTTTACATTTTAAAACCTGTAATACAGCGTCGTGAACTACAATATTTAAACATAATGTCTTGTTGTTCAAAGTCAGCTCCAGGTCAGCGAATAGTTCTTTTCTGGGAAAAACCCTGGGGCTGGAAAAAACACCAAGTTTTATGAATCCAGTTTTGGTAGCCTTTGGTAGCCTTTTTTAATCCTTTTTGTTATCTTAAGAGACACTTTATGTAGATTAGTGTGAAAATTCGATTTGAAGTTGTAAGTTTCCTTATAGTGAAGGTGGGAAGGAAATAAAAATGAGAGACCCCTCTCTATAAATATAAATCAATAAGTATTGACTTTATTAGTCTAGACATTCCTAACTTTGTTGTTACACGTGTTCTTTTTAACAAGACTGAATTACACCATGAAAGAAATAAGCAAACCTTTAAGAATCCCCTACGGGATTAGAAAGTTACAGTCAAAAGAACAGCATTTTCTCCATCTTTACCCACAAAATTGTTGATACTAAACACCTCCATGCTTGTGTGGACACAGTGAATTAAACACTGCCAGACCGCGGCCTGTGGTTTTTCTTTTAGATCAAAATGAATTGAGTAAGTGGGCAAAATACGAGGTGTGTATTGTCCCTTGGTCGATATTGTCCCCTCCCGTGGTCTGACAGTGCAGGCAAAGACTTCAACTCCCCACTGAGCTTCTCGGCTGTGGTCCCTCCGGCTCCCAGTAGCTTTGCACGTATGTAGCTCAGTGCACTTGCCCTGATTATAGCAATCGGTAATTTATTGAGGTCACGCAAGCTTGGCCACTGTCTGTGCTCCATCGCCCCTACGGTCCCTCAGGCTCCTGGTGGGTTAAGTTAAGCAGCACTTTGCCGTCTCTTCCACCTGCTGCTACCGTGTTGTCTTTGAAATCTGCTAGTCCTTTAAATTAATTAATGCTGCTAGAAACTTACTCGCTGCCATCAAATCGTGGAAGTTCACTGTGTACTGCATGAAGAAGTCATTGTTTTTATTTCTTTGAAATCCACATTCTTAATTGATTAATGAAACATCTGGTTTCATTAAGTGCCCTTTGCTCTAACAGTGCTGGTTTGATGAACAGTTTTGCAAGCTTGCTGTCCAATACCTTCATGATTTTGTAAACTTCGATCATATCCCTTCTCAGCCTTCTCTTGTCCAAACTGAGTCTCTGCTTCTAAAACATAAACCCCTCAACAATTGCCCGTGTCTGTGATTTCTGCAGCTCTGCTCTGTTCTTCCACACTTGCACAGACAGCTCAAGAAATGGGCACTAAAAGTCAATAAGCAGAGGCAAAGAAATGCCCACCGTTTTGTTTTTAAACCTCATTCCTCTACAAACTCTCATATTTCAGGGCTAAATCATCTTTAGGACTAATTGTCAATTTTGTTTGTACACGTGTGAATTGATGTTTTCTCCTTCATACAAGGTCATGTATTTTTCTTCTTCAGAAATTTATCAGAAGTCACTATTGCGTTCCTTCTCCATTTTGTTTTTTAATTTTTTTTTTGCAAAGAAAGTAGCCTTTTAAATATCAGTTAGGCAAAAGGAAAATGTCTTATGGTCTACAGCACCTAGTTTTTCAGCAAGAACGAGTTCACTCTCAACTGACATAACATAATCCTCCCCTCCCTTTTGGGAGAGCTGTGGGCTTCTGAAGTTTTCTTCCTTACCTTTTTGTATCCTAAATATGGGCACAATATGTTATAAGCCTGAGTTTTCTGTCTTGTGTCTGCACAGGGGAAAGTCCCAAGATGACCTTGCAGGCAACTTGCAAGGGATGCACTAAGGATGCAGAATATTTATAAAACCTCTGAAGGAAAGAAGCGTGAGGAAAGAATCTTGATAACGCCAAGGTCAACTCAACATGAGTGTCTTACGGTGTATATAGCATCGCTATTAGTTTGAGACAGGAGCACTAAGAATTCCGTGAGGACGTAATTAAGAGATTTTGGAATATATATAGGAAGGTGCATAAAAATGTCAGGAGGCTATACAGGAATTATCCCTCAAACCATAAAAGCTTTTAAAATACATTCCCCTTTGGGATGATTTTATGCCATTAAAATCTCTGCAATCAAAGAAAATTGAAAAGTTTATTTGTAAGTAATTTCTCTTTACTGTCAGAATGAGAAACGGGAATTGAAGAAAATCCAGCCAGCCTTTCCCTCTCCTTCAGGGGAGGGTCTGATTTTATATTCTCACAGCAGATGCAGAGAAATTAGCACCGTTACTACCTCAGGAATAATTGTAGCACTGTCCTCGTGCCTACATATTTTGATCCCAGCAGTAGAGCAAGCACTTCCCTTTCAGTTCATCAAAAATAACACTTGCAAGGGTGTTTCTGACCTCAGTAGGAATGTGAGGGGGAGTCAAAACTCATGTTTTCAAGGAGAATTCAGGCAGGTTAATGACTGAGTAGCAGGCAAAGTTTTCTGCAGCTGTGGCAAAGTCTGTACTTGAATTAGCAGGGAAGAAATCTGAACTCAAGTAAAGAAATAGAAACAGAATCACCATTTTGAGGCATATGGCAAAACTGAGTACCTGGATTATCTGTTTATTTTAAACCTTATCCTTTCTCATCACTAACACTTCAGTTTCCCGATCTCCCTGCTGTAATTCCCACTCGAAATTTCATAATTCTTTAAAGTGGCCACTTACAGTGAAATCTTTATAATGCAATCGCTGTGAATTTGTCACAGGTAAGAGGAAAACCAGGATGTTATTCCACGTCTTTCATCTATTTGGCCATATAGACCTTCTCTTTGTGGTCATGACAGAGAAAATAGTAATCGTAACATGTGAATGTCAAATGGATCCTAAATGAGTTAAAAATGTGGGATCTAATAGTGATAATGTCTAGATTCATGTGTTAAATGTGTTCTCCAATTGTCTAATTTACTTTCCCAGGGGTGATTCAAGCTAGTTATCAGTTTAGTCCACGGAGATTCAATGCAATATTATTTCAATTACTAGACTAGACATGTGCCTACTTATATCTGTAATGTTAACAACAACTGGATAAGTGTCCCCAGTTAAAAATTGTTAGGGTTTTTTGCATCTACTGTCATATGATACGTCTTATCTCATTTTTACTTCATCAAACAATGTTTTCATTTGTGTCTGGATTCATCTTGAGAGATGCAGTATTAGAAAACTGTTGGAAGAGGATGTCTAAGGAACAGTGTTAGTCGTCGGCTGATTTGGGGTTTTGTCTTTTCTATTTTAAGGTGAAGAAAAATCACATTTTTAACATAGTTGTGATACTTTATTAATGACTACTAAAAATAGATTATTCCATTCCTCAATCCAAGTAAATTTTCTCTGTGTTTTTGCATAATATGTGTGACCAGGATGTTATTAAACAATAAATCTTACGATGAACAAATGCTTACTTATTTTGTACAGTGGTTTTACAGTTCTGATAAATAAAGTGTAATCAATCCATGAAAGATCTGTAGTTCTGGCCTAGGACAATGGTAGAAGCCAGGAAGCATTTTTTCAGATGCTCTTAGCACAGCTTAAAGTCATATTTCTGCCTACAGGTAGACATTAAATACGTGTTAGTGCTGGCACAAATCTTAAATACAATTGATTGTCTCTTCTGAGAGCTCATCCACGTGGCCTGATATAAGACAATCTTTCCTTAGTAATAAAGACAGAAAGCATTGTTCAATTAATGGCTAGCATCATGTATTATTTTTCAAAAGATTCTTTTATGGAAGGTAGTTATTTATATTTGTTTATGTTAATTAAACTAAATTTAGGCTTTTAGCTTAAAAAAAATCTCTGTGCATGCTGGCTTTATTAGTTTATTTTGCTAGTGTCAGCACTGGAAATGAATTAAGAGCTTAAGATACTGCAGTTGTGTCTTTTATACTAGTTATCTGCGGTCACTCTCACCTGTATGACATCAGGGTAAATTATCTTTTATTTCATATTAGAAGAAAGCTGTTCAGACTGATTCTTTGCTTTTCCATAAGCATTCCCATGATGCATGGTATATGCTTGGAATTATGAAACACACTTCATATTTGTTTATTTTTCCATGATAAAGTACAGGTGATTTATTTAATTTAAAGAAGAAGTTATCTTTTTTTTTTTAATTCATTTTGATTACAAAACAAAAACCCAAACCCAAACAAACAGAAAAACCCTTAGAGGACTGTTTCGGTACTTTATGGCTTTCAAGGTTTTGCAATAAGCAAAACTGAATTGTCAAGCCCTAGCCAATTCTTTGTGCTTGTCGTGTGCTGGTGAACAATCTAAAGAAACTCTTATTCATTCTGTGACTGGAGGTTAATAGTGTTGATTTTGTCTCTCATTGAAAGTTTTTAATAAAATAACATAAGTAAAGGAGATCATCTCTACACTTAGGCTGGAAATAGACTCAAACCTTTATTAAGACCTTTCTTTCTTTATTAAAACCTTTAGTAAGATAAAAAGTTGCTGTAGGTTTAGAGTCTGAAATAAGCAGTGACAGATTGACTTTAATACGTCTCCCTCAGCTCTGGTGTTAATATCTCCGGACACTAGAAAACAGAGCAGTTACTTACTTCAGTGGTGATTTCAGAGGTCATGCTTCTGTCAGCCTTTGTGAATAATCTTGATAAATAATTTGATTTTATGAAACCTCAGAAGGTGGGCTTGCTTATAAATACTAATTCCATTCAAAATGGCCTCACAAAACTGAAAAGGAAAAAAGCCTGGAAAACATCTTAACAGTGACAGAATATTTTATATTTCACTGAACTGCGTAACCAAGCCGTATGTACCTGACACAACGGAAACAGTGATGCTTTTGGAGAAACTATTGGCCGTACAGAGCCGACTTTGGAAGTGTTGTATAAGGATAAACTCATATTTTTCAGATATTTAGATAAGATGTCCAGTTCAATGCTATTATTTGTTTTCCACAAGGTGTATGATGGAAAAGACAGTTCTGCGCACTCTCTGGGAGCCTTCACCAAAAATGACTTGATGGGAGTTATGCTGAATAGCACCTCTAACTGTTTGTGGATAGAGTAGAATACCAACAGATCTGATACTGCCCAAGGATCTCAGCTCGCTCACACAAGTAAGTAGCTCACAAAAATGTTCTGATCGACTGTTAAGTGGGGAAACGTGTATTTCCAGCTGCAGTGATTTCTCATGGAATGGTAAAGATAATATCCTAGAACGTACTGAAGTTCAGAGTCTGAATTTTACTTGTCTACACGTGTGGATAAGTTTCAGTAATTAGAGAGCATTACTAAAAGAAAAATTGTAAGCTTTCAAATATAGAAAGCATTGTTATTTTGAGGATTTAGCAGTGGGGTTTGAATAAGAGTGCATTGTGACATCTGTGGGTTGAATATATTAGTGTTGTACTGTAGCAGTTGCAGAGCCAGGTATTATATTTAACGTTTAATTCCTGCCGACAAATTAAAAAATACAAAAGAACAAATGAGAATAAAAAGAATGCAGTGTGCCTGAGTGAACTCTCTGTATGTCTGCTTGTCAGGATCAAGGTGAAGTTTGCTGGAAGGAGAGCTGAGTAAAAAAGTTTTGACTAGGGGTGCACTTGTCCTACAGCTTGGATGTAATTAATTGAAGTACTTAAGCTGGCAAAACAATGAGTCTTTTGGAAAGGAAAACTATGGGGAGAGCTAGTTTGTTTCCAACACACAGAATGAAATTTTGTCCACCTTTCAAGGAATCTTCAAGTTCCCTTTGCCTTCAATTTGTCGTCTTTTATATCAGTTTCCGTGAACCTCTACTAAATCCTTCGGAGTAGAGCAGCACATCATAATGTGACATAGAAATGGAATCATGGCTGTTTCTAATATCTCTGCTGATTTCCCTTTGGATTGGAGCCAGCTGTGGAATAAGCGGAAATATTTTAATAATGTGGAATAAGCAGAAATAATAAGCAGTGTGCCCAGGTGGCCCAGAAGGCCAGTGGCATCTTGGCCTGTATCAGAAGCGGCGTGGCCAGCAGGTCCAGGGAGGTTCTTCTCCCTCTGGACTCGGCACTGGGGAGACCGCTCCTCGAATCGTGTGTTCAGTTCTGGGCCCCTCCCCCCAAGAAGGATGTTGAGGCTCTGGAGAGAGTCCAGAGAAAAGCAACAAAGCTGGTGAGGGGGCTGGAGAACAGGCCTGATGAGGAACGGCTGAGAGAGCTGGGGTTGTTTAGCCTGGAGAAGAGGAGGCTGAGGGGAGACCTCATTGCTCTCTACAACTACCTGAAAGGAGCTTGTGGAGAGGAGGGTGCTGGCCTCTTCTCCCAAGTGACGGGGGACAGGACAAGTGGGAATGGCCTCAAGCTCCACCAGGGGAGGGTCTGGCTGGACATTAGGAAAAAATTTTTCACAGAAAGGGTCACTGGGCACTGGCAGAGGCTGCCCATGGAGGGAGTTGAGTCACCTTCCCTGGAGGTGTTTAAGGGACGGGTGGAGCTGAAGGGACATGGGTTAGTGATTGATGGGAATGGTTGGACTGGATGATCCGGTGGGTCTCTTCCAACCTGGTTATTCTATCTAAGAATGATTTTTAATGCTATTATAAGCTTCCCAACAGCCATATCTCCACTGAATTGTACCAGTTGCCTTGTCTGCCCAACTATACATTCCTCAGAGAAGGAAAAACTATAAACAAAGAGGAAGGGATAACAGGAGACCCGTCTGCTCAGCACATACTGTAGCTGGCACAAGATGTTCACTTTCCTAGTGAGAAGACTGGCCGAAAAACAGAGGTGTCAGGGAGGTCCAGCCCAAAGCCAGCCTCCAGAACCTGCTTCTGTCTCACAAGAGCCAGCAGGGAAGTGTCCTCTTTCTGCCAGGGCTCCCTCAGGGGAGGGTTGGGCCCTGCAGCTGCAGGAAGCACCATCCCAGGGACAATGCCAGAGTGGCCAAGGGGGATGTCTCTCCTACATGGGTGCCAGGATCCCTTTTATCCCTTCCCACAAGGGAAGCTCAAGCCCTGCCACGACCTTTGAAGGCAATTTTTGAGTCCAGCATTTTCCAAGGAGCAGAGAGCAGACATCCCCCAAGAGGTGGAGGGGGAAAGCGGAGGGTGGCCGCTGCCTTCTCCCAAGGGATGAGCTCTGTGGGGCACGCCATCTCCCACAGGCAGAAGTTACCCACGTCCAGCTGGTCGCCAAAGCACGTGCACCTTTACTTTTATGTAGAATTGCTCCTGGAGCAGAACGAAGGTGCCGAGTCCTGCGACCTGGACCCCTTGCCCAGGAAAAAGACAAACCGGCCGCTGGGGAATACACTGGTTGTTACTGGTGCTTATTATTGTTAGGGTCCAGACTCTTAAGAACGAGACGGCATGGCAAGCTGGTACAAAAATAAAGTACAGTATTTATTCTCTTGCGCAAGAGGTTAAAAAACCAGACTGGCCGCCAGGGATGCTCTTCAAGGGGAGCGACCCCGGCTGTGCCTGTGGAGTTACATTTATAGTAAAAGTAGGCACATACAAAATAGTTAGTTGCAATCTTCTTGGCTGGTCTAGGGGTACATTCGGTGTAGTCGTGTTACATTCTGATGGACTCCAGCAATCTCTTATTGTCTGTGTATTCTTGCCCCAGGGGGTGTGTGCAGCACCCTCCCATCCAAGCATCATCTCAGGGGGCAGAGATGTGCCAGCAGCTGCCAGCCCGGCCGCCCCCTGCCAGAATGGCTTTCACATTCCTGCCTTTTCTTTGCTTAAGGACCCTCACAATTATTTCTCCCGGGCTGCAGGGAATGCCAGAGCCTGTCCCTGAGAAGTGGCAGCAGCAGGCAGAGCGGCTGGGAGAGAGATGGCAACAGGGTGAGAGGCTGGTGGCAGAGCGGCCTGAGGAAGGAGATAAAGCCTGGAGACACGGGTGTCCTGTCTGCCACAAATGGGATTCTAGATTGTCACAGTCTCGTTGTTGCTTTTTCCAGGTGACTGAGTCATGGCCGGATTCCCCAGCTTCGAGACGTGAGTGAAGCCTCTTATCACAAGGTGGCCTTTTCCTGCCCTTCTCTTTGCTTTTTGATGTGACGTTTGCAGAAGGTGCCTGCTTGTGACAGGCTTGGCTCCAGCTCCTGCAGACCCCTTGGTGACTGGGCTCTGTGGTCCTTTCAGGCTGCGGGGGGCAGTGGTTTCCTTCTGCTAGGGGACGAAGAAAGCCTATTTTGCCAGTGGGACATTGCAGTCCTGATGTGCACTGGGCTGATAGAAATAACCTTCGCTGAAGGCGGTGGATCTTGCTGGAGTCAGCTCCCATCCCAGTTACCGTGGGTAACCACAGTGCTGGGGGAAGACCAGGGCAGAGCACAAGGGCATGAGGACCCTGCCAGTTTCCATCCTCTTGCTGAACGTGTGAAATGTCTGGAGTCAGGACTCCCTCAGGGGGAGTAGCCCTGGCCTCTGGAGGGGATTGCTGCAGGGACAACTGCCTGAGGAGCAAAGACCTTTATTTAGGCTTAATGGCTCCTTTACATATGTTAACTGGTGAGAACAGGCGATGTATTCTTTACAGTGAGTGGGTTTTGCTACTTGTTCCCCCCCTAGGTCAGGAATATTATTGGCTGAGATGAACTGTTGCTGCGCCGTGGTGTTTCTTCTTGTTACTTTGCTTCTCCTTCTCCCAGCCAAAGTCTTTTCAAGGACAGCCTCCATTTGCCTGTGTCCTTCAGCCTGCAAAAACCTTCACAGCCTCTGAAGGCTGTAGGCCCTGTGATAATTGTTTAAGATTTAACAAAACGAATTGCATGAGTGTTTTGGGTTGGAACAAGGTGTGGGAGCCTTAGAAGGGTGTTCTGGTTGCAGCCTGCGGGATGCTGCCAGCTCTATGGGGGAATCGCCCTGGGCAGAGCGGAGTGGATGTGCTTTATCCCGATCACTGGTTTCTCAGATATCTGTTTAAATCTGCTTTTCTCACATGACTGCTGGGTGTCCAACCGTGTCGATGACTGAGGTGGGCTCTGGAGCAGAAAATTGCCAGCGAAAGACCTGTAACAATTGGTTAAGGATTGCCCTGGGCTGCCCAGGAGCTGGGGAACACATCAGACAAGCATACAAGTAACTAGCAACATGCTGCAGCCACTGGCATCCTTACAGCGGCTGATTTAAGGCTTTCAGAGGAAAAATCCAAGTCTTAAATTTACAGACATAATGAGAGGCTGCGAGGTAACGTTTACAGGTCAGGAATGAGACCAGCGATTCCAGCAGAGGCTTCCACAAAAGCGTAAGCTCACTCCTTAAAGCCCGGGTGTTTCACCCCTAGCAGGGGCAGTACAGGTGGCACCAGGCTGCCGTGTATTTGGCAGCGAGGCTGTGTGTGTGTGGGGGGAAGGTGGCGGAGCCCAGGTACCCAAGGCCCTGACTGGAGGGGCCTGTGTGAAACGATTAAGTAGCCAATGTCACACGACTCACACCAAGGCAAAGATTCCTGCTTCATTATCTAAAAGAAACGTGGAAACTTGCAGTTGAGTCCCAGGGACAAGTTCGGACAAGGTCCAAAAGCCTTCTCATAATTCACAAGGTGAATGCAGCGCCCAAGCGGTTACTTACAACAGAGTTTCACAGATATTGTACCCGCTCCTAACCGCCACATTTGATGGCCTTCTCTCTCATGCCGATGACCTGTGATTACAAGGGGACTGTCAGACAAAGCCCATGAGAAAGGGCTATGTGAGCACTCTGGAAAACTCTGAAAAAAAAGCACCGAGGAAAGCTTCCGGTGAGAAATGAGAGAAGTACAAGACAGAGCAACTTTCTAATGATACAGAGAGAAACCTTAAAGACAATGTGTCCTTTCCAGTGATTAATTCTTTTGCAAGGCTAGCTTTATTCAGGTGCAAAAGGTGGGTTGTGCACATGAAAATATCCCTGCCCATTTTGATCTGAAAACTCCTCAACAGCTTGTCTCATATGATATAGTGTTAGAATCATAGAATACACCCCAGGAACACATGGACACCCACCCGCAGGACAGCCCACCCATGAAGCACACCCCCCTCCACCAGGTGTGGATTCCCACCCCCGGGACAGCTCTCCCCCAGCAGACACTGATGCCCACCTAGAGGCCACAACCCCCCAACAGACACAGACACCCATCCATGGTGTAGGAAACCAAGGGACATGCAGATGCCACACAAGGGCACAAACACACACTCATGCTTTCATTTCAACTTGATTGATGGTCATGGCATTGCAGTGTCTGTAATTCTCCAGGACACTGCTTCCACAGACACCCAGTGCTGGGGTCAGCGGCGACGGGTGCGTGTCCTCGGCCGGCGCCGGTTCACTCCAGCCTGGGATCTGGGTGCCCCAGTCGGCCGGCGCCTCCTCGCATTCTGGCGCTGTTCAGGATGACCCTGGAGGCGCCTTGGGCTGCGCTTCTATTTTGCCTGATTCCGGGCATTTGTTTGCTTCCACAACTTCCTCTTGACGCTCAAAGACAAGTACAAAAGACAGAGTTCCCTGCAGTACAGGAACCTAAGGAAAATGGGGCACATTCAACCCTCGTGTCATATGCAGTATCTGTTCTTGCCTTCTTTGCTGGTGGCTCGTCAGGGTCCGGCGGAGCGGACCCCAGACACACTCCAGCAAGGAAGACATTCTGCAGGAAAATGTAACAAAGACTGCTCTTTATGCAAATTCAAACAAAGACAATTAGATCTTTTAGTTCTGCATTAATTCGTTACCCGTCAAACACAAAAGATACTGCCACTCCGTCTTCCGCATTGTGACAACAGCAGTTTCAAAATTTCTTACTCTTAAATAAAGCTTAACTTACTGTTCATCGAAATAAAAGCAGTGTTCGGGGTTTTCTTTTTAAATCTTAAATATTTATATTTTTTTTTCCAGAAAAAAATAAGTGTTTCACAGAATAAGTTGTGGGTTGCCCATGTTGCTCAAACTGATACTAATTAGTATTTCAGCAGAGATGGAGAACACCGATGATAACAATTCCCTGGCAACAGATCGCATAATTAATTCACGTGACAAGTACCATTTCTAAATGCGTGCACAATCGGTTCTATAAAAAATGGACAGAGGTTATTGCAGAACTATACTAATGGCTTTTAGTAGGCATTTCCTCTTTCTTTTTTCCACTTTACAGTCCATAGTTAATTACCCACATTCAATTACTTACAATTAAGTTTCCAATTACTCTAGACTCTCCTAAATGCTCCACATTCTAGAGGAAACATATTTTGTTAAAGCACAATGCTCCGTAATAGTCGTGCAAGAATAAACAATACAAGCAGGTATGCCAAAGTTTGCAACCCAAGTGTTCTCCAGCAGTAAATCAACCTGCTCGTCTCACAGAGACTGTGAGCACAGGCTGCTGAAAGGAAGAACGGCAAAGCCGTGAGCAGTGTCGGATCAATCTAAGACCAAATAGCTTAAGTTTCCACACAGTGTAAATCAAGATGAAGGGCTTTGAGATGCAAGTGGGTTTCACTTCAGGGAAGAATGATAGGCACACAGCTAATACTAGAAAAAAAAAACCAAAACCAAACACAAAAAAACCCTGCATGAAAACAAACAAAATAACCCCAAACAATAAAAACCCACCAACCCCCATAAAACTACATAACTGAATCCAATTCACAGAAATATGTTTTGGAGGAGTAGTAAGGGTACTACTGTAAAAGAAAGGGATTGACAAAGACATTAATTGCCACATTGAAAGAATCTCCCCTCACATCATAAATTCACATTCTGGATTGCAAGGTCCAGAAGAACAGAATTGGAGTTTGCACTTGGATAATGTTATCACGTTACCTCATTCAGACTTGCAGGTGTTAAGACTAGAAAAATTTTGGAGCCTTGTGACAAGAATTACAAAACAGAAGTAAGCAGAGCATCTCTAGGTGGGTATGGGAAGAAAGAAACGTCTCCATCCCATCTGGAGGCAGATTCTGCCAGGCATCATTCCAAATGACTGCACGTGCAGGGGAGTGAAAATAAAATATTGTCCGATTAAGATCTGTGCTTCGGGCCAGACCGAGATACAGAGATCTGATGGAAAGGTGGCAGAATCCCATGACGCTATTGAACTCTTTTGGTTTTTCTCAAACTAGCACCTTAAACATATGTGGTTGCTGGACAGCAGGACACGGCATTCAACTTCTTCTCTACAACCCTACCTCCCAAATCAGAGCCAAAAAGCCTAGAACCAGGGCAATAAAGCGTTACAACACAAAAAGCAATTTTCTACTCATTTTGTTTTTTAATTCAGTTTTGTCCTTTTCCAGCTAAGTTAGATTCCTTGGAGCAAAACCAGTAACGCTCTAAGGATAATCAGAAGAGAGTCCTGTAGTCCTGGCCATAGAGCTGTGTCAGTACACGAACAGGAGCCCAAGCGCTGCAAGTCCCCCAGCAGGCAGAGTGCTAACCCACGGTCCTAGGGTGGGAACAAGCATGTGTCGGGGTAGGGGCAGAGTTCAGGGCTAGTTTGTTTTCTTGTCAATATCTACACGGCTAAAATAACAGAAAAAACAACCCCAAGCACAAACAAACAAACAAACTAACAAAAAACCAAACAAAAGCCCACAAAAAGAATACCTGGAAACAGAACATCTGTTCCAGATTGAAATGTTCAAACCTGCGGTCATGTCCTAAAGTTATCGACAGGCCAGCCGTACAACACAGGTAGATCTTTACTGCCTTTTTGGCAGATGCTGCACTTACGTTCTTCTTAATTTGCACTTGTTACATAGTTCTGACAGCTAAATGCCATTGAAATCTTAAGAGACGTGCACCTTTACATTCTTTTCGCAAGCTTCAGCACAAGGCATAAACCCACCCTCTGCACATGTCCAAACAGCTGGGAACATCCACCCTGAGGAAGACTTTGCTAGCATAGATCCATGTTTAGTTTGAACGATCACAACCTCGAACATAGTTCAAGCATGCTCAAGCTCAGGAATGTCTGTGTGGCAGAAAAGATAAGCCAAGACAAACATCCCTTTTTGCGTCATATTTTAAGGCACATCTGATTATAAAAAAGCATACATTATTTAAGAAAAGGGAAAAAATACATGTGTATGCATACCTGCTGTCAAATACACAAACACAAGTAGAAATACATGCTATGAGATATTTAGATCCAAATCACCCCTTTCCACTCACACTTTTTAAGCAATCGTGTTTTTCCCTCACTTTGTACCCAATGCAACAGAATCAGAAGTAAAATGTCATGATTGCCGTAACGTGGGTTTTGAAATACTGGAGCCAGCTCCTAGCCTTTCTCTGAGGAAATCCTTCCAGCGCCCTGGAGGTCCCAACTGGAAGCTGTGGATACTTTTGAAGAGGACAGGATGCCAGGCAATGGATAAAACACTGACATCTGTTCATCTAATTAATCCAACCCCCCTGACAGTAATCCAGATGGGCAGAACACAGAGTGATTTTGGGGGACAGGAGAATAAAAACCCTAGTACTCCTGAACCACAGATTTCAAACGGCTTTTAGCTTTGCTGCTTTTATACGAGTAAGCTGTTTCCTTATGAACCAGCTCGTTAGCAGGTCCCAGCTGCTCCATTAACCAGTACGGGGAGATTTGGTATCACCCTAAGAAAACAATAAACTGCTACAGAAAGAGCTTTCTGGACCAACGGAGCAGCCTCACTGGCCTCTTCCAGAAGGAAACCTACCTCTCAGACTTCTCCGCAGGAAGGTTTAAAGCATTACAAAGTTCACAGCAGAGTTGAATATGTACATAAATACACGTTCAGATGTATTCACTAAAGCAAGAAGAACTAAAAATAAGCTTACTACACAGTTGAGGCTGCAGTGGTCAGGCTCTGTTCTAAAAAGCAAAAAACCAGTTCCATCTGCAATGCCTTTGATAGTTCACTAATTGATGATCAAAACGCATGTGCTTCAGCATCATTTTATGCTTTTATATGGATATCTTATTTCATTATAATTATCACAGACCATAGAAGTCTATCAGGGCCAATCATTTCTTAATGCAATTAAATTCCCAGGGGAACAATACGAAGTAGTTTATATTGGTGAAATCTAGGAGAGCTTATAACCAAATGGGAGCCTGCTAGTCTACTGCAATTATTCCAAACTAGAAAAGTAAAACAAACTGCATGAATTTTTAACAGATTTTCTGGAATACTTGAATTAAAACAATCAGTAGGTGTCAGAAGTTGCAATATGAGCTCATCTTCAGACTCCTCCTACATCCTCTAGCACTCACCTCTTCGGGGAAAGGATTATGCAGCCGCCTTCTCCTCCTGGATGAAATCCCCCACTCTCAAAAGAGCTCTCTGGGCTATTCGTCTGCTTCCCAGTCCTGTTAACACAACAAGTAATCACTGTGAGAACATCTCGTCGCTGCCACTGTTTTAGTTCCATTTGCTCCCCCTCGTAAGAGCCATGTTTGATTTAACATCTTGCATTTATCCAAGATAATACTGAGGTGTTCTAAAAAATGTTGAATTTTGAGAAATAAATCTTCAGCACATCAATCTACATTGGGCAGCAGTTTGCACAGCTCTTTCCAAACAACACACAGTTCCACTATTCCTTACATCATTTGCTTGTCTAAGCATTTTGTAGTTCCATTGAATAAAGCCCAGTACCTGTTATGACGTACAAGGCTAACTTCATAAAGGAACTTCAAAGACAACTTAGTCCTAAAGAAGATATCTTACCTCTTCTTAACAAACACAGACCTAAGAGAATTGTCTGTAGAAGAAGAAAAGGCAGATTAAGAAAACACCAGCCAGCATTAGCTGAAGTGAATAGCCTCTTTCTCCAGGCACCTACGCCAAGTGCAGAAAGCAGCACACCTCTGCTGGGATATTTTCACCAGGGAAGATTTTATAGCAGGAGTTCAGGAGAGCAGGGGCAGACAGTGGGCACTTGGAGCCAGGAGAGCTTCGCTGCTGTCAGCTGCCAAGCGGGAACAGAGTAGGAGAATCACCAGAGAGGTGGAGCAGAAAAAGGTTGGCTTCAATAGAACTCAGCCTTCTCTGATTGTTCCTATGAATTACAGAAGAGAAATATCATAACAGTAAATCATGACTGGCAGTGAACTATTTTCCTAAGTACACTGAAGAGCACAGAATATAAGAATTTCTTCTTGCATCAATATTCCACGGCAATAGCTTTTCTCCCGAGGCTTAGAGAAATCCTTCCTCCTCTAATCCTGTTTTCCAGTGACAACTTAAGAACTGAAATGGCAACAATTACCCCTTTCTAGTGCTAACTCACAAATTGCCAAGATTTTTTTTCATTCCTGTTCTACCCATTCAGCAGTGCTCAGTATCCTCCTAGAGCATAAGTGTGAACGGTTCAGCCCAGTGGCACCTGAAGGGTTGGCATGGAGGGTAGAGAAAGATGGGAAAACACATCTTCTTAAATGGTATGTTTGTGGGGTCTTATTTCTCTTCTTTGGAAAGAATAATAGAGCCCCCCTGGATCAAGACCTCTTAGCTCAAGGCAGTGATTCTTAACCTCTCCAGCCCCGCTGGACACCTTAGTTTTACAGAGTAGCATTTTCTGTAGTCTGCAATATACAGAATTCCTATTAATTTGAAATACTTCTGCTTGTATGAACTGTGAAAAATTATAATGCTGTTTAAGGATTTAAACATTACAGCACTAACATATATTTATACATATACAAAGATAGATAGATAGATAGACAGACAGACAGACACACACTAGGTTTTATATATATATATCACAGAATCACAGAATAACCAGGTTGGAAGAGACCCACCGGATCACCGAGTCCAACCGTTCCCATCAAACACTAAACCATATCCCTCAGCACCTCATCCACCCGTGCCTTAAACATCTCCAGGGAAGGTTACTAAACCAATTCCCCGGGCAGCCTCTGCCAGTGCCCAATGACCCTTTCTGTAAAGAATTTTTTCCTAACGTCCAGCCTAAACCTCCCTTGGCGGAGCTTGAGGCCATTCCCTCTTGTCCTGTCCCCTGTCACTTGGGAGAAGAGGCCAGCACCCTCCTCTCTACAACCTCCTTTCGGGTAGTTGTAGAGAGCAATGAGGTCTCCCCTCAGCTTCCTCTTCTCCAGGCTAAACAACCCCAGCTCTCTCAGCCGCTCCTCATAAGGCCTGTTCTCCAGCCCCTTCACCAGCTTCATTGCTCTTCTCTGGACTCGCTCCAGAGCCTCAACATCCTTCTTGTGGTGAGGGGCCCAGAACTGAACACAGTATTCGAGGAGCCGTCTCACCAGTGCCGAGTCCAGAGGGAGGATAACCTCCCTGGACCTGCTGGTCACGCCGTTTCTGATCCAAGCCAAGATGCCATTGACCTTCTTGGCCACCTGGGCCACTGCTGGCTCATATTCAGTCGGCTGTCAACCAACACCCCCAGGTCCCTCTCCTCCAGGCAGCCTTCTAGACACACTTCTCCTAGTCTGTAGCACTGCACAGGGTTGTTGTGCCCCAAGTGCAGGACCCGGCATTTGGCCTTGTTAAACCTCATGCCATTGGACTCAGCCCAGCGGTCCAGCCTGTTCAGATCCCTTTGCAGAGCCTCCCGACCCTCCAGCAGATCGACACTTCCACCCAGCTTAGTGTCGTCCGCAAACTTGCTAAGGGTGCACTCGATGCCTTCATCCAGATCATTGATGAAGACATTGAACAGGGCTGGACCCAGCACTGAGCCCTGGGGAACCCCACTTGTCGCTGGCCTCCAGCTGGATTTCACACCATTTACCACCACTCTCTGGGCCCGGCCATCCAACCAGTTTTCCGCCCAGGAGAGCGTGAGCCTGTCCAGGCCAGAGGTGACAGTTTCTCAAGCAGAACGCTGGGAGAAACTGTGTCAAAGGCTTTGCTGAAATGTTCGATGTCATTAGAATGGCTAATTACCACCCCCTGGGTCATTAGAGTGGCTAATTACCGTGCCCTGTGTCATTAGGGTGGCTAATTAGCCTCCCCCACCCCCTAGAGTGGCTAATTAACAAGTTCCCCCCCCATTAGAGTGGCTAATTAGTCCCTGACATTCCCTGCCAGCCCATTCGAGTGGCTACTTGGCCCTTGGTGTCGGTAGCCACATTGTTAGAGTGGCTAATTAGCACATCGCCAAGCCATTAGCGTGGCTAATTAGTGCACCTCGTGCCATTCGAGTGGCTAATTAGCCCTGAGTGTCAGTAGCCACATCATTAAAGCAGCTAATTAACACATTCCGAGGCCATTTGGGTGGCTACTTAGCCCTGCGTGTCAGTAGCCACATCATTAATGTGGCTAATTAACACTTTCCCACACCATTCGAGTGGCTACTAGACCCTAGATATCAGTAGCCACATCATTAAAGTGGCTAATTAGCATGTTCCTGTGCTATTAGAGTGGCTACTTGGTCCCCATTGTCAGTAGCCACATCATTAAAGCAGCTAATTAACACATTTGGAGGCCATTAGATTGGCTACTTGGCCCTGGATGTCAGTAGCCACATCATTAAAGCTGCTAATTAACACATTTGGAGGCCATTCGAGTGGCTACTTGGCCCTGGATGTCAGTAGCCACATCATTAAAGCTGCTAATTAACACATTTGGAGGCCATTCAAGTGGCTACTTGGCCCTGGATGTCGGTAGCCCCATCATTAAATCTGCTAATTAACACATTTGGAGGCCCTTCGAGTGGCTACTTGGCCTTGAATATCAGTAGCCACATAATTAACGTGGCTAATTAACACGTTCCTGTGCTATTTGAGTGGCTACTTGGTCCCCAGTGTCAGTAGCCACGTTGTTCAAGGGGCTAATTCACCTGCTCTCCTGCCATTAGAGTGGCTACTTAGCCCTGGACGTCAGTAGCCGCGTGGTTCCCGGGGCTAATTACCCTGTTCCCCGTGCTTCTCAGCCTAACGAGCGTCTCCTTTGTTACGGTGCAGGGGTGACGACGCTGGGGACGGTGACGGGCACCGTGTCCAACAGCCTGGCCGGGGCGGGTGGCCACGGGGCCTCGGCCTCGCTAGCCACCCCCATCACGACACTGGGGGCCATCGCCACCCTCTCCAGCCAGGTCCTCAGCCCCTCCCCCACCACCGTCTCGGCCGCCGCCACCACCGCCTTGGCCACCGCCGCCATCGCTGTCCAGGTGGGCTACCGGGGGGGCTACTGCGGCTACTGAGGGGGCTACTGCGGCTACGGGGCCGGGAGGGGGTGCGGCAGGGCCGGGGCTACCAGCGAGAGCTTGGGGGCTACCTGTAGGATCACGTGGCTACCGATGTGGGAGGCCAGCAGGGGGTTGGGGGCCACCAGTGGGACCTTGAGGGCCACCAGTAGGACCTTGTGGGCTACCAGTGGGACATTATAGGCCACCAGTAGGACCCTGTGGGCCACCAGTAGGACCTTGAGGACCACCAACAGGACCTTGAGGGCCACCAGTGGGACATTATAGGCCACCAATAGGACCTTGAGGGCCACCAGTGGGACCTTGAGGGCCACAAGTAGGACCTTGAGGGCCACCAGTGGGACCTTATAGGCCACCAGTAGGACCTTATAGGCCACCAGTGGGACCTTGAGGGCCACCAATAGGACCTTGAGGACCACCAATAGGACCTTGAGGGCCACAAGTAGGACCTTGAGGGCCACCAGTGGGACCTTATAGGACACCAGTGGGACCTTGTGGGCCACAAATAGGAGCTTAAGGGCCACTAGTTGGGCTCCAGGGGCCACCAGATGGGAGGATCCATAGATTAGAGGGAGGTTGTGGTCGTGGACCACTGATGGGACTTTGAGGGCCACTAATAGGACCTTGAGAGCCACCAGTGGGACGTTGTGGGCCACCAGTGGGACCTTGAGGGCCACCAATAGGACTTCATGGCCCACCAATAGGACCTGAGGGCCACAAATAAGACCTTGAGGGCCACCAGGGGGACCTTACAGGCCACAGATAGGACTTTGAGAGCCACCAGTAGGACCTTGAGAACCACCAATGGGTCCTTGAGGGCCACCGGTGGGACCTTATAGGCCACCAGTAGGACCTTATAGGCCACCAATAGGAGGTCATGGGCCACCAGTGCGACCTTGAGGGCCACCAGTAGGACCTTGTGGGCCACCAATAGGACCTTATAGGGCACAAGTAGGACTTTGAAGGCCACCAGTGGGACCTCGTGGGCCACCAGTAGGACCTTGAGGGCCACCAATAGGACCTTGAGGGCCACCAGTGGGACCATGAGGGCCACCAGTGGGAGCTCGTGGGCCACCAGAGGGACCTTGAGGGCCACCAGTGGGACCTTGAGGACCGCAAATTGGACCTTGAAGGCCACAAATAGGACCTTGAGGGCCACCAGTGGAACCTCGTGGGCCACCAGAGGGACCTTGAGGGCCACCAATAGGACCTTGTGGGCTATCTGGTTGACCTTGAGGGCCACCAGTGGGACCTTGAGGGCCCCCAGTAGCACCTCGAGGCCCCCTACCATGGGCCGTGCGGCAGGGCCCGGTGGCCACCTGTGGGCTGGCGCGGTGGCCGCCCCGCGCGGTCGGTGGCCGCGGGGCCCTGCCTGTGGCTTGGGGCGGCCCTGGGCTACCTCTGACTGTGGGTTGGCCCCCAGCCGGTGGCGGCGCCGGCGCAGGTGACGCTGATCACGACGCCGAGCGGGGTGGGGGCGCCGCCCATGCAGGAGCTGCTCGTCTCCATCTTGGCTTCTCCCACCTCGGAGTCGGCGGCCGCCGGGGCCCCCGAGGCGGCCAGCGAGGCGGCCACCGTCACCCTGCTCTGCTCCAACCCGCCCTGCGAGACCCACGAGACGGGGACCACCAACACGGCCACCACCAGCCTGGTGGCCAACGTGGGCGCCGCGCTAGCCCCCCAGCTCCAGCTGCTGGCCGAGGGCTCGCCCGGGCCCGGCCCCGGGAGCCGCGGGGGCTCCGGGCAACCTGGAGAGCTCCGGGCAACCTGGAGAGCTCCACGAGGCCGCCGCGGCCGCTGCCATGGCCACTGCCAGGTTCTGCTCCGGCTCGTCGGGTGAGGCCCAGGCCACCGTGGCTACCGGCGCGGCCAGCATGGCCACCGCCAGGTTCTGCTCCAACCCTCCATGCGAGACGCACGAGACGGGGACGACCAGCACGGCCACCACCACGGTGGCCACCGGCTCGAACTTGTCCCCCAGCTCTTCGTGTGAGAGCCAGGAGATGGCGGCTACCAATGTGGCCACCGTGGCTACCAGCAGGTTCTGCTCTAACCCCCCCTGCGAGACCCACGAGACGGGGACGACCAACACGGTGACGACCTCCATGGGCTCCAGAACCTTCTCCAGGTCTTCAAGTCAGAGCCAAGAGACCATGGCTACCAGCACGGCCACTGTGGCTACCAGCAGGTTCTGCTCCAACCCCCCTTGTGAGACCCACGAGATGGGGACGACCAACACGGCCACCACCACGTCTGCCATGGGCTCCAGAACCTTCTCTGGGTCTTCATCTGAGGCCCAGGGGACTGTGGCTACCAGCACGGCCACCGTGGCTACCATCAGGTTCTGTTCCAACCCCCCCTGCGAGACCCACGAGATGGGGACGACCAACACGGCCACCACCACGTCCGCCATGGGCTCCAGAACCTTCTCAAGCTCTTCGAGCCAGAGCCAAGAGACCGGGGCTACCAACATGGCCACTGTGGCTACCGCCAGGTTCTGCTCCAGCTCTTCGTGTGAGGCCCAGGAGTTGGGGGCAACCGACACGGCCACCGTGGCCACCGGCAGGTTCTGCTCCAACCCCCCCTGCGAGACCCACGAGACGGGGACAACCAACATGGTGACGACCTCCATGGGCTCCAGAACCTTCTCCGGGTCTTCATCTGAGGCCCAGGGCACCGTGGCTACCAGCACGGCCACCGTGGCTACCAGCAGGTTCTGCTCCAACCCCCTCTGCGAGACCCACGAGACAGGAACAACCAACACGGTGACGACCTCCATGGGCTCCAGAACCTTCTCTGGGTCTTCATCTGAGGCCCAGGGGACTGTGGCTACCAGCACGGCCACCGTGGCTACCATCGGGTTCTGTTCCAAACCCCCTGCGAGACCCACGAGATGGGGACGACCAACACGGCCACCACCACGTCCGCCATGGGCTCCAGAACCTTCTCAAGCTCTTCGAGCCAGAGCCAAGAGACCGGGGCTACCAACATGGCCACTGTGGCTACCGCCAGGTTCTGCTCCAGCTCTTCGTGTGAGGCCCAGGAGTTGGGGGCAACCGACACGGCCACCGTGGCCACCGGCAGGTTCTGCTCCAACCCCCCCTGCGAGACCCACGAGACGGGGACAACCAACATGGTGACGACCTCCATGGGCTCCAGAACCTTCTCCGGGTCTTCATCTGAGGCCCAGGGCACCGTGGCTACCAGCACGGCCACCGTGGCTACCAGCAGGTTCTGCTCCAACCCCCTCTGCGAGACCCACGAGACAGGAACAACCAACACGGTGACGACCTCCATGGGCTCCAGAACCTTCTCTGGGTCTTCATCTGAGGCCCAGGGGACTGTGGCTACCAGCACGGCCACCGTGGCTACCATCGGGTTCTGTTCCAAACCCCCTGCGAGACCCACGAGATGGGGACGACCAACACGGCCACCACCACGTCCGCCATGGGCTCCAGAACCTTCTCAAGCTCTTCGAGCCAGAGCCAAGAGACCGGGGCTACCAACATGGCCACTGTGGCTACCGCCAGGTTCTGCTCCAGCTCTTCGTGTGAGGCCCAGGAGTTGGGGGCAACCGACATGGCCACCGTGGCCACCGGCAGGTTCTGCTCCAACCCCCCCTGCGAGACCCACGAGACGGGGATGACCAACACGGCCACCACCACCGTGGCCACCGGCTCCCGAGCCTGCGAGCCCCCCGAGACGGGGACGACCAGCACCGGCAGCACCGTGGTGGCCACCAGCTCCAGCTCCAGGCCGGCCGAGCCGGTGGCCACCAACAGTGCCGCGGCGGCCACCAGGCCATGTTCCAACCCTCCCTGTGAGACCCACGAGATGGGGACCACCAACACGGCCACCACCACCGTGGCCACTGGCTCCCGAACCTGCGAGCCCCAGGAGGCCGGCGTGGCCACCACGGCCACCGCCACGCTAGCCGCGGGCTCCCGGCCGGCCGAGACGGTGGCCACCCCCGCCTTGATGGCCACCGTCGCCTCGGTGGCCGCCGACGCTGCCTCGGTGGCTGCCGGGGGGGCCGTGGCTACCATCTCCGCCCCGGTGGCCACCGGGCCGTGTTCCTCACAGAGCCAGGAGGCCCCCGTGGCTTTGGGGTCCCCGCTGGGGGGGCCCCCGAGCCCCCGCGACCCCCCCGGCTGCTCCAACCCCCCCTGCGAGACCCATGAGACCGGGACCACCCCCACGGCCACCACGGTCACCGCGGCCATGGGCGCCAACCAGGGTCAGTCGGGGGGGGGCCCTCCTTTTTGGGGGGTCTGGGGGGGGGGTTGGGGGCCCTTTCTAGACCCCCCTTATGGTTTTGGGGTCCCTTTTCTGCCCCCTCCCCATTCTATGAGGGGTTTGGGGTCCCCTTTCTGCCCCCTCCCCATTCTGTGAGGGGTTTGGGGGTCCCTCCCCCATGGGTTGAGGGGTTTTGGGGTCCCTTTCTGTCCCCCCTTATGGTTTTTGGGGGGTTTGGGGTCTCTTTCTGTCCCCCCTTATGGTTTAGGGTGGGCTCAGGGTCCCCTTTCTGCCCCCTCCCCATTCTATGAGGGGTTTGGGGGTCCCTCCCCCATGGGTTGAGGGGTTTTGGGGTCCCTTTCTACCCCCCCTTATGGTTTTGGGGTCCCTTTCTACTCCCCCTTATGGATTTGGGGGGTTTTGGGGTCCCCTTTCTGCCCCCTCCCCATTATATGAGGGGTTTGGGGGTCCCTCCCCCACGGTTTGAGGGGGTTTGGGGTCCCTTTCTGCCCCCCTTATGGATTGGGGGGGGTTGGGGTCCCCCCTGTGATTTGGGGTGTTTTGGGTTGTTTTGAGGCCCCCCCCACCCCCTTTTCCCCCCCAGAGCCGCCCCCGGCCGCAGGAGCCCCCCCGGGGGGGTGGGAGACGCGGAGCCCCCCCCGAGTCCCGGCCCCAGCGGAGCCCCCCGAGCTCTCACCACGGTCACCCAGGCCACGCCGGCCCCCGCCCCCGCCCTGCCGGTGAGGGGGGGCTGGGGGGCAGGAGGGGGGGTGAATGGGGCTGGGAGGGGGGTGAATGGGGCTGGAGGGGGGTGAATGGGGCAGAAAGGGGGGGTTATGTGGGTGCTATGGGGCAGGCAAGGGGGGCTGGGGGGCAGTTGTGGGTCTCTGGGGGGCAGTTGGGGGGCAGTAGGGGCTCTGTGGGGCACTGAGGGCTCAGGGGGGCAGTTGGGGGGCACTGAGGGCTCTGGGGGGGCAGTTGGGGGGCAGTGGGGGCTCTGGGGGGGCAGTTGGGGGGCAGTAGGGGCTCTGTGGGTCCGTCCCTTGTCTCCACCCGCCGTGTCCCCCCCCAGCCCATCTCGTCGCTGCGGGAGCCCTCCCCGCCGCCGTCGCCGCTGGCGCTGGTGGTTCTGCCGGGGCCGGCGGGGCCCGAGGCGCTGGGGCTGCCCCCCGAGCTCATGGCCGAGGGGCCGGGCGCCGCGGGGCCTGCCCCCGCCCCGGCCCCGGCCCCCCCTCCGGCCGCCGCTGCCGAGGGCCCCCCGGCCCCCGAGAGCCCCGAGGCCCCCGCGGGCCCCGAGGCGGCGGCGCTGACCCCCGAGGAGCTGGCGGTGACGGCGGCGGCCAGCGAGGAGGCCCAGGCCCTCGCCATCCAGACCGTGCTGCAGGCCGCCCAGCACGCCGCGCTCGGTACGGGGGGGGACGGGGGGGGACGGGGGGTCAGTGTGAGGGGAGAGGGGGGGGAGATGTGGAGGAGATGGGGGGTACACGTGGGCTAGTTGTGGGGTGGGATAGGGGGGTCAATATGGGGCACGATGTGGGGTGGAACATCCCTTTATTTTGAGTCTCTCTTGAGAGAATTCAGAGGGTTCCAGATCCCTTTTGGGGGGTTGGGGGAAAGTAGTGGATCCCTTTAGGGGATTAGGGGGGATCCCGGGTCCCATTTGTGGGTTTGGTGGGTCCTGGGTGCCATTTGGGGGATTTAGGGGGGTCCTGTGTCCCTTTTGGGCAGTTTTGGTGGGTCCTGGGTCCCATTTGGAGACTTCTGGGGGTTTTGGATCCTTTTTCAGGGTTTGTGAGGGTCTTGAATCCCTTTTGGGGGGCTGTGGGTTTCTTTTGGGGGGATTCAGAGGGTCCCAGATCGCTTTGGGAGTTTGGGGAAGGGATGTCTTGGATCCCTTTTGTGCGGGTTTTGGGGGGTCCTGGGTTCCATTTGGGGGGATTTAGGGTGGTTTCTGTGTCCCTTTTGGGGGGTTTGGTGGGTCCTGGGTCCCTTTTGGAGGGTTGAGAGGGTCCTAGGTCCTTTCAGGAGTTTTAGGGGGTGGTCCTGGGTGTCTTTTAGGGGGTCTTGGGGGGGATCTTGGGTCCCATTTTGAGGTTGAGGCTCCTGGGACCCATTTGCAGGGATTGGGGAGGTTCTGGGTAAATTTGGGTGGGGGTTGGGGGAGCCTTGGGTCCTTTTGGGAGACTCCTGGGTCCCTTTTGGGGGACTCCTGGTTCCCTTTTGGAGGCTTGGAGTTTCATGGATCCCTTTTGAGGGGAATGTTTTGGGTCCCATTAGGTGTTTTAGGAGGGGTTCTCCTTCTGTTTGGGGGGGTGGGTGGGTTGTGGGGTCTTGGGTCCTTTTGAGGAGGTCCTGAATCCAGTGCAGGGTGGGGGGGAGTGGGGTGTGTCCTGGATCCCTTTTGGGAGTTTGGGGAGAATCCTGGATCCCTTTAGGGGGGATTAGGCATGCCCTGGATCCAATTTGGGAGTTTGTGGGGGTCCTGAGTCCCGTTTTGGGGGTTTTGATGGTTCCTGAGTCCAATCTGGGGGGTTGAGGGGGTCCTGGATCCCTTTTGGGGGTTGGGGGGGGGTCCTGGGTCCCTCTTCACCACCCTCCATGCTGCTCCTGGGGTTGGGGCGGGCAGAGGAATTGGGAGCCATGGAGCCATTTCAGACTGGGAGAAAGTGGGAGGAGAATGGCTTTAATATTTGGTCCTTGTTGCTCCCAATCCAAAGCTTTCTGAACTGTCAATAAAGTAAATCGAACTTCAGCAAGTCCACACCTCTGTGCCAGTGACAGTCATTGGTCTCTGAACCTCCTTTGCTTTCTCTTGACCCCTGAGCCGTTCTGGTTCATTTTCTCCCTCTGTCCCGTTGGTTCGGGGCTTGGAGGGAGCAGCTGCGGGGGGTCCGGCTGCTGGCCAAGGTTAACCCACCACAGGACACATCAGGGCTGCCGTGTCCAGTACGGGGCTCCCCGCACAAGGAAGACCCTGCCCAGCCTGGAGAGAGTCCTGCTGAGGCCAGCAGGATGGCTGGGGCTGGAGCACATCGTGGACAAGGAGAGGCTTGGGAGATGGGTTCTGAGAAACCTTTCAGGGTACAACACTGAGCAAGGACCCAGGGCAGCTGGGGGATCCCAATGCAAGGACTTTCTCGGTGTTTGATGAGACAAAGCCATGAGCCCCTGATGGGTTTGGAGCTGTGTGAGAAAGGGCTTGGCTGAGAGACCTGCAGCGGCAAGAGCTGGGGACTGGTGCATAAGAAATTTCAGTAGGAAAAGGGTTCTCTTTTTATTGATAATGGTTGTAGAGTTGGCTATCAGGCCTGCAGCAAGGCAAGGGGTGAGGAGGGGAGTGTGCAAGTGGAGAGAGAACAGCGCCGGGGGATCAAGCGCTTGTGCCCGGCAGTGCTGCCGTGCTGGGATTCTTTTCCCCTCCACCCACGACCACAGGAACTGTCCCTGCAAGTCCAGAAATGTCTCACAGGAAATATATCAGGAAACAGAAGTCGTTGAACATCCCTTTATTTTGTTTAAGCACTCAGAGAGCACAGCTCCTCATTTACACAGACAATGAGCAAGAAAAGAGAAGAAAACAGTGAATTAAAAACAGGATGACAAGATTATAAAGGGGGGATGAAAGGGGGTTTGGGGGGTGCTAGAGGGGTTTTGAGGGGGAATAAAGGGGGTTTGGGGGGAACAAAGGGAGTTTGGGGGGCATAAAAGGGGGTTTGGGGGGATAATAGAGGGTTTGGGTGGATAAAGGGGGTTAAAGGGGTTTTGGGGTGATATAAGGGAGTTTAGGGGGAATAAAGGCATTTGGGGGGAGTTTGGGGGGATAAAAGGGGGTTTGGGGAGTGATAAAGGGAGTTTAGGGGGCTAAAAAGGGTGTTTTATCCGTTTATCCCCCCAAAACCTCTTTAATGCCTTCAAACTCCATATATTGCTCCCATAGGAGGCTTGGGAGGGATCCATATGGGAAAATCCATTCACCATCGCACAAATCAAGGAACAGACCCGACTCCAGCAGCCAAGGATGAGGCTGAATGAGGTAGAAAGCCTCAGCCCTTGTCGAGGACCCGAAGCAGGAGGGGCACCGGCCCCCAGGATCAATCTTGGACCCCAGGCTCGTGCACGTCCACCTCACAGGGAGGTGATCCAGGTGGCACTAGAAACAGGTTTGCTGTTGCCGGGACGATGGCTGCGGGCAGGGTGAGGCCTCTGGTTTTCCTGCCACGAGCAGTGGCTGCAGGAGCTGGGTCTGGCTCCACAGAGCCCTCTCTGCAGAGAGAAAAGGTGTGTCTGAGGCCTCAGCTGCAGAGTCACGATGGGAAATCTCCTCCATGGCACAAGTCTGGGGCTGGTGGTTGCCGGGTTGGTTCCTTGGTGCCTGGGCCACTTGAGGGCTGGTGGGGGCTGGATGCTGGAGCTCAGTCTGGATATTTGGGGTGCCGGGGCTCCAGCTGTGTGGAAAGCCACCGCTTTCCACCTGGGGTTCTGGACCTGCAGAGAGGGCTCTGTGGAGAGAAAAGTTGTGGCTGAGGCCTCAGCTGCAGATGGAGGACGGCGAATCTCCTGCACGACACGGAGCTGGCTCGGCTCCGCACCCCAGGCTCAGAGGTGCTGGCACAGCGTGACCGAGGGGGACACCGGCACCTGATGGCACCTCCGAGCAGGGGGATCCCTGCAGGCAGTGAAGTCTAAAGTCTTTGTGGCACTGTTAGTATTTACCAAGGAGTGTATAACTTCTGGTCATTTTGACTCAATTTCTATTTCTCTCTTGGGACCTTTGAGCCTGAAGGTTGTTTCCGGAGAGGCAGAACAGCCCTTAGTTGTAAAAACACATGAAGTTTTATTAGGAAACGGTTACTTAACTGCGATCCCAGGGCAAGCCTCCTGGGAATCTCTGCAAACTGGAGTTCTTGTTAGCATCTCATTATCCAGCATCTTGTCTTTCTCCATTTTTCTTGGCCACGGCTTTTCTTTGCCTCAGGCTGTAGGGAGAACGCCTCAGCTCCGATGGAGGAGCCTGAGCAGGGCAGGCACCGGCCCCGAGCATCCACCTTGGACCCAGGGTCCATCCCGTCCACCTCACAGGGAGGTGATCCAGATGGCACAAGTCAGGGGCTGCTGGTTGCCGGGTTGGTTCCTTGGCGCCTGGGTAGGGGCAGCAGCAACCGCAGCGGGGACACCCAGGATCGGCTGCCTGGGGAACGATGGCTGGGGGCAGGGCGAGGCCACTGGTGTTGCGGGTACGACCAGTGGATGCTGGAGCTGGGTCTGGCTCCTGTGGGTGCTGGGGCTGTAGCTGCATGGTTGTGAAGGGCCGCCACTTTCCGGCTGGGCTCCTCGATCTGCAGAGAGAGCTCTGTGGAGAGAAAAGGTGTGTCTGAGGCCTCAGCTGCAGAGGCAGGATGGGGAATCTCCTCCATGGCATGGAGCTGGCTCGGCTCCGCACCCCAGGCTCAGAGGTGCTGGCACAGCGTGACCGAGGGGGACACCGGCACCTGATGGCACCTCCGAGCAGGGGGATTCCTGCAGGCAGGTTCCCTGTCAGGAGCGGGTGCTGGTGTGCGTCTCGCTTTCCAGGGGAAGCTCAGCCCCTGCTCTTTCCCATTCTGACCTGGCTTTGCCCACGCCGGTCACTCATGTCCAGGCAGGATCTGCTTGAGCCGACCTCAGCTCTGGTCAGAGGAGGCTCCCGGGAAGAAGGCCCAGGAGTTCAGAGGCCAATTAAAGCACCCGACAGCGGCTGAAATCTCAGCAGAGAGTTTTGGCCAAGACGTCATTCACCGCTGCCCAGCAGCCTGAGTAGAAACGCTTTGCGGCTACGAGCAGCCCTTGCAGGAAGCCGTGGGGGCAATCAGTGACTCACCGTGTTCTCTTCCTCCACATCCAGATCACGACACTGCACACCAGGATCACAATCACGAGGGAATGCAGGGCTCCTACTGCACCCATCATGAAGTGCAGTTGCACATCTGGGGGCCCTCTGACACTCTTGGTCGTCTGGGACTTGACAACACTTGGGGTTGTCTCACCGAGCACAGCTGGAGGAGCCATTGGGAATGTCAGTCCGTGCTGTGACCCTCTGGAGAGCTCACCCAACAAAACTCAGGTGGCCAGGAGAGCACATGGGGAGCACCGATCCTTGTCCAGTTTTCCTTTCAGCTACATGGACAAAAGCTGTCCCTGCAGCAGGGAGGGCCACCCCAACGCTCCCTCCTCCCTGATGGGTGACACCGGGTCACTACGGGACAGCAGCTACCGGGCGTGCCAGTGGCCGGCATCGCCTCTGCTCCTTTGGCAGGGACGGGCACTGAGCCACTGCTCCCTTCCGAGAACACGTCCTTCTGCTCAGCTTCTCTGTCCATCTCTGGAGAGAGCAAGAGGGACAGTCTGTAAAGACTGCTCAGGACCTGGATTCTCTTGGAAAGAATAATCTGATCAGTAGGGTGGGCTTCCCCGGGCTGGGACAGCACTGCCAGGAGTCCGAGAAAGGCAAAGCCTCAGCACAGCTCCAGCACAAGGCGACAGTAAACACCTTCCTTCAAAGGGGACACGGAGACACTGCAGCCACTTCTACTGCGGAAGAGCCCTTCGCAGAAGCACATCCCATCCTGCCACCTCCATCCCACGGAGGGGTCACAAACACACGCAGTGGACAGAACCCCATCTCTGTCACCATGTCCTGGGCACTTTCACCATCAAGAGCCCACTGATCCCCAAGCCAGAGGGAAACCAGTTCTGTAAAACACATCCAGGAACAGAGAGAAAAGCCACCTGAGACCAAATCCACAGCCCTTCATGGTCGCTGCCCTCAAGGCAGCTGTGCGGCCTCAAGCTGGGTGTCCAGCTTCCATCCGTCCCTGACCCTGAGGTGTCACCCAGAGTTCTCAGCCACCAAGGAGAAGAGGGGCTGGACCCGTTGGTGAAGCTGGGGCTGCTCCGATCCTGGCCAGCTCTGGCCAACCCTGCCAGACTCAGTACCCTCAAGCTGCCTGCGCGTCCTCTCGGCCACCCAGGGCTGCTCTCCCCTCCGCTGACCTGCAGCAAGGGCTGAGCACCCACAGCTCCTGCCGGTCGGGTGCCAACGTCTGCCAGAACGGCTCTGGCCAGAAACGGCACCGCTGGGGATGCGGCTGTGCTGGGGGCTCAGCTGGGACCACAACTGGTGGCAGCAGAGACTCTGCACCATCCCTGTGGCTCAGCAGCTCCTACAAGGCCTGACAGCGCGTGTCAGTGCAATGAGGCTCTGAACGATCCCTTCCTGCTGGAGGAGGCTCTGGCGTGTCCAGACGGGTCCCTATACCCTCCGCTTCCCGAGCCCTGGGCTTACAAGGGCTGCATACTCACCGATTGCTTTCTCCAGGTTTTGCCTTGTTATCCACATGCGGCAACACCCCAGACACACTCCAGCAAGGAAGACATCCTGCAGGAAAATGTAACAAAGACTGCTCTTCATGCAAATTCAAACAAAGACAATTAGATCTTTTAGTTCTGCGTTAATTCGTTACCCGTCAAACACAAAAGATACTGCCACTCCGTCTTCCGCATTGTGACAACAGCAGTTTCAAAATTTCTTACTCTTAAATAAAGCTTAACTTATTGTTCATCAAAATAAAAGCAGTGTTCGGGGTTTTCTTTTTAAATCTTAAATATTTATATTTTTTTTCCAGAAAAAAATAGGTGTTTCACAGAATAAGTTGTGGATTTCCCATGTTGCTCAAACTGATACTAATTAATATTTCAGCAGAGATGGAGAACACCGATGATAACAATTCCCTGGCAACAGATAGCATAATTAATTCACGTGACAAGTACCATTTCTAAATGCGTGCACAATTGATTTTATAAGAACTGGACAGAGGTTATTGCACCTCCAGGGAAGGTGAATCAACCCCCTTCCTGGGCAGCCTCTGCCAGTGCCCAATGACCCTTTCTGTGAAGAATTTTTTCCTAATGTCCAGCCTAAATCTCCCCTGGTGGAGAGGGGAGGTTGGACAGTGACATTGGGAAGGACAAATGGGGGGTACCAGCTGCATCACATTCCGTTGTTGGCTGCAGCAGAACCATCTTGTCTATTTTAACAGTGAAATTTGATCAAAATGCTTCTACAAACACCGGCAAATGCTACGTTTGAGCTGAAAATGCCAGTCTGTCAGTGGGGTGACTTAGCACATCGCCCGTCCTTCCTCCTCTCCATTACTGCCTCTGTTAGAGATCACTTCCTGCACAGCTATCTTGGAGGTAGATTTGTTCAAACATTACCTTCCTGGAAAAAAACCCTTTGTTTTATTTCAATGAAGGCTAAAAAAATGCCTAAAAAGCCTAAAAATAGCGTCTAAGATCTCTTGCAATTTTCACTGCCTTCCATTGTAACATCAAAAACGTTGCTCATTTACGCAGCTCCTTGTTTTCTTTTCCTCCTGGTCAACTTTGACAAAACCCACATTCCTCCCATGGAAACCACTGGAAGTGGGAGTAAAAAGACAGTATTTTCAACATTTTGCATTAAAAAGCACCAACCAACACAAACAACCGAGAGCAAAACACTCCTCTCCCTGGGACTCGCTGCACCTAATTCTGCCTCCGGTGTGAGACCCACCTCTCAGCTCCCCTCTGAGTAGTGAAGGGATCAGAATGTCCAGAAGCCAATTCAGTCCAAGCTAAGATGAGACGGTAAAAAACAGTATTTCCCTTAAACACATTAAGGTATTTTTAGTCTGAATCACCAAATGCGGTTTTCATCATCACTGAAACAATGCTGGAGGCCAAACCCCTTTGCAGGAGATTTTAAAATCCCTGCCCCAAGAGCTCGTGGCATTTCAGAGCTATCAAATCCTCAAGCCCAGAGGGGCAGAGCCCAAAGCTACAGAGATGAGCTATTTCTATGCTCAGAGGGAAAAACACAATATAAATGTACACCAAAGAAAATATAAGCCTGAAAGGACAGATACACAGCAACGGTGCAAGGTGAAACGTGAATATCCCCTTCCATTAGCAGGAGTGAGCAGCCTGCTTCTCCGAGAGGCAAAGGAGAAGGTTTGCCTCCAGGATCTGAGAGGGGTCACTGGAACCAGGAATATTCATACATGAACCAGGCAGAACGAGGGGATACAGCTTAGTAACGCCAGCCAGGAAAAGATCTGCAAGATATGAAGCCAAACAATGTTAAAAACAGTTTGAAAATTACCTCCTAACCCACCAGCTAACGACCTTTAAAGCTGATCTCGTCAACTTCACCTATGCATCAAGGCTTAACCTAAGTACTGCGAGTCATTTAAAAACGCTGGTTTAATTAAGCAGGTTAATATAGGGTTGCTTTAGACGTGTAAGCGAGGGATCCCTGCCTTGCTAGCGCACCATCATGGACCTCGTACCCAGGAAGACACCAGCCTTTCAGCTCTGAGATCACAAACAGGACCATCAAAATCAACTGGTGAAGTGACTTTCACCTCTAAAGATCAGTAAGTTTTACACATTCAAACAATAAAGCCATTTCCCAGCTAAGATGCCAGCACAGCAGCGTTTACCAAGTGTTATCCAGCAGGACTAAGTTTCTTGGAAGCGAGACTGATGCAAGGGGAAGGTGAGAAGCCAGGACTGGAACGCCTAAAAGCAACCAGCACATCCATAAGGGACTCTTTTCAACCTATCAAGTCATTTTTTTCCCCATCTATCAAGTAATTTTCCCAGGATGCCGACCGTCAAGGCACAGAGTAGAGTTTTTAACCAAACCTGACGGGTGCCATCCAGCTCCCATCTACTCAAGAGGGGAAATAGAACTCAAGGCTACCCATAAAATGGTCTGTAGAGAAACAGAGAAGCCTTTCAAATAGAGCAAATCTCATTGAAGTCATGGAGTCCCGCTGCCGGCAGCAGGTTCTGGATCGAGCCCAAGAGGAGAGGGCCAGCAAGGTTTTATTTGCCTCCCACAGAGCATCAGGAGGGGACCTGGAACTAGATGGTGGCCCCAGGAGAAGGGCTCTCCTCTCCCCTCCTCCCGCCAGCGCAGCCAATCGAGCCGAGCCGGGAGGTGAGGCTCCACAGCCGTAACTCTGCCAACTTGAAGGAAACGTCAGGGGCTGGAGAATTTCCTCACGTGTTTCCAATGTGGTTTCTATGCATTTTATTGCTCATTTGCAGATCAAAAATGCTGGAGGGATTCCAACTATTTCACACAGAATCTCACACTCCCGGCTGGCTGCAGCCCCAAAGCCTGAGTTTCTTCCCTTGAAATACTGCCCAGTGTTACTTTGGGATGTGACCTGATAGCGGAAGCCCACGGGGACCCTGAAACGATAATCGTTCCAGCTGCGATTGGTTGCCCAGCGCTGGCTGATGCCAGCACGGGTTTGTCAGTGCTGCTGACAAACAGGGACTCAGCAGCTAACGCCTCCTGTTCACACCACAACAAAAACCATGCCTGGAATCACACAATCCGGTACCCAACGGAGGAGGCAGGGAGTTCTTCCGCCTCAGGGAAAGGGTTGCAAGTCCTGGCATGACCAGCCCAAGGGAGCCTGATGCTGGAAACCGCCACGTTTCTTTTCTATGAAAAGAGGAACCACCAGTTTGCTATGTGATAGCAGCTGGTTTGTTAAACAGGGATGAAACAACAAGAAATACTTCACATCAAAACCTTCGAGGAGAAGGGATTGAAGGCTCCGCTCCAGCCCAGCCCACCGAGCCTCAACAGTGGGAAGACTGACCAGAAAGCAAAGGGATCTCCTCGCTGGGGTTTGCAGCCTTCCCTGCTCATTGGAGAAGAGGAGGGTGAGGGGAGACCTCATTGCTCTCTCCAACTACCTGAAAGGAGGTTGTGGAGAGGAGGGAGCTGGGCTCTTCTCCCAAGAGACAGGGGACAGGATGAGAGGGAATGGCCTCAAGCTCCACCAGGGGAGGGTCAGGCTGGACATTTTCACAGAAAGGGTCACTGGGCACTGGCAGAGGCTGCCCAGGGAGGGGGTTGAGTCACCTTCCCTGGAGGGGTTTAAGGGACGGGTGGACAAGGTGCTGAGGGACATGGTTTAGTGATTGATGGGAATGGTTGGACTCCATCATCCAGTGGGTCTCTTCCAACCTGTAGATTCTAGGATTCTATGATCTCCAGCCTAAGAGTGGATGGCGAGGGAAGGAGCCGGACGACGCCGTCAGATCACTAGATAGCACTCAAGGAAATGATGATCAGGAGACGAGCATGCGGCAGAGCTTAGAAATTCCATAAGGCCGGTTGTTTCCATACAGGCGCTCACAAGCAAAACCAGAGAACAATAGCTAAATTTATTCCCTCATTCTTTCTGAAAGGGAAAAAAGCTGCTTCATTGCCTCTGACTAATCGAAACACCTACTTTCTATTACAATTTCATTTTCACTGCAGTTTCTTTTCCACTTAATTCAAGAACTATCAACACTTGGAAATCACAAGCTTGTCCTTTCCTTCCCCTTTATTTCCACACCCAAAATACCTCAATCTCCTCTATCACAAATTACACAGCTGACTGGCAGCAATTTTGGGGAAACGGGTAGACCTGTTTCTCCTTCTAAGGCACAGAAAACAGAATCTTGCATCTCATGCTTCACAAAACACTTTAGAGATAAACACAAAGAGACCTGGAGATCTTGCCATGCTCTGTCCGCACCAAACTTCTCATCCAAGGCAGCACCTGGCAAAGCTGACCTGACATTTCCACAGATCATGGAATGCTTTGAGTTGGAAGGGACTTCAAAGCCCATCCAGTTCAACCCCTGCCACGGGCAGGGACACCTCCCACTGGATCAGGGGCTCCAAGCCCCATCCAGCCTGGCCTCGAACCCCTCCAGGGATGGGGCAGCAACCACTTATCCAGATAACCTGGGCCAGGGCCTCCCCACCCTCACAGGAAAATATTTCTTCCTAAGATCTCACCTCAGTTTTCCCTCGTCCAGCTGAAAACCATTCCCCCTTGTCCTATCCCTGCACTCTCTGGGTGCCCTCAGTAGCACCACGTTTTGGGAGCGTGGTAGGGACACCTGAGGAGAACAGGATCAAAGAGTCGATCGCATCCATCAGGAAGGCTGCTCAGGTATCAGGCCTTGGAAAGGAAAGTGCCTGTGAGGGACTAGCGTGGGTCTGAGACGACAGACTACAGTCACTTATTTATTAAAGAGCTTTTCTCTTCCTTCTAAAGGTTTTTAAGTACCCCGCTTCACTCTGAGGACAAACTCCAGCCCCTTCGCAATGCTACATCACCCAAGAGGCAGGAAGCTCCCCTCTTTCTGCCAGCCATAAGGATCTCCCAACTCCCCAGCAGTGCTTCCTCTGGAAGGCACTTTCATCTCCAACATGTTCAATTTAGACTCCAAAGCGTTGAGTTATCTCGGCATGTGATGGTGCCACCATGCCAACCACAGCAGCTTGGGTGGGCAAAGTACCGGAGCAAAGGCAAGAGGCTGAATAATCACAAACTTAGACAGGCGTCTGCTCAGTGCAACGCTTGGGATTTTGAGACAATTCAGCTTTTGGTATTGTTACCTGCCTCTTTGAAACAACCGAGTGACAGAATTCCTGAAATAAGCAGAAGGAGGGAAGATTTTAGGAGAGAATAAGGTTTCGAAGGTACCAGAAATTAACTGGTGGCAGTGGCAGAGGGCTCTGCACAGCCCAGACTGGGCCCAAGTGCTCCTGCCTGATGGCTCGGGCAGTCCTTTCGCTGGAAAAAGCTGCTAGGGAGAGAGCTGAAAGCTGGCAGCTCCTTTCCAAAGTCCTCCCAAAGCAGGGATGCAATGATGGAGCAAGCTGAGGGGCTACAGCTGAGACCCTGGACACTGCCAGCTGGGGTGGCTCTGGAAAAAACCATTTGTGTGCAAGGATCTGCTTGCAAAAATGCACCTGCTGACCCAGGGAGCATGGAGAAACTGCAAACACATTAGGAAAGAACTGAGGGAATTCTCCTTTCACCCTTCCTCAGCGCAGAGGAAGGGGTAGCATAACCATGGAAACCTGGCCCATGCCAGACATTGATGTATGCCCAGTGCTACCCCTTGGGCCAGGGTGCCAGAACAGTCAATCCCTAAAAGTTGCCCCCTTCTCCCCCTTCTCCTTTTTCGCCCCCTTCTCCCCCTTCTCCTTTTTCGCCCCGCTTGCTCCCTTCTCCTTTCAATACACATTTCTATTTTCTCATGTAAAATCCTATTCAAAACCATAACCAAACCCAGTGACACAGCTCCTCCTCCAATTACCCGGCCTTGTTTGAAATCACGGCATGAACTTTGGACCCACAAGGGCGCAGGCACCGGCCCATCCGAGCCGCGCAGCCGCTGCAGGACGGAGCAGAGCAGCCAAGCCCTGGGCCCCTGCCACGTCCCACATTTGAGCTTCATGTGGAAGCAGTTTTCTCCAGGGCATTTATGATCGTGCACGTCTCCAAGACGAGTCAATCCGCCCGCCAAAAGGAAAATGATTCCCATGAACCAAAAGCTCAGGTGTGGCAGCGTTTAACACACATGAAGTGCTGTCAGCTGAAGTTAAACACCTTTGTTTTCCCCTGCGACTGCCCCACGCAGTAGCTGAAGGTCACACCACCACGGGCTTTCCCTCCCTCACATGGTGCAGGACCTCTGGCAGGTTAAGTTTGAATGGAAAGGGAAGAGGTCGAGGTTAGTGTGCCCGACAGACTGACAAGAGGCTTCCGCACCATTTCAAGTGTCTCCAATGACACCAAGTCCGCAGCAAAAAGGAAGGGCCAAACTGATTTCCCTGCTCTACAACAACGAGCTGCTCAAGAGCGAGGGTCACCAGTGAGGTGCGTGCTTCAGCAGCCACGGCGCAGGGAGTGGCTCCGTATTCCCAGGCTGCGGCAGCGCAGGGGATGCGTGTGACGGGGCACACGGCTATTGTTCAGGATCCCAGACCAGAACTGGTCACCCTACAGCAATTTCCTGATTAAACACTGACCCGCCTTCTCACGCCGGCCAGGCTCAAAAGAAAACGAGCCCGTCCTCTCCCGAGCAAGCTGCCAGGCGTCCCTGCTGCCCACCTCCACACGGAGGTCGCCGTCTTCTTTTTCAGTAGTCTCCGTATCAGACATCGCTCCTAAGGAAACGAAAGGCTGGGGGTTAGGGGAATGTGTGCGAGGCGTGCAGGCAGGAAGCAGAGCTGAGCAGCTCGAGACCAGAATAGAAACAGGAATCGAGCCCGGCATCGAGCGCAGCGCAACGCGCTGCCGGCACAGGCTCCTGCGAGGCTGCATCGGCAGCTCCACGCGGCATCATCTCGAAAGGGATGCTGATCGGAGGCAGAGGGCTCCGCGCAGCCTGGATTGGGCTCAGGAGCTGCAGCACGGGCTGGGGAGTTTCCTCCTGGAGCACCGGGGCGGATTAAGCTCCGTTCAAACCCAGACGAAGGGGCGGGAGGAGAGAAAATTGCCACATGGACAAATAGCTGCGCAACCCAGAGAAGCAGGTTGCAGTGTGAAACACGTCAATGGGGTGGCTGGAAGGTGAGGGTGATTTTGCAAGCGGCAATCCGAGCCCTTCGCCACTGGAGAAATTATTAGTAAAATTAAGAATTAAAACAAACACACACACAGCCTTCCCAAGCAACCAAACAGAAGTGATGGTCAGTATTGCACATACAATGAAAAGCGCTGGCAGAGAAGCCTTGGCCAGGAAGAAAATATTTCCAACTCCCAATATTGGCATAATTTGGGATAAACACCTTCCTATCAGCATAAAACACCATTCACTGATCCTGCTAATCCCAGTGTTCCAGGTCCTGGGCTCCCCAGGGCATTTCTCTGCACATCCCTGGTGATGCCCGGGCACCCAGCGTGCAGCCACCCTGCTCTGAAATGCACACAGCTCTACTCCCTCTCCAGGCAAGCAATAAGACAAGCTCAAAAGGCAAAATGCAAACCAAACAGAAGCATTCCGACATGGAAAACGGAAATAAAAAATAGTTACAAGGAGCCTGAAGTGACCAGCAAGTTCAACTCGAAAAGGTTCTTTTCCCCTCTCCCAAAACAGATAGCCAGAATGATCAGTTTTGAGCTCAAATAATATCAAGAAAGGGTTCCTTTCCTGGGCTGCCCCTCCCTCGGCAGCACTCTCAGCTCTCTGCTGTGTTTCTGCCTGTTGCAGCGATTATTTCCAGGTCAGGGGACGCAGCTGACAGAGCTCAACTTTATTCCACTCCAAGAGCACACAAGCTGAAGTGGCCACTTTGGAAGAATGGAGGATCCAAACGGTGCTCCCCCAACAGCCTCCTGAGTACCCAAATTCAGAACCTACCTGGCTTAAGAAAGGAAGAGGCAAGCAAACACAGAAATACCCCACGCTGCTGGGGATATGCACAGGAGGGCTCCTTCTGCACCAGCCAAACCCTGCAGCCTCACCCTTCTCCCCTCCCCACAAAATCCAGTTTCGTTAAACCCATTTTAGATGGGTTTAGATCCAAGACGAGAACACCTTTGGAAGTTAAACCTGGATCAGGAATTTGGCTGCAGTCGGTTATACCCCTTCCTGCCATTGCCAAGACACTTTAAGGCTTGAAAGCAGAGAGGAACCCAAGTGAAACACAGCTGGAGAAGCAAAAGCGTTTTCCAAAGAGTGCAAAATACCAAGAGTAAAACAATTCCCATTCCACAGCCAGATGAAAAGAAGTTGCCCAGAGAAGGGATGAGGTTTCTCCTTCAGGCCAAAACAAACTAAGGACTTTCTGGAGTGGGAATTCCAAAACTTTCATACAAGCTGCCCCAGTTTGCTTCATTTGCCACAACAAAAACTCAAAGACAACCTTGCTCTTTCAGGACCCCCCATAACCCTGTCAGCATCCATCCTTCTGGTTTGGCAAGAAATCCCATCCCATGCAGAACCTTTCCCATTGAAACACTGCTGAAAACAACACCTCTTACTAAAGTTTTTTTCCACAGCCCCCACAAGGGAAACTTCAGAGGAATCCCAGAAGATGCAGCAAAAAGCAAACACGATCCAGTATTCGCTGGTATCAAATTGGCTTTGCATTATAAACGGCTTTTGGGGCCAGCCTGGATGTCCTAATGCCACAGCCAGCAACCTCTGCGGTGGGGAAGGTGGATGGAAACAGCCTGGCAGGGCAACCACTGCCTTGATGCTCTGCTCCACATCCCCCTCAAAGACATCAGGAATTCTCACATTCACTTCCTTCCAGGCAGTCCATAAAAGACAAGGAGACTGGGGTAAGATACCAACCTGTCGCCTCTTCCATCACGAGACACAGAATTCCTCCCAACAAGCCTAGAACTCCAGAGAACTTGGACTGTAAATCAGTTCTGTTGCCAAGCCCAAATGGATGTCCTAGCACCCTGTTTGCTTCCCCTCTATCTTCTGCCAGCGCCTTCCACGTCTAAGCAGAAGGCAATTAACAGCTGGAAATATTTGACTCCTACAGACGCAGAATCCAAGCCTCGAAACATAAAGGCACCAAAGAAACCGGATACGACTCACCAGGAAGAATTCTTTGCGAAAGAGAAGAGACTAGGGAATCCCTTGGGAGAAAGATTCTATACTAAGGATTACTGTTCCTCGGTTACAGCCAGACACCAAAGAACACACTTCTCCCATACACAACAGCAATCTCAGTGCAGCTGAGCTGCAATCCTGACAGAGGCCAAAAGACTAAGGCCAAAGACTCGCAAAGGCACCAGGCACATTAATTTAACGCTTCCTAAGAACCTAAAAAGCAGCAATCTCCTTTCCCTGCTGGAGCTGATCCATGTTTAATTAAAGATGATGGATGGCACAACTCACCCCGATTCCAAGATATCCAACGAGCTATTCTGAGGCTTAGAAAAGGGCTAAGAACACCACAAAAAAAATTAAAAGCCCACAAATGAACTGTGCTTCTGTAAGTCAGACATAACAGCAGAACAGGGATGAAGGAAGCCTCCTGAGTAGGATAAAACTTTCTAAACCAGACAGACTGAGCAATATAAGGAAGATAAAAAGAAATTGATAGCACCCTTCCCCACCGCTCTTTTGTTTCTAAGCACCCACAAGCCAAACTTTGTGAAGAGATCGATGCCTGAAACAGAGCTGGCTGACACACACCTCGGTGGTCACCCCTTCCACGACATCGCCCTCTGATCCATTTCTCCATTTACACACACAGTGTTGGTCTTGTTCTACCAGATCGCAGCTGGAGGGCAAGGAACGATGAAACACGTGCAAGAATAAGGGGGAGTTTCTGCACAGGGGCTCCTTTTTTTTCCCATTTTTGACTTAGTGTGGAAGAGAAGGCCCAAAAGCACAACGGGGCAGGGTGAGCTAAAGAGCATCTGGCTTCTGTCTTTACGGTCACGGAGATGACCTGAAGGGCTGGAGCACCTCCTGTACAAGGACAGGCTGAGAGCATTGAGGTTGTTCAGCCTGGAGAAGAGAAGGCTCCGGGAAAACCTTAGAGCAGCTTCCAGTACTGAAAGGGGCTCCAGTAAAGCTGGGGAGGGCAGGGATAAAACAAGGGCAAGCAGTTATAAGCTGAAAACCTGATCTGGTGGGAAGTGTCCTTGCCCATGGCAGGGGCTTGGAACTGGTTGGAACTTTGAGGGACTTCCAACCCAAACCATTCCATCATTCTATGATCCTCAAATGCAAATTATTTGGTGATAAAGCCAAGAAAAGAAGATAACTGGAAAGAAAGCCTGTTTGAAACATAAATAAGCTTTACAGCCAAGCTAGTCTAAAAGCTGCACTGATTTTTTTGCAAACCTCTTTAGCGCATTATTAAAAACTGGTGGACATTTCAAACATTTAAACTGGATCAGATTCCCTTACTTCCAGGTTCCTTCACCTTTACAGCGCAGATGGCTCTTTTCTTAAACTGCTTGGGAAAACTTGAAAGGGGCCAAATATATTAAACCACAAGGTATAAAACAAACTCCCACTTGGTACTTAGAAGGAGCCACTTCTGCTAAGCAGAGCAACCAACTCCTACAATCTGAGTCAGAGGGCGCTGATTGGTAGGATTCAGGAAGGCTCCATCAACAATGCTGCTGAACAGGACTTCCCACCGTTCTGAGCTAGAGCAATTGCTTCAATTACTTCAGCAGCTTCGCTTTTCCTACGTTCTTCACCAGAAGATGGGTCACATGGAAGAACTTGTGCAGAGGCAGAGTGGAAAGAAAAGCTATTTAAAAGGATTTTTTTTTTCCCTAGGCCTCAGAACAAATTAAATCTTTGTAATCAGGGTCCAAAAGGAGGAAGAAAAAAAAAAGGAAAAAGAAAGAAAGAAACAACCCACAACTAGTCCCATTAGGTGGTCAGAACCAGAATCACTTTGTATTTGGGGTGACAATTTGTACCCACACTCTGAAGGAGTTATTTGAAGGGGCTCACAACAAAGCCCTTCTTGCTGCCGCGAGCGAAAATAACTTTGCTATGTACACAGCTCGCTCTCCTCTGCCCAATCCAACTGCAGCTCTGAAACCTCAGCCAGCGCTGAAACACAAAAATAAAAGCTCACTCACTTTCTATGGGTTACTATGAAAGAAAGCAGCAAAATCGGAACTCGACAGCTCAAAACTCATCCTCTGAGGCAGAGGCACAGACTAGCCTGTGCAAATCAATCCAACTTTGAATCCTGCTCTGTTTTCTTGGTGAAGTTTCAAGCCACCCAAGTCCCAAACCTGCTAGGACATCAGGCACCAACCTCACACCCAGCTGTTCACCATACACACAGCAAGCAGATTTAGTACAGAAAAGACAACTTAATTCTCCTTCCGCCAAGGAAGGTTCTACCTGGGGCTGATCTTCCTCACCCTGGGTACTAAGAAACTTGTCTTTTTCAACAATTGTTCCGTTAGATTGGGCCAAAGCAGCTGAAACCAGCAGTTCAAGGATCCAACAACACCGACAGGGAAGCACACGGCCACTCTCTACCCACCGTTGCGACACCGGGCAAGGAACCCGAGTGGGACATAAACGAGATGCCATCACCACAGGTCAGGGCCTATTCCAACAGCAGTCAGGTACTTCAGACACTGCAAACAAAGCTCAGACACCCTCTTAGCTCCAACACGCAGACCAGACCATTCAGGGTTAAACGTTACTCGCAAATCCATTACTTCTGTAAATTACATTTCATCTCCAGTGGGAAGCCAGAAGCTAATGACTTAGTAAAAAGCACAGGCAGCCTCCATCATTCCCATCTCCATGCAGAATACTACCAGTGCTAATTTATCCTGCTGTGCTTCTGATTGCCCTCGCCCCGTTCACTTCTAGATCAGCTCCCCACTCACCGGCAGGCTAGAAGGCCTGGACTGAAGAGCCAAGTTCATATCTTCTTGGCCTTTACTGGAAGCCACTGAGGGAGCAGACGACGCCTGGGACCCAAACGAGTCTTGAGATAACTCCTGAAACAGCAAGAAACACCAAAAAAAACCCCACAAATGGGAATAAAATCAAGGCTCTGCTGGAATCTCTCTGGTATATTCTTGTGTTGTGGAGGAATTTGCCCAAAACAGGAAATAAGACAGCAAAGAGTTGAAGCCAGCAACGCCTACAGTTCGACAGGAGGATAAGCGTCGCCAGACTGCTACCGCGACGGTCAGGAGCAGAACCCTAAAACATGACAGAAGGGTAATGCTCTGGATTTCCCTTCTTAAAGATCCTGAAAGGCACGGACTCTCCTGGGAGACCGTCCACGTAGCTTCTTGATCTTCTAAGGTCTTACAACAGCTCTGAGCACTTCAGGGCACAAACAAGGCAAGTTGATTAAAACCTCCATTTTAATCGTGCGTTACAACATCTGCTGAAAGGTCCCAGCTAGATTTTCACACAACCAGTAACAACTATTAAAACAGAGTTTTACATTTCAGAGCAAAGTCTTCCATCACCATCTCTTTGTTGCTCTGCTGTTGTGCTAATCCAAGCACTTCTGTAGACCACTTGGAGAACTTTCACAGGCCACAACCGTGCCAGTACAAAAATCCTTTAGACTGGTACTGCCAACCGGCAAAATTTACACCACACCAGTCCTCAAAACCGCTGCATCAGCAGGGCTTAACTTGTTACAACCACCACATCTTGGAGATGGAGATCTAGACACAACAGAGAAGGCAGCACAGACATTATCATAATCCTTCCAAGCAGCTTGCTGACCCGTAATTCAACTGACTTGAGCGTGCAACGAAAAGGATTTGCCCAAGTTTCTTTAAGAACCCCTTACGGCTCGAAATAAAGCAGAGCGGCCCTACCTGAGGAGGGGGGAAGCGCTGCTGGGAGTAGGCAGACTGCTGCTGCTGCGGCTGCCATGGAGGCTATGAGGACGACTGCTGAGAAAGAACCGAGGAAGCCGTCTGCTGAGTTTGCTGCTGCTGCTGGTAGGGCGACTGCGACTGCTGCTGCGAGGAGGGAGGCTGGCTCTGAGGATGCTGCTGGGCTGCGGGTTGCTGCTGGGGATACGGAGTGGGAGACTGCTGATGGGACGGCTGGGACTGCTGCTGGGAGCAGGCAGGCTGCGATGTCTGCAGCTGCGGAGGCTGAGACTGAGGCTGCTGCTGCAGCTGCTGATATGAAGGCTGAGAGTGAGGGGTCTGGGATGGAGGCTGCTGGGAATATGGAGGCTGCTGCTGCGGATGAGGGCTTTGCTGGTTGTAGTAAGGAGTCTGGCTTTGCTGCCCATACGCACTGGGGCCCTGCTGTCCATAAGGAGGAATCTGCAGAAGAGGAGGGAAGAATTAGATCAGTTATGAAGATATCTTATGTACACACAAGATTACGCTCAAGAAGTGAAACATTCAGATACTGGAGCACAACAGTTAACTGGCAATGCCACCTCCTACACAAGGAAACCTCCTAGATAACAGCAAAAGCCACCATTGTTCTTGGCAGTAACAGAACCTCAATAGGCACCCTAAGTTCTTAGTGATCCTTATCTGACCACCCTTCAGTGACAGTCAAAAGGCATCAAAAGGCAAGGCTGCTTGCTCCAAAAAACAAGGCAGCCTTTTGAATCCTGCCCACGCTACAGCAGGAGCCACTTGGATCCAACCTGGAAGTGATTTATTCAGTAAAGTACAGCTCTGTCTTATACAGAACACAGAGGGAAGAGTATCTTGCTACCCTCACTGTTTGTTTTTCCCTTGTTAGATTCACTGCTCTGCTGCTTTTGGAAGCAAGGATTCCACAGGTCCTCATACATCCATTAGCCCTGGATCCAGATGAGGTGCTGTAAAGAAATGTCATTTAACCCAAGGAGCCAACTCCAACCTGGCTGATGCTGGTCCCTTGGAGCACTTTGCTGCTCTCTCACCCGCCCCTGCTGTGAACAGAGAGTACAGAAGCTCAGGTCTTCTACCTGCTGTGCACATGAGAGGCTGCCCATTGTACTTTGTGCCCTGCTTTGCATTCCCATGGGGTATCTCTGAGGAGTCTGTGGCCCGTAGGGCTGTCCTGGATAGCCGTGTCCTTGCTGTGGCCCCGCCTGAGGTCCCTGCTCTTGTGTGTAGGGGTTGGTTCCTCCGTACGGCTGAGGCCTCATCTTCCCCATCTGATCCATCGGGCTTGAAGCCTGCAAGGCAAGTTGTGACACGTGATGTACATCCAGCTACACACAGGAATCATTCACAATCTCCCAAAACCCCAGAAGAGAACTTTATAGAATCACAGAGTCATCGAATGGTTTGGCTTGGAACTAGATGAGCTTTGAGGTCCCTTCCAACCCAAACCATTGCCTTTTTTAATATGTGCTTTGAGTCTGCTGCTTTTTGTAGAATAAAGATTTCTAAATCAAATTTCTCCAGATCCATGAAAAAGTAATTTGTCAGCCTTGAAGCCAGGTCCCTGGGGTTTAGAGCAGGCAGGATGGGATGAGTGAATGAATGCAACTTCCAAGGACCTCCTGACCTGCACTACCACTGCCTGGAGCCAGGACACGAAATGTATCCATCAGAATTCCCGAAAATGCTATAAACCTCCAAATGGCAGTTTTCCACCTAAAGCAAGGACTGGTTTTGGCATAGTGACCTCTAAATGACTCCCAGGCACAGTCTTTAACCTCCATCTGGGACTGAACACAGATTGCTGATCTCCGGATGACCTAACTAACACCAATTAGATGCCTTCCAGCAGATCTCCATGACAATGGACTCTTACCCCACTCCTTCCTGCAACCAGCCCCGGGGTGGTATTTGTACAGATCCACCCTCCCTCGCCCAGCTCAGGTGCTTGAGGAGTGGCACTGCAGGTCTACACAGGCAAGTATGGCACAAAGCCAGCTCCTGCTGCAAACCCTAAGGAATCCCAGAGACCACAACAGTTTCTCAGCTGTGTTCGCAGCATCCACCCTCCTGGAGGGGCTGGATGGAAAAAAGTCCACGCACTATGTGAAACTTTGGAAAATCCAACTCAATTGCCAAGCCAGAACAGCTTGAAGTCCCAACGCACAGACCCTGAAAACATTTGTTTGACCAGCTGGCTGCTGCGCCTCGGCTGCCAGGAAAACCTCCCCGTGCCAACCGGAGGGAGCAGGGGCACCACGGGGAGCTAACGGGGCACTGCTGGGGCAACAGGAGCGGGAGCACAGGAGGGAATGGAGAGAGTGGGAAAAGCACCTCGCTTTTGGCAAGGGGGGCTACTCATGCAAATGAAAGCAGGTTTCCTTAAGTGAATATGCACAAATACGGCACAAATCAAGGAAGAACCAAGTCCAAGTCCTCTCCTTCCACTCCACTTCAGCCTTGACACACCTGGAAACAGCGTTTGCCGCCCTACAGAAGCTGTTCACACACAACCACAGTACGATTCTCCATTGAGGAGGGTCGGAGACACCCAGCTCACACTCAGCTGGGCTGGCCGTTTCCATTTTGGTCCATACCAGTACTAAAACCAGTTCTGGAAAAGTTACATTCAAGTTACCACAGACGCTGCTGCTGAGGAGTAACGTGGAGAGAGGCTGCAGCACCTCTGAGGAAGGAGCCCGGAGGGGCTCTTGATCCCTGCCATATCCCACAGCGCAGAACATGTGCCCACAGGGTTTTGTGCCACGCTCCGAAGAGGAGCTTCCACTCAAAGGGTCAGGAAGAAAAGACGTCTTTGATGGGGGCAGCCTGAATCCCAGAACTACAGTGACTTTCCTCCTGAATGGGAGCACCCATGCGGAGCTTCCATATCCCAGTAGATGCAAATTGTGTTTACATCTTCCAAACAACTGTCCCTCAGCCTTGCCTTGTGGGTATCACCTGAGATTATTGACGTTATCTCCCTCCCCACCTTATCCTCTTTGGTATGCAAAAGTGGTGCCACCAGGAGTGCTTCCCAGCTTTTGGCAAGTCAAACTTCTCCTGCACCCCCCCGCTAAACAGACTTCAAAAACACTGGAACTGTTTATACAGCCATAAAAAATAAAGATAAAAGAAAAAAAAACCCCAAACATATTTCCAGGAGGTGACCAAGCCATCACCTTGAGTGCTCAACGTAGGAGCGCGCAACATGCTTTCCAACAGCGCTGCTTTGAGCGCTTCCACGAGGCCCTAGCACACAAAGGATGCTAAAAACCAACACAAAGAGCATCGCTCCAAATCACAGCCTGATAAAAGTTCCATGAACAGAAGAAATTATCCTCTAACGAAGGAATTATTTCATACACACGCTCTGGACTTGCTGCAAACCAACAGGCTCGTTTGTGCTTTGTGTACATTGCAAATGCTGCAATACATCGATTCTTCCTTCAACTTTTCCTACCTAAGACATCCACCTCTCTTGCTGACGGGGCTTTCACTGCTCTCCTCTTCACAGTGCTGCTCCAGCTTAAGGAACTTACCACCAGGAAGCCTTCTTGAATCCACTATCCCAATCCTTTTAGGTAATTACACTATGCGTGCCTCCAGGAAAGAGCAGTCAAAGATGAACCGCAGCAAAGTGTGGATCAATCCAAGAGCTCACGTGAAGACTCTGGGGGAAGCAGAGGTGCCAGGCTGCTCCTTTGTCCTCCCACGTTAAGGGAGATGGGTAACCCGAGAGGAGGAGACGCCTGTTGGCTTGAGAGAACACTTCAGGATAAATAAGGAAATACCAAACTCCCGACTGCAAAAGGCTGGAGATTCTTCTCGGGACTGATACATGGGGAATCCTTTCAAGAGGAAACCGCAGGAGTAGATGACTGCGATTACACTTCAAAAGCAAAGGCCTTGCCACAGAGAGACATAATTGAGAGCAAGTGTTGCTCCTTGATCACTGAAGTCCAGACCCCCTGCTTGCACCTCCTTGCATTCACAGAAATTGCTTCTATTCTCTCTCCAACCTCGCCATCTCCGCTGTTTTCTAACGCTGCTCAGTACTAAAACCTGGCAAAACGGAGACCTACCACCAGTGAAACTTCCAAAAGCAAAAGTTGTTTGGTACCATTTGTAAACCATACACCGGCGCTCCGGAGAGATGGCCAAGCTCCCAGGAAAATAACATATTTCTCATGGCAGGGGGTTGGAACGGGATGGGCTTTAAGGTCCCTTCCAACCCAAACCATTTTATGATTCCATGATTTCTATAGAAAAAGCCTCTAACAGCAACCCCAAAGCCAGCATGAAGTTCAAAAGCTCTCAAATCTGTGTGATGTACGGGGTCAGGCCTCCAAAACCAAAACAGCACCCTGAAAACCAGCTGTTCTTCAAAACACCGGGCTTTTCCCTACAGAAAAAAAGCTTCCAAGTGGAGCATATCCAGCTGAAGAGAAATTTGGCCTCTTGGAAGAGCAGTTTGGTTCAGTTGGAGGGGACTGGTTTACTGCTCCCAGCAGGAAGATAAGTAAAGGGAAGCAGCAAATTCCACTTTAGAAGCAAGAATCAACCACCACGGTAAGAAAAATGCAATTCCAATTTTCACCCATCATCTTATCACCTATTTGTATTTATCAGGTCAGAAAAAGAAAACGAAAAAAGCCCTTTACGGAACTCACAGGTTTCAAATCAGCATCATTTAATTACTGGCAATTGTGGGCATCGGCCACAACTGCCCCAGAAACTGAGAGGCCAAGAATTTATACATAATAAAAAAGCCCTAAGCTCTCACCTTGGGCCTGAAATCTTCTCCTGACCAGATTTGTTGTCCATTTTTTTCTGATTAAAGAATAATACAAAGCATTCCTGCCTGTTTAAGCTCGAGAAGCCCTAATTGATTCCCACAGTAACTAACCTGCATTTTACCTCAGAGAGTGGTAGTTAAGGAAGTCGGCACTGCTATTTATAACTCATCTCAAACTGAGGGCAGACTGCCTGAAATCTAACACATCCCAGCTGTACTCCTGTTTGAACTGGGGCCAAGGGAATTTTTTAAAGCAATCTTGGCCCTGAATGAATGACACCAACAGTACGAGCGCGTGTGTGGTTGTGTTGTGGTGACGGAGCGGTGGAGGTGGAAGGCAAAGCGGGGGGCAGCGTGCCGGAATCCCTCTCCGGAGCCTTGAGAGCAGGCTCGGCCACGGATGCATCATCGGAGCCGCCCACCAAGAAGCAAACACAGGAAACGTCTTTTCCTGTGGAACGCCTTGAAGTGAGAAGCACACGGCTAATCTGCATAAAAGCAAAGCCACGCCGCTCCTGCCAGGAAGGTTACTGCTCGTAATCTCTGGCCGTGGAGCCCGGCTGCCTGCGAGGACTTGGACCCGCGCCCGATAACCCAGAAAGAGCTGGGAACAGATGGGCAAGGACCCCGGCAGAAACAGCACCGCGCACGTGATGCGCCACACGGCCCCGCCAGCGCAAACTGTTGTTGGAGTGCAGGTACAAAGGCGAGCAAAGCTGAGCCCTGTGAATCCGGCAGCTGCTTCCCTCCCATCATCAGCCTGGCCAGAGGATGGCGAGCACCAAACCCCAGGGGCCTGGAAGTCAGCAAGCGGAGAAGATGCTGACCAGTGGCCATGCTGGTTAACAGCATCCTGCAGACTCAGGGAACCAACCGCTCAACCCCCGAGGCCGAATCTGGATGAGACCTCACTGAAGTAAAGAAATGAGGTCTTGGTAGAAGAGAGTGCTCTGCCCTTGTGTCTTCAAACAGCCCCCACAGCCAGGGAGTTACGTAATCATTAAGGTTGGAAAAGACCTCCAAGTTCATCCAGTCCAACTGTCAGCACAACACCGCCGTGCCTGCTAAACCCAGAGTGCCGTGTCCACATGTGCTTTGAACCCCTCGAGGGATGGAGACTCCACCACTGCCCTGGGCAGCCTCTGTCAGTAAAGAAGTTTTTCCAAATACCCAATCTAAACCTCCCTTGGACCAACTTGAGGCCATGTCCTCTCATCCTATCATTGCTGCAAAGGAACCATTCAGCTAGGATCATGGTCATATTGGATTTAAATCATTGAAAACATGGCAGAGAATAAAACCACCCACGCTTCCCCGATCCCTCTGCACCCTTTCTATCAAGATCAACAAACTAGAAATCGGTTACAGCAGCAGCAGTTGAACAGGCTGGTGACACCACCAGCAGGTGAGGAAGAGGACCCGGGTGCCAAATCAGCAGCTTTCCCAGCGTCTTTCAACCCGCTGGGAAACACCAACCATGTCGAGGGCAGGGAACCTCTACAGAGGAGTCGTGGCAAACAGAAAACGACACACAAAAAAGACGGTGTCTTGACTGCAAGAGGCGTTATCAACAAAACATTAATGCTTCCAAAAAGCAATCCTCAAAGTGGAGACGCTGTGCTGACCTTTGCTGTTTCTAGTACCTTCCACATCCTCTGGAGCTACCAAGAGCTCAGGCTGGGTCAGATCCTGGCAGTCCCAACATCCAGCACCACTACCACATCGCATCCACACTATCTCCAGGGGCACAAGGTTCAACCTCCCACCTCTCAGCCCTCCCCTAGACTAAACCTCTGCCACCTCTTCAAACGGCTCGACTGGAGTTACGCTGCCTGCGCTATCATGGTACCAGTACCTTGACCCAGAAAATCATCAGGCGACGAGCTCTCGGGGTACGAGCTCTCGGGGTACGAGCTCTCAGAGTATCTGGCCGCACTTGTTTGGTCGGCCCATGGCGGCGCTGCTTACAGATGCACCACGGGTACACGCAGCCAAACTTGGTGCGCCTACGAGCCATGGCTTCAACTGGCACCGAACCTTGCAGACGCACCAAAACCAGCCTGGCTGTCACGAGCACACCAACTGAGACTGTCTCTAACTGTCAGACTGTCTCCAACTGTCACTCTCCTCGTGTGCTACCTCGGGGTAGCACGGCAACGCCGTTACGTAACGGGCACTGGTACTCGGGGGGCGGGCACAGAACCCAACAACACCCAACAGGCATCGCAGGAGGCTCCACAGAGCCTACCTCACACCTCAAGTTTGCATTTCAGACACTCGCCGTGCCCGTCTCCATCTCCCAAAACTCAACGCACAAGTGGTTCCAATTCCTCCGCCACCAGTCTAGAGAGTTCAAGCTGAGAAACAAGCACAGACTAACAACCATCCTCATTCACGAGGAAACACTGCTCATCCTCCAGCGAGGAACATTTTCATCTGATCTATTTAAGGTGCAACTGGCTGTGCTGAGGTCAACACCCCAGCCTGAGCCCGCTGCCTTTTACAGCCCTCTAAAGGGCCAGCTCCAGGTCATACTCTATGGCCTCTCTTCCCATGGTGGTTTGGTTCTAAGGAGGTGGAAGAGGCTGAGAGGAAATTAAAGTTAAGATAAAACAAAAAATTCCTCCTGTACTGGATGAAGATGCTCCCAAAAGACAGACAGCAAACACCACACCGATGCACACAAAGGATTTCACCAGGGCAGTTTCAACAAGCGTGACTGACAACATCACCATTGAGATGCGTGCTTCCTTTTTGCCTTTTCCCCTTCCTTTTCTAAACTTGAGAAATCCACCAGCCTCCTTTGGTCCCTCAGCACATGCAAGACAATACACTGAGCCTGCAGTGGGACCACTCAGCACCCCTCAGTCACCTTCCTCGCGCTCATCCCTGTAGAAAACTAGCACCCCAGCACAGATACAGGCCAGGCTGCTCTGCCCCGCCACCATGAGCTCAAGATTCCAAAACCTGACTTTTGGAATATGGTACAGGTTTGGTTTCAGGGTTACAGACACCTTCTGGAAACTCAGAGGACAAATCAATTTTGATATAAGCTACACAAAAGCAAAATTCCCTCCCTCAACTCCCCAAATCCTAGAATTGAACTTAGATCTGGCTTCACAACCAAGAGGCGATGCCTCATCGTCATTTCATTATCCATGGCCAGTACAGATGAAATTCTTGGTTGCCCAACTCTTCAGATAACTGCCCTCTGCTCAACAGTTTCAGTTCTGCACTGAGCGGGAGCCTCGCTGTTCTGACTTTTTCCAGTGGGTCAGAGTTTGACCAAAGACACTTTCTATTCCTCTAATCTCCTGTTAACACCCAGACCTCAGAAAGACCTGACAGTATCAATGCCGCATACAAAAGGAATACAGGAAATTTTCTAATGGCTTCAGCCACCAACTTCTAACTACCTGGTATTCCTGTAAACTTAAAGTCAGCCCTGTTAAACATTGCTCCTTTCCTCCACCAGACATTTACCCCACCAGCGCCTTTGGGGAGACCTTCTGTAAACCCAAGATACCGAGTTTTACTAGTGGAAACATGATGAAAAGCTTTCTCCCAGCAGCCATCCAGGGAATGGGAATCCCCCTGGCCAAACACAGCTCTGTAATTACACTATTAACACCTCAGGTCCCAGGACGTCCCCAAACTCCACTCTTGGGGATGCTCTTCAAACCAATTAACACTGACCTGTGCTTTGCTTGCAGGATGTGCCCTTACAGCACGTTTTGTTCCCAACTTCTGATGATGGAGATCTGGTGGGGAGGGAAATGACACCCCCACCTTGATTGCCCCTTAGGAACAACGTGATAGGAGCATGTCCAGGCAGGATCTGCTTGAGCCGACCTCAGCTCTGGTCAGAGGGGGCTCCTATAAAGAAGGCCCAGGAGTTCAGATGCAAATTTAAGCACCTGAGAATAACCAAAACCTTATCAGTGAATTTTGGCCAAGACCTCATTTGCCATTTCCCAGCAGCCTGAGCAGAAATGCCTTGTGGCTACGAGCAGCCCTTGCAGGAAGCCATGGGGGCAATCAGTTACTCACCGTGTTCTCCTCCTCCACATCCAGATCATGACACCGCACACCAGGATCACAATCACGACGGAATGCAGGGCTCCTACTGCACCCATCGTCAAGTGCAGTTGCTCATGTGGGGGCCCTCTGACACTCTTGGTCCTCTGGGACTTCAGAACACTTGGGGTTGTCTCGCCGAGCACACCTGGAGGAGCAATTGGGAATGTCAGTCCATCCTGTGCCCCTCTGGAGAGCTCACAGGGCGTTTGCCATGGCCAAGACGTTCTCTGTTCCTCTCCAGCGCTGGTGCCTGGAAGTTCGCTCCCAGCCTTTCGGACAGGTTGTCCCACCCAACAAAACTCAGGTGGCCAGGAGAGCACATGGGGAGCGCTGATCCTTGTCCAGTTTTCCTTTCAGCTACATGGACAAATCCCATCCCTGCAGCAGGGAGGGCCACCCCAACGCTCCCTCCTCCCTGATGGGTGACACCGGGTCACTACGGGACAGCAGCTACCGGGCGTGCCAGTGGCCGGCATCGCCTCTGCTGCTTTGGCAGGGACGGGCAGTTACAATTAGTCACGTAACTTAGCAAGTTTGTACTCAGCCTCCAGTGCTTCAATTTTTTTGTCTTTCTCTATTATCTGTTTTCTAAGCAACATAATTTCTGCCGATGCTGGATTTAGCTTGGGGTCTAAGGTTTTTATTCCCTTTTCGAAAGACAACCTTCTGAACAGCCTCTGTGTCCATCTCTAGAGAAAGAAAGCAGGAGTTGGATCAGATGGAACTGTTCCCCTCAGGGAGGTGGCATCTTCTGCAGGCGATGTATCTCAGGACAGACACCAGGCTCCACACCTCCAGTTTGCAGGACTTGTCTTCAACTTACGCTCCCCTGTAAGACTGCTCAGGACCTGGATCCTCTTGGAAAGAATAATCTGATCAGTAGGGTGGGCTTCCCCGGGCTGGGACAGCACTGCCAGGAGTCCGAGAAAGGCAAAGCCTCAGCACAGCTCCAGCACAAGGCGACAGTAAACACCTTCCTTCAAAGGGGACACGGAGACACTGCAGCCACTTCTACTGCAAAAGAGCCCTTCGCAGAAGCACGTCCCATCCTGCCACCTCCATCCCACGGAGGGGTCACAAACACACGCAGTGGACAGAACCCCATCTCTGTCACCATGTCCTGGGCACTTTCACCATCAAGAGCCCACTGATCCCCAAGCCAGAGGGAAACCAGTTCTGTAAAACACATCCAGGAACAGAGAGAAAAGCCACCTGAGACCAAATCCACAGCCCTTCATGGTCACTGCCCTCAAGGCAGCTGTGCGGCCTCAAGCTGGGTGTCCAGCTTCCATCTGTCCCTGACCCTGAGGTGTCACCCAGAGTTCTCAGCCACCAAGGAGAAGAGGGGCTGGACCCGTTGGTGAAGCTGGGGCTGCTCCGATCCTGGCCAGCTCTGGCCAACCCTGCCAGACTCAGTACCCTCAAGCTGCCTGCGCGTCCTCTCGGCCACCCAGGGCTGCTCTCCCCTCCGCTGACCTGCAGCAAGGGCTGAGCACCCACAGCTCCTGCCGGTCGGGTGCCAACGTCTGCCAGAACGGCTCTGGCCAGAAACGGCACCGCTGGGGATGCGGCTGTGCTGGGGGCTCAGCTGGGACCACAACTGGTGGCAGCAGAGACTCTGCACCATCCCTGTGGCTCAGCAGCTCCTACAAGGCCTGACAGCGCGTGTCAGTGCAATGAGGCTCTGAACGATCCCTTCCTGCTGGAGGAGGCTCTGGCGTGTCCAGACGGGTCCCTATACCCTCCGCTTCCCGAGCCCTGGGCTTACAAGGGCTGCATACTCACCGATTGCTTTCTCCAGGTTTTGCCTTGTTATCCACATGCGGCAACACCCCAGACACACTCCAGCAAGGAAGACATTCTGCAGGAAAATGTAACAAAGACTGCTCTTCATGCAAATCCAAACAAAGACAATTAGATCTTTTAGTTCTGCATTAATTCGTTACCCGTCAAACACAAAAGATACTGCCACTCCGTCTTCTGCATTGTGACAACAGCAGTTTCAAAATTTCTTACTCTTAAATAAAGCTTAACTTATTGTTCATCCAAATAAAAGCAGTGTTCAGGGTTTTCTTTTTAAATCTTAAATATTTATATTTTTTTTTTCCAGAAAAAAATAAGTGTTTCACAGAATAAGTTGTGGATTTCCCATGTTGCTCAAACTGATACTAATTAGTATTTCAAGAATTAGAATTTCAAGAATTACAAAACAGAAGTAAGCAGAGCATCTCTAGGTGGGTATGGGAAGAAAGAAACGTCTCCATCCCATCTGGAGGCAGATTCTGCCAGGCATCATTCCAAATGACTGCACGTGCAGGGGAGTGAAAATAAAATATTGTCAGATTAAGATCTGAGCTTCGGGCCAGACTGAGATACAGAGATCTGATGGAAAGGTGGCAGAATCCCATGACGCTATTGAACTCTTTTGGTTTTTCTCAAACTAGCACCTTAAACATATGTGGTTGCTGGACAGCAGGACATGGCATTCAACTTCTTCTCTACAACCCTACCTCCCAAATCAGAGCCAAAAAGCCTAGAACCAGGGCAATAAAGCGTTACAACATAAAAAGCAATTTTCTACTCATTTTGTTTTCTAATTCAGTTTTGTCCTTTTCCAGCTAAGTTAGATTCCTTGGAGCAAATCCAGTAACGCTCTAAGGATAATCAGAAGAGAGTCCTGTAGTCCTGGCCATAGAGCTGTGTCAGTACACGAACAGGAGCCCAAGCGCTGCAAGTCCCCCAGCAGGCAGAGTGCTAACCCACGGTCCTAGGGTGGGAACAAGCATGTGTCGGGGTAGGGGCAGAGTTTAGGGCTAGTTTGTTTTCTTGTCAATATCTACACGGCTAAAATAACAGAAAAAACAACCCCAAGCACAAACAAACAAACAAACTAACAAAAAACCAAACAAAAGCCCACAAAAAGAATACCTGGAAACAGAACATCTGTTCCAGATTGAAATGTTCAAACTTGCGGTCATGTCCTAAAGTTATTGACAGGCCAGCCGTACAACACAGGTAGATCTTTACTGCCTTTTTGGCAGATGCTGCACTTACGTTCTTCTTAATTTGCACTTGTTACATAGTTCTGACAGCTAAATGCCATTGAAATCTTAAGAGACGTGCACCTTTACATTCTTTTCGCAAGCTTCAGCACAAGGCATAAAACCACCTTCTGCACATGTCCAAACAGCTGGGAACATCCACCCTGAGGAAGACTTTGCTAGCATACATCCATGTTTAGTTTGAACGATCACAACCTCGAACATGGTTCAAGAAGATAAAAAGCCATTCCTGCCTCAACCTGCTTTCAGTGCAGTTCAGGTCACATTCAGGTTCATCGTGATGGCACCTGAAATCCTGCAGCTACTAAATATCGACAGAAGATGCTGCTGCCCTAAGTGTTCCATCAGAGGAGCAGATGAGTCCCAAGTCCTGACAGGACGTTACTGAAAGCAGACCGTATCAAAATACCCTCTAACCACCCGCATGCTCAAGCTCAGGAATGTCTGTGTGGCAGAAAAGATAAGCCAAGACAAACATCCCTTTTTGCGTCATATTTTAAGGCACATCTGATTATAAAAAAGCATACATTATTTAAGAAAAGGGAAAAAATACATGTGTATGCATACCTGCTGTCAAATACACAAACACAAGTAGAAATACATGCTATGAGATATTTAGATCCAAATCACCCCTTTCCACTCACACTTTTTAAGCAATCGTGTTTTTCCCTCACTTTGTACCCAATGCAACAGAGTCAGAAGTAAAATGTCATGATTGCCGTAACGTGGGTTTTGAAATACTGGAGCCAGCTCCTAGCCTTTCTCTGAGGAAATCCTTCCAGCGTCCTGGAGGTCCCAACTGGAAGCTGTGGATACTTTTGAAGATGACAGGATGCCAGGCAATGGATAAAACACTGACATCTGTTCATCTAATTAATCCAACCCCCCTGACAGTAATCCAGATGGGCAGAACACAGAGTGATTTTGGGGGACAGGAGAATAAAAACCCTAGTACTCCTGAACCACAGATTTCAAACGGCTTTTAGCTTTGCTGCTTTTATACGAGTAAGCTGTTTCCTTATGAACCAGCTCGTTAGCAGGTCCCAGCTGCTCCATTAACCAGTACGGGGAGATTTGGTATCACCCTAAGAAAACAATAAACTGCTACAGAAAGAGCTTTCTGGACCAACGGAGCAGCCTCACTGGCCTCTTCCAGAAGGAAACCTACCTCTCAGACTTCTCCGCAGGAAGGTTTAAAGCACTACAAAGTTCACAGCAGAGTTGAATATGTACATAAATACACGTTCAGATGTATTCACTAAAGCAAGAAGGACTAAAAATAAGCTTACTACACAGTTGAGGCTGCAGTGGTCAGGCTCTGTTCTAAAAAGCAAAAAACCAGTTCCATCTGCAATGCCTTTGATAGTTCACTAATTAATGATCAAAAATGCACGTGCTTCAGCATCATTTTATGCTTTTATATGGATATCTTATTCCATTATAATTATCACAGACCATAGAAGTCTATCAGGGCCAATCATTTCTTAATGCAATTAAATTCCCAGGGGAACAATATGAAGTAGTTTATATTGGGGAAATCTAGGAGAGCTTATAACCAAATGGGAGCCTACTAGTCTACTGCAATTATTCCAAACTAGAAAAGTAAAACAAACTGCATGAATTTTTAACAGATTTTCTGGAATACTTGAATTAAAACAATCAGTAGGTGTCAGAAGTTGCAATATGAGCTCATCTTCAGACTCCTCCTACATCCTCTAGCACTCACCTCTTCGGGGAAAGGATTATGCAGCCGCTTTCTCCTCCTGGATGAAATCCCCCACTCTCAAAAGAGCTCTCGGGACTATTCGTCTGCTTCCCAGTCCTGTTAACACAACACCTTTAACTCTTTCTCTTTCACAACGCCATGACAATTCCTATTAAAACGAGCCTTGAAAACCACTCCTCTACAACACAAATAATTATTAGTTCTTTCACCCAAAGGTATTAACATGAAGATTGGAGCAGAGAAACAGTAAGAAGTCTCTAGGGATGGATTCTATCTACATACATCTTACCCTGTTCTTTTAGTCATTTTTAGAACACCTCCAACCCGGAGCTGGTAAAACAAATTATTCTCTTTCCCATTCTTTCACTCCCTCTCTGCTGACATCCTGACGGTGATGCTTTTCTTTCTCTGCCCACACAAGAACCTTTCAGGCTTTAGTATGCTCTTTACCCCAAGACCTGCTTAAGAAAAGCGATACATAGCACGCTGATGGGGGCCAGAACGTGATTTATTTCCCATTTCATGGTTTCCCCCGAGGACCCAAGTAATCACTGTGAGAACATCTCGTCGCTGCCACTGTTTTAGTTCCATTTGCTCCCCCTCGTAAGAGCCATGTTTGATTTAACATCTTGCATTTATCCAAGATAATACTGAGGTGTTCTAAAAAATGTTGAATTTTGAGAAATAAATCTTCAGCACATCAATCTACATTGGGCAGCAGTTTGCACAGCTCTTTCCAAACAACACACAGTTCCACTATTCCTTACATCATTTGCTTGTCTAAGCATTTTGTAGTTCCATTGAATAAAGCCCAGTACCTGTTATGACGTACAAGGCTAACTTCATAAAGGAACTTCAAAGACAACTTAGTCCTAAAGAAGATATCTTACCTCTTCTTAACAAACACAGACCTAAGAAAATTGTCTGTAGAAGAAGAAAAGGCAGATTAAGAAAACACCAGCCAGCATTAGCTGAAGTGAATAGCCTCCTTCTCCAGGCACCTACGCCAAGTGCAGAAAGCAGCACACCTCTGCTGGGATATTTTCACCAGGGAAGATTTTATAGCAGGAGTTCAGGAGAGCAGGGGCAGACAGTGGGCACTTGGAGCCAGGAGAGCTTCGCTGCTGTCAGCTGCCAAGCGGGAACAGAGTAGGAGAATCACCAGAGAGGTGGAGCAGAAAAAGGTTGGCTTCAATAGAACTCAGCCTTCTCTGATTGTTCCTATGAATTACAGAAGAGAAATATCATAACAGTAAATCATGACTGGCAGTGAACTATTTTCCTAAGTACACTGAAGAGCACAGAATATAAGAATTTCTTCTTGCATCAATATTCCACGGCAATAGCTTTTCTCCCGAGGCTTAGAGAAATCCTTCCTCTTCTAATCCTGTTTTCCAGTGACAACTTAAGAACTGAAATGGCAACAATTACCCCTTTCTAGTGCTAATTCACAAATTGCCAAGATTTCGTGAGTGGCCCCCCCCCGCCCCACAGACACCCCCCTGCCCCATAGATCCACCCCCCCCCAGCCCCACGGATGCCCCCTAAGTGACCGCCCCCCCCCCTTCTTAGACCTTCAGCCTCCTTCTCGCCTTCGTCTTCGCCTTCGATGCCTTCGTCACCTGCCGAGCCAAGATGGCACCCGCCGGGGGGCAGGGTGGGTGTTGGGGGGGATCTATGGGGCAGGGAGGGGTCTATGGGGCAGAGGGAGGGATCTATGGGGCAGAGGGAGGGATCTATGGGGCACACCACCCCCTTTCTCCCCCCAGATGCCGACTCCTCCTGAGGTGACGGCCCTGCCCCACGGCGCTGCCCCATAACCAGCCACCCCCCACCCCCCCGCCCAGCCCCGTAAGTGTGGGGCGAGCGTCAAGATCTCAAAGCTTCTCCACGGTCGTGGTCTGTGTGGGGATCTATGGGGCTGGGGAGGGATCTATGGGGCAGAGGGAGGGATCTATGGGGCAGAGAGGGGGGATCTATGGGGCAGGGGGCTCACAGGCCGCCGTCTGCCCCCCAGTTAAGAGCCCGGGAGCCACTTGTGGGGCAGAGGCCTTTATTGGGGGGCGCCTTCCTCCTCCTCCTCCTCCTCCTCCTCCTCTTCTGCTTGGGGGCTGCGGTAGCCCCAGAGGCGCACGGTGCCGTCCCACTGTGGGGCAGAGCCAGAGGGCCTGCCCCACACATCCCAGCCCTGCCCCATAGATCCTCCCCCTGCCCCATAGATCCTCCCCCTGCCCCATAGGGACCCATAGAACCCAATAGAACCCAATGGGGACCCATAGAACTCAATAGGGACCCATAGAACCCAATGGGGACCCCAATAGGGACCCATAGAAACCAATGGGGACCCGTAGAACCTAATGGGGACCCGTAGAACCTAATGGGGACCCCAATAGGGACCCCATAGAACCCAATGGGGACCCACAGAACCCAATGGGGTCCCATAGAACCCAATGGGGACCCTATAGAACCCAATAGAACCCAATGGGGACCCAATAGAGACCCATAGAACCCAATGGGGACCCCAATAGGGACCCATAGAACCCAATGGGGACCCAATATAACCCAATGGGGACCCATAGAACCCAATGGGGACCCATAGAGACCCCAATGGGGACCCATAGAACCCAATGGGGACCCTATAGAGCCCAATGGGGACCCACAGAAAACAATGGGGACCCTATAGAGCCCAATGGGGACCCAATAGAACCCAATGGGGACCCAATAGAAACCAATGGGGACCCAATAGAAACCAATGGGGACCCATAGAACCCAATAGGAACCAATAGAACCTAATGGGGAACCCATAGAACCCAATGGGGACTCAATGGGGACCCATAGAAGCCAATAGGGACCCATAGAACCCAATGGGGACCCATAGACCCCAATGGGGACCCATAGAGACCCCAATAGGAACCCCATAGAACCCAATGGGGACCCAGAGAACCCTATAGAACACAATGGGGACCCAATAAAGACCCATAGAACCCAATGGGGACCCCAATGGGGACCCAATAGAACCCAATGGGGACCCAATAGAACCCAATAGGGACCCAATAGAACCCAATAGAACCCAATGGGGACCTCATAGAACCCAATGGGGACCCACAGAACCCAATGGGGACCCCATAGAACCCAATGGGGACCCCATAGAACCCAACGGAAAGCACCGGAAGCCGATGGGGCCCCCCGGCTGCCCCACAGCTGCCCCATGGCGCCCCCCCAGGTGCGCACCGAGGCGCTGGCGAGGCGCCAGGGCTGGGGTCCCCAGCAGACGTCGCGCACGCAGCCGCGGTGCCGGCTGAGCCGCCGCAGCACCCGCCCCGTCAGCACGTTGTACACTGCGGGGGGGGGAACGAGGGGGTCAGGGGGTGCCCTCTGCCCTATAGATCCACCCCCCGGACCCATAGAGACCCACACGGACCCATAGAGACACGCCCCCCCCACCCCTCCATTTTATGCCTTTGCTGCGCTGCGGTCACGTCCTCTGCCCCATAGATTCCCTCCCTCTGCCCCATAGATCCCTCCTTCTGCCCCACAGACCCCTCTTCTGCCCCATAGATCCCTCCCTCTGCCCCATAGATCCAATCTGTGACCCATAGACCCCCCTCTCTGCCCCACAGATCCCTCTCTCTGCCCCATAGAACCCTCCCTGCCCCATAGAACCCTCTGTCTGCCCCATAGACCCCTCCCTGCCCCATAGACCCCTCTCTCTGCCCCATAGATCCCTCTCTCTGCCCCATAGACCCCTCTCTCTGCCCCACAGACCCCTCTTCTGCCCCACAGACCCCTCTTCTGCCCCATAGATCCCTCCCTCTGCCCCATAGATCCAATCTGTGACCCATAGACCCCCCTCTCTGCCCCACAGATCCCTCTCTCTGCCCCATAGAACCCTCCCTGCCCCATAGAACCCTCTGTCTGCCCCATAGACCCCTCCCTGCCCCATAGACCCCTCTCTCTGCCCCATAGATCCCTCTCTCTGCCCCATAGACCCCTCTCTCTGCCCCATAGACCCCTCTCTCTGCCCCATAGACCCCTCTCTGCCCCATAGACCCTCTCTCTGCCCCATAGACCCCTCCTTGTGCCCCATAGACCCTCTCTCTGCCCCATAGATCCCTCCCTCTGCCCCATAGATCCCCCCTCAGCCCCTTTTCCCGCGCATTCCCCTCACCCCCTTTTCCCGCGCTTTCCCCTTCCCGCCCCCGTCGCTCACCGATGACGTCAACCCCCTCGCGTCGCTCACCGATGACGCCTCCCGAGGCGCACCCCGCCCCCAGCGCGCGCCCCCCGGCGGGCGCCAGGCGGCAGCGCAGCAGCGTGTGCAGCACCACGTGACCCCGGAACGTCTGCAGCGACGGGTCCCCCGGAAGCGCCGCCGCCGCCGCCGGTGGGGGGTGACGTCATCACGTAAAAAAAGGGGGGGCGTGGCCACGCACGCGCGCGCGCCCCCCCCCCCCCGCGCGCGGCCGCCATGGCAACAAAAAGGGCGGGAAAGGCGAGGCGGGAAATGGAGCGTGAGGAGAGGGGGCGTTAATTAAAGGTAATTAAAGGGGAATGGGGCGGTTGTTGAGGTAATTAAAGGGGTAAATAGGGGGATAGAGGCGGGATATGGGGTAATTAGGGGTGATTAAGGGCGAATTGAGAGGTTATGGGGGTAATTGGGGGGGAAAAGGGTTAATAGAGGTTTAATGAAGGGGTAATTAGTGGAAAAATTAGGGCAATTAAGGGATTAGGAGAGTCATTAAGGGATTAGGGGAGTCATTAAGGGATTAGGGGAGTAATTAAGGGTGATTAAGGGAAAATTCAGAGGTTATGGGGGTAATTGGGGGGAAAAGGGGTAATAGAGGTTTAATGAAGGGGTAATTAGTGGTAAATTGAGAGGTTATTGGGGTAATTAAGGGGTTAGGGGAGTCATTAAGGGATTAGGAGAGTCATTAAGGGATTAGGGGAGTCATTAAGGGTGATTAGCGGGTGATTAAGGGCGAATTCAGAGGTTATGGGGGTAATTGGGGGGAAAGGGGTAGTGAAGGTTTAATGAAGGGCTAATTACTGGGAAATTGAGAGGTTATTGGGGTAATTAAGGGGTTAGGAGACTCATTAAGGGATTAGGGGAGTCATTAAGGGTAATTAACGGCGGATTAAGGGCGAATTCAGAGGTTATGGGGGTAATTAAGGTGTCATCGGGGTAAATAGGGGTGAATCCCAGTCCCCCCTTTCCCCCTCCCAGTCCATCCCAGTTCCCCCTTTCCCCTCCCCAGTGCCTCCCAATCCCCTCCCCAGTGCCTCCCAATCCCCTCCCAGTGCCTCCCAATCCCCCCTTTCCCCTCCCATTCCATCCCAGTGCCTCCCAGTCCCCTTCCCAGTGCCTCCCAGTCCCCCCATTCCCCCTCCCAGTTCATCCCAGTCCCCCTCATTCCCCCCCAGTCCACCCTTTCCCCCTCCCAGTGCCTCCCAATCCCCGCCCAGTGCCTCCCAGTCCCCTCTTTCCCCCTCCCAGTTCTTCCCAATCCCCTCCCAGTTCTTCCCAATCCCCTCCCAGTTCTTCCCAATCCCCTCCCAGTTCATCCCAGTCCCCTCCCAGTTCATCCCAGTCCCCTCCCAGTCCCCCCTTTCCCCCTCCCAGTTCATCCCAGTCCCCCCCAATCCCCTCCCAGTCCCCTCCCAGTTCATCCCAGTCCCCCCTTTCCCCCTCCCAGTGCCTCCCAGTCCCCACTTTCCCCCTCCCAGTCCCCTCCCAGTTCATCCCAGTCCCCTCTTTCCCTCTCCCAGTTCATCCCAGTCCCTCCCAGTCCCCCCTTTCCCCCTCCCAGTTCATCCTAATCCCCCCCAATCCCCTCCCAGTGCCTCCCAATCCCCTCCCAGTTCATCCCAGTCCCCCCTTTCCCCCTCCCAGTGCCTCCCAATCCCCTCCCAGTTCATCCCAGTCCCCCCCAATCCCCTCCCAGTGCCTCCCAATCCCCCCTTTCCCCCTCCCAGTTCATCCCAGTGCCCCCCAATCCCCTCCCAGTGCCTCCCAATCCCTCCCAGTGCTCCCAGTGCGTACGGGGGGGGGCGCCTCCTCCCAGCGATAGTCCCAGCTCTGGGTGGCCACAGCCCTCCTGGCGGCGGCCACGGCCCCGTCCCCCGCCGGGCGCCTCAGGTCCCACAGCTTCGCTGTCTGGTCCTTGGAGTTGGACACCAGGTGCTGCCCGTCGCCCTTGGTGGGGGGGGACACAAACCAGTATAAACCAGTACAAACCAGTATAAACCCCCTTCACCCCACCCCCCAGGCCCCAAATCCCAGTCCCGAGCTCCCAGTTGCCTCCCCGAGGCCCCTGAAAACCATCCCACCCCCGCTCCTCCCACCCCAGTTGCCTCCCAGTAGCTCCCAGTTCAGCCCAGTCCCCTCGCTCCCCCCGCCCAGTGCCTCCCAGTCCCTCCATACCCCCTCCCAGTGCCCCCAGTTCCCCTCCCAGTTCATTCCAGCACCCTCCTAGGGCCCCCAGTTGCCCCCTCCCCCCCTCCCATTCCCCCTCCCAGTGCCCCCATTCCCCTCCCAGTCCCCCCAGTTCTCCTCCCAGTGCCCCTCCCAGTGCTCCCAGTCCCTCCCAGTGCCCCCAATCCCCCTCCCAGTCCCTCCCAGTGCCCCCCAGTCCCTCCCAGTGCTCCCTGTGCCCCTCCCAGTCCCTCCCAGTGCCCCCATTCCCCTCCCAGTCCCCCTCCCAGTGTCCTCCTTCCCCCTCCCAGTGCCACTCCCAGTGCTCCTAGTCCCCCCCAGTGCTCCCCAATCCCCTCCCATTCCCCCTCCCAGTGCCCCCATTCCCCCTCCCAGTGCCCCCATTTCCCCCCCCAATCCTCCTCCCAGTGCCCCCCAATCCCCTCCCAGTGCCACTCCCAGTGCTCCCAGTCCCCCCCAGTGCTCCCCAATCCCCTCCCAGTCCCTCCCAGTGCCCCCCCTCACCGGGCTGTGGATGAAGGTGACCCCCCGACGGTGCCCGGCCAGGCGGCAGACGGGGCGGTGGCCGCGGTGGCCAAGGCTCCGTCGGTCCCAGAGCCGCACCAGCCCGTCGTCCCCCCCGCTCAGCACCAGCTGCCCCCCCGCGTCCGCCAGCGCCACCGCGTTCGCGTCCGCCTCGTGCACCTCCACCTGACCCCCCCAGTAAGCACCAGTTCACACCAGTTCACCCCAGTCCCCCATAACTACCTCCCAGTCACCCCCAGTCCCCCTCCCAGTGCTCCCAGTAGCTCCTACAGCATCTCCCAGGCTTCTGAAGACCATCCCGCCGCGGGTTCCTCCTCCCTCTCCCCCTCCCAGTAGCTCCCAGTTGCTCCCAGTTCACCCCAGCGCCCCGTAACTACCTCCCAGTCACCCCCAATCCCCCTCCCAGTGCTCCCAGTAGCTCCTACAGCATCTCCCAAGCTTCTGAAGACCATCCCACCACGGGTTCCTCCTCCCTATCTCCCTCCCAGTAGCTCCCAGTTGCTCCCAGTTCACCCCAGTCCACCCCAGTGCCCCATAACTACCTCCCAGTCCCCCTCCTAGTGCTCCCAGTTCCCCCCCCCGGCATCTCCAGACCTTCTGGCCACCATCCCAGTTCCACCATCTCCACATTCTTTGCGTCTTCTCCCCCACCGAATTCCCAGATTTTGCTTCAAAATTCACCGTTTTCTCCCCGAATTCCCTGATTTCCCCCCCAAATTTCCCCATTTCCCCCCCAAATTTCCCCATTTCCCCCCCAAATTTCCCCATTTCCCCACAAATTTCCCCATTTTCTCCCCCAAATCCACATTTTCCCCCCCAATTCTCCCCATTTCCCCCCCAATTCTCCCCATTTCCCCCCCAATTCTCCCCATTTCCCCCCCAAATTTCCCCATTTTCCCCCAAATTTCCCAATTTCCCCACAAATTTCGCCATTTTCTCCCCAAATTTCCCCATTTCCCCCCCAAATTTCCCCATTTCCCCCCCAAATTTCCCCATTTCCCCCCCAAATTTCCCCATTTCCCCCCCAAATTTCCCCATTTTCTCCCCCAAATTTCCCCATTTTTCCAAATTCCCCATTTTTCCCCCCAAATTTCCCCATTTCCCCCCAAATTTCCCCATTTCCCCCCAAATTTTCCCCAATTTCATCCCAAATTCCCAAATTTTCCCCCTCAAATATCCCCATTTTCCACCCAAATTCCCCATTTTCCACCCAACTTCCCATTTTCATCCCAAACTCCCCAAATTTCCCCCAAATTCCTCAATTTCCCCCCCAAAACTCCCCAAATTTCCCCCCAATTTTGCAATTTTCCCCCTAATTCCCCAAATTTTTCTTGCCAAACCAGAAGGATGGATGCTGACAGGGTTATGGGGGGTCCTGAAAGAGCAAGGTTGTCTTTGAGTTTTTGTTGCGGCGAATGAAGCAAACGGGGGCAGCTTGTATAGAAGTTTTGGAATTCCCACCCCAGAAAGTCCTTAGTTTGTTTTGGCCTGAAGGAGAAACCTCATCCCTTCTCTGGGCAACTTCTTTTCATCTGGCTGTGGAATGGGAATTGTTTTACTCTTGGTATTTTGCACTCTTTGGAAAACGCTTTTGCTTCTCCAGCTGTGTTTCACTTGGGTTCCTCTCTGCTTTCAAGCCTTAAAGTGTCTTGGCAATGGCAGGAAGGGGTATAACCGACTGCAGCCAAATTCCTGATCCAGGTTTAACTTCCAAAGGTGTTCTCGTCTTGGATCTAAACCCATCTAAAATGGGTTTAACGAAACTGGATTTTGTGGGGAGGGGAGAAGGGTGAGGCTGCAGGGTTTGGCTGGTGCAGAAGGAGCCCTCCTGTGCATATCCCCAGCAGCGTGGGGTATTGCTGTGTTTGCTTGCCTCTTCCTTTCTTAAGCCAGGTAGGTTCTGAATTTGGGTACTCAGGAGGCTGTTGGGGGAGCACTGTTTGGATCCTCCATTCTTCCAAAGTGGTCACTTCAGCTTGTGTGCTCTTGGAGTGGAATAAAGTTGAGCTCTGTCAGCTGCGTGCCCTGACCTGGAAATAATCGCTGCAACAGGCAGAAACACAGCAGAGAGCTGAGAGTGCTGCCGAGGGAGGGGCAGCCCAGGAAAGGAACCCTTTCTTGATATTATTTGAGCTCAAAACTGATCATTCTGGCTATCTGTTTTGGGAGAGGGGAAAAGAACCTTTTCAAGTTGAACTTGCTGGTCACTTCAGGCTCCTTGTAACTATTTTTTATTTCCGTTTTCCATGTCGGAATGCTTCTGTTTGGTTTGCATTTGGCCTTTTGAGCTTGTCTTATTGCTTGCCTGGAGAGGGAGTAGAGCTGTGTGCATTTCAGAGCAGGGTGGCTGCACGCTGGGTGCCCGGGCATCACCAGGGATGTGCAGAGAAATGCCCTGGGGAGCCCAGGACCTGGAACACTGGGATTAGCAGGATCAGTGAATGGTGTTTTATGCTGATAGGAAGGTGTTTATCCCAAATTATGCCGATATTGGGAGTTGGAAATATTTTCTTCCTGGCCAAGGCTTCTCTGCCAGCGCTTTTCATTGTATGTGCAATACTGACCATCACTTCTGTGTGGTTGCTTGGGAAGGCTGTGTGTGTGTTTGTTTTAATTCTTAATTTTACTAATAATTTCTCCAGTGGCGAAGGGCTCGGATTGCCGCTTGCAAAATGACCCTCACCTTCCAGCCACCCCATTGACGTGTTTCACACTGCAACCTGTTTCTCTGGGTAGCACAGCTATTTGTCCATGTGGCAATTTTCTCTCCTCCCGCCCCTTCGTCTGGGTTTGAACGGAGCTTAATCCGCCCCGGTGCTCCAGGAGGAAACTCCCCACCCTGTGCTGCAGCTCCTGAGCCCAATCCAGGCTGCGCGGAGCCCTCTGCCTCCGATCAGCATCCCTTTCGAGATGATGCCGCGTGGAGCTGCCGATGCAGCCTCGCAGGAGCCTGTGCCGGCAGCGCGTTGCGCTGCGCTCGATGCCGGGCTCGATTCCTGTTTCTATTCTGGTCTCGAGCTGCTCAGCTCTGCTTCCTGCCTGCACGCCTCGCACAGATTCCCCTAACCCCCAGCCTTTCGTTTCCTTAGGAGCGATGTCTGATACGGAGACTACTGAAAAAGAAGACGGCGACCTCCGTGTGGAGGTGGGCAGCAGGGACGCCTGGCAGCTTGCTCGGGAGAGGACGGGCTCGTTTTCTTTTGAGCCTGGCCGGCGTGAGAAGGCGGGTCAGTGTTTAATCAGGGAATTGCTGTAGGGTGACCAGTTCTGGTCTGGGATCCTGAACAATAGCCGTGTGCCCCGTCACACGCATCCCCTGCGCTGCCGCAGCCTGGGAATACGGAGCCACTCCCTGCGCCGTGGCTGCTGAAGCACGCACCTCAGTGGTGACCCTCGCTCTTGAGCAGCTCGTTGTTGTAGAGCAGGGAAATCAGTTTGGCCCTTCCTTTTTGCTGCTCACTTGGTGTCATTGGAGACACTTGAAATGGTGCGGAAGCCTCTTGTCAGTCTGTCGGGCACACTAACCTCGACCTCTTCCCTTTCCATTCAAACTTAACCTGCCAGAGGTCCTGCACCATGTGAGGGAGGGAAAGCCCGTGGTGGTGTGACCTTCAGCTACTGCGTGGGGCAGTCGCAGGGGAAAACAAAGGTGTTTAACTTCAGCTGACAGCACTTCATGTGTGTTAAACGCTGCCACAGCTGAGCTTTTGGTTTATGGGAATCATTTTCCTTTTGGCGGGCTGGATTGACTCGTCTTGGAGACGTGCACGATCATAAATGCCCTGGAGAAAACTGCTTCCACATGAAGCTCAAATGTGGGACAGGACAGGGGCCCAGGGCTTGGCTGCTCTGCTCCGTCCTGCAGCGGCTGCGCGGCTCGGATGGGCCGGTGCCTGCGCCCTTGTGGGTCCAAAGTTCATGCCGTGATTTCAAACAAGGCCAGGTAATTGGAGGAGGAGCTGTGTCACTGGGTTTGGTTATGGTTTTGAATAGGATTTTACATGAGAAAATAGAAATGCGTATTGAAAGGAGAAGGGAGCAAGCGGGGCGAAAAAGGAGAAGGGGGAGAAAAAGGAGAAGGGGGAGAAGGGGGGCGAAAAAGGAGAAGGGGGACAAGGGGAAGAAAAAGGAGAAGGGGGAGAAGGGGGCAACTTTTAGGAATTGACTGTTCTGGCACCCTGGCCCAAGGGGTAGCACTGGGCATACATCAATGTCTTGCATGGGCCAGGTTTCCATGGTTGTGCTACCCCTTCCTCTGCGCTGAGGAAGGGTGAAAGGAGAATTCCCTTAGTTCTTTCCTAATGTGTTTGCAGTTTCTCCATGCTCCCTGGGTCAGCAGGTGCATTTTTGCAAGCAGATCCTTGCACACAAATGGAAATGGAAAGGACTGCCCGAGCCATCAGGCAGGAGCATTTGGGCCCAGTCTGGGCTGTGCAGAGCCCTCTGCCACTGCCACCAGTTAATTTCTGGTACCTTCGAAACCTTATTCTCTCCTAAAATCTTTCCTCCTTCTGCTTATTTCAGGAATTCTGTCACTCGGTTGTTTCAAAGAGGCAGGTAACAATACCAAAAGCTGAATTGTCTCAAAATCCCAAGCGTTGCACTGAGCAGACGCCTGTCTAAGTTTGTGATTATTCAGCCTCTTGCCTTTGCTCCGGTACTTTGCCCACCCAAGCTGCTGTGGTTGGCATGGTGGCACCATCACATGCCGAGATAACTCAACGCTTTGGAGTCTAAATTGAACATGTTGGAGATGAAAGTGCCTTCCAGAGGAAGCACTGCTGGGGAGTTGGAAGATCCTTATGGCTGGCAAAAAGAGGGGAGCTTCCTGCCTCTTGGGTGATGTAGCATTGCGAAGGGGCTGGAGTTTGTCCTCAGAGTGAAGCGGGGTACTTAAAAACCTTTAGAAGGAAGAGAAAAGCTCTTTAATAAATAAGTGACTGTAGTCTGTCGTCTCAGACCCACGCTAGTCCCTCACAGGTACTTTCCTTTCCAAGGCCTGATACCTGAGCAGCCTTCCTGATGGATGCGATCGACTCTTTGATCCTGTTCTCCTCAGGTGTCCCTACCACGCTCCCAAAACATGGTGCTACTGAGGGCACCCAGAGAGTGCAGGGATAGCATAAGGGGGAATGGTTTTCAGCTGGACGAGGGAAAACTGAGGTGAGATCTTAGGAAGAAATATTTTCCTGTGAGGGTGGGGAGGCCCTGGCCCAGGTTATCTGGATAAGTGGTTGCTGCCCCATCCCTGGAGGGGTTCAAGGCCAGGTTGGATGGGGCTTGGAGCCCCTGATCCAGTGGGAGGTGTCCCTGCCCGTGGCAGGGGTTGGAACTGGATGGCCTTTGAGTTCCCTTCCGACCCAAACTATCCCATGACTCTGTGCTGCTGTGATGTTGCTGCTCATTGTGCCTTGGGTCTTCCCTGCCTCTTCCCTGCAACTTAGTTTAGGGTGAGCGTTCCTGTTGAAGCCTCAGGGTTTACCCTTTCAGGTGCCAACACCACTGCTTGGTGGGCAGGCCAACATTTGGAATCGTAGAATGCTTTGGATTGGAAGGGACCTTGACAGGTCATCTAGTTTACATCTAGTTTACGCCCCTTCAGAAGCTCCTGCTTGGAACACTGAGTTGCATCTGTATTTAGATAACCCTAGGAGTGCTTTTTAGAAGCCAGGCATCTTTCAGAGGGTTAATGATAACTCTTTCCTGGGGAGTTTTGCTGCTGCATCTCCCAGGGTCCTGCAGAAGACCTCGGCGCTCCATGTTCTCCAAGTGGGAACGCCAGCCTTCCACAGGCTGGATTTTCCCTTCAGCGACATCTTGTTCTGTGGATGAATCACGTTGCTCCGTCTGTGCTTAGTGCTGCAACCACAGCGCTTGAATCTCTCCTCTGCACCGAGCGAGAGTACAGAATCTTTCAGTGTTCGGAGCGGGAGGAGAGCCCCCTTCCCCCCCCTTTTTATTTTAAATTTTATTTGGAGGGGAAGCGATGGAGGAGAGCGGCAGAGGGCAGGAGCAGGAGATGTGATTAAAGCTTGTGCCGAGCGGATCTGTGGGAGGGGAGTATCGACCTCTGAAAAATCAATGGCTGCTGCGGTAGCAGAGCTGGCTGTTCTGCAAGGTCTCCTCTTGCAGGAAGGTAGTAACGCCAGCAGCGCTTCCTTCTGCCGTCCTCCCTTTTCATCCTGTACCTGCTTTCTGCCAAGCAACCAGACTCATCTCGGTTTACTGAGATGGGTTAGAACAGCAGCTTATTTTTGCAGTCAGAGTGAAATTTCTGGTGTGCCGCTCGGCCCCTCCTCCCAGCAGCCTCCTTCCCAAACGCTCTTTTTCCTGCAGTGCAGCTACAGCCGGCAGCTTCCACCAGTTTATGTGAAGCCAGCCTAGAAGAATGAGCTTCTTGGCTTCTTTTTTTGAGCAAGGAAGCTGCACGAATCTCTCTCGCACGTTCTAGTCCCCATCTTAGGTGTGTAACTGTCAATGCTGCTGCCTGCAAGGCGCTTCAAATCCTCGTCAGGGAAGGAAACATGGGCTCTACTGAGCAGAGTCTGCAGCCTTGATAGTGTTACCTTGCTGATGTTTGTTTTAGTGGGTGGGTGTTTTTTCCCCTTGAAGTAGTAGAAGTTGAGTGCTTGCTTCCTTTACCAAAGGGCTGCTGGGATGAGTAAGTGGCGCGTAATGGGTAGGTAAAAGGCAGGTCTTCTGTGTGTGTGTGTTTAAAATCTGAAAATTAAGAAGCACTACTTCAGATTTTTATATGTTTTCTTTCTAGTGGCGACAGAACCCTTGATAAAAGCAGTATATATACTAACCTATACCAGCAAAGGAATCTTCTCTTTCCGGTTCGTACGTTGCTTTTGAAATTTTTTAGCAGAGTTTACCAAAGAGAAGATTTAAGGACTCAAAGAATCAGGTAAAAACTCTTTGCTTATTCTTTTTCATTTCAAGATGAAATGAAAAGCCTGTCACTGAGATTTGAAGATGTAGGTTTGCTGTGGTGGCCTTTGGTGGTTCTGGCAGTGTCTTTTATACTTATTTATTTCAAGGAAAGTGGTTCTGAAGAGACTAGGTTAAATAAAATGGTTCTATGGCTTGAATGGTTGGGAAGAGTTTTTCATTTTGTCAGAAATTAAGGTGCAAACAATTGAGGCTTGTCAGTGATGTACTGTTCACATTCTTGAATAGGGACAGGATGAGAGCGAATGGCCTCAAGCTCCGCCAAAGGAGGTTTAGGCTGAACATTAGGAAAAAATTTCTCACGGAAAGGTTCATTGGGCACTGGCAGAGGCTGCCCAGGGAGGTGGTTGAGTCACCTTCCCTGGAGGGGTTTAAGGGACGAGTGGACGAGGCGCTGAGGGACATGGTTTAGTGATTGATGGGAATGGTTGGACTCAATTATCTGGTGGGTCTCTTCCAACCTGGTGATTCTATGATTCTATGATTGAATCTTCATGTTGTTTGGGCACTATTTCAACAAAATAAGAGAAGCAAGAAGAAGACACGTATAGCTGTACATCATTTGTAAATTTCCGGTTTTACTTTATTCTGATGCCTAAATGTTGCAATTTTGAGAATATCTTTGTCATTTAAAGTATGTTCTCAGGATGGACACCTGCCCTTGTAAACATGCACATGAAATAAGTTTTCAGAAAAAAATTGCCAAGAGAACCAATTCCTTGTTTTGTTCCTCTAATGCTAGAGAGTAATAAGGGGCGCACATTTTACTGGATGAGTAATGCAAAAAATTTGGACAGCCCTTCAAAAGGAACCAAGATGTAATTGCATCCATCAAAACCTCCTATTTTACAACATCAGGTTGCAAAAAAAGTTGTGCAGAGGCTGGCCTGAAATGTCTGCAGGTGTTACATGTCCCACTGATGTATAAGATATATAGAAAGAAAAAGGTGAAAAGAAAATGTGACCTGTCACCTCAAGAGATTTTAATGGGAAAAGCCATGTGAATACCTCACCCAGCACTCCCTACAGTCAAGCGTAAAACTAAAAGATAATGCTTAATAAAACTTTTAAGGACTTTCTGCAGACTGCTCAAAAATATTTTACCGTTACCCACTGCCAAAGTTTGCCATTCATGGAAATCAGGAGACAGAGCCTACATTTAGGTGTGCCAGTGGGCTCTGCCAGGGCCATGGGCTCCAGCTGCACTGGAAAGGAACTTATTTTACTGGTAATTAATAATGCTGGAGTCATGTGCAAGGACCTGCGTGGAGGATCCATGCTTCCCAGGGTAAAAGCATAGGACATTCAAAAGCAATTAGGACTGTGAAGAGCTTTTTGTTGTCTTAGGAACTGAGGGAAAAGAAATTATGACATGCTGAATAAGACAAAATAGGTTTAGTCCTCATTGCAGTGTAGAAAAGCACTCAGAAAAGTTAATTAAGCCGAGGAAATAGACAACAAGATAATTAAGATTAAGCCTAATTTTACACAGCAGGCATTTTGTGATGTTTTCTGAGAGACTACATATCTTCAAATGTAAAATTGTGCCATAGATGTAAGCAAGGACTCAATACATAGTTTATTATTACTGGCAGTGAGATATCTAAGTGAACCTATGGCTGAAAACTGATGAACATTAACACAAAAAAACTGGATGCCTTTGTTGATTATCATGCCAGACTAAAGCCTACTATGCAGTACTGCAGTCATTACAGAGCCACCAAAACATTAGTGTTTAAAGCAGCTGAAAAAATTTAGTTCTGTGTAAGTGGCAAGCCTAAGTTTAAGGCTCTAACATATAAACCTTAAAAAGAGGACAAAAACCTTTCCAGAAAGCAATAAACTGCTAAGAAGGGTCTTTTGTTTAAGTTAGGTATATAGTGTTCATTTTCCTTACTATTGGGGACCCCTGATACAGTCTGTAGTATTCCATGTGCTGCCTGGTATAGCTAGAAAACGAAAATCCATACAAAGGATGACACAAAACCTAATTACCATCTTATCCACTTCAAATTTTTATTACTAGGTACACTAGAAATCTTAGAAATGAAAATGAGGAATAAATTACATTGAACTGTGGATTCTGGTTATTTGTTCTTTGAAATGCTTGTACTAATTCTGTGCATAGCAAATTAGTCTCACTTCCTATTAAGCTCAAATCAAGCACTTGTATTTTTTATGCCTAAGCTCATATACCAGAACTGTCAAAACTTTCTGTGTTCTGGGTAATTGATCCTAGAATATCTTTTATAGTTTCTTTAACATTTTCCATCTTCCAGCTTTTGATTATATTGATTCTGTGCTTTCTCGTGTACATGGAAGTCTTGGTTATTTTTGTATTTATGTGCCCTTCCTAAGGAAAGAAATAAGCTGATGAAAAGTGGGTTTTATATTTGTTGTTTTTGAAAAGTAAATAGATTCTCAAAGTGCAAATAAACATAGGTAAAGTTTCATTTTTTTAATAAGTATGAATACATAAAAGCCTTAAGATACCTTAAGATGATGATGAAAAATTAGGAGTTTTAATGCCTGGTGTATGCGTGTCAAACAAATACCAAAACCCCAACAACCTGCAGGTGGATTAAACCCTCTGTGTGATGCCAGTACTGTAGTAGTACGGAACGGCCACGTTTGAGATGTGTGATACACACACAAATGTGTCAGATTATTGGATTATTTCACCTACATCCATGCCACAGTACTGGCATCACAGAGAGGGTTTAATCCACCTGCAGGTTGTTGGGGTTTTGGTATTTATCACACATCTCAAACGTGGCCGTTTCGTACTACTACTTTTCTTACAGCTTATGTTCATGGGCTCATGGTTACATGTAAATTTTAGCTGTGATCCTAAAAATATGTCTTGTTCTCAATCTTTAGCAAATACATTGAAAACATGACTAGAATTGGTTCTTAGAGGAAGCAAGTACTTTGGACTAAGGTACCCATCTGGCCTTTCTGTAGTTATATATATGGATATATATATATATAAATATGGAGCACAGACTTCTTAACAGCGCATGTAGCAATAGGACTTGATGATTCTGTCGGTCTATTCCAACCTAGTGATTCTGTAATTCTGTAGCTTATTCAGTTGCTGAAAGCTAGTTGATCAGCTGTCATTTTAGTTAAAAACTTTTTATTCCACTATTACAAAAATTAAGTGTTTGTTTTAATGTTGACATAATAGAGAACATTCAAAATTACTGTGTTCTTCGCAGCTTGTCAGAGGAAAAGGAAAACAAACAGTCACTACATTTCTTAAGGAATCCAAGCCTTGATTTATTTTAACTTGTGAAATAAAAACCTCTACCAGCAAACTCTCTGGAAATCTATTTGTGTCCTTGAACTCATAGAATCATAGAATAGTTAGGGTTGGAAGGGACCTTAAAGATCATCTAGTTCCAAGACCCCTGCCATGGGCAGGGACATCCCCCTAGAGTTGGTAGAGACCCCCACCCAAGAAGATGCAATACTGGACCTTATTATCAGCAATACAAGCAAACTCATCAATGATATTAGGATTGGAGGCAGCCTGGGCTGCAGTGATCATTCACTGGTGGAGTTCAAGGTCCAGGGGAACATGGGACAGGCGAGGAGTATAGTCAGGGAACTAAATTTTAGGAAAGCAGACTTCCAGCTCTTCAAGGAGTTACTCAGTAGGATCCCTTGTATCAGGGTCCTCTGAGACAAGGGAGTGGAACAGAGCTGGAAAATATTCAAGGATGCTTTCCATAAACTGCAAGAACTCAATACTGTCATCTTTATAGTATTAACCATATCCTTGGTATAAAATAAAATGAGTGGACTTAAGCATTAAAAAGGAAATGGAAATTTAACTACACTACAGGACCAGCTCCTCTTCAAAACAAAATCCCATAAGTTGCCAGCTATGTGTCACACAGAAAGAGCCTCTCTTCTCTGTGCCTTGAAACTTCACTCATTTCTGCTGTTTGTAAAGTTCATTGTTCTTCCCTGGAGGCCCTCCTCACTTTGGACATTTTAAGTAGCCTGGTTTGGAAGATGCAATGTGATTATCTGGAGTAGTGTTGAGAGTCAAATGTTGATTCTCTGGAGCAGTGTTGAGAGTCAAAGCAGGTTTATCTTTAGAAACAGTGCTTCTAAGGTAAATGTGCAAAATGAGTATACAAAGCTACTGTCAGCAGTTCTGTTCCTCCTATATGCCCTCTGAGTGTTAATATTTTAAGTGCTAATTATTGTAACATCACTTTTGTCCTGTTTGTACAACAAGGCTCAACTAAATGTACTTACTGTACCTTGCTTGCATATATTGTATTTTCTCATTGTGGTAAAAGCTGTGTCTTCACCACTATCCTCATTCTTCTAGACTCAGCATTCAACCTACACCTCCTATATGGCAGCTAACATTTTCCCCTTTGAACCTGAAAGATTTTGTTTTCACAACATAATGTTGAATGAAGCATTGTATCTTGTGGGTGGCTTGAAGTTGGACTCTTCTTTTAGTAGAATATCTTACTCTTTTTTTGTGAGTATGTGACCTGCATCTCTGCACTGAATGTTAACAGCACAAGAAATCTCATTAACAATGTGTTCATAAAACATTGTTAATGAGATTTCTTGTGCTGTTATTACTTTCAGGGGTGGCTTGACATATTTACGTGCTCCATGCAGCTGTTAAGAGGCCAAAATTTTAGCTGCTGACCTAGCTTTGTCTTCTAGCTTCTTGTGGTACTGTGATAGAGTGATACAGCTGAATTCTTGCCTAGATTGTAGAAACATGCTGATAGTGAACAGTCATCTGTTGTCAAAAACACCCTGTTTCTGAAATGTTGCAAACACTCCCCATCAGGGAGTGTGAGAGGGAGCTAGACCAGTGGAGCAGGGCCCTCTCACTAACTCAGCAACCTGCTGGAGCTGGTGTGTCCAAACACCGTGCACCTGCAAACTGCAAGGTTGGGGCTACAAATGATGGGGAATGGCAGCAAGTTCCTGCCAGACGAAAGAAACCTGCTCCCCTCACCCAGACACCAAAACCCCAGATCCCCCTGGTGAACAAGTACCAGGTGCTGCAGGTGGAAACTCACCCTGAGGATGAGGATGATGGTTCCAACAGCCTAGAATCCTTCCCTAGGCCGCACCATCGTCAGAGAAAGATAAAAACATCCTCCATCAAAAAGAAGAGAAGGGTGATTGTTGTAGGGGACTCCTTCCTAAAAGGAACAGAGGGACCCATTTGCAGACCGGACCCGCTCCACAGAAAGGTCTGCTGCTTACCGGGGGCATCAGTGAAGGAGGTAGCTAGAAAACTTCCTTCCCTAGTCCATCAAACAGACTACTATCCTCTGATAGTAGTCCAAACAGGTAACGATGGTCTAGTAAACAAAAAGACCAAAACCATCAAGAATGACTTCAGGGCCATTGGGAAAATGATGGAGGGCTCTGGGGCACAAGTACTATTCTGCTCCATCCCAATGCTAAATAGAGAGGAGCAGGAAGTCAGGAAGAAGAATTCGATTAATGCCTGGCTCTGAGCCTGGTGCGAGGAGAGGGGCTTTGGCTTCTTTGATCATGGGGGGGCTCACGCACCCCCAGGCTTTATCGCTAAGGATGGGACACGTGTGTCTCCCTAGCTAAGCTCATAAATCGAGCTTTAAACTAGATGTGAAGGGGGAGGGGGTTGAGCCCAGGCTAGACAGGAACGAGCCTGGACGAGGGGCAATGGTGATTGGGAGAGGGTGTGCTGGTGTGGACCACCAGTACCTCACCACACAGAAAGTGGGGGAGAACACACCTCGGGGTGCTAAAAGAGATAGAGGCACTCTGGAGCCAGCTACTCCAGTAGCAGTTGGGAACGAACCCTGTTCCCTCTAAGAGGGCTGAAGACTCGGCAGCTCAGCTGAAGGGCATTTACACCAATGCACACAGCATGGGGAATAAGAAGGAAGAGCTGGAAGCTGTCGTAGGGCAAGGGGCCTATGATGTTGTTGCCATCACAGAAACGTGGTGGGACGACTCATATAACTGGAGTACGGCTATGGTGGGGTATAAGCTCTTCAGGCGGGATAGGAAGGGTGGGAGAGGAGGCGGGGTAGCCCTCTTTGTAAGGGAGGACTTGGACACCGTTGAGATGGATTGTGGCCATCAGGAGGTTGAGTGCCGGTGGGTTAAAATCATAGGAGCCCGTAAGAAGGTAGATTTTGTGATGGGAGTCTGTTACAGACCACCCAGCCAAGGAGAAGCAGCTGATGAGCTCTTCTATAAACAGCTGGGGTTAATCTCTACATCAATGCCTCTCGTTCTTGTGGGAGACATCAATCTTCCCGATATCTGCTGGAAGTACAAAAGACCAGAAAGGAAGCAGTCTAGGAGGTTCCTGGAGTGCGTGGAAGAATTCTATGATACTATGATTCTAATTTTCGTCTAAACTTATATATTACACGTGGTAGCGGTGACGTGGAGCCAGGGGTGCCCCTGGGGGCTGGGGGCAGCCCGTTGCGGTGGATCTCGGGCACACCCACGGTCACCCACGGTCACCATGGAGCCATTGTGATGTCACCGCTCGGTCGCCCAGGTAACACGCTGATGTCACCAAGGGCCTCGCCCTGGCACCCCTATAAAAGCGAGAGGGAGGCCACAGAGCTCCAACAGCCCGGACCAAATATTTGAGGTCTGAAAGCTGCTAGAGCAGCCAGGCAAGTGTCCGCTCATCTTTGAAGTGGACAAGATTAGGGACGAGAGCAGAAGGGAACAACATGGATCCCACGCGTAGTTCCCTACCAGGGAACAGCCAGAGCAGCCAGGTGGGTGGCTGCTCACCTTTGAAGCAAAACGCATTGGCTTTAGATCACGAAAAGAAAAGCGTGGAGTCCAGTGCTGTGTCCATGCCAGGGAGCAGCCAGGTGGGTGGCTGCTCACCTTTGAAGCAAAACGCATTGGCTTTAGATCACGAAAAGGAAAGCGTGGAGTCCAGTGCTGTGTCCATGCCAGGGAGCAGCCACTCCCTGCACTTCTCCTGGAAGCGGAGAGCATTGGCTTTAGGTCGGAGAGGGAAGGGTGTGGAGTCCACGCGTGTCTCCAGGCTAAGGAAGAGAAGACTCTGGAGAAGACAATTAAGACGTGCTCTCGCTTCTCTGTTGAGGCGTGGTGTGAACCCCGCGCATGACCATGCACCAGAGGACACTGAGGAGCCAATGGAGGTGGATCCACCTGACGATCCACCTGACGACAGTGAGGCGCCTATGGAAGTGGATCCACCTCAATAAGAATCATCCACAGCAGTGGGTCCACTGCCCCAGCCATCCCCCGAACTGTTACAAACAACATTTTTCAGAACACAATAGGCATTCAAAGCGGGGAAATTTAGACAGAAAAACCAAAGAACTAATAAATGAGACATTAAATATAACCATAGTCTACCTCTTGTATCTTATGCCATAATAGCATTGTGATACTTGTACAGTCCTGCTTTTCAGGGTTGCTTGTTTTAAGTAGGTACTTATGGGTGAATTGCCCATTTCCACCTTTTTCTGTGACTGTTTAGAAGAGCTCTGTGCCAGTGGGCTCCGCCAGGGCCATGGGCTCCAGCTGCACTGGAAAGGAACTTATTTTACTGGTAATTAATAATGCTGGAGTCATGTGCAAGGACCTGCGTGGAGGATCCATGCTTCCCAGGGTAAAAGCATAGGACATTCAAAAGCAATTAGGACTGTGAAGAGCTTTTTGTTGTCTTAGGAACTGAGGGAAAAGAAATTATGACATGCTGAATAAGACAAAATAGGTTTAGTCCTCATTGCAGTGTAGAAAAGCACTCAGAAAAGTTAATTAAGCCGAGGAAATAGACAACAAGATAATTAAGATTAAGCCTAATTTTACACAGCAGGCATTTTGTGATGTTTTCTGAGAGACTACATATCTTCAAATGTAAAATTGTGCCATAGATGTAAGCAAGGACTCAATACATAGTTTATTATTACTGGCAGTGAGATATCTAAGTGAACCTATGGCTGAAAACTGATGAACATTAACACAAAAAAACTGGATGCCTTTGTTGATTATCATGCCAGACTAAAGCCTACTATGCAGTACTGCAGTCATTACAGAGCCACCAAAACATTAGTGTTTAAAGCAGCTGAAAAAATTTAGTTCTGTGTAAGTGGCAAGCCTAAGTTTAAGGCTCTAACATATAAACCTTAAAAAGAGGACAAAAACCTTTCCAGAAAGCAATAAACTGCTAAGAAGGGTCTTTTGTTTAAGTTAGGTATATAGTGTTCATTTTCCTTACTATTGGGGACCCCTGATACAGTCTGTAGTATTCCATGTGCTGCCTGGTATAGCTAGAAAACGAAAATCCATACAAAGGATGACACAAAACCTAATTACCATCTTATCCACTTCAAATTTTTATTACTAGGTACACTAGAAATCTTAGAAATGAAAATGAGGAATAAATTACATTGAACTGTGGATTCTGGTTATTTGTTCTTTGAAATGCTTGTACTAATTCTGTGCATAGCAAATTAGTCTCACTTCCTATTAAGCTCAAATCAAGCACTTGTATTTTTTATGCCTAAGCTCATATACCAGAACTGTCAAAACTTTCTGTGTTCTGGGTAATTGATCCTAGAATATCTTTTATAGTTTCTTTAACATTTTCCATCTTCCAGCTTTTGATTATATTGATTCTGTGCTTTCTCGTGTACATGGAAGTCTTGGTTATTTTTGTATTTATGTGCCCTTCCTAAGGAAAGAAATAAGCTGATGAAAAGTGGGTTTTATATTTGTTGTTTTTGAAAAGTAAATAGATTCTCAAAGTGCAAATAAACATAGGTAAAGTTTCATTTTTTTAATAAGTATGAATACATAAAAGCCTTAAGATACCTTAAGATGATGATGAAAAATTAGGAGTTTTAATGCCTGGTGTATGCGTGTCAAACAAATACCAAAACCCCAACAACCTGCAGGTGGATTAAACCCTCTGTGTGATGCCAGTACTGTAGTAGTACGAAACGGCCACGTTTGAGATGTGTGATACACACACAAATGTGTCAGATTATTGGATTATTTCACCTACATCCATGCCACAGTACTGGCATCACAGAGAGGGTTTAATCCACCTGCAGGTTGTTGGGGTTTTGGTATTTATCACACATCTCAAACGTGGCCGTTTCGTACTACTACTTTTCTTACAGCTTATGTTCATGGGCTCATGGTTACATGTAAATTTTAGCTGTGATCCTAAAAATATGTCTTGTTCTCAATCTTTAGCAAATACATTGAAAACATGACTAGAATTGGTTCTTAGAGGAAGCAAGTACTTTGGACTAAGGTACCCATCTGGCCTTTCTGTAGTTATATATATGGATATATATATATATAAATATGGAGCACAGACTTCTTAACAGCGCATGTAGCAATAGGACTTGATGATTCTGTCGGTCTATTCCAACCTAGTGATTCTGTAATTCTGTAGCTTATTCAGTTGCTGAAAGCTAGTTGATCAGCTGTCATTTTAGTTAAAAACTTTTTATTCCACTATTACAAAAATTAAGTGTTTGTTTTAATGTTGACATAATAGAGAACATTCAAAATTACTGTGTTCTTCGCAGCTTGTCAGAGGAAAAGGAAAACAAACAGTCACTACATTTCTTAAGGAATCCAAGCCTTGATTTATTTTAACTTGTGAAATAAAAACCTCTACCAGCAAACTCTCTGGAAATCTATTTGTGTCCTTGAACTCATAGAATCATAGAATAGTTAGGGTTGGAAGGGACCTTAAAGATCATCTAGTTCCAAGACCCCTGCCATGGGCAGGGACATCCCCCTAGAGTTGGTAGAGACCCCCACCCAAGAAGACGCAATACTGGACCTTATTATCAGCAATACAAGCAAACTCATCAATGATATTAGGATTGGAGGCAGCCTGGGCTGCAGTGATCATTCACTGGTGGAGTTCAAGGTCCAGGGGAACATGGGACAGGCGAGGAGTATAGTCAGGGAACTAAAATTTAGGAAAGCAGACTTCCAGCTCTTCAAGGTGTTACTCAGTAGGATCCCTTGTATCAGGGTCCTCTGAGACAAGGGAGTGGAACAGAGCTGGAAAATATTCAAGGATGCTTTCCATAAACTGCAAGAACTCAATACTGTCATCTTTATAGTATTAACCATATCCTTGGTATAAAATAAAATGAGTGGACTTAAGCATTAAAAAGGAAATGGAAATTTAACTACACTACAGGACCAGCTCCTCTTCAAAACAAAATCCCATAAGTTGCCAGCTATGTGTCACACAGAAAGAGCCTCTCTTCTCTGTGCCTTGAAACTTCTTCACTCATTTCTGCTGTTTGTAAAGTTCATTGTTCTTCCCTGGAGGCCCTCCTCACTTTGGACATTTTAAGTAGCCTGGTTTGGAAGATGCAATGTGATTATCTGGAGTAGTGTTGAGAGTCAAATGTTGATTCTCTGGAGCAGTGTTGAGAGTCAAAGCAGGTTTATCTTTAGAAACAGTGCTTCTAAGGCAAATGTGCAAAATGAGTATACAAAGCTACTGTCAGCAGTTCTGTTCCTCCTATATGCCCTCTGAGTGTTAATATTTTAAGTGCTAATTATTGTAACATCACTTTTGTCCTGTTTGTACAACAAGGCTCAACTAAATGTACTTACTGTACCTTGCTTGCATATATTGTATTTTCTCATTGTGGTAAAAGCTGTGTCTTCACCACTATCCTCATTCTTCTAGACTCAGCATTCAACCTACACCTCCTATATGGCAGCTAACATTTTCCCCTTTGAACCTGAAAGATTTTGTTTTCACAACATAATGTTGAATGAAGCATTGTATCTTGTGGGTGGCTTGAAGTTGGACTCTTCTTTTAGTAGAATATCTTACTCTTTTTTTGTGAGTATGTGACCTGCATCTCTGCACTGAATGTTAACAGCACAAGAAATCTCATTAACAATGTGTTCATAAAACATTGTTAATGAGATTTCTTGTGCTGTTATTACTTTCAGGGGTGGCTTGACATATTTACGTGCTCCATGCAGCTGTTAAGAGGCCAAAATTTTAGCTGCTGACCTAGCTTTGTCTTCTAGCTTCTTGTGGTACTGTGATAGAGTGATACAGCTGAATTCTTGCCTAGATTGTAGAAACATGCTGATAGTGAACAGTCATCTGTTGTCAAAAACACCCTGTTTCTGAAATGTTGCAAACACTCCCCATCAGGGAGTGTGAGAGGGAGCTAGACCAGTGGAGCAGGGCCCTCTCACTAACTCAGCAACCTGCTGGAGCTGGTGTGTCCAAACACCGTGCACCTGCAAACTGCAAGGTTGGGGCTACAAATGATGGGGAATGGCAGCAAGTTCCTGCCAGACGAAAGAAACCTGCTCCCCTCACCCAGACACCAAAACCCCAGATCCCCCTGGTGAACAAGTACCAGGTGCTGCAGGTGGAAACTCACCCTGAGGATGAGGATGATGGTTCCAACAGCCTAGAATCCTTCCCTAGGCCGCACCATCGTCAGAGAAAGATAAAAACATCCTCCATCAAAAAGAAGAGAAGGGTGATTGTTGTAGGGGACTCCTTCCTAAAAGGAACAGAGGGACCCATTTGCAGACCGGACCCGCTCCACAGAAAGGTCTGCTGCTTACCGGGGGCATCAGTGAAGGAGGTAGCTAGAAAACTTCCTTCCCTAGTCCATCAAACAGACTACTATCCTCTGATAGTAGTCCAAACAGGTAACGATGGTCTAGTAAACAAAAAGACCAAAACCATCAAGAATGACTTCAGGGCCATTGGGAAAATGATGGAGGGCTCTGGGGCACAAGTACTATTCTGCTCCATCCCAATGCTAAATAGAGAGGAGCAGGAAGTCAGGAAGAAGAATTCGATTAATGCCTGGCTCTGAGCCTGGTGCGAGGAGAGGGGCTTTGGCTTCTTTGATCATGGGGGGGCTCACGCACCCCCAGGCTTTATCGCTAAGGATGGGACACGTGTGTCTCCCTAGCTAAGCTCATAAATCGAGCTTTAAACTAGATGTGAAGGGGGAGGGGGTTGAGCCCAGGCTAGACAGGAACGAGCCTGGACGAGGGGCAATGGTGATTGGGAGAGGGTGTGCTGGTGTGGACCACCAGTACCTCACCACACAGAAAGTGGGGGAGAACACACCTCGGGGTGCTAAAAGAGATAGAGGCACTCTGGAGCCAGCTACTCCAGTAGCAGTTGGGAACGAACCCTGTTCCCTCTAAGAGGGCTGAAGACTCGGCAGCTCAGCTGAAGGGCATTTACACCAATGCACACAGCATGGGGAATAAGAAGGAAGAGCTGGAAGCTGTCGTAGGGCAAGGGGCCTATGATGTTGTTGCCATCACAGAAACGTGGTGGGACGACTCATATAACTGGAGTACGGCTATGGTGGGGTATAAGCTCTTCAGGCGGGATAGGAAGGGTGGGAGAGGAGGCGGGGTAGCCCTCTTTGTAAGGGAGGACTTGGACACCGTTGAGATGGATTGTGGCCATCAGGAGGTTGAGTGCCGGTGGGTTAAAATCATAGGAGCCCGTAAGAAGGTAGATTTTGTGATGGGAGTCTGTTACAGACCACGCAGCCAAGGAGAAGCAGCTGATGAGCTCTTCTATAAACAGCTGGGGTTAATCTCTACATCAATGCCTCTCGTTCTTGTGGGAGACATCAATCTTCCCGATATCTGCTGGAAGTACAAAAGACCAGAAAGGAAGCAGTCTAGGAGGTTCCTGGAGTGCGTGGAAGAATTCTATGATACTATGATTCTAATTTTCGTCTAAACTTATATATTACACGTGGTAGCGGTGACGTGGAGCCAGGGGTGCCCCTGGGGGCTGGGGGCAGCCCGTTGCGGTGGATCTCGGGCACACCCACGGTCACCCACGGTCACCATGGAGCCATTGTGATGTCACCGCTCGGTCGCCCAGGTAACACGCTGATGTCACCAAGGGCCTCGCCCTGGCACCCCTATAAAAGCGAGAGGGAGGCCACAGAGCTCCAACAGCCCGGACCAAATATTTGAGGTCTGAAAGCTGCTAGAGCAGCCAGGCAAGTGTCCGCTCATCTTTGAAGTGGACAAGATTAGGGACGAGAGCAGAAGGGAACAACATGGATCCCACGCGTAGTTCCCTACCAGGGAACAGCCAGAGCAGCCAGGTGGGTGGCTGCTCACCTTTGAAGCAAAACGCATTGGCTTTAGATCACGAAAAGAAAAGCGTGGAGTCCAGTGCTGTGTCCATGCCAGGGAGCAGCCAGGTGGGTGGCTGCTCACCTTTGAAGCAAAACGCATTGGCTTTAGATCACGAAAAGGAAAGCGTGGAGTCCAGTGCTGTGTCCATGCCAGGGAGCAGCCACTCCCTGCACTTCTCCTGGAAGCGGAGAGCATTGGCTTTAGGTCGGAGAGGGAAGGGTGTGGAGTCCACGCGTGTCTCCAGGCTAAGGAAGAGAAGACTCTGGAGAAGACAATTAAGACGTGCTCTCGCTTCTCTGTTGAGGCGTGGTGTGAACCCCGCGCATGACCACGCACCAGAGGACACTGAGGAGCCAATGGAGGTGGATCCACCTGACGATCCACCTGACGACAGTGAGGCGCCTATGGAAGTGGATCCACCTCAATAAGAATCATCCACAGCAGTGGGTCCACTGCCCCAGCCATCCCCCGAACTGTTACAAACAACATTTTTCAGAACACAATAGGCATTCAAAGCGGGGAAATTTAGACAGAAAAACCAAAGAACTAATAAATGAGACATTAAATATAACCATAGTCTACCTCTTGTATCTTATGCCATAATAGCATTGTGATACTTGTACAGTCCTGCTTTTCAGGGTTGCTTGTTTTAAGTAGGTACTTATGGGTGAATTGCCCATTTCCACCTTTTTCTGTGACTGTTTAGAAGAGCTCTGTGCCAGTGGGCTCCGCCAGGGCCATGGGCTCCAGCTGCACTGGAAAGGAACTTATTTTACTGGTAATTAATAATGCTGGAGTCATGTGCAAGGACCTGCGTGGAGGATCCATGCTTCCCAGGGTAAAAGCATAGGACATTCAAAAGCAATTAGGACTGTGAAGAGCTTTTTGTTGTCTTAGGAACTGAGGGAAAAGAAATTATGACATGCTGAATAAGACAAAATAGGTTTAGTCCTCATTGCAGTGTAGAAAAGCACTCAGAAAAGTTAATTAAGCCGAGGAAATAGACAACAAGATAATTAAGATTAAGCCTAATTTTACACAGCAGGCATTTTGTGATGTTTTCTGAGAGACTACATATCTTCAAATGTAAAATTGTGCCATAGATGTAAGCAAGGACTCAATACATAGTTTATTATTACTGGCAGTGAGATATCTAAGTGAACCTATGGCTGAAAACTGATGAACATTAACACAAAAAAACTGGATGCCTTTGTTGATTATCATGCCAGACTAAAGCCTACTATGCAGTACTGCAGTCATTACAGAGCCACCAAAACATTAGTGTTTAAAGCAGCTGAAAAAATTTAGTTCTGTGTAAGTGGCAAGCCTAAGTTTAAGGCTCTAACATATAAACCTTAAAAAGAGGACAAAAACCTTTCCAGAAAGCAATAAACTGCTAAGAAGGGTCTTTTGTTTAAGTTAGGTATATAGTGTTCATTTTCCTTACTATTGGGGACCCCTGATACAGTCTGTAGTATTCCATGTGCTGCCTGGTATAGCTAGAAAACGAAAATCCATACAAAGGATGACACAAAACCTAATTACCATCTTATCCACTTCAAATTTTTATTACTAGGTACACTAGAAATCTTAGAAATGAAAATGAGGAATAAATTACATTGAACTGTGGATTCTGGTTATTTGTTCTTTGAAATGCTTGTACTAATTCTGTGCATAGCAAATTAGTCTCACTTCCTATTAAGCTCAAATCAAGCACTTGTATTTTTTATGCCTAAGCTCATATACCAGAACTGTCAAAACTTTCTGTGTTCTGGGTAATTGATCCTAGAATATCTTTTATAGTTTCTTTAACATTTTCCATCTTCCAGCTTTTGATTATATTGATTCTGTGCTTTCTCGTGTACATGGAAGTCTTGGTTATTTTTGTATTTATGTGCCCTTCCTAAGGAAAGAAATAAGCTGATGAAAAGTGGGTTTTATATTTGTTGTTTTTGAAAAGTAAATAGATTCTCAAAGTGCAAATAAACATAGGTAAAGTTTCATTTTTTTAATAAGTATGAATACATAAAAGCCTTAAGATACCTTAAGATGATGATGAAAAATTAGGAGTTTTAATGCCTGGTGTATGCGTGTCAAACAAATACCAAAACCCCAACAACCTGCAGGTGGATTAAACCCTCTGTGTGATGCCAGTACTGTAGTAGTACGAAACGGCCACGTTTGAGATGTGTGATACACACACAAATGTGTCAGATTATTGGATTATTTCACCTACATCCATGCCACAGTACTGGCATCACAGAGAGGGTTTAATCCACCTGCAGGTTGTTGGGGTTTTGGTATTTATCACACATCTCAAACGTGGCCGTTTCGTACTACTACTTTTCTTACAGCTTATGTTCATGGGCTCATGGTTACATGTAAATTTTAGCTGTGATCCTAAAAATATGTCTTGTTCTCAATCTTTAGCAAATACATTGAAAACATGACTAGAATTGGTTCTTAGAGGAAGCAAGTACTTTGGACTAAGGTACCCATCTGGCCTTTCTGTAGTTATATATATGGATATATATATATATAAATATGGAGCACAGACTTCTTAACAGCGCATGTAGCAATAGGACTTGATGATTCTGTCGGTCTATTCCAACCTAGTGATTCTGTAATTCTGTAGCTTATTCAGTTGCTGAAAGCTAGTTGATCAGCTGTCATTTTAGTTAAAAACTTTTTATTCCACTATTACAAAAATTAAGTGTTTGTTTTAATGTTGACATAATAGAGAACATTCAAAATTACTGTGTTCTTCGCAGCTTGTCAGAGGAAAAGGAAAACAAACAGTCACTACATTTCTTAAGGAATCCAAGCCTTGATTTATTTTAACTTGTGAAATAAAAACCTCTACCAGCAAACTCTCTGGAAATCTATTTGTGTCCTTGAACTCATAGAATCATAGAATAGTTAGGGTTGGAAGGGACCTTAAAGATCATCTAGTTCCAAGACCCCTGCCATGGGCAGGGACATCCCCCTAGAGTTGATAGAGACCCCCACCCAAGAAGATGCAATACTGGACCTTATTATCAGCAATACAAGCAAACTCATCAATGATATTAGGATTGGAGGCAGCCTGGGCTGCAGTGATCATTCACTGGTGGAGTTCAAGGTCCAGGGGAACATGGGACAGGCGAGGAGTATAGTCAGGGAACTAAAATTTAGGAAAGCAGACTTCCAGCTCTTCAAGGTGTTACTCAGTAGGATCCCTTGTATCAGGGTCCTCTGAGACAAGGGAGTGGAACAGAGCTGGAAAATATTCAAGGATGCTTTCCATAAACTGCAAGAACTCAATACTGTCATCTTTATAGTATTAACCATATCCTTGGTATAAAATAAAATGAGTGGACTTAAGCATTAAAAAGGAAATGGAAATTTAACTACACTACAGGACCAGCTCCTCTTCAAAACAAAATCCCATAAGTTGCCAGCTATGTGTCACACAGAAAGAGCCTCTCTTCTCTGTGCCTTGAAACTTCTTCACTCATTTCTGCTGTTTGTAAAGTTCATTGTTCTTCCCTGGAGGCCCTCCTCACTTTGGACATTTTAAGTAGCCTGGTTTGGAAGATGCAATGTGATTATCTGGAGTAGTGTTGAGAGTCAAATGTTGATTCTCTGGAGCAGTGTTGAGAGTCAAAGCAGGTTTATCTTTAGAAACAGTGCTTCTAAGGCAAATGTGCAAAATGAGTATACAAAGCTACTGTCAGCAGTTCTGTTCCTCCTATATGCCCTCTGAGTGTTAATATTTTAAGTGCTAATTATTGTAACATCACTTTTGTCCTGTTTGTACAACAAGGCTCAACTAAATGTACTTACTGTACCTTGCTTGCATATATTGTATTTTCTCATTGTGGTAAAAGCTGTGTCTTCACCACTATCCTCATTCTTCTAGACTCAGCATTCAACCTACACCTCCTATATGGCAGCTAACATTTTCCCCTTTGAACCTGAAAGATTTTGTTTTCACAACATAATGTTGAATGAAGCATTGTATCTTGTGGGTGGCTTGAAGTTGGACTCTTCTTTTAGTAGAATATCTTACTCTTTTTTTGTGAGTATGTGACCTGCATCTCTGCACTGAATGTTAACAGCACAAGAAATCTCATTAACAATGTGTTCATAAAACATTGTTAATGAGATTTCTTGTGCTGTTATTACTTTCAGGGGTGGCTTGACATATTTACGTGCTCCATGCAGCTGTTAAGAGGCCAAAATTTTAGCTGCTGACCTAGCTTTGTCTTCTAGCTTCTTGTGGTACTGTGATAGAGTGATACAGCTGAATTCTTGCCTAGATTGTAGAAACATGCTGATAGTGAACAGTCATCTGTTGTCAAAAACACCCTGTTTCTGAAATGTTGCAAACACTCCCCATCAGGGAGTGTGAGAGGGAGCTAGACCAGTGGAGCAGGGCCCTCTCACTAACTCAGCAACCTGCTGGAGCTGGTGTGTCCAAACACCGTGCACCTGCAAACTGCAAGGTTGGGGCTACAAATGATGGGGAATGGCAGCAAGTTCCTGCCAGACGAAAGAAACCTGCTCCCCTCACCCAGACACCAAAACCCCAGATCCCCCTGGTGAACAAGTACCAGGTGCTGCAGGTGGAAACTCACCCTGAGGATGAGGATGATGGTTCCAACAGCCTAGAATCCTTCCCTAGGCCGCACCATCGTCAGAGAAAGATAAAAACATCCTCCATCAAAAAGAAGAGAAGGGTGATTGTTGTAGGGGACTCCTTCCTAAAAGGAACAGAGGGACCCATTTGCAGACCGGACCCGCTCCACAGAAAGGTCTGCTGCTTACCGGGGGCATCAGTGAAGGAGGTAGCTAGAAAACTTCCTTCCCTAGTCCATCAAACAGACTACTATCCTCTGATAGTAGTCCAAACAGGTAACGATGGTCTAGTAAACAAAAAGACCAAAACCATCAAGAATGACTTCAGGGCCATTGGGAAAATGATGGAGGGCTCTGGGGCACAAGTACTATTCTGCTCCATCCCAATGCTAAATAGAGAGGAGCAGGAAGTCAGGAAGAAGAATTCGATTAATGCCTGGCTCTGAGCCTGGTGCGAGGAGAGGGGCTTTGGCTTCTTTGATCATGGGGGGGCTCACGCACCCCCAGGCTTTATCGCTAAGGATGGGACACGTGTGTCTCCCTAGCTAAGCTCATAAATCGAGCTTTAAACTAGATGTGAAGGGGGAGGGGGTTGAGCCCAGGCTAGACAGGAACGAGCCTGGACGAGGGGCAATGGTGATTGGGAGAGGGTGTGCTGGTGTGGACCACCAGTACCTCACCACACAGAAAGTGGGGGAGAACACACCTCGGGGTGCTAAAAGAGATAGAGGCACTCTGGAGCCAGCTACTCCAGTAGCAGTTGGGAACGAACCCTGTTCCCTCTAAGAGGGCTGAAGACTCGGCAGCTCAGCTGAAGGGCATTTACACCAATGCACACAGCATGGGGAATAAGAAGGAAGAGCTGGAAGCTGTCGTAGGGCAAGGGGCCTATGATGTTGTTGCCATCACAGAAACGTGGTGGGACGACTCATATAACTGGAGTACGGCTATGGTGGGGTATAAGCTCTTCAGGCGGGATAGGAAGGGTGGGAGAGGAGGCGGGGTAGCCCTCTTTGTAAGGGAGGACTTGGACACCGTTGAGATGGATTGTGGCCATCAGGAGGTTGAGTGCCGGTGGGTTAAAATCATAGGAGCCCGTAAGAAGGTAGATTTTGTGATGGGAGTCTGTTACAGACCACCCAGCCAAGGAGAAGCAGCTGATGAGCTCTTCTATAAACAGCTGGGGTTAATCTCTACATCAATGCCTCTCGTTCTTGTGGGAGACATCAATCTTCCCGATATCTGCTGGAAGTACAAAAGACCAGAAAGGAAGCAGTCTAGGAGGTTCCTGGAGTGCGTGGAAGAATTCTATGATACTATGATTCTAATTTTCGTCTAAACTTATATATTACACGTGGTAGCGGTGACGTGGAGCCAGGGGTGCCCCTGGGGGCTGGGGGCAGCCCGTTGCGGTGGATCTCGGGCACACCCACGGTCACCCACGGTCACCATGGAGCCATTGTGATGTCACCGCTCGGTCGCCCAGGTAACACGCTGATGTCACCAAGGGCCTCGCCCTGGCACCCCTATAAAAGCGAGAGGGAGGCCACAGAGCTCCAACAGCCCGGACCAAATATTTGAGGTCTGAAAGCTGCTAGAGCAGCCAGGCAAGTGTCCGCTCATCTTTGAAGTGGACAAGATTAGGGACGAGAGCAGAAGGGAACAACATGGATCCCACGCGTAGTTCCCTACCAGGGAACAGCCAGAGCAGCCAGGTGGGTGGCTGCTCACCTTTGAAGCAAAACGCATTGGCTTTAGATCACGAAAAGAAAAGCGTGGAGTCCAGTGCTGTGTCCATGCCAGGGAGCAGCCAGGTGGGTGGCTGCTCACCTTTGAAGCAAAACGCATTGGCTTTAGATCACGAAAAGGAAAGCGTGGAGTCCAGTGCTGTGTCCATGCCAGGGAGCAGCCACTCCCTGCACTTCTCCTGGAAGCGGAGAGCATTGGCTTTAGGTCGGAGAGGGAAGGGTGTGGAGTCCACGCGTGTCTCCAGGCTAAGGAAGAGAAGACTCTGGAGAAGACAATTAAGACGTGCTCTCGCTTCTCTGTTGAGGCGTGGTGTGAACCCCGCGCATGACCACGCACCAGAGGACACTGAGGAGCCAATGGAGGTGGATCCACCTGACGATCCACCTGACGACAGTGAGGCGCCTATGGAAGTGGATCCACCTCAATAAGAATCATCCACAGCAGTGGGTCCACTGCCCCAGCCATCCCCCGAACTGTTACAAACAACATTTTTCAGAACACAATAGGCATTCAAAGCGGGGAAATTTAGACAGAAAAACCAAAGAACTAATAAATGAGACATTAAATATAACCATAGTCTACCTCTTGTATCTTATGCCATAATAGCATTGTGATACTTGTACAGTCCTGCTTTTCAGGGTTGCTTGTTTTAAGTAGGTACTTATGGGTGAATTGCCCATTTCCACCTTTTTCTGTGACTGTTTAGAAGAGCTCTGTGCCAGTGGGCTCCGCCAGGGCCATGGGCTCCAGCTGCACTGGAAAGGAACTTATTTTACTGGTAATTAATAATGCTGGAGTCATGTGCAAGGACCTGCGTGGAGGATCCATGCTTCCCAGGGTAAAAGCATAGGACATTCAAAAGCAATTAGGACTGTGAAGAGCTTTTTGTTGTCTTAGGAACTGAGGGAAAAGAAATTATGACATGCTGAATAAGACAAAATAGGTTTAGTCCTCATTGCAGTGTAGAAAAGCACTCAGAAAAGTTAATTAAGCCGAGGAAATAGACAACAAGATAATTAAGATTAAGCCTAATTTTACACAGCAGGCATTTTGTGATGTTTTCTGAGAGACTACATATCTTCAAATGTAAAATTGTGCCATAGATGTAAGCAAGGACTCAATACATAGTTTATTATTACTGGCAGTGAGATATCTAAGTGAACCTATGGCTGAAAACTGATGAACATTAACACAAAAAAACTGGATGCCTTTGTTGATTATCATGCCAGACTAAAGCCTACTATGCAGTACTGCAGTCATTACAGAGCCACCAAAACATTAGTGTTTAAAGCAGCTGAAAAAATTTAGTTCTGTGTAAGTGGCAAGCCTAAGTTTAAGGCTCTAACATATAAACCTTAAAAAGAGGACAAAAACCTTTCCAGAAAGCAATAAACTGCTAAGAAGGGTCTTTTGTTTAAGTTAGGTATATAGTGTTCATTTTCCTTACTATTGGGGACCCCTGATATAGTCTGTAGTATTCCATGTGCTGCCTGGTATAGCTAGAAAACGAAAATCCATACAAAGGATGACACAAAACCTAATTACCATCTTATCCACTTCAAATTTTTATTACTAGGTACACTAGAAATCTTAGAAATGAAAATGAGGAATAAATTACATTGAACTGTGGATTCTGGTTATTTGTTCTTTGAAATGCTTGTACTAATTCTGTGCATAGCAAATTAGTCTCACTTCCTATTAAGCTCAAATCAAGCACTTGTATTTTTTATGCCTAAGCTCATATACCAGAACTGTCAAAACTTTCTGTGTTCTGGGTAATTGATCCTAGAATATCTTTTATAGTTTCTTTAACATTTTCCATCTTCCAGCTTTTGATTATATTGATTCTGTGCTTTCTCATGTACATGGAAGTCTTGGTTATTTTTGTATTTATGTGCCCTTCCTAAGGAAAGAAATAAGCTGATGAAAAGTGGGTTTTATATTTGTTGTTTTTGAAAAGTAAATAGATTCTCAAAGTGCAAATAAACATAGGTAAAGTTTCATTTTTTTAATAAGTATGAATACATAAAAGCCTTAAGATACCTTAAGATGATGATGAAAAATTAGGAGTTTTAATGCCTGGTGTATGCGTGTCAAACAAATACCAAAACCCCAACAACCTGCAGGTGGATTAAACCCTCTGTGTGATGCCAGTACTGTAGTAGTACGAAACGGCCACGTTTGAGATGTGTGATACACACACAAATGTGTCAGATTATTGGATTATTTCACCTACATCCATGCCACAGTACTGGCATCACAGAGAGGGTTTAATCCACCTGCAGGTTGTTGGGGTTTTGGTATTTATCACACATCTCAAACGTGGCCGTTTCGTACTACTACTTTTCTTACAGCTTATGTTCATGGGCTCATGGTTACATGTAAATTTTAGCTGTGATCCTAAAAATATGTCTTGTTCTCAATCTTTAGCAAATACATTGAAAACATGACTAGAATTGGTTCTTAGAGGAAGCAAGTACTTTGGACTAAGGTACCCATCTGGCCTTTCTGTAGTTATATATATGGATATATATATATATAAATATGGAGCACAGACTTCTTAACAGCGCATGTAGCAATAGGACTTGATGATTCTGTTGGTCTATTCCAACCTAGTGATTCTGTAATTCTGTAGCTTATTCAGTTGCTGAAAGCTAGTTGATCAGCTGTCATTTTAGTTAAAAACTTTTTATTCCACTATTACAAAAATTAAGTGTTTGTTTTAATGTTGACATAATAGAGAACATTCAAAATTACTGTGTTCTTCGCAGCTTGTCAGAGGAAAAGGAAAACAAACAGTCACTACATTTCTTAAGGAATCCAAGCCTTGATTTATTTTAACTTGTGAAATAAAAACCTCTACCAGCAAACTCTCTGGAAATCTATTTGTGTCCTTGAACTCATAGAATCATAGAATAGTTAGGGTTGGAAGGGACCTTAAAGATCATCTAGTTCCAAGACCCCTGCCATGGGCAGGGACATCCCCCTAGAGTTGGTAGAGACCCCCACCCAAGAAGATGCAATACTGGACCTTATTATCAGCAATACAAGCAAACTCATCAATGATATTAGGATTGGAGGCAGCCTGGGCTGCAGTGATCATTCACTGGTGGAGTTCAAGGTCCAGGGGGACATGGGACAGGCGAGGAGTATAGTCAGGGAACTAAATTTTAGGAAAGCAGACTTCCAGCTCTTCAAGGAGTTACTCAGTAGGATCCCTTGTATCAGGGTCCTCTGAGACAAGGGAGTGGAACAGAGCTGGAAAATATTCAAGGATGCTTTCCATAAACTGCAAGAACTCAATACTGTCATCTTTATAGTATTAACCATATCCTTGGTATAAAATAAAATGAGTGGACTTAAGCATTAAAAAGGAAATGGAAATTTAACTACACTACAGGACCAGCTCCTCTTCAAAACAAAATCCCATAAGTTGCCAGCTATGTGTCACACAGAAAGAGCCTCTCTTCTCTGTGCCTTGAAACTTCTTCACTCATTTCTGCTGTTTGTAAAGTTCATTGTTCTTCCCTGGAGGCCCTCCTCACTTTGGACATTTTAAGTAGCCTGGTTTGGAAGATGCAATGTGATTATCTGGAGTAGTGTTGAGAGTCAAATGTTGATTCTCTGGAGCAGTGTTGAGAGTCAAAGCAGGTTTATCTTTAGAAACAGTGCTTCTAAGGCAAATGTGCAAAATGAGTATACAAAGCTACTGTCAGCAGTTCTGTTCCTCCTATATGCCCTCTGAGTGTTAATATTTTAAGTGCTAATTATTGTAACATCACTTTTGTCCTGTTTGTACAACAAGGCTCAACTAAATGTACTTACTGTACCTTGCTTGCATATATTGTATTTTCTCATTGTGGTAAAAGCTGTGTCTTCACCACTATCCTCATTCTTCTAGACTCAGCATTCAACCTACACCTCCTATATGGCAGCTAACATTTTCCCCTTTGAACCTGAAAGATTTTGTTTTCACAACATAATGTTGAATGAAGCATTGTATCTTGTGGGTGGCTTGAAGTTGGACTCTTCTTTTAGTAGAATATCTTACTCTTTTTTTGTGAGTATGTGACCTGCATCTCTGCACTGAATGTTAACAGCACAAGAAATCTCATTAACAATGTGTTCATAAAACATTGTTAATGAGATTTCTTGTGCTGTTATTACTTTCAGGGGTGGCTTGACATATTTACGTGCTCCATGCAGCTGTTAAGAGGCCAAAATTTTAGCTGCTGACCTAGCTTTGTCTTCTAGCTTCTTGTGGTACTGTGATAGAGTGATACAGCTGAATTCTTGCCTAGATTGTAGAAACATGCTGATAGTGAACAGTCATCTGTTGTCAAAAACACCCTGTTTCTGAAATGTTGCAAACACTCCCCATCAGGGAGTGTGAGAGGGAGCTAGACCAGTGGAGCAGGGCCCTCTCACTAACTCAGCAACCTGCTGGAGCTGGTGTGTCCAAACACCGTGCACCTGCAAACTGCAAGGTTGGGGCTACAAATGATGGGGAATGGCAGCAAGTTCCTGCCAGACGAAAGAAACCTGCTCCCCTCACCCAGACACCAAAACCCCAGATCCCCCTGGTGAACAAGTACCAGGTGCTGCAGGTGGAAACTCACCCTGAGGATGAGGATGATGGTTCCAACAGCCTAGAATCCTTCCCTAGGCCGCACCATCGTCAGAGAAAGATAAAAACATCCTCCATCAAAAAGAAGAGAAGGGTGATTGTTGTAGGGGACTCCTTCCTAAAAGGAACAGAGGGACCCATTTGCAGACCGGACCCGCTCCACAGAAAGGTCTGCTGCTTACCGGGGGCATCAGTGAAGGAGGTAGCTAGAAAACTTCCTTCCCTAGTCCATCAAACAGACTACTATCCTCTGATAGTAGTCCAAACAGGTAACGATGGTCTAGTAAACAAAAAGACCAAAACCATCAAGAATGACTTCAGGGCCATTGGGAAAATGATGGAGGGCTCTGGGGCACAAGTACTATTCTGCTCCATCCCAATGCTAAATAGAGAGGAGCAGGAAGTCAGGAAGAAGAATTCGATTAATGCCTGGCTCTGAGCCTGGTGCGAGGAGAGGGGCTTTGGCTTCTTTGATCATGGGGGGGCTCACGCACCCCCAGGCTTTATCGCTAAGGATGGGACACGTGTGTCTCCCTAGCTAAGCTCATAAATCGAGCTTTAAACTAGATGTGAAGGGGGAGGGGGTTGAGCCCAGGCTAGACAGGAACGAGCCTGGACGAGGGGCAATGGTGATTGGGAGAGGGTGTGCTGGTGTGGACCACCAGTACCTCACCACACAGAAAGTGGGGGAGAACACACCTCGGGGTGCTAAAAGAGATAGAGGCACTCTGGAGCCAGCTACTCCAGTAGCAGTTGGGAACGAACCCTGTTCCCTCTAAGAGGGCTGAAGACTCGGCAGCTCAGCTGAAGGGCATTTACACCAATGCACACAGCATGGGGAATAAGAAGGAAGAGCTGGAAGCTGTCGTAGGGCAAGGGGCCTATGATGTTGTTGCCATCACAGAAACGTGGTGGGACGACTCATATAACTGGAGTACGGCTATGGTGGGGTATAAGCTCTTCAGGCGGGATAGGAAGGGTGGGAGAGGAGGCGGGGTAGCCCTCTTTGTAAGGGAGGACTTGGACACCGTTGAGATGGATTGTGGCCATCAGGAGGTTGAGTGCCGGTGGGTTAAAATCATAGGAGCCCGTAAGAAGGTAGATTTTGTGATGGGAGTCTGTTACAGACCACCCAGCCAAGGAGAAGCAGCTGATGAGCTCTTCTATAAACAGCTGGGGTTAATCTCTACATCAATGCCTCTCGTTCTTGTGGGAGACATCAATCTTCCCGATATCTGCTGGAAGTACAAAAGACCAGAAAGGAAGCAGTCTAGGAGGTTCCTGGAGTGCGTGGAAGAATTCTATGATACTATGATTCTAATTTTCGTCTAAACTTATATATTACACGTGGTAGCGGTGACGTGGAGCCAGGGGTGCCCCTGGGGGCTGGGGGCAGCCCGTTGCGGTGGATCTCGGGCACACCCACGGTCACCCACGGTCACCATGGAGCCATTGTGATGTCACCGCTCGGTCGCCCAGGTAACACGCTGATGTCACCAAGGGCCTCGCCCTGGCACCCCTATAAAAGCGAGAGGGAGGCCACAGAGCTCCAACAGCCCGGACCAAATATTTGAGGTCTGAAAGCTGCTAGAGCAGCCAGGCAAGTGTCCGCTCATCTTTGAAGTGGACAAGATTAGGGACGAGAGCAGAAGGGAACAACATGGATCCCACGCGTAGTTCCCTACCAGGGAACAGCCAGAGCAGCCAGGTGGGTGGCTGCTCACCTTTGAAGCAAAACGCATTGGCTTTAGATCACGAAAAGAAAAGCGTGGAGTCCAGTGCTGTGTCCATGCCAGGGAGCAGCCAGGTGGGTGGCTGCTCACCTTTGAAGCAAAACGCATTGGCTTTAGATCACGAAAAGGAAAGCGTGGAGTCCAGTGCTGTGTCCATGCCAGGGAGCAGCCACTCCCTGCACTTCTCCTGGAAGCGGAGAGCATTGGCTTTAGGTCGGAGAGGGAAGGGTGTGGAGTCCACGCGTGTCTCCAGGCTAAGGAAGAGAAGACTCTGGAGAAGACAATTAAGACGTGCTCTCGCTTCTCTGTTGAGGCGTGGTGTGAACCCCGCGCATGACCACGCACCAGAGGACACTGAGGAGCCAATGGAGGTGGATCCACCTGACGATCCACCTGACGACAGTGAGGCGCCTATGGAAGTGGATCCACCTCAATAAGAATCATCCACAGCAGTGGGTCCACTGCCCCAGCCATCCCCCGAACTGTTACAAACAACATTTTTCAGAACACAATAGGCATTCAAAGCGGGGAAATTTAGACAGAAAAACCAAAGAACTAATAAATGAGACATTAAATATAACCATAGTCTACCTCTTGTATCTTATGCCATAATAGCATTGTGATACTTGTACAGTCCTGCTTTTCAGGGTTGCTTGTTTTAAGTAGGTACTTATGGGTGAATTGCCCATTTCCACCTTTTTCTGTGACTGTTTAGAAGAGCTCTGTGCCAGTGGGCTCCGCCAGGGCCATGGGCTCCAGCTGCACTGGAAAGGAACTTATTTTACTGGTAATTAATAATGCTGGAGTCATGTGCAAGGACCTGCGTGGAGGATCCATGCTTCCCAGGGTAAAAGCATAGGACATTCAAAAGCAATTAGGACTGTGAAGAGCTTTTTGTTGTCTTAGGAACTGAGGGAAAAGAAATTATGACATGCTGAATAAGACAAAATAGGTTTAGTCCTCATTGCAGTGTAGAAAAGCACTCAGAAAAGTTAATTAAGCCGAGGAAATAGACAACAAGATAATTAAGATTAAGCCTAATTTTACACAGCAGGCATTTTGTGATGTTTTCTGAGAGACTACATATCTTCAAATGTAAAATTGTGCCATAGATGTAAGCAAGGACTCAATACATAGTTTATTATTACTGGCAGTGAGATATCTAAGTGAACCTATGGCTGAAAACTGATGAACATTAACACAAAAAAACTGGATGCCTTTGTTGATTATCATGCCAGACTAAAGCCTACTATGCAGTACTGCAGTCATTACAGAGCCACCAAAACATTAGTGTTTAAAGCAGCTGAAAAAATTTAGTTCTGTGTAAGTGGCAAGCCTAAGTTTAAGGCTCTAACATATAAACCTTAAAAAGAGGACAAAAACCTTTCCAGAAAGCAATAAACTGCTAAGAAGGGTCTTTTGTTTAAGTTAGGTATATAGTGTTCATTTTCCTTACTATTGGGGACCCCTGATACAGTCTGTAGTATTCCATGTGCTGCCTGGTATAGCTAGAAAACGAAAATCCATACAAAGGATGACACAAAACCTAATTACCATCTTATCCACTTCAAATTTTTATTACTAGGTACACTAGAAATCTTAGAAATGAAAATGAGGAATAAATTACATTGAACTGTGGATTCTGGTTATTTGTTCTTTGAAATGCTTGTACTAATTCTGTGCATAGCAAATTAGTCTCACTTCCTATTAAGCTCAAATCAAGCACTTGTATTTTTTATGCCTAAGCTCATATACCAGAACTGTCAAAACTTTCTGTGTTCTGGGTAATTGATCCTAGAATATCTTTTATAGTTTCTTTAACATTTTCCATCTTCCAGCTTTTGATTATATTGATTCTGTGCTTTCTCGTGTACATGGAAGTCTTGGTTATTTTTGTATTTATGTGCCCTTCCTAAGGAAAGAAATAAGCTGATGAAAAGTGGGTTTTATATTTGTTGTTTTTGAAAAGTAAATAGATTCTCAAAGTGCAAATAAACATAGGTAAAGTTTCATTTTTTTAATAAGTATGAATACATAAAAGCCTTAAGATACCTTAAGATGATGATGAAAAATTAGGAGTTTTAATGCCTGGTGTATGCGTGTCAAACAAATACCAAAACCCCAACAACCTGCAGGTGGATTAAACCCTCTGTGTGATGCCAGTACTGTAGTAGTACGAAACGGCCACGTTTGAGATGTGTGATACACACACAAATGTGTCAGATTATTGGATTATTTCACCTACATCCATGCCACAGTACTGGCATCACAGAGAGGGTTTAATCCACCTGCAGGTTGTTGGGGTTTTGGTATTTATCACACATCTCAAACGTGGCCGTTTCGTACTACTACTTTTCTTACAGCTTATGTTCATGGGCTCATGGTTACATGTAAATTTTAGCTGTGATCCTAAAAATATGTCTTGTTCTCAATCTTTAGCAAATACATTGAAAACATGACTAGAATTGGTTCTTAGAGGAAGCAAGTACTTTGGACTAAGGTACCCATCTGGCCTTTCTGTAGTTATATATATGGATATATATATATATAAATATGGAGCACAGACTTCTTAACAGCGCATGTAGCAATAGGACTTGATGATTCTGTCGGTCTATTCCAACCTAGTGATTCTGTAATTCTGTAGCTTATTCAGTTGCTGAAAGCTAGTTGATCAGCTGTCATTTTAGTTAAAAACTTTTTATTCCACTATTACAAAAATTAAGTGTTTGTTTTAATGTTGACATAATAGAGAACATTCAAAATTACTGTGTTCTTCGCAGCTTGTCAGAGGAAAAGGAAAACAAACAGTCACTACATTTCTTAAGGAATCCAAGCCTTGATTTATTTTAACTTGTGAAATAAAAACCTCTACCAGCAAACTCTCTGGAAATCTATTTGTGTCCTTGAACTCATAGAATCATAGAATAGTTAGGGTTGGAAGGGACCTTAAAGATCATCTAGTTCCAAGACCCCTGCCATGGGCAGGGACATCCCCCTAGAGTTGGTAGAGACCCCCACCCAAGAAGACGCAATACTGGACCTTATTATCAGCAATACAAGCAAACTCATCAATGATATTAGGATTGGAGGCAGCCTGGGCTGCAGTGATCATTCACTGGTGGAGTTCAAGGTCCAGGGGAACATGGGACAGGCGAGGAGTATAGTCAGGGAACTAAAATTTAGGAAAGCAGACTTCCAGCTCTTCAAGGTGTTACTCAGTAGGATCCCTTGTATCAGGGTCCTCTGAGACAAGGGAGTGGAACAGAGCTGGAAAATATTCAAGGATGCTTTCCATAAACTGCAAGAACTCAATACTGTCATCTTTATAGTATTAACCATATCCTTGGTATAAAATAAAATGAGTGGACTTAAGCATTAAAAAGGAAATGGAAATTTAACTACACTACAGGACCAGCTCCTCTTCAAAACAAAATCCCATAAGTTGCCAGCTATGTGTCACACAGAAAGAGCCTCTCTTCTCTGTGCCTTGAAACTTCTTCACTCATTTCTGCTGTTTGTAAAGTTCATTGTTCTTCCCTGGAGGCCCTCCTCACTTTGGACATTTTAAGTAGCCTGGTTTGGAAGATGCAATGTGATTATCTGGAGTAGTGTTGAGAGTCAAATGTTGATTCTCTGGAGCAGTGTTGAGAGTCAAAGCAGGTTTATCTTTAGAAACAGTGCTTCTAAGGCAAATGTGCAAAATGAGTATACAAAGCTACTGTCAGCAGTTCTGTTCCTCCTATATGCCCTCTGAGTGTTAATATTTTAAGTGCTAATTATTGTAACATCACTTTTGTCCTGTTTGTACAACAAGGCTCAACTAAATGTACTTACTGTACCTTGCTTGCATATATTGTATTTTCTCATTGTGGTAAAAGCTGTGTCTTCACCACTATCCTCATTCTTCTAGACTCAGCATTCAACCTACACCTCCTATATGGCAGCTAACATTTTCCCCTTTGAACCTGAAAGATTTTGTTTTCACAACATAATGTTGAATGAAGCATTGTATCTTGTGGGTGGCTTGAAGTTGGACTCTTCTTTTAGTAGAATATCTTACTCTTTTTTTGTGAGTATGTGACCTGCATCTCTGCACTGAATGTTAACAGCACAAGAAATCTCATTAACAATGTGTTCATAAAACATTGTTAATGAGATTTCTTGTGCTGTTATTACTTTCAGGGGTGGCTTGACATATTTACGTGCTCCATGCAGCTGTTAAGAGGCCAAAATTTTAGCTGCTGACCTAGCTTTGTCTTCTAGCTTCTTGTGGTACTGTGATAGAGTGATACAGCTGAATTCTTGCCTAGATTGTAGAAACATGCTGATAGTGAACAGTCATCTGTTGTCAAAAACACCCTGTTTCTGAAATGTTGCAAACACTCCCCATCAGGGAGTGTGAGAGGGAGCTAGACCAGTGGAGCAGGGCCCTCTCACTAACTCAGCAACCTGCTGGAGCTGGTGTGTCCAAACACCGTGCACCTGCAAACTGCAAGGTTGGGGCTACAAATGATGGGGAATGGCAGCAAGTTCCTGCCAGACGAAAGAAACCTGCTCCCCTCACCCAGACACCAAAACCCCAGATCCCCCTGGTGAACAAGTACCAGGTGCTGCAGGTGGAAACTCACCCTGAGGATGAGGATGATGGTTCCAACAGCCTAGAATCCTTCCCTAGGCCGCACCATCGTCAGAGAAAGATAAAAACATCCTCCATCAAAAAGAAGAGAAGGGTGATTGTTGTAGGGGACTCCTTCCTAAAAGGAACAGAGGGACCCATTTGCAGACCGGACCCGCTCCACAGAAAGGTCTGCTGCTTACCGGGGGCATCAGTGAAGGAGGTAGCTAGAAAACTTCCTTCCCTAGTCCATCAAACAGACTACTATCCTCTGATAGTAGTCCAAACAGGTAACGATGGTCTAGTAAACAAAAAGACCAAAACCATCAAGAATGACTTCAGGGCCATTGGGAAAATGATGGAGGGCTCTGGGGCACAAGTACTATTCTGCTCCATCCCAATGCTAAATAGAGAGGAGCAGGAAGTCAGGAAGAAGAATTCGATTAATGCCTGGCTCTGAGCCTGGTGCGAGGAGAGGGGCTTTGGCTTCTTTGATCATGGGGGGGCTCACGCACCCCCAGGCTTTATCGCTAAGGATGGGACACGTGTGTCTCCCTAGCTAAGCTCATAAATCGAGCTTTAAACTAGATGTGAAGGGGGAGGGGGTTGAGCCCAGGCTAGACAGGAACGAGCCTGGACGAGGGGCAATGGTGATTGGGAGAGGGTGTGCTGGTGTGGACCACCAGTACCTCACCACACAGAAAGTGGGGGAGAACACACCTCGGGGTGCTAAAAGAGATAGAGGCACTCTGGAGCCAGCTACTCCAGTAGCAGTTGGGAACGAACCCTGTTCCCTCTAAGAGGGCTGAAGACTCGGCAGCTCAGCTGAAGGGCATTTACACCAATGCACACAGCATGGGGAATAAGAAGGAAGAGCTGGAAGCTGTCGTAGGGCAAGGGGCCTATGATGTTGTTGCCATCACAGAAACGTGGTGGGACGACTCATATAACTGGAGTACGGCTATGGTGGGGTATAAGCTCTTCAGGCGGGATAGGAAGGGTGGGAGAGGAGGCGGGGTAGCCCTCTTTGTAAGGGAGGACTTGGACACCGTTGAGATGGATTGTGGCCATCAGGAGGTTGAGTGCCGGTGGGTTAAAATCATAGGAGCCCGTAAGAAGGTAGATTTTGTGATGGGAGTCTGTTACAGACCACCCAGCCAAGGAGAAGCAGCTGATGAGCTCTTCTATAAACAGCTGGGGTTAATCTCTACATCAATGCCTCTCGTTCTTGTGGGAGACATCAATCTTCCCGATATCTGCTGGAAGTACAAAAGACCAGAAAGGAAGCAGTCTAGGAGGTTCCTGGAGTGCGTGGAAGAATTCTATGATACTATGATTCTAATTTTCGTCTAAACTTATATATTACACGTGGTAGCGGTGACGTGGAGCCAGGGGTGCCCCTGGGGGCTGGGGGCAGCCCGTTGCGGTGGATCTCGGGCACACCCACGGTCACCCACGGTCACCATGGAGCCATTGTGATGTCACCGCTCGGTCGCCCAGGTAACACGCTGATGTCACCAAGGGCCTCGCCCTGGCACCCCTATAAAAGCGAGAGGGAGGCCACAGAGCTCCAACAGCCCGGACCAAATATTTGAGGTCTGAAAGCTGCTAGAGCAGCCAGGCAAGTGTCCGCTCATCTTTGAAGTGGACAAGATTAGGGACGAGAGCAGAAGGGAACAACATGGATCCCACGCGTAGTTCCCTACCAGGGAACAGCCAGAGCAGCCAGGTGGGTGGCTGCTCACCTTTGAAGCAAAACGCATTGGCTTTAGATCACGAAAAGAAAAGCGTGGAGTCCAGTGCTGTGTCCATGCCAGGGAGCAGCCAGGTGGGTGGCTGCTCACCTTTGAAGCAAAACGCATTGGCTTTAGATCACGAAAAGGAAAGCGTGGAGTCCAGTGCTGTGTCCATGCCAGGGAGCAGCCACTCCCTGCACTTCTCCTGGAAGCGGAGAGCATTGGCTTTAGGTCGGAGAGGGAAGGGTGTGGAGTCCACGCGTGTCTCCAGGCTAAGGAAGAGAAGACTCTGGAGAAGACAATTAAGACGTGCTCTCGTTTCTCTGTTGAGGCGTGGTGTGAACCCCGCGCATGACCACGCACCAGAGGACACTGAGGAGCCAATGGAGGTGGATCCACCTGACGATCCACCTGACGACAGTGAGGCGCCTATGGAAGTGGATCCACCTCAATAAGAATCATCCACAGCAGTGGGTCCACTGCCCCAGCCATCCCCCGAACTGTTACAAACAACATTTTTCAGAACACAATAGGCATTCAAAGCGGGGAAATTTAGACAGAAAAACCAAAGAACTAATAAATGAGACATTAAATATAACCATAGTCTACCTCTTGTATCTTATGCCATAATAGCATTGTGATACTTGTACAGTCCTGCTTTTCAGGGTTGCTTGTTTTAAGTAGGTACTTATGGGTGAATTGCCCATTTCCACCTTTTTCTGTGACTGTTTAGAAGAGCTCTGTGCCAGTGGGCTCCGCCAGGGCCATGGGCTCCAGCTGCACTGGAAAGGAACTTATTTTACTGGTAATTAATAATGCTGGAGTCATGTGCAAGGACCTGCGTGGAGGATCCATGCTTCCCAGGGTAAAAGCATAGGACATTCAAAAGCAATTAGGACTGTGAAGAGCTTTTTGTTGTCTTAGGAACTGAGGGAAAAGAAATTATGACATGCTGAATAAGACAAAATAGGTTTAGTCCTCATTGCAGTGTAGAAAAGCACTCAGAAAAGTTAATTAAGCCGAGGAAATAGACAACAAGATAATTAAGATTAAGCCTAATTTTACACAGCAGGCATTTTGTGATGTTTTCTGAGAGACTACATATCTTCAAATGTAAAATTGTGCCATAGATGTAAGCAAGGACTCAATACATAGTTTATTATTACTGGCAGTGAGATATCTAAGTGAACCTATGGCTGAAAACTGATGAACATTAACACAAAAAAACTGGATGCCTTTGTTGATTATCATGCCAGACTAAAGCCTACTATGCAGTACTGCAGTCATTACAGAGCCACCAAAACATTAGTGTTTAAAGCAGCTGAAAAAATTTAGTTCTGTGTAAGTGGCAAGCCTAAGTTTAAGGCTCTAACATATAAACCTTAAAAAGAGGACAAAAACCTTTCCAGAAAGCAATAAACTGCTAAGAAGGGTCTTTTGTTTAAGTTAGGTATATAGTGTTCATTTTCCTTACTATTGGGGACCCCTGATACAGTCTGTAGTATTCCATGTGCTGCCTGGTATAGCTAGAAAACGAAAATCCATACAAAGGATGACACAAAACCTAATTACCATCTTATCCACTTCAAATTTTTATTACTAGGTACACTAGAAATCTTAGAAATGAAAATGAGGAATAAATTACATTGAACTGTGGATTCTGGTTATTTGTTCTTTGAAATGCTTGTACTAATTCTGTGCATAGCAAATTAGTCTCACTTCCTATTAAGCTCAAATCAAGCACTTGTATTTTTTATGCCTAAGCTCATATACCAGAACTGTCAAAACTTTCTGTGTTCTGGGTAATTGATCCTAGAATATCTTTTATAGTTTCTTTAACATTTTCCATCTTCCAGCTTTTGATTATATTGATTCTGTGCTTTCTCGTGTACATGGAAGTCTTGGTTATTTTTGTATTTATGTGCCCTTCCTAAGGAAAGAAATAAGCTGATGAAAAGTGGGTTTTATATTTGTTGTTTTTGAAAAGTAAATAGATTCTCAAAGTGCAAATAAACATAGGTAAAGTTTCATTTTTTTAATAAGTATGAATACATAAAAGCCTTAAGATACCTTAAGATGATGATGAAAAATTAGGAGTTTTAATGCCTGGTGTATGCGTGTCAAACAAATACCAAAACCCCAACAACCTGCAGGTGGATTAAACCCTCTGTGTGATGCCAGTACTGTAGTAGTACGAAACGGCCACGTTTGAGATGTGTGATACACACACAAATGTGTCAGATTATTGGATTATTTCACCTACATCCATGCCACAGTACTGGCATCACAGAGAGGGTTTAATCCACCTGCAGGTTGTTGGGGTTTTGGTATTTATCACACATCTCAAACGTGGCCGTTTCGTACTACTACTTTTCTTACAGCTTATGTTCATGGGCTCATGGTTACATGTAAATTTTAGCTGTGATCCTAAAAATATGTCTTGTTCTCAATCTTTAGCAAATACATTGAAAACATGACTAGAATTGGTTCTTAGAGGAAGCAAGTACTTTGGACTAAGGTACCCATCTGGCCTTTCTGTAGTTATATATATGGATATATATATATATAAATATGGAGCACAGACTTCTTAACAGCGCATGTAGCAATAGGACTTGATGATTCTGTCGGTCTATTCCAACCTAGTGATTCTGTAATTCTGTAGCTTATTCAGTTGCTGAAAGCTAGTTGATCAGCTGTCATTTTAGTTAAAAACTTTTTATTCCACTATTACAAAAATTAAGTGTTTGTTTTAATGTTGACATAATAGAGAACATTCAAAATTACTGTGTTCTTCGCAGCTTGTCAGAGGAAAAGGAAAACAAACAGTCACTACATTTCTTAAGGAATCCAAGCCTTGATTTATTTTAACTTGTGAAATAAAAACCTCTACCAGCAAACTCTCTGGAAATCTATTTGTGTCCTTGAACTCATAGAATCATAGAATAGTTAGGGTTGGAAGGGACCTTAAAGATCATCTAGTTCCAAGACCCCTGCCATGGGCAGGGACATCCCCCTAGAGTTGGTAGAGACCCCCACCCAAGAAGATGCAATACTGGACCTTATTATCAGCAATACAAGCAAACTCATCAATGATATTAGGATTGGAGGCAGCCTGGGCTGCAGTGATCATTCACTGGTGGAGTTCAAGGTCCAGGGGAACATGGGACAGGTGAGGAGTATAGTCAGGGAACTAAATTTTAGGAAAGCAGACTTCCAGCTCTTCAAGGAGTTACTCAGTAGGATCCCTTGTATCAGGGTCCTCTGAGACAAGGGAGTGGAACAGAGCTGGAAAATATTCAAGGATGCTTTCCATAAACTGCAAGAACTCAATACTGTCATCTTTATAGTATTAACCATATCCTTGGTATAAAATAAAATGAGTGGACTTAAGCATTAAAAAGGAAATGGAAATTTAACTACACTACAGGACCAGCTCCTCTTCAAAACAAAATCCCATAAGTTGCCAGCTATGTGTCACACAGAAAGAGCCTCTCTTCTCTGTGCCTTGAAACTTCTTCACTCATTTCTGCTGTTTGTAAAGTTCATTGTTCTTCCCTGGAGGCCCTCCTCACTTTGGACATTTTAAGTAGCCTGGTTTGGAAGATGCAATGTGATTATCTGGAGTAGTGTTGAGTCTCAAATGTTGATTCTCTGGAGCAGTGTTGAGAGTCAAAGCAGGTTTATCTTTAGAAACAGTGCTTCTAAGGCAAATGTGCAAAATGAGTATACAAAGCTACTGTCAGCAGTTCTGTTCCTCCTATATGCCCTCTGAGTGTTAATATTTTAAGTGCTAATTATTGTAACATCACTTTTGTCCTGTTTGTACAACAAGGCTCAACTAAATGTACTTACTGTACCTTGCTTGCATATATTGTATTTTCTCATTGTGGTAAAAGCTGTGTCTTCACCACTATCCTCATTCTTCTAGACTCAGCATTCAACCTACACCTCCTATATGGCAGCTAACATTTTCCCCTTTGAACCTGAAAGATTTTGTTTTCACAACATAATGTTGAATGAAGCATTGTATCTTGTGGGTGGCTTGAAGTTGGACTCTTCTTTTAGTAGAATATCTTACTCTTTTTTTGTGAGTATGTGACCTGCATCTCTGCACTGAATGTTAACAGCACAAGAAATCTCATTAACAATGTGTTCATAAAACATTGTTAATGAGATTTCTTGTGCTGTTATTACTTTCAGGGGTGGCTTGACATATTTACGTGCTCCATGCAGCTGTTAAGAGGCCAAAATTTTAGCTGCTGACCTAGCTTTGTCTTCTAGCTTCTTGTGGTACTGTGATAGAGTGATACAGCTGAATTCTTGCCTAGATTGTAGAAACATGCTGATAGTGAACAGTCATCTGTTGTCAAAAACACCCTGTTTCTGAAATGTTGCAAACACTCCCCATCAGGGAGTGTGAGAGGGAGCTAGACCAGTGGAGCAGGGCCCTCTCACTAACTCAGCAACCTGCTGGAGCTGGTGTGTCCAAACACCGTGCACCTGCAAACTGCAAGGTTGGGGCTACAAATGATGGGGAATGGCAGCAAGTTCCTGCCAGACGAAAGAAACCTGCTCCCCTCACCCAGACACCAAAACCCCAGATCCCCCTGGTGAACAAGTACCAGGTGCTGCAGGTGGAAACTCACCCTGAGGATGAGGATGATGGTTCCAACAGCCTAGAATCCTTCCCTAGGCCGCACCATCGTCAGAGAAAGATAAAAACATCCTCCATCAAAAAGAAGAGAAGGGTGATTGTTGTAGGGGACTCCTTCCTAAAAGGAACAGAGGGACCCATTTGCAGACCGGACCCGCTCCACAGAAAGGTCTGCTGCTTACCGGGGGCATCAGTGAAGGAGGTAGCTAGAAAACTTCCTTCCCTAGTCCATCAAACAGACTACTATCCTCTGATAGTAGTCCAAACAGGTAACGATGGTCTAGTAAACAAAAAGACCAAAACCATCAAGAATGACTTCAGGGCCATTGGGAAAATGATGGAGGGCTCTGGGGCACAAGTACTATTCTGCTCCATCCCAATGCTAAATAGAGAGGAGCAGGAAGTCAGGAAGAAGAATTCGATTAATGCCTGGCTCTGAGCCTGGTGCGAGGAGAGGGGCTTTGGCTTCTTTGATCATGGGGGGGCTCACGCACCCCCAGGCTTTATCGCTAAGGATGGGACACGTGTGTCTCCCTAGCTAAGCTCATAAATCGAGCTTTAAACTAGATGTGAAGGGGGAGGGGGTTGAGCCCAGGCTAGACAGGAACGAGCCTGGACGAGGGGCAATGGTGATTGGGAGAGGGTGTGCTGGTGTGGACCACCAGTACCTCACCACACAGAAAGTGGGGGAGAACACACCTCGGGGTGCTAAAAGAGATAGAGGCACTCTGGAGCCAGCTACTCCAGTAGCAGTTGGGAACGAACCCTGTTCCCTCTAAGAGGGCTGAAGACTCGGCAGCTCAGCTGAAGGGCATTTACACCAATGCACACAGCATGGGGAATAAGAAGGAAGAGCTGGAAGCTGTCGTAGGGCAAGGGGCCTATGATGTTGTTGCCATCACAGAAACGTGGTGGGACGACTCATATAACTGGAGTACGGCTATGGTGGGGTATAAGCTCTTCAGGCGGGATAGGAAGGGTGGGAGAGGAGGCGGGGTAGCCCTCTTTGTAAGGGAGGACTTGGACACCGTTGAGATGGATTGTGGCCATCAGGAGGTTGAGTGCCGGTGGGTTAAAATCATAGGAGCCCGTAAGAAGGTAGATTTTGTGATGGGAGTCTGTTACAGACCACCCAGCCAAGGAGAAGCAGCTGATGAGCTCTTCTATAAACAGCTGGGGTTAATCTCTACATCAATGCCTCTCGTTCTTGTGGGAGACATCAATCTTCCCGATATCTGCTGGAAGTACAAAAGACCAGAAAGGAAGCAGTCTAGGAGGTTCCTGGAGTGCGTGGAAGAATTCTATGATACTATGATTCTAATTTTCGTCTAAACTTATATATTACACGTGGTAGCGGTGACGTGGAGCCAGGGGTGCCCCTGGGGGCTGGGGGCAGCCCGTTGCGGTGGATCTCGGGCACACCCACGGTCACCCACGGTCACCATGGAGCCATTGTGATGTCACCGCTCGGTCGCCCAGGTAACACGCTGATGTCACCAAGGGCCTCGCCCTGGCACCCCTATAAAAGCGAGAGGGAGGCCACAGAGCTCCAACAGCCCGGACCAAATATTTGAGGTCTGAAAGCTGCTAGAGCAGCCAGGCAAGTGTCCGCTCATCTTTGAAGTGGACAAGATTAGGGACGAGAGCAGAAGGGAACAACATGGATCCCACGCGTAGTTCCCTACCAGGGAACAGCCAGAGCAGCCAGGTGGGTGGCTGCTCACCTTTGAAGCAAAACGCATTGGCTTTAGATCACGAAAAGAAAAGCGTGGAGTCCAGTGCTGTGTCCATGCCAGGGAGCAGCCAGGTGGGTGGCTGCTCACCTTTGAAGCAAAACGCATTGGCTTTAGATCACGAAAAGGAAAGCGTGGAGTCCAGTGCTGTGTCCATGCCAGGGAGCAGCCACTCCCTGCACTTCTCCTGGAAGCGGAGAGCATTGGCTTTAGGTCGGAGAGGGAAGGGTGTGGAGTCCACGCGTGTCTCCAGGCTAAGGAAGAGAAGACTCTGGAGAAGACAATTAAGACGTGCTCTCGCTTCTCTGTTGAGGCGTGGTGTGAACCCCGCGCATGACCATGCACCAGAGGACACTGAGGAGCCAATGGAGGTGGATCCACCTGACGATCCACCTGACGACAGTGAGGCGCCTATGGAAGTGGATCCACCTCAATAAGAATCATCCACAGCAGTGGGTCCACTGCCCCAGCCATCCCCCGAACTGTTACAAACAACATTTTTCAGAACACAATAGGCATTCAAAGCGGGGAAATTTAGACAGAAAAACCAAAGAACTAATAAATGAGACATTAAATATAACCATAGTCTACCTCTTGTATCTTATGCCATAATAGCATTGTGATACTTGTACAGTCCTGCTTTTCAGGGTTGCTTGTTTTAAGTAGGTACTTATGGGGGAATTGCCCATTTCCACCTTTTTCTGTGACTGTTTAGAAGAGCTCTGTGCCAGTGGGCTCCGCCAGGGCCATGGGCTCCAGCTGCACTGGAAAGGAACTTATTTTACTGGTAATTAATAATGCTGGAGTCATGTGCAAGGACCTGCGTGGAGGATCCATGCTTCCCAGGGTAAAAGCATAGGACATTCAAAAGCAATTAGGACTGTGAAGAGCTTTTTGTTGTCTTAGGAACTGAGGGAAAAGAAATTATGACATGCTGAATAAGACAAAATAGGTTTAGTCCTCATTGCAGTGTAGAAAAGCACTCAGAAAAGTTAATTAAGCCGAGGAAATAGACAACAAGATAATTAAGATTAAGCCTAATTTTACACAGCAGGCATTTTGTGATGTTTTCTGAGAGACTACATATCTTCAAATGTAAAATTGTGCCATAGATGTAAGCAAGGACTCAATACATAGTTTATTATTACTGGCAGTGAGATATCTAAGTGAACCTATGGCTGAAAACTGATGAACATTAACACAAAAAAACTGGATGCCTTTGTTGATTATCATGCCAGACTAAAGCCTACTATGCAGTACTGCAGTCATTACAGAGCCACCAAAACATTAGTGTTTAAAGCAGCTGAAAAAATTTAGTTCTGTGTAAGTGGCAAGCCTAAGTTTAAGGCTCTAACATATAAACCTTAAAAAGAGGACAAAAACCTTTCCAGAAAGCAATAAACTGCTAAGAAGGGTCTTTTGTTTAAGTTAGGTATATAGTGTTCATTTTCCTTACTATTGGGGACCCCTGATACAGTCTGTAGTATTCCATGTGCTGCCTGGTATAGCTAGAAAACGAAAATCCATACAAAGGATGACACAAAACCTAATTACCATCTTATCCACTTCAAATTTTTATTACTAGGTACACTAGAAATCTTAGAAATGAAAATGAGGAATAAATTACATTGAACTGTGGATTCTGGTTATTTGTTCTTTGAAATGCTTGTACTAATTCTGTGCATAGCAAATTAGTCTCACTTCCTATTAAGCTCAAATCAAGCACTTGTATTTTTTATGCCTAAGCTCATATACCAGAACTGTCAAAACTTTCTGTGTTCTGGGTAATTGATCCTAGAATATCTTTTATAGTTTCTTTAACATTTTCCATCTTCCAGCTTTTGATTATATTGATTCTGTGCTTTCTCGTGTACATGGAAGTCTTGGTTATTTTTGTATTTATGTGCCCTTCCTAAGGAAAGAAATAAGCTGATGAAAAGTGGGTTTTATATTTGTTGTTTTTGAAAAGTAAATAGATTCTCAAAGTGCAAATAAACATAGGTAAAGTTTCATTTTTTTAATAAGTATGAATACATAAAAGCCTTAAGATACCTTAAGATGATGATGAAAAATTAGGAGTTTTAATGCCTGGTGTATGCGTGTCAAACAAATACCAAAACCCCAACAACCTGCAGGTGGATTAAACCCTCTGTGTGATGCCAGTACTGTAGTAGTACGAAACGGCCACGTTTGAGATGTGTGATACACACACAAATGTGTCAGATTATTGGATTATTTCACCTACATCCATGCCACAGTACTGGCATCACAGAGAGGGTTTAATCCACCTGCAGGTTGTTGGGGTTTTGGTATTTATCACACATCTCAAACGTGGCCGTTTCGTACTACTACTTTTCTTACAGCTTATGTTCATGGGCTCATGGTTACATGTAAATTTTAGCTGTGATCCTAAAAATATGTCTTGTTCTCAATCTTTAGCAAATACATTGAAAACATGACTAGAATTGGTTCTTAGAGGAAGCAAGTACTTTGGACTAAGGTACCCATCTGGCCTTTCTGTAGTTATATATATGGATATATATATATATAAATATGGAGCACAGACTTCTTAACAGCGCATGTAGCAATAGGACTTGATGATTCTGTCGGTCTATTCCAACCTAGTGATTCTGTAATTCTGTAGCTTATTCAGTTGCTGAAAGCTAGTTGATCAGCTGTCATTTTAGTTAAAAACTTTTTATTCCACTATTACAAAAATTAAGTGTTTGTTTTAATGTTGACATAATAGAGAACATTCAAAATTACTGTGTTCTTCGCAGCTTGTCAGAGGAAAAGGAAAACAAACAGTCACTACATTTCTTAAGGAATCCAAGCCTTGATTTATTTTAACTTGTGAAATAAAAACCTCTACCAGCAAACTCTCTGGAAATCTATTTGTGTCCTTGAACTCATAGAATCATAGAATAGTTAGGGTTGGAAGGGACCTTAAAGATCATCTAGTTCCAAGACCCCTGCCATGGGCAGGGACATCCCCCTAGAGTTGGTAGAGACCCCCACCCAAGAAGATGCAATACTGGACCTTATTATCAGCAATACAAGCAAACTCATCAATGATATTAGGATTGGAGGCAGCCTGGGCTGCAGTGATCATTCACTGGTGGAGTTCAAGGTCCAGGGGAACATGGGACAGGCGAGGAGTATAGTCAGGGAACTAAATTTTAGGAAAGCAGACTTCCAGCTCTTCAAGGAGTTACTCAGTAGGATCCCTTGTATCAGGGTCCTCTGAGACAAGGGAGTGGAACAGAGCTGGAAAATATTCAAGGATGCTTTCCATAAACTGCAAGAACTCAATACTGTCATCTTTATAGTATTAACCATATCCTTGGTATAAAATAAAATGAGTGGACTTAAGCATTAAAAAGGAAATGGAAATTTAACTACACTACAGGACCAGCTCCTCTTCAAAACAAAATCCCATAAGTTGCCAGCTATGTGTCACACAGAAAGAGCCTCTCTTCTCTGTGCCTTGAAACTTCACTCATTTCTGCTGTTTGTAAAGTTCATTGTTCTTCCCTGGAGGCCCTCCTCACTTTGGACATTTTAAGTAGCCTGGTTTGGAAGATGCAATGTGATTATCTGGAGTAGTGTTGAGAGTCAAATGTTGATTCTCTGGAGCAGTGTTGAGAGTCAAAGCAGGTTTATCTTTAGAAACAGTGCTTCTAAGGCAAATGTGCAAAATGAGTATACAAAGCTACTGTCAGCAGTTCTGTTCCTCCTATATGCCCTCTGAGTGTTAATATTTTAAGTGCTAATTATTGTAACATCACTTTTGTCCTGTTTGTACAACAAGGCTCAACTAAATGTACTTACTGTACCTTGCTTGCATATATTGTATTTTCTCATTGTGGTAAAAGCTGTGTCTTCACCACTATCCTCATTCTTCTAGACTCAGCATTCAACCTACACCTCCTATATGGCAGCTAACATTTTCCCCTTTGAACCTGAAAGATTTTGTTTTCACAACATAATGTTGAATGAAGCATTGTATCTTGTGGGTGGCTTGAAGTTGGACTCTTCTTTTAGTAGAATATCTTACTCTTTTTTTGTGAGTATGTGACCTGCATCTCTGCACTGAATGTTAACAGCACAAGAAATCTCATTAACAATGTGTTCATAAAACATTGTTAATGAGATTTCTTGTGCTGTTATTACTTTCAGGGGTGGCTTGACATATTTACGTGCTCCATGCAGCTGTTAAGAGGCCAAAATTTTAGCTGCTGACCTAGCTTTGTCTTCTAGCTTCTTGTGGTACTGTGATAGAGTGATACAGCTGAATTCTTGCCTAGATTGTAGAAACATGCTGATAGTGAACAGTCATCTGTTGTCAAAAACACCCTGTTTCTGAAATGTTGCAAACACTCCCCATCAGGGAGTGTGAGAGGGAGCTAGACCAGTGGAGCAGGGCCCTCTCACTAACTCAGCAACCTGCTGGAGCTGGTGTGTCCAAACACCGTGCACCTGCAAACTGCAAGGTTGGGGCTACAAATGATGGGGAATGGCAGCAAGTTCCTGCCAGACGAAAGAAACCTGCTCCCCTCACCCAGACACCAAAACCCCAGATCCCCCTGGTGAACAAGTACCAGGTGCTGCAGGTGGAAACTCACCCTGAGGATGAGGATGATGGTTCCAACAGCCTAGAATCCTTCCCTAGGCCGCACCATCGTCAGAGAAAGATAAAAACATCCTCCATCAAAAAGAAGAGAAGGGTGATTGTTGTAGGGGACTCCTTCCTAAAAGGAACAGAGGGACCCATTTGCAGACCGGACCCGCTCCACAGAAAGGTCTGCTGCTTACCGGGGGCATCAGTGAAGGAGGTAGCTAGAAAACTTCCTTCCCTAGTCCATCAAACAGACTACTATCCTCTGATAGTAGTCCAAACAGGTAACGATGGTCTAGTAAACAAAAAGACCAAAACCATCAAGAATGACTTCAGGGCCATTGGGAAAATGATGGAGGGCTCTGGGGCACAAGTACTATTCTGCTCCATCCCAATGCTAAATAGAGAGGAGCAGGAAGTCAGGAAGAAGAATTCGATTAATGCCTGGCTCTGAGCCTGGTGCGAGGAGAGGGGCTTTGGCTTCTTTGATCATGGGGGGGCTCACGCACCCCCAGGCTTTATCGCTAAGGATGGGACACGTGTGTCTCCCTAGCTAAGCTCATAAATCGAGCTTTAAACTAGATGTGAAGGGGGAGGGGGTTGAGCCCAGGCTAGACAGGAACGAGCCTGGACGAGGGGCAATGGTGATTGGGAGAGGGTGTGCTGGTGTGGACCACCAGTACCTCACCACACAGAAAGTGGGGGAGAACACACCTCGGGGTGCTAAAAGAGATAGAGGCACTCTGGAGCCAGCTACTCCAGTAGCAGTTGGGAACGAACCCTGTTCCCTCTAAGAGGGCTGAAGACTCGGCAGCTCAGCTGAAGGGCATTTACACCAATGCACACAGCATGGGGAATAAGAAGGAAGAGCTGGAAGCTGTCGTAGGGCAAGGGGCCTATGATGTTGTTGCCATCACAGAAACGTGGTGGGACGACTCATATAACTGGAGTACGGCTATGGTGGGGTATAAGCTCTTCAGGCGGGATAGGAAGGGTGGGAGAGGAGGCGGGGTAGCCCTCTTTGTAAGGGAGGACTTGGACACCGTTGAGATGGATTGTGGCCATCAGGAGGTTGAGTGCCGGTGGGTTAAAATCATAGGAGCCCGTAAGAAGGTAGATTTTGTGATGGGAGTCTGTTACAGACCACCCAGCCAAGGAGAAGCAGCTGATGAGCTCTTCTATAAACAGCTGGGGTTAATCTCTACATCAATGCCTCTCGTTCTTGTGGGAGACATCAATCTTCCCGATATCTGCTGGAAGTACAAAAGACCAGAAAGGAAGCAGTCTAGGAGGTTCCTGGAGTGCGTGGAAGAATTCTATGATACTATGATTCTAATTTTCGTCTAAACTTATATATTACACGTGGTAGCGGTGACGTGGAGCCAGGGGTGCCCCTGGGGGCTGGGGGCAGCCCGTTGCGGTGGATCTCGGGCACACCCACGGTCACCCACGGTCACCATGGAGCCATTGTGATGTCACCGCTCGGTCGCCCAGGTAACACGCTGATGTCACCAAGGGCCTCGCCCTGGCACCCCTATAAAAGCGAGAGGGAGGCCACAGAGCTCCAACAGCCCGGACCAAATATTTGAGGTCTGAAAGCTGCTAGAGCAGCCAGGCAAGTGTCCGCTCATCTTTGAAGTGGACAAGATTAGGGACGAGAGCAGAAGGGAACAACATGGATCCCACGCGTAGTTCCCTACCAGGGAACAGCCAGAGCAGCCAGGTGGGTGGCTGCTCACCTTTGAAGCAAAACGCATTGGCTTTAGATCACGAAAAGAAAAGCGTGGAGTCCAGTGCTGTGTCCATGCCAGGGAGCAGCCAGGTGGGTGGCTGCTCACCTTTGAAGCAAAACGCATTGGCTTTAGATCACGAAAAGGAAAGCGTGGAGTCCAGTGCTGTGTCCATGCCAGGGAGCAGCCACTCCCTGCACTTCTCCTGGAAGCGGAGAGCATTGGCTTTAGGTCGGAGAGGGAAGGGTGTGGAGTCCACGCGTGTCTCCAGGCTAAGGAAGAGAAGACTCTGGAGAAGACAATTAAGACGTGCTCTCGCTTCTCTGTTGAGGCGTGGTGTGAACCCCGCGCATGACCACGCACCAGAGGACACTGAGGAGCCAATGGAGGTGGATCCACCTGACGATCCACCTGACGACAGTGAGGCGCCTATGGAAGTGGATCCACCTCAATAAGAATCATCCACAGCAGTGGGTCCACTGCCCCAGCCATCCCCCGAACTGTTACAAACAACATTTTTCAGAACACAATAGGCATTCAAAGCGGGGAAATTTAGACAGAAAAACCAAAGAACTAATAAATGAGACATTAAATATAACCATAGTCTACCTCTTGTATCTTATGCCATAATAGCATTGTGATACTTGTACAGTCCTGCTTTTCAGGGTTGCTTGTTTTAAGTAGGTACTTATGGGTGAATTGCCCATTTCCACCTTTTTCTGTGACTGTTTAGAAGAGCTCTGTGCCAGTGGGCTCCGCCAGGGCCATGGGCTCCAGCTGCACTGGAAAGGAACTTATTTTACTGGTAATTAATAATGCTGGAGTCATGTGCAAGGACCTGCGTGGAGGATCCATGCTTCCCAGGGTAAAAGCATAGGACATTCAAAAGCAATTAGGACTGTGAAGAGCTTTTTGTTGTCTTAGGAACTGAGGGAAAAGAAATTATGACATGCTGAATAAGACAAAATAGGTTTAGTCCTCATTGCAGTGTAGAAAAGCACTCAGAAAAGTTAATTAAGCCGAGGAAATAGACAACAAGATAATTAAGATTAAGCCTAATTTTACACAGCAGGCATTTTGTGATGTTTTCTGAGAGACTACATATCTTCAAATGTAAAATTGTGCCATAGATGTAAGCAAGGACTCAATACATAGTTTATTATTACTGGCAGTGAGATATCTAAGTGAACCTATGGCTGAAAACTGATGAACATTAACACAAAAAAACTGGATGCCTTTGTTGATTATCATGCCAGACTAAAGCCTACTATGCAGTACTGCAGTCATTACAGAGCCACCAAAACATTAGTGTTTAAAGCAGCTGAAAAAATTTAGTTCTGTGTAAGTGGCAAGCCTAAGTTTAAGGCTCTAACATATAAACCTTAAAAAGAGGACAAAAACCTTTCCAGAAAGCAATAAACTGCTAAGAAGGGTCTTTTGTTTAAGTTAGGTATATAGTGTTCATTTTCCTTACTATTGGGGACCCCTGATATAGTCTGTAGTATTCCATGTGCTGCCTGGTATAGCTAGAAAACGAAAATCCATACAAAGGATGACACAAAACCTAATTACCATCTTATCCACTTCAAATTTTTATTACTAGGTACACTAGAAATTTTAGAAATGAAAATGAGGAATAAATTACATTGAACTGTGGATTCTGGTTATTTGTTCTTTGAAATGCTTGTACTAATTCTGTGCATAGCAAATTAGTCTCACTTCCTATTAAGCTCAAATCAAGCACTTGTATTTTTTATGCCTAAGCTCATATACCAGAACTGTCAAAACTTTCTGTGTTCTGGGTAATTGATCCTAGAATATCTTTTATAGTTTCTTTAACATTTTCCATCTTCCAGCTTTTGATTATATTGATTCTGTGCTTTCTCGTGTACATGGAAGTCTTGGTTATTTTTGTATTTATGTGCCCTTCCTAAGGAAAGAAATAAGCTGATGAAAAGTGGGTTTTATATTTGTTGTTTTTGAAAAGTAAATAGATTCTCAAAGTGCAAATAAACATAGGTAAAGTTTCATTTTTTTAATAAGTATGAATACATAAAAGCCTTAAGATACCTTAAGATGATGATGAAAAATTAGGAGTTTTAATGCCTGGTGTATGCGTGTCAAACAAATACCAAAACCCCAACAACCTGCAGGTGGATTAAACCCTCTGTGTGATGCCAGTACTGTAGTAGTACGAAACGGCCACGTTTGAGATGTGTGATACACACACAAGTGTGTCAAGATTATTGGATTATTTCACCTACATCCATGCCACAGTACTGGCATCACAGAGAGGGTTTAATCCACCTGCAGGTTGTTGGGGTTTTGGTATTTATCACACATCTCAAACGTGGCCGTTTCGTACTACTACTTTTCTTACAGCTTATGTTCATGGGCTCATGGTTACATGTAAATTTTAGCTGTGATCCTAAAAATATGTCTTGTTCTCAATCTTTAGCAAATACATTGAAAACATGACTAGAATTGGTTCTTAGAGGAAGCAAGTACTTTGGACTAAGGTACCCATCTGGCCTTTCTGTAGTTATATATATGGATATATATATATATAAATATGGAGCACAGACTTCTTAACATCGCATGTAGCAATAGGACTTGATGATTCTGTCGGTCTATTCCAACCTAGTGATTCTGTAATTCTGTAGCTTATTCAGTTGCTGAAAGCTAGTTGATCAGCTGTCATTTTAGTTAAAAACTTTTTATTCCACTATTACAAAAATTAAGTGTTTGTTTTAATGTTGACATAATAGAGAACATTCAAAATTACTGTGTTCTTCGCAGCTTGTCAGAGGAAAAGGAAAACAAACAGTCACTACATTTCTTAAGGAATCCAAGCCTTGATTTATTTTAACTTGTGAAATAAAAACCTCTACCAGCAAACTCTCTGGAAATCTATTTGTGTCCTTGAACTCATAGAATCATAGAATAGTTAGGGTTGGAAGGGACCTTAAAGATCATCTAGTTCCAAGACCCCTGCCATGGGCAGGGACATCCCCCTAGAGTTGGTAGAGACCCCCACCCAAGAAGATGCAATACTGGACCTTATTATCAGCAATACAAGCAAACTCATCAATGATATTAGGATTGGAGGCAGCCTGGGCTGCAGTGATCATTCACTGGTGGAGTTCAAGGTCCAGGGGAACATGGGACAGGCGAGGAGTATAGTCAGGGAACTAAATTTTAGGAAAGCAGACTTCCAGCTCTTCAAGGAGTTACTCAGTAGGATCCCTTGTATCAGGGTCCTCTGAGACAAGGGAGTGGAACAGAGCTGGAAAATATTCAAGGATGCTTTCCATAAACTGCAAGAACTCAATACTGTCATCTTTATAGTATTAACCATATCCTTGGTATAAAATAAAATGAGTGGACTTAAGCATTAAAAAGGAAATGGAAATTTAACTACACTACAGGACCAGCTCCTCTTCAAAACAAAATCCCATAAGTTGCCAGCTATGTGTCACACAGAAAGAGCCTCTCTTCTCTGTGCCTTGAAACTTCTTCACTCATTTCTGCTGTTTGTAAAGTTCATTGTTCTTCCCTGGAGGCCCTCCTCACTTTGGACATTTTAAGTAGCCTGGTTTGGAAGATGCAATGTGATTATCTGGAGTAGTGTTGAGAGTCAAATGTTGATTCTCTGGAGCAGTGTTGAGAGTCAAAGCAGGTTTATCTTTAGAAACAGTGCTTCTAAGGCAAATGTGCAAAATGAGTATACAAAGCTACTGTCAGCAGTTCTGTTCCTCCTATATGCCCTCTGAGTGTTAATATTTTAAGTGCTAATTATTGTAACATCACTTTTGTCCTGTTTGTACAACAAGGCTCAACTAAATGTACTTACTGTACCTTGCTTGCATATATTGTATTTTCTCATTGTGGTAAAAGCTGTGTCTTCACCACTATCCTCATTCTTCTAGACTCAGCATTCAACCTACACCTCCTATATGGCAGCTAACATTTTCCCCTTTGAACCTGAAAGATTTTGTTTTCACAACATAATGTTGAATGAAGCATTGTATCTTGTGGGTGGCTTGAAGTTGGACTCTTCTTTTAGTAGAATATCTTACTCTTTTTTTGTGAGTATGTGACCTGCATCTCTGCACTGAATGTTAACAGCACAAGAAATCTCATTAACAATGTGTTCATAAAACATTGTTAATGAGATTTCTTGTGCTGTTATTACTTTCAGGGGTGGCTTGACATATTTACGTGCTCCATGCAGCTGTTAAGAGGCCAAAATTTTAGCTGCTGACCTAGCTTTGTCTTCTAGCTTCTTGTGGTACTGTGATAGAGTGATACAGCTGAATTCTTGCCTAGATTGTAGAAACATGCTGATAGTGAACAGTCATCTGTTGTCAAAAACACCCTGTTTCTGAAATGTTGCAAACACTCCCCATCAGGGAGTGTGAGAGGGAGCTAGACCAGTGGAGCAGGGCCCTCTCACTAACTCAGCAACCTGCTGGAGCTGGTGTGTCCAAACACCGTGCACCTGCAAACTGCAAGGTTGGGGCTACAAATGATGGGGAATGGCAGCAAGTTCCTGCCAGACGAAAGAAACCTGCTCCCCTCACCCAGACACCAAAACCCCAGATCCCCCTGGTGAACAAGTACCAGGTGCTGCAGGTGGAAACTCACCCTGAGGATGAGGATGATGGTTCCAACAGCCTAGAATCCTTCCCTAGGCCGCACCATCGTCAGAGAAAGATAAAAACATCCTCCATCAAAAAGAAGAGAAGGGTGATTGTTGTAGGGGACTCCTTCCTAAAAGGAACAGAGGGACCCATTTGCAGACCGGACCCGCTCCACAGAAAGGTCTGCTGCTTACCGGGGGCATCAGTGAAGGAGGTAGCTAGAAAACTTCCTTCCCTAGTCCATCAAACAGACTACTATCCTCTGATAGTAGTCCAAACAGGTAACGATGGTCTAGTAAACAAAAAGACCAAAACCATCAAGAATGACTTCAGGGCCATTGGGAAAATGATGGAGGGCTCTGGGGCACAAGTACTATTCTGCTCCATCCCAATGCTAAATAGAGAGGAGCAGGAAGTCAGGAAGAAGAATTCGATTAATGCCTGGCTCTGAGCCTGGTGCGAGGAGAGGGGCTTTGGCTTCTTTGATCATGGGGGGGCTCACGCACCCCCAGGCTTTATCGCTAAGGATGGGACACGTGTGTCTCCCTAGCTAAGCTCATAAATCGAGCTTTAAACTAGATGTGAAGGGGGAGGGGGTTGAGCCCAGGCTAGACAGGAACGAGCCTGGACGAGGGGCAATGGTGATTGGGAGAGGGTGTGCTGGTGTGGACCACCAGTACCTCACCACACAGAAAGTGGGGGAGAACACACCTCGGGGTGCTAAAAGAGATAGAGGCACTCTGGAGCCAGCTACTCCAGTAGCAGTTGGGAACGAACCCTGTTCCCTCTAAGAGGGCTGAAGACTCGGCAGCTCAGCTGAAGGGCATTTACACCAATGCACACAGCATGGGGAATAAGAAGGAAGAGCTGGAAGCTGTCGTAGGGCAAGGGGCCTATGATGTTGTTGCCATCACAGAAACGTGGTGGGACGACTCATATAACTGGAGTACGGCTATGGTGGGGTATAAGCTCTTCAGGCGGGATAGGAAGGGTGGGAGAGGAGGCGGGGTAGCCCTCTTTGTAAGGGAGGACTTGGACACCGTTGAGATGGATTGTGGCCATCAGGAGGTTGAGTGCCGGTGGGTTAAAATCATAGGAGCCCGTAAGAAGGTAGATTTTGTGATGGGAGTCTGTTACAGACCACCCAGCCAAGGAGAAGCAGCTGATGAGCTCTTCTATAAACAGCTGGGGTTAATCTCTACATCAATGCCTCTCGTTCTTGTGGGAGACATCAATCTTCCCGATATCTGCTGGAAGTACAAAAGACCAGAAAGGAAGCAGTCTAGGAGGTTCCTGGAGTGCGTGGAAGAATTCTATGATACTATGATTCTAATTTTCGTCTAAACTTATATATTACACGTGGTAGCGGTGACGTGGAGCCAGGGGTGCCCCTGGGGGCTGGGGGCAGCCCGTTGCGGTGGATCTCGGGCACACCCACGGTCACCCACGGTCACCATGGAGCCATTGTGATGTCACCGCTCGGTCGCCCAGGTAACACGCTGATGTCACCAAGGGCCTCGCCCTGGCACCCCTATAAAAGCGAGAGGGAGGCCACAGAGCTCCAACAGCCCGGACCAAATATTTGAGGTCTGAAAGCTGCTAGAGCAGCCAGGCAAGTGTCCGCTCATCTTTGAAGTGGACAAGATTAGGGACGAGAGCAGAAGGGAACAACATGGATCCCACGCGTAGTTCCCTACCAGGGAACAGCCAGAGCAGCCAGGTGGGTGGCTGCTCACCTTTGAAGCAAAACGCATTGGCTTTAGATCACGAAAAGAAAAGCGTGGAGTCCAGTGCTGTGTCCATGCCAGGGAGCAGCCAGGTGGGTGGCTGCTCACCTTTGAAGCAAAACGCATTGGCTTTAGATCACGAAAAGGAAAGCGTGGAGTCCAGTGCTGTGTCCATGCCAGGGAGCAGCCACTCCCTGCACTTCTCCTGGAAGCGGAGAGCATTGGCTTTAGGTCGGAGAGGGAAGGGTGTGGAGTCCACGCGTGTCTCCAGGCTAAGGAAGAGAAGACTCTGGAGAAGACAATTAAGACGTGCTCTCGCTTCTGTGTTGAGGCGTGGTGTGAACCCCGCGCATGACCACGCACCAGAGGACACTGAGGAGCCAATGGAGGTGGATCCACCTGACGATCCACCTGACGACAGTGAGGCGCCTATGGAAGTGGATCCACCTCAATAAGAATCATCCACAGCAGTGGGTCCACTGCCCCAGCCATCCCCCGAACTGTTACAAACAACATTTTTCAGAACACAATAGGCATTCAAAGCGGGGAAATTTAGACAGAAAAACCAAAGAACTAATAAATGAGACATTAAATATAACCATAGTCTACCTCTTGTATCTTATGCCATAATAGCATTGTGATACTTGTACAGTCCTGCTTTTCAGGGTTGCTTGTTTTAAGTAGGTACTTATGGGTGAATTGCCCATTTCCACCTTTTTCTGTGACTGTTTAGAAGAGCTCTGTGCCAGTGGGCTCCGCCAGGGCCATGGGCTCCAGCTGCACTGGAAAGGAACTTATTTTACTGGTAATTAATAATGCTGGAGTCATGTGCAAGGACCTGCGTGGAGGATCCATGCTTCCCAGGGTAAAAGCATAGGACATTCAAAAGCAATTAGGACTGTGAAGAGCTTTTTGTTGTCTTAGGAACTGAGGGAAAAGAAATTATGACATGCTGAATAAGACAAAATAGGTTTAGTCCTCATTGCAGTGTAGAAAAGCACTCAGAAAAGTTAATTAAGCCGAGGAAATAGACAACAAGATAATTAAGATTAAGCCTAATTTTACACAGCAGGCATTTTGTGATGTTTTCTGAGAGACTACATATCTTCAAATGTAAAATTGTGCCATAGATGTAAGCAAGGACTCAATACATAGTTTATTATTACTGGCAGTGAGATATCTAAGTGAACCTATGGCTGAAAACTGATGAACATTAACACAAAAAAACTGGATGCCTTTGTTGATTATCATGCCAGACTAAAGCCTACTATGCAGTACTGCAGTCATTACAGAGCCACCAAAACATTAGTGTTTAAAGCAGCTGAAAAAATTTAGTTCTGTGTAAGTGGCAAGCCTAAGTTTAAGGCTCTAACATATAAACCTTAAAAAGAGGACAAAAACCTTTCCAGAAAGCAATAAACTGCTAAGAAGGGTCTTTTGTTTAAGTTAGGTATATAGTGTTCATTTTCCTTACTATTGGGGACCCCTGATATAGTCTGTAGTATTCCATGTGCTGCCTGGTATAGCTAGAAAACGAAAATCCATACAAAGGATGACACAAAACCTAATTACCATCTTATCCACTTCAAATTTTTATTACTAGGTACACTAGAAATCTTAGAAATGAAAATGAGGAATAAATTACATTGAACTGTGGATTCTGGTTATTTGTTCTTTGAAATGCTTGTACTAATTCTGTGCATAGCAAATTAGTCTCACTTCCTATTAAGCTCAAATCAAGCACTTGTATTTTTTATGCCTAAGCTCATATACCAGAACTGTCAAAACTTTCTGTGTTCTGGGTAATTGATCCTAGAATATCTTTTATAGTTTCTTTAACATTTTCCATCTTCCAGCTTTTGATTATATTGATTCTGTGCTTTCTCATGTACATGGAAGTCTTGGTTATTTTTGTGTTTATGTGCCCTTCCTAAGGAAAGAAATAAGCTGATGAAAAGTGGGTTTTATATTTGTTGTTTTTGAAAAGTAAATAGATTCTCAAAGTGCAAATAAACATAGGTAAAGTTTCATTTTTTTAATAAGTATGAATACATAAAAGCCTTAAGATACCTTAAGATGATGATGAAAAATTAGGAGTTTTAATGCCTGGTGTATGCGTGTCAAACAAATACCAAAACCCCAACAACCTGCAGGTGGATTAAACCCTCTGTGTGATGCCAGTACTGTAGTAGTACGAAACGGCCACGTTTGAGATGTGTGATACACACACAAATGTGTCAGATTATTGGATTATTTCACCTACATCCATGCCACAGTACTGGCATCACAGAGAGGGTTTAATCCACCTGCAGGTTGTTGGGGTTTTGGTATTTATCACACATCTCAAACGTGGCCGTTTCGTACTACTACTTTTCTTACAGCTTATGTTCATGGGCTCATGGTTACATGTAAATTTTAGCTGTGATCCTAAAAATATGTCTTGTTCTCAATCTTTAGCAAATACATTGAAAACATGACTAGAATTGGTTCTTAGAGGAAGCAAGTACTTTGGACTAAGGTACCCATCTGGCCTTTCTGTAGTTATATATATGGATATATATATATATAAATATGGAGCACAGACTTCTTAACAGCGCATGTAGCAATAGGACTTGATGATTCTGTCGGTCTATTCCAACCTAGTGATTCTGTAATTCTGTAGCTTATTCAGTTGCTGAAAGCTAGTTGATCAGCTGTCATTTTAGTTAAAAACTTTTTATTCCACTATTACAAAAATTAAGTGTTTGTTTTAATGTTGACATAATAGAGAACATTCAAAATTACTGTGTTCTTCGCAGCTTGTCAGAGGAAAAGGAAAACAAACAGTCACTACATTTCTTAAGGAATCCAAGCCTTGATTTATTTTAACTTGTGAAATAAAAACCTCTACCAGCAAACTCTCTGGAAATCTATTTGTGTCCTTGAACTCATAGAATCATAGAATAGTTAGGGTTGGAAGGGACCTTAAAGATCATCTAGTTCCAAGACCCCTGCCATGGGCAGGGACATCCCCCTAGAGTTGGTAGAGACCCCCACCCAAGAAGATGCAATACTGGACCTTATTATCAGCAATACAAGCAAACTCATCAATGATATTAGGATTGGAGGCAGCCTGGGCTGCAGTGATCATTCACTGGTGGAGTTCAAGGTCCAGGGGAACATGGGACAGGCGAGGAGTATAGTCAGGGAACTAAATTTTAGGAAAGCAGACTTCCAGCTCTTCAAGGAGTTACTCAGTAGGATCCCTTGTATCAGGGTCCTCTGAGACAAGGGAGTGGAACAGAGCTGGAAAATATTCAAGGATGCTTTCCATAAACTGCAAGAACTCAATACTGTCATCTTTATAGTATTAACCATATCCTTGGTATAAAATAAAATGAGTGGACTTAAGCATTAAAAAGGAAATGGAAATTTAACTACACTACAGGACCAGCTCCTCTTCAAAACAAAATCCCATAAGTTGCCAGCTATGTGTCACACAGAAAGAGCCTCTCTTCTCTGTGCCTTGAAACTTCACTCATTTCTGCTGTTTGTAAAGTTCATTGTTCTTCCCTGGAGGCCCTCCTCACTTTGGACATTTTAAGTAGCCTGGTTTGGAAGATGCAATGTGATTATCTGGAGTAGTGTTGAGAGTCAAATGTTGATTCTCTGGAGCAGTGTTGAGAGTCAAAGCAGGTTTATCTTTAGAAACAGTGCTTCTAAGGCAAATGTGCAAAATGAGTATACAAAGCTACTGTCAGCAGTTCTGTTCCTCCTATATGCCCTCTGAGTGTTAATATTTTAAGTGCTAATTATTGTAACATCACTTTTGTCCTGTTTGTACAACAAGGCTCAACTAAATGTACTTACTGTACCTTGCTTGCATATATTGTATTTTCTCATTGTGGTAAAAGCTGTGTCTTCACCACTATCCTCATTCTTCTAGACTCAGCATTCAACCTACACCTCCTATATGGCAGCTAACATTTTCCCCTTTGAACCTGAAAGATTTTGTTTTCACAACATAATGTTGAATGAAGCATTGTATCTTGTGGGTGGCTTGAAGTTGGACTCTTCTTTTAGTAGAATATCTTACTCTTTTTTTGTGAGTATGTGACCTGCATCTCTGCACTGAATGTTAACAGCACAAGAAATCTCATTAACAATGTGTTCATAAAACATTGTTAATGAGATTTCTTGTGCTGTTATTACTTTCAGGGGTGGCTTGACATATTTACGTGCTCCATGCAGCTGTTAAGAGGCCAAAATTTTAGCTGCTGACCTAGCTTTGTCTTCTAGCTTCTTGTGGTACTGTGATAGAGTGATACAGCTGAATTCTTGCCTAGATTGTAGAAACATGCTGATAGTGAACAGTCATCTGTTGTCAAAAACACCCTGTTTCTGAAATGTTGCAAACACTCCCCATCAGGGAGTGTGAGAGGGAGCTAGACCAGTGGAGCAGGGCCCTCTCACTAACTCAGCAACCTGCTGGAGCTGGTGTGTCCAAACACCGTGCACCTGCAAACTGCAAGGTTGGGGCTACAAATGATGGGGAATGGCAGCAAGTTCCTGCCAGACGAAAGAAACCTGCTCCCCTCACCCAGACACCAAAACCCCAGATCCCCCTGGTGAACAAGTACCAGGTGCTGCAGGTGGAAACTCACCCTGAGGATGAGGATGATGGTTCCAACAGCCTAGAATCCTTCCCTAGGCCGCACCATCGTCAGAGAAAGATAAAAACATCCTCCATCAAAAAGAAGAGAAGGGTGATTGTTGTAGGGGACTCCTTCCTAAAAGGAACAGAGGGACCCATTTGCAGACCGGACCCGCTCCACAGAAAGGTCTGCTGCTTACCGGGGGCATCAGTGAAGGAGGTAGCTAGAAAACTTCCTTCCCTAGTCCATCAAACAGACTACTATCCTCTGATAGTAGTCCAAACAGGTAACGATGGTCTAGTAAACAAAAAGACCAAAACCATCAAGAATGACTTCAGGGCCATTGGGAAAATGATGGAGGGCTCTGGGGCACAAGTACTATTCTGCTCCATCCCAATGCTAAATAGAGAGGAGCAGGAAGTCAGGAAGAAGAATTCGATTAATGCCTGGCTCTGAGCCTGGTGCGAGGAGAGGGGCTTTGGCTTCTTTGATCATGGGGGGGCTCACGCACCCCCAGGCTTTATCGCTAAGGATGGGACACGTGTGTCTCCCTAGCTAAGCTCATAAATCGAGCTTTAAACTAGATGTGAAGGGGGAGGGGGTTGAGCCCAGGCTAGACAGGAACGAGCCTGGACGAGGGGCAATGGTGATTGGGAGAGGGTGTGCTGGTGTGGACCACCAGTACCTCACCACACAGAAAGTGGGGGAGAACACACCTCGGGGTGCTAAAAGAGATAGAGGCACTCTGGAGCCAGCTACTCCAGTAGCAGTTGGGAACGAACCCTGTTCCCTCTAAGAGGGCTGAAGACTCGGCAGCTCAGCTGAAGGGCATTTACACCAATGCACACAGCATGGGGAATAAGAAGGAAGAGCTGGAAGCTGTCGTAGGGCAAGGGGCCTATGATGTTGTTGCCATCACAGAAACGTGGTGGGACGACTCATATAACTGGAGTACGGCTATGGTGGGGTATAAGCTCTTCAGGCGGGATAGGAAGGGTGGGAGAGGAGGCGGGGTAGCCCTCTTTGTAAGGGAGGACTTGGACACCGTTGAGATGGATTGTGGCCATCAGGAGGTTGAGTGCCGGTGGGTTAAAATCATAGGAGCCCGTAAGAAGGTAGATTTTGTGATGGGAGTCTGTTACAGACCACCCAGCCAAGGAGAAGCAGCTGATGAGCTCTTCTATAAACAGCTGGGGTTAATCTCTACATCAATGCCTCTCGTTCTTGTGGGAGACATCAATCTTCCCGATATCTGCTGGAAGTACAAAAGACCAGAAAGGAAGCAGTCTAGGAGGTTCCTGGAGTGCGTGGAAGAATTCTATGATACTATGATTCTAATTTTCGTCTAAACTTATATATTACACGTGGTAGCGGTGACGTGGAGCCAGGGGTGCCCCTGGGGGCTGGGGGCAGCCCGTTGCGGTGGATCTCGGGCACACCCACGGTCACCCACGGTCACCATGGAGCCATTGTGATGTCACCGCTCGGTCGCCCAGGTAACACGCTGATGTCACCAAGGGCCTCGCCCTGGCACCCCTATAAAAGCGAGAGGGAGGCCACAGAGCTCCAACAGCCCGGACCAAATATTTGAGGTCTGAAAGCTGCTAGAGCAGCCAGGCAAGTGTCCGCTCATCTTTGAAGTGGACAAGATTAGGGACGAGAGCAGAAGGGAACAACATGGATCCCACGCGTAGTTCCCTACCAGGGAACAGCCAGAGCAGCCAGGTGGGTGGCTGCTCACCTTTGAAGCAAAACGCATTGGCTTTAGATCACGAAAAGAAAAGCGTGGAGTCCAGTGCTGTGTCCATGCCAGGGAGCAGCCAGGGGAGTGGTTGCTCACCTTTGAAACGGAGAGCGTTAGATACAAGTGCAGAAGGGAACAACATGGATCCCAAGCGTAGTTCCCTGCCAAGGAACCAACAGAGCTGGTTGGAGAGTGGCCGCTCAGCTCAGGAAGGGAAGAGCGTGCAGTCCAGTGCTGTGTCCATGCCAGGGAGCAGCCACTCCCTGCACTTCTCCTGGAAGCGGAGAGCATTGGCTTTAGGTCGGAGAGGGAAGGGTGTGGAGTCCAAGCGTGTCTCCAGGCTAAGGAAGAGAAGACTCCGGAGAAGACAAGCAAGACGTGCTCTCCGTGCTCTCCATGCTCATGCTTCTCTGTTGAGGCGTGGTGTGAACCCCGGGCATGACCACGCACCAGAGGACACTGAGGAGCCAATGGAGGTGGATCCACCTGACGATCCACCTGACGACAGTGAGGCGCCTATGGAAGTGGATCCACCTCAATAAGAATCATCCACAGCAGTGGGTCCACTGCCCCAGCCATCCCCCGAACTGTTACAAACAACATTTTTCAGAACACAATAGGCATTCAAAGCGGGGAAATTTAGACAGAAAAACCAAAGAACTAATAAATGAGACATTAAATATAACCATAGTCTACCTCTTGTATCTTATGCCATAATAGCATTGTGATACTTGTACAGTCCTGCTTTTCAGGGTTGCTTGTTTTAAGTAGGTACTTATGAGTGAATTGCCCATTTCCACCTTTTTCTGTGACTGTTTAGAAGAGCTCTGATCTGTAATGTCTCCAGTTTTCTCTCCATTATTTAAGATTCAATTCTTGATCTGCTCTCTCTGTAACTAGAAAATTAGCTCCTTTCTTGCATCTCTTTAGTGTGACTAAATTTTTGATCATTTTTCTTCCAGTAATGAAGAGAGCACGCTTGGAAGTCTTTATAATGTTGACCCTCTTTTTTATGAATAGCTTTTAGAATTGCTTCGGATTTTAAGCTTGTCTTGTTTATATGAAGGAATTCAAACAATGGGAATTGTTAGCAAGATTTCTTATTATATTAGTTATTTCTTATATTAGTTTAGTTAGCAAGAGTTCATAAAGATGTAATTGTTATTAGTTTAGTTATTTCTTATATTAGTTTAGTTAGCAAGAGTTCATAAAGATGTAATGTTAAGAATAAGCCCGTGAGAAATTTCCATGTGAAAATTTCTCGTGGACAAAATTTCTTGTGGACAGTATTTCTTAAACAACTGTCCACAAGAAATTTTGTCCACGAGAAATTTTCACATGAAAAGCATGTGAATTGGATAGGTTGATGCTCCTACACGTGGTAGTGGTGACGTGGAGCCAGAGGTGCCCCTGGGGGCTGGGGGCAGCCCGTTGCGATGGATCTCGGGCACACCCACGGTCACCCACGGTCACCATGGAGCCATTGTGATGTCACCGCTCGGTCGCCCAGGTAACACGCTGATGTCACCAAGGGCCTCGCCCTGGCACCCCTATAAAAGCGAGAGGGAGACCACAGAGCTCCAACAGCCCGGTGGCACAACACTCGGCCAGACTCAGCATGGCCCGGTACCGGCGCAGCACATCTCGCAGCCGGTCCCGCCGCCAGCGCAGCCCAAGGCGCCTCCAGGGTCCTCCTCAGCAACGCCAGAACGCGAGGAGGCGCCGGCCGACTGGGGCACCCAGATCCAAGGCTGGAGTGAACCGGCACCAGCGGAGGACACGCACCCGTCGCCGCTGAGCTGACCCCAGCACTGGGTGTCTGTGGAAGCAGTGTCCTGGAGAATTACAGACACTGCAATGCCATGACCATCAATGAAGTTGAAATGAAAGCATGAGTGTGTGTTTGTGCCCTTGTGTGGCATCTGCATGTCCCTTGGTTTCCTACACCATGGATGGGTGTCTGTGTCTGTTGGGGGGTTGTGGCCTCTAGGTGGGCATCATTGTCTGCTGGGGGAGAGCTGTCCCGGGGGTGGGAATCCACACCTGGTGGAGGGGGTGTGCTTCATGGGTGGGCTGTCCTGCGGGTGGGTGTCCATGTGTTCCTGGGGTGTATTCTATGATTCTAACACTATATCATATGAGACAAGCTGTTGAGGAGTTTTCAGATCAAAATGGGCAGGGATATTTTCATGTGCACAACCCACCTTTTGCACCTGAATAAAGCTAGCCTTGCAAAAGAATTAGTCACTGGAAAGGACACATTGTCTTTAAGGTTTCTCTCTGTATCATTAGAAAGTTGCTCTGTCTTGTACTTCTCTCATTTCTCACCGGAAGCTTTCCTCGGTGCTTTTTTTTCAGAGTTCCAGAGTGCTCACATAGCCCTTTCTCATGGGCTTTGTCTGACAGTCCCCTTGTAATCACAGGTCATCGACATGAGAGAGAAGGCCATCAAATACTTTGACTATGTGGCAGTTAGGAGCGGGTACAATATCTGTGAAACTCTGTTGTAAGTAACCGCTTGGGCGCTGCATTCACCTTGTGAATTATGAGAAGGCTTTTGGACCTTGTCCGAACTTGTCCCTGGGACTCAACTGCAAGTTTCCACGTTTCTTTTAGATAATGAAGCAGGAATCTTTGCCTTGCTGTGAGTCGTGTGACATTGGCTACTTAATCGTTTCACACAGGCCCCTCCAGTCAGGGCCTTGGGTACCTGGGCTCCGCCACCTTCCCCCCCCCCACACACAGCCTCGCTGCCAAATACACGGCAGCCTGGTGCCACCTGTACTGCCCCTGCTAGGGGTGAAACACCCGGGCTTTAAGGAGTGAGCTTACGCTTTTGTGGAAGCCTCTGCTGGAATCGCTGGTCTCATTCCTGACCTGTAAACGTTACCTCGCAGCCTCTCATTATGTCTGTAAATTTAAGACTTGGATTTTTCCTCTGAAAGCCTTAAATCAGCCGCTGTAAGGATGCTCTGATGCTTTGCTGGCCTGCTGCTCAGCTCCCCATGATCCTTCAGCAGCTCTGCATTGTTGACCTACATTTTAGAGGCAAAGAGTGATTTTGATTTGTTTTCAACAGGAAATACCTGGAAGAAGAAAGCATGGAGAAAAGGCAACGGAAGCTAGCTTGTTCAGAGTGGACAATTCACAGCATGAGGGCAAATGTACGTGAGCACTACTGGGATGCGAAATGTGAACTCTCAACTCCTTCTCTTTAGAGGTCTTGACACTCTCTAAGTCCAAGCTTTTAGAAAAGAGCCGTAAGCATCTCATGTTCTTTTGGTGCCACCTTAGGCCGCAGCTGACCCAGGAAACCATGGAATCGCAGAGTGGTTTAGTATCCAAGGGAGGATATAACGTGCCTGAATAACATGCCAGTACTGTGGTACCAGCCTGTGCAGCCCACACTGTATCCACATAACAAACGTCTGCTTCATATGCGGTGGTTCTAATCTGTTTATGTTTTTCTCTCCATTCTGCCAGGATGTTAAGCCAGAAGAGAAGAAGAAATACAAACAGCTCCCGAACCTGATGAAGAAGAATCCCAGGTGCCTCCCTCCTCTACAGGCCACGGGCTTCCGCAAGCAATGCCTTACTTCCGCAAGAGGATGATGTTCTAGCTGCAGAAATCACTGTTCTGAACTGTATCCCTGACACAGCCTTGTTCCATTTCCATGAGTCCTACCGCTGGTCACCAGAGGAGATCAGCATCTCCCTCTCTGCTGCCATCCCTGATGAAGTTACAGACTGTGCTGAGGTCCCAGGCGACAGCTGCAGACAGCAAATCTCACCCCATCAGCTGGGGTGAGTGGTCAACGCTGGAACAGGGGATGTGAGAGACCTGTGCCCTGGGGTGACCTCCCAGGCTGTCCCTGCCACCAAGGGCACGGCTGCTACTGTTCCAAGCAGGAGAGGGGGTTTCCTGTGGCATCAGGCCAACCACCAGCCATTTGGAGGTGTCTGAGCTGGCATCGCAGCAGGGATCCCCACAGGGAGCCAGTGGGGGTTGGAGTGGTGGCAGCTGAGGTTTCCTGTGGCAGCAGGGAAACCATCAGGCAGGTAGAGGTCGCTGAGCTTCAACCGCAGCAGACACCCCCAGAGGGTGGGGGGTTGGAGAGGTGGCAGCTGGGGTCTCCTGTGGCAGCAGGGCCACCACCAGGCAGGTGGAGGTTACAGAGCTTGTACCACATCAGCAGGGACACTGACAGAGCTGGTAGGGAGGTTAGAGCGGTGGCTGCTGGGGTTTCCTGTGGCAGCAGGGCCACAGTCAGGAAGGTGGAGGTCTCTGAGCTTGCAGCGCATCAGCAGGGGCACTGACAGCAACCTGGTGGAGAGGTTGGAGAGGTGGCCGCTGAGGCAGCGCTGTGGCTGCACGTCCACCAACAAGCAGGTGGAGGTCACGGAGCTGGTCCCGCAGCAGCAGGGACCCCCACAAGGATCTCGGGTTGTCAAAGGGTCCACGTGGTATTAAGCTCTTCCTGGAGGCTGCTAAGCTGGTTCCAGTGCACTGGGGCTGTGGTGAGGCCACAAGGAACATTTCAGTGAGAGCCACATCTGGCAGCTGCACGGCTGGTTCTCCTTCAGCTGGGACGAGCTGCTTGCAGAGCGATGGCTCTCCAGGCAGGAGCGGTGGCTGCTGGAGCGGGTCCAGAGGCAGCAGGGCCACCACCAGGCAGGTCTCTGAGCTGGCATCGCAGCAGGGACCCCTACAGGGAGCTGGTGGGGGTTGGAGAGGTGGCAGCTGAGGTTTCCTGTGGCAGCAGGGCCGCTACAAGGCAGGTGGAGGTCATGGAGCTTGCACCACAGCAGCAGGGACACCCACATCAAGCTGGCTGGAGGCTGGAGCAGCGGCTGCTGGGGCGGTCAGAGCTGGCATCAATCATAACTGCCCCTGGAGGCCGTAGGGCTGGTTCTGCTTTACCAGGGTCCCGCTGCTTGGAGAGCGACGGCAGGGGCAGCGTGGGCGTGATGTCGTACCACACACCGGCTCTCCCTCGGCTCTTCTCGCCTGCCTTTATTCGGGGGGCATTCCTGATACCATTTCCAGCCGCCAGAAGATGCTCTTCAGCCACTCTCAATTTCAGGTTCGCGGAAGAGAATTGGTTCAACCAATGGGCAACATCAGCGGGTTGCAGCCCCAGCAACAGCAGCGAGTCCTTTCGGGGGTGACCACCCGACCAGCACAAGGTCACAGCACGCTCTGCTCCCCCCTTCGGGTCCTTTCAGCATTCCAGATCGTTGTTCTCTGCGCTGAAGTCCGTACCACGATTGCAGACAGAGAAGGTCAAAATCCCTCTGGCAGAGGCGCCGAGACGACTCGTGCGTGTCCCCTCTTCACCGGCTCAGGCGCAGCGTCGGCGGCTGCTTTCCAGCGCTGCTCTCGGAGCCGGGTCACTTCTCGCTCCCATAGTACGTACAGGCAGGGCCCGCAGCGACTTCCGGGCCAAGGCGGAGCGGGGGCGGCCGGGGGCGGGGCGGCAGAGACCCCGCCTCTTACGAGGACGTCACTGGAGCCGCTTTCCAGCTGGGCTCCTCGATCTGCAGAGAGGGCTCTGTGGAGAGAAAAGGTGTGTCTGAGGCCTCAGCTGCTGATGGAGGATGCGGAATCTCCTCCATGGCATGGAGCTGGCTCAGCTCCGCACCCCAGGCTCAGAGCTGCCGGCACAGCGTGACCGAGGGGGACACCGGCACCTGTGAGTGATCACAGGGTGTGATGGGAAATTCTCAGGGGTGTTTTTATTAGTGAGAAACCTAACCGGATCCTTTCTGTTCGGGTCTTCAAAGAGCGAAGTACAAAGCCAAACAAGGGAAATCTTTGCAGCAGGCATCAGAAATCCTGGAGGAACTCCTGGCAAAGATGAAGAAAGCAGGACACAGTGAGTGTGCAGCCCTCGTAAGCAGAGGGCTTGGGAAGTGGAGGGTTAGAGAGCTGGATGGACAAGTCAGATCCTGCGCTAGCAGGAAGGGATCAGCCAGAGCCTCGCTGCACCTACACACACTGTCAGGCCTTGCAGGAGCTTCTGAGCGAAGGGGCAGGAGGGATTTCTGAGCTTCTGAAGCAGCAGAGGCGATGCCGGCCACTGGCACGCCCGGTAGCTGCTGTCCCGTGGTGACCCGGTGTCACCCATCAGGGAGGAGGGAGCGTTGGGGTGGCCCTCCCTGCTGCAGGGATGGGATTTGTCCATGTAGCTGAAAGAAAAACTGGGCAAGGATCGGCGCTCCCCATGTGCTCTCCTGGCCACCTGAGTTTTGTTGGGTGGGACAACCTGTCCCAAAGGCTGGGAGTGAGTGTCCAGGCACCAGCGCTGGAGGGGAACAGAGAACATCTTGGCCATGGCAAACGCCCTGTGAGCTCTCCAGAGGGGCACAGGATGGACTGACATTCCCAATTGCTCCTCCAGGTGTGCTCGGCGAGACAACCCCAAGTGTTCTGAAGTCCCAGAGGACCAAGAGTGTCAGAGGGCCCCCAGATGTGCAAATGTACTTGACGATGGGTGCAGTAGGAGCCCTGCATTCCGTCGTGATTGTGATCCTGGTGTGCGGTGTCATGATCTGGGTGTGGAGGAACAGAGCCAGGTGAGTCACTGATTGTCCCCATGGCTTCCTGCAAGGGCTGCTCGTAGCCACAAAGCATTTCTGCTCAGGCTGCTGGGAAATGGCAAATGAGGTCTTGGCCAAAATGCACTGATAAGGTTTTGGTTATTCTCAGGTGCTTAAATTTGCATCTGAACTCCTGGGGCTTCTTTATAGGAGCCCCCTCTGACGAGAGCCGAGGTCGGCTCAAGCAGATCCTGCCTGGACATGAGTGACCGGCGTGGGCAAAGCCAGGTCAGGATGGGAAAGAGCAGGGGCTGATGTTGCCCTGGAAAGTGAGACACAAAAGTCTTTGAAGTTACTTTAGGAAGTTAGCCTTGTACGTCATAACAGGTACTGGGCTTTATTCAATGGAACTACAAAATGCTTAGACAAGCAAATGATGTAAGGAATAGTGGAACTGTGTGTTGTTTGGAAAGAGCTGTGCAAACTGCTGCCCAATGTAGATTGATGTGCTGAAGATTTATTTCTCAAAATTCAACGTTTTTTAGAACACCTCAGTATTATCTTGGATAAATGCAAGATGTTAAGTCAAACATGGCTCTTACGAGGGGGAGCAAATGGAACTAAAACAGTGGCAGCGACGAGATGTTCTCACAGTGATTACTTGGGTCCTCGGGGGAAACCATGAAATGGGAAATAAATCACATTCTGGCCCCCATCAGCGTGCTGTGTATCGCTTTTCTTAAGCAGGTCTTGGGGTAAAGAGCATACTAAAGCCTGAAAGGTTCTTGTGTGGGCAGAGAAAGAAAAGCATCACCGTCAGGATGTCAGCAGAGAGGGAGTGAAAGAATGGGAAAGAGAATAATTTGTTTTACCAGCTCCGGGATGGAGGTATTCTAAAAATGACTAAAAGAACAGGGTAAGATGTATGTAGATAGAATCCATCCCTAGAGACTTCTTATTGTTTCTCTGCTCCAATCTTCATGTTAATACCTTTGGGTGAAAGAACTAATAATTATTTGTGTTGTAGAGGAGTGGTTTTCAAGGCTCGTTTTAATAGGAATTGTCATGGCGTTGTGAAAGAGAAAGAGTTAAAGGTGTTGTGTCAACAGGACTGGGAAGCAGACGAATAGTCCCGAGAGCTCTTCTGAGAGTGGGGGATTTCATCCAGGAGGAGAAGGCGGCTGCATAATCCTTTCCCCGAAGAGGTGAGTGCTAGAGGATGTAGGAGGAGTCTGAAGATGAGCTCATATTGCAACTTCTGACACCTACTGATTGTTTTAATTCAAGTATTCCAGAAAATCTGTTAAAAATTCATGCAGTTTGTTTTACTTTTCTAGTTTGGAATAATTGCAGTAGACTAGTAGGCTCCCATTTGGTTATAAGCTCTCCTAGATTTCCCCAATATAAACTACTTCATATTGTTCCCCTGGGAATTTAATTGCATTAAGATATGATTGGCTCTGATAGACTTCTATGGTCTGTGATAATTATAATGAAATAAGATATCCATATAAAAGCATAAAATGATGCTGAAGCACGTGCATTTTTGATCATTAATTAGTGAACTATCAAAGGCATTGCAGATGGAACTGGTTTTTTGCTTTTTAGAACAGAGCCTGACCACTGCAGCCTCAACTGTGTAGTAAGCTTATTTTTAGTCCTTCTTGCTTTAGTGAATACATCTGAATGTGTATTTATGTACATATTCAACTCTGCTGTGAACTTTGTAATGCTTTAAAGCTTCCTGCGGAGAAGTCTGAGAGGTAGGTTTCCTTCTGGAAGAGGCCAGTGAGGCTGCTCCGTTGGTCCAGAAAGCTCTTTCTGTAGCAGTTTATTGTTTTCTTAGGGTGATACCAAATCTCCCCGTACTGGTTAATGGAGCAGCTGGGACCTGCTAACGAGCTGGTTCATATGGAAACAGCTTACTCGTATAAAAGCAGCAAAGCTAAAAGCCGTTTGAAATCTGTGGTTCAGGAGTACTAGGGTTTTTATTCTCCTGTCCCCCAAAATCACTCTGTGTTCTGCCCATCTGGATTACTGTCAGGGGGGTTGGATTAATTAGATGAACAGATGTCAGTGTTTTATCCATTGCCTGGCATCCTGTCGTCTTCAAAAGTATCCACAGCTTCCAGTTGGGACCTCCAGGGCGCTGGAAGGATTTCCTCAGAGAAAGGTTAGGAGCTGGCTCCAGTATTTCAAAACCCACGTTACGGCAATCATGGCATTTTACTTCTGACTCTGTTGCATTGGGTACAAACTGAGGGAAAAACACGATTGCTTAAAAAGTGTGAGTGGAAAGGGGTGATTTGGATCTAAATATCTCATAGCATGTATTTCTACTTGTGTTTGTGTATTTGACAGCAGGTATGCATACACATGTATTTTTTCCCTTTTCTTAAATAATGTATGCTTTTTTATAATCAGATGTGCCTTAAAATATGACGCAAAAAGGGATGTTTGTCTTGGCTTATCTTTTCTGCCACACAGACATTCCTGAGCTTGAGCATGCGGGTGGTTAGAGGGTATTTTGATACGGTCTGCTTTCAGTAACGTCCTGTCAGGACTTGGGACTCATCTGCTCCTCTGATGGAACACTTAGGGCAGCAGCATCTTCTGTCGATATTTAGTAGCTGCAGGATTTCAGGTGCCATCACGATGAACCTGAATGTGACCTGAACTGCACTGAAAGCAGGTTGAGGCAGGAATGGCTTTTTATCTTCTTGAACCATGTTCGAGGTTGTGATCGTTCAAACTAAACATGGATCTATGCTAGCAAAGTCTTCCTCAGGGTGGATGTTCCCAGCTGTTTGGACATGTGCAGAAGGTGGTTTTATGCCTTGTGCTGAAGCTTGTGAAAAGAATGTAAAGGTGCACGTCTCTTAAGATTTCAATGGCATTTAGCTGTCAGAACTATGTAACAAGTGCAAATTAAGAAGAACGTAAGTGCAGCATCTGCCAAAAAGGCAGTAAAGATCTACCTGTGTTGTACGGCTGGCCTGTCAATAACTTTAGGACATGACCGCAAGTTTGAACATTTCAATCTGGAACAGATGTTCTGTTTCCAGGTATTCTTTTTGTGGGTTTTGTTTGGTTTTTTGTTTGTTTGTTTGTTTGTGCTTGGGGTTGTTTTTTCTGTTATTTTAGCCGTGTAGATATTGACAAGAAAACAAACTAGCCCTGAACTCTGCCCCTACCCCGACACGTGCTTGTTCCCACCCTAGGACCGTGGGTTAGCACTCTGCCTGCTGGGGGACTTGCAGCGCTTGGGCTCCTGTTCGTGTACTGACACAGCTCTATGGCCAGGACTACAGGACTCTCTTCTGATTATCCTTAGAGCGTTACTGGTTTTGCTCCAAGGAATCTAACTTAGCTGGAAAAGGACAAAACTAAATTAGAAAGCAAAATGAGTAGAAAATTGCTTTTTATGTTGTAACGCTTTATTGCCCTGGTTCTAGGCTTTTTGGCTCTGATTTGGGAGGTAGGGTTGTAGAGAAGAAGTTGAATGCCATGTCCTGCTGTCCAGCAACCACATATGTTTAAGGTGCTAGTTTGAGAAAAACCAAAAGAGTTCAATAGCGTCATGGGATTCTGCCACCTTTCCATCAGATCTCTGTATCTCAGTCTGGCCCGAAGCTCAGATCTTAATCTGACAATATTTTATTTTCACTCCCCTGCACGTGCAGTCATTTGGAATGATGCCTGGCAGAATCTGCCTCCAGATGGGATGGAGACGTTTCTTTCTTCCCATACCCACCTAGAGATGCTCTGCTTACTTCTGTTTTGTAATTCTTGTCCCAAGGCTCCAAAATTTTTCTAGTCTTAACACCTGCAAGTCTGAATGAGGTAACGTGATAACGTTATCCAAGTGCAAACTCCAATTCTGTTCTTCTGGACCTTGCAGTCCAGAATGTGAATTTATGATGTGAGGGGAGATTCTTTCAATGTGGCAATTAATGTCTTTGTCAATCCCTTTCTTTTACAGTAGTACCCTTACTACTCCTCCAAAATGTATTTCTGTGAATTGGATTCAGTTATGTAGTTTTATGGGGGTTGGTGAGTTTTTATTGTTTGGGGTTATTTTGTTTGGGTTTTTTTTGTGTGTTTGGTTTTAGTTTTTTTTTTTTCTAGTATTAGCTGTGTGCCTATCATTCTTCCCTGAAGTGAAACCCACTTGCATCTCAAAGCCCTTCATCTTGATTTACACTGTGTGGAAACTTAAGCTATTTGGTCTTAGATTGATCCGACACTGCTCAAGGCTTTGCCGTTCTTCCTTTCAGCAGCCTGTGCTCACAGTCTCTGTGAGACGAGCAGGTTGATTTACTGCTGGAGAACACTTGGGTTGCAAACTTTGGCATACCTGCTTGTATTGTTTATTCTTGCACCACTATTACGGAGAATTGTGCTTTAACAAAATATGTTTCCTCTAGAATGTGGAGCATTTAAGAGTGTCTAGAGTAATTGGAAACTTAATTGTAAGTAATTGAATGTGGGTAATTAACTATGGACTGTAAAGTGGAAAAAAGAAAGAGGAAATGCCTACTAAAAGCCATTAGTATAGTTCTGCAATAACCTCTGTCCAGTTCTTATAAAATCAATTGTGCACGCATTTAGAAATGGTACTTGTCACGTGAATTAATTATGCTATTTGTTGCCAGGGAATTGTTATCATCGGTGTTCTCCATCTCTGCTGAAATACTAATTAGTATCAGTTTGAGCAACATGGGAAATCCACAACTTATTCTGTGAAACACTTATTTTTTTCTGGAAAAAAAATATAAATATTTAAGATTTAAAAAGAAAACCCCGAACACTGCTTTTATTTTGATGAACAATAAGTTAAGCTTTATTTAAGAGTAAGAAATTTTGAAACTGCTGTTGTCACAATGCGGAAGACGGAGTGGCAGTATCTTTTGTGTTTGACGGGTAACGAATTGATGCAGAACTAAAAGATCTAATTGTCTTTGTTTGGATTTGCATGAAGAGCAGTCTTTGTTACATTTTCCTGCAGAATGTCTTCCTTGCTGGAGTGTGTCTGGGGTGTTGCCGCATGTGGATAACAAGGCAAAACCTGGAGAAAGCAATCGCTGAGTATGCAGCCCTTGTAAGCCCAGGGCTCGGGAAGCGGAGGGTATAGGGACCCGTCTGGACACGCCAGAGCCTCCTCCAGCAGGAAGGGATCGTTCAGAGCCTCATTGCACTGACACGCGCTGTCAGGCCTTGTAGGAGCTGCTGAGCCACAGGGATGGTGCAGAGTCTCTGCTGCCACCAGTTGTGGTCCCAGCTGAGCCCCCAGCACAGCCGCATCCCCAGCGGTGCCGTTTCTGGCCAGAGCCGTTCTGGCAGACGTTGGCACCCGACCGGCAGGAGCTGTGGGTGCTCAGCCCTTGCTGCAGGTCAGCGGAGGGGAGAGCAGCCCTGGGTGGCCGAGAGGACACGCAGGCAGCTTGAGGGTACTGAGTCTGGCAGGGTTGGCCAGAGCTGGCCAGGATCGGAGCAGCCCCAGCTTCACCAACGGGTCCAGCCCCTCTTCTCCTTGGTGGCTGAGAACTCTGGGTGACACCTCAGGGTCAGGGACAGATGGAAGCTGGACACCCAGCTTGAGGCCGCACAGCTGCCTTGAGGGCAGCGACCATGAAGGGCTGTGGATTTGGTCTCAGGTGGCTTTTCTCTCTGTTCCTGGATGTGTTTTACAGAACTGGTTTCCCTCTGGCTTGGGGATCTGTGGGCTCTTGATGGTGAAAGTGCCCAGGACATGGTGACAGAGGTGGGGTTCAGTCCACTGCGTGTGTTTGTGACCCCTCCGTGGGATGGAGGTGGCAGGATGGGACGTGCTTCTGCGAAGGGCTCTTTCGCAGCAGAAGTGGCTGCAGTGTCTCCGTGTCCCCTTTGATGGAAGGTGTTTACTGTCGCCTTGTGCTGGAGCTGTGCTGAGGCTTTGCCTTTCTCGGATTCCTGGCAGTGCTGTCCCAGCCCGGGGAAGCCCACCCTACTGATCAGATTATTCTTTCCAAGAGAATCCAGGTCCTGAGCAGTCTTTACAGACTGTCCCTCTTGCTCTCTCCAGAGACGGACAGAGAAGCTGAGCAGAAGGACGTGTTCTCGGAAGGGAGCAGTGGCTCAGTGCCCATCCCTGCCAAAGGAGCAGAGGCGATGCCGGCCACTGGCACGCCCGGTAGCTGCTGTCCCGTAGTGACCCGGTGTCACCCATCAGGGAGGAGGGAGCGTTGGGGTGGCCCTCCCTGCTGCAGGGGCAGCTTTTGTCCATGTAGCTGAAAGGAAAACTGGACAAGGATCGGTGCTCCCCATGTGCTCTCCTGGCCACCTGAGTTTTGTTGGGTGAGCTCTCCAGAGGGTCACAGCACGGACGGACATTCCCAATGGCTCCTCCAGGTGTGCTCGGTGAGACAACCCCAAGTGTTGTCAAGTCCCAGACGACCAAGAGTGTCAGAGGGCCCCCAGATGTGCAACTGCACTTCATGATGGGTGCAGTAGGAGCCCTGCATTCCCTCGTGATTGTGATCCTGGTGTGCGGTGTTGTGATCTGGATGTGGAGGAAGAGAACATGGTGAGTCACTGATTGCCCCCACAGCTTCCTGCAAGGGCTGCTCGTAGCCGCAAAGCGTTTCTACTCAGGCTGCTGGGCAGCGGTGAATGACGTCTTGGCCAAAAGTCTCTGCTGAGCTTTCAGCCGCTGTCGGGTGCTTTAATTGGCCTCTGAACTCCTGGGCCTTCTTCCCGGGAGCCCCCTCTGACCAGAGCCGAGGTCGGCTCAAGCAGATCCTGCCTGGACATGAGTGACCGGCGTGGGCAAAGCCAGGTCAGGATGGGAAAGAGCAGGGGCTGAGCTTCCCCTGGAAAGCGAGACGCACACCAGCACCCGCTCCTGACAGGGAACCTGCCTGCAGGAATCCCCCTGCTCGGAGGTGCCATCAGGTGCCGGTGTCCCCCTCGGTCACGCTGTGCCGGCAGCTCTGAGCCTGGGGTGCGGAGCCGAGCCAGCTCCATGCCGTGGAGGAGATTCCCCATCCTGCCTCTGCAGCTGAGGCCTCAGACACACCTTTTCTCTCTGCAGAGAGGGCTCTGTGGAGCCAGACCCAACTCCTGCAGCCACTGCTCGTGGCAGGAAAACCAGAGGCCTCACCCTGCCCGCAGCCATCGTCCCGGCAACAGCAAACCTGTTTCTAGTGCCACCTGGATCACCTCCCTGTGAGGTGGACGTGCACGAGCCTGGGGTCCAAGATTGATCCTGGGGGCCGGTGCCCCTCCTGCTTCGGGTCCTCGACCAGGGCTGAGGCTTTCTACCTCATTCAGCCTCATCCTTGGCTGCTGGAGTCGGGTCTGTTCCTTGATTTGTGCGATGGTGAATGGATTTTCCCATATGGATCCCTCCCAAGCCTCCTATGGGAGCAATATATGGAGTTTGAAGGCATTAAAGAGGTTTTGGGGGGATAAACGGATAAAACACCCTTTTTAGCCCCCTAAACTCCCTTTATCACTCCCCAAACCCCCTTTTATCCCCCCAAACTCCCCCCAAATGCCTTTATTCCCCCTAAACTCCCTTATATCACCCCAAAACCCCTTTAACCCCCTTTATCCACCCAAACCCTCTATTATCCCCCCAAACCCCCTTTTATGCCCCCCAAACTCCCTTTGTTCCCCCCAAAGCCCCTTTATTCCCCCTCAAAACCCCTCTAGCACCCCCCAAACCCCCTTTCATCCCCCCTTTATAATCTTGTCATCCTGTTTTTAATTCACTGTTTTCTTCTCTTTTCTTGCTCATTGTCTGTGTAAATGAGGAGCTGTGCTCTCTGAGTGCTTAAACAAAATAAAGGGATGTTCAACGACTTCTGTTTCCTGATATATTTCCTGTGAGACATTTCTGGACTTGCAGGGACAGTTCCTGTGGTCGTGGGTGGAGGGGAAAAGAATCCCAGCACGGCAGCACTGCCGGGCACAAGCGCTTGATCCCCCAGAGCTGTTCTCTCTCCACTTGCACACTCCCCTCCTCACCCCTTGCCTTGCTGCAGGCCTGATAGCCAACTCTACAACCATTATCAATAAAAAGAGAACCCTTTTCCTACTGAAATTTCTTATGCACCAGTCCCCAGCTCTTGCCGCTGCAGGTCTCTCAGCCAAGCCCTTTCTCACACAGCTCCAAACCCATCAGGGGCTCATGGCTTTGTCTCATCAAACACCGAGAAAGTCCTTGCATTGGGATCCCCCAGCTGCCCTGGGTCCTTGCTCAGTGTTGTACCCTGAAAGGTTTCTCAGAACCCATCTCCCAAGCCTCTCCTTGTCCACGATGTGCTCCAGCCCCAGCCATCCTTCTGGCCTCAGCAGGACTCTCTCCAGGCTGGGCAGGGTCTTCCTTGTGCGGGGAGCCCCGTACTGGACACGGCAGCCCTGATGTGTCCTGTGGTGGGTTAACCTTGGCCAGCAGCCGGACCCCCCGCAGCTGCTCCCTCCAAGCCCCGAACCAACAGGACAGAGGGAGAAAACGAACCAGAACGGCTCAGGGGTCAAGAGAAAGCAAAGGAGGTTCAGAGACCAATGACTGTCACTGGCACAGAGGTGTGGACTTGCTGAAGTTCGATTTACTTTATTGACAGTTCAGAAAGCTTTGGATTGGGAGCAACAAGGACCAAATATTAAAGCCATTCTCCTCCCACTTTCTCCCAGTCTGAAATGGCTCCCTGGCTCCCAATTCCTCTGCCCGCCCCAACCCCAGGAGCAGCATGGAGGGTGGTGAAGAGGGACCCAGGACCCCCCCCAACCCCCAAAAGGGATCCAGGACCCCCTCAACCCCCCAGATTGGACTCAGGAACCATCAAAACCCCCAAAACGGGACTCAGGACCCCCACAAACTCCCAAATTGGATCCAGGGCATGCCTAATCCCCCCTAAAGGGATCCAGGATTCTCCCCAAACTCCCAAAAGGGATCCAGGACACACCCCACTCCCCCCCACCCTGCACTGGATTCAGGACCTCCTCAAAAGGACCCAAGACCCCACAACCCACCCACGCCCCCAAACAGAAGGAGAACCCCTCCTAAAACACCTAATGGGACCCAAAACATCCCCCTCAAAAGGGATCCATGAAACTCCAAGCCTCCAAAAGGGAACCAGGAGTCCCCCAAAAGGGACCCAGGAGTCTCCCAAAAGGACCCAAGGCTCCCCCAACCCCCACCCAAATTTACCCAGAACCTCCCCAATCCCTGCAAATGGGTCCCAGGAGCCTCAACCTCAAAATGGGACCCAAGATCCCCCCCAAGACCCCCTAAAAGACACCCAGGACCACCCCCTAAAACTCCTGAAAGGACCTAGGACCCTCTCAACCCTCCAAAAGGGACCCAGGACCCACCAAACCTCCCAAAGGGACACAGGAACCACCCTAAATCCCCCCAAATGGAACCCAGGACCCCCCAAAACCCCCACAAAAGGGATCCAAGACACCCCTTCCCCAAACTCCCAAAGCGATCTGGGACCCTCTGAATCCCCCCAAAAGAAACCCACAGCCCCCCAAAAGGGATTCAAGACCCTCACAAACCCTGAAAAGGGATCCAAAACCCCCAGAAGTCTCCAAATGGGACCCAGGACCCACCAAAACTGCCCAAAAGGGACACAGGACCCCCCTAAATCCCCCAAATGGGACCCAGGACCCACCAAACCCACAAATGGGACCCGGGATCCCCCCAAATCCCCTAAAGGGATCCACTACTTTCCCCCAACCCCCCGAAAGGGATCTGGAACCCTCTGAATTCTCTCAAGAGAGACTCAAAGCCCCCCAAGAGGAACTCAGGAGCCCCCCAAATCCCCCCAGAAGGAACCCACGCCCCTCCAAAATCCCCCCAAATGGGATCCAGGGCCGCCCCCCACAAACCCCCAAAAGGGACCCAGGACCCCACAAAACCCCCACAAAGCTGGGGAAGGAGAGAGAAAGCTGGGGGAAGAGAGAAGGATGTTGTGGGGTACCACGTCAAAGGCTTTACAGAAGTCCAGGTCGACCACATCCTTTAGTTTAAATTAGTGCAATAATCACATTTTTGAACACCCAGCCATGAAGCAAACCATCCGCAATGGTGACATGGTGCAAAGCACTGGCAATGTGACCAAACTCAGAGCACTCAGGCTTTACTGAACTTCCCAGAGGTAGGAGTGTGAGCAGGAGAGCTTGAGAATCTGCGGGATTTCACAGAAGAACTGCTCCACAGCATTGCCCTGGCACAGGGGCAGGGAAAATGTATTGGCCGTGTGCAGCAGAGCAGTGAGAAACCCAGCGCCCCAGGCAGCTGCTGCCATATGGACACAAGCTCTGCTGCCCAGGAGGGTCCCGTTGTGCAGGGGTTTGCAGATGGCAACGCGGCGGTCGTAGGACATGTCCGTGAGAAGATAATATTCTGCACTCAACAAGAACAACACAAAGAAGACCTGGGCAACACATCCTGAGTAGGAGATGGCCCTGGTGTCCCAGAGGGAGTTGGCTATGGATTTAGGGACAGTGGTGCAGATGGAACCAATATCGGGGAGGGCGAGGTTGAGGAGGAAGAAGCACATGGGGGTGTGGGGGTGGTGGTCCCAGGCGATGGTGGTGATGATGAGGCCGTTGCCCAGGAGGGCAGCCAGGTAGATGCCCAGGAAGAGCCAGAAGTGCAGGAGCTGCAGCTCCCGTGTGTCTGAGAATGCCAGGAGGAGGAACTGGGTGATGGAGCTGCTGTTGGACATCTGCTGCCTCTGGATCAAAGCCAAAATAGTGTGAGAAGTTACAGGAGACTTCTTTGAGTAAAACCAAAGCCATTGCTCACACTGCACAGTTGCCACTGCTTTTCCATTTCCAGTTGCAGCCCTTCCGCCAGCTCCATGCCTGGAGCCCTGCTCGGTGCCGGCTGAATGTGCCGGGAGGAGCAGGGCCTCTGCCCGCTGGCTGCGAGGGGTCAGCCCTGCTCTGCAGCTGGGGGTCATGGGGACGCTGGGCACAGGGGACACTGCTGGGGTTCAGCTTTGTCCTGTGGAACTGCTCCTGGTGCAAAAGGGCTTGTCAGCATCTGCACCTCCAGGGATGAGGAACTGAGAGGGTAGAAGGAAGGCAGAGAGGTTTGGGCCTTTACCACTCTTGCTCCCACCCCGGACAGTGTTCTTGGATGTCAGAAACCCTCAGCATCCCTGCTGCACTCAGGGAGAGCAGTACCTGTGGCTTAGTGCAGAGGGAGGGGTGCTGCCCTCTACTTTGCTCTTGTCCCCAGCAGCTCTGGGCTTGCACCTTTCTGAGATGGAGGGGGATCACTCTCCCTTGTTACCTTCAAAAGCCACCTCACCCTTCTGAGCACAGAGGGATCCACCTCACGCCACTCAATGTCTCACCCTTCTGTAAGGTCTCAGCACCCCACTGTCAGCCCAGGACACACACGGCTCATTTCACAAACCCAGAAGCATTCCCTTGGCTGCAGCATCTCTGTATTTCTCCACGGTCATCCAGGTAGCACCAAGTTGTGATAGCAGAGATTTATATCCATGAGGGAAGCTCACAGCTAGGAAAGAACCCTCATGGAACAATCCGAGTATCCTAATGGTGGTGGTTCAGTAAGCAAGAGTCAGCTCTTTCCTCAGGGAACGACTCAGACTGCTCTGCCCACAGCCCCATGGGTGAGACGAAAGCTTGGACACTGCATTCCCACGGACACACCTGCATGGGAGGAATCAGAAGTTCAGTGCCTAACTTGACTGCTGAAACTCCCAACCCCAGAGAGCCTGGCAGCAAGAACGGGAGATCAACAGCAAGAACACAGACAAACAGAGAAGCCAGCAAAGAAGCTGGTCCAGCTGAGAGAGGCCACAGCAGAGGCAGCCGCGCACTCAGGACAGCATTACCCTAACCCAGCTCTGCTCACTCCCTCCCAAAAATAAACATTGCTGCACTGGTACTCTCAGCCCCTGTGCTCTGGAGAGGAAAACGGACCCGTGATTAGAGAGCTGCACCACGGCTGTGCTGAAACTCTGGCTGCAGTGGAGGGGGTTCAGTCTTGGAGCCCAAGCTGAGGGCAGAGACTTTGTGGGGTGGGAGAGGAGGCAAGGGGGCTTGCTCAGAGGGAGGGTCTGTGTTGGATGCAGTCGTGTAGGGGTTTCTGTATTTGCCCTTCCACAACATCTCTCTTCTATGTTTCCTCACATTCTCCGATCTTATCCCTTCTGCCCGGGGATTTTCCTCACTGGAGATGTTTCCCTGGCCCATCTCTTCTCCCTGTCAATGCTCACAGACCTCATCTGACCCTCTCTGCATCCCCCTGGCCCTACACAAACCTGCCTGTTTGGCGGGTGAAGCTGGGCACAGGGTCTTGTTTATAAGCAGGAAAGGATGGGGCAGAATGAGCCTGATGGGTCCAGCAGAGGTGATGCTGGTGCTCTCCATGGGCAGAGAAGCAGCTGGAGACACTTTAAGAGGCTCCAATCAGACCTACTGGCCACTCAAGGATAGAGCTCAGGAGGCTCAGTGATTTCTTCAAGCATGAGAGCCTCTTGTTTCTTTTCTCCCCGGAAATTCCCCAGGTGCAGGGAACTGACTCGGGAGAGTTCCTTATCTTTATCCTAATCCCTGCCCTGATTATTGCCTTGAAATGTCCTCTTAGAAGTGTCCTGGGGTGATTTGGAGCTGTGAGAAGCCCTGACTCGCACAGCATCCTCTTGAGAGCACAAAGACCCTCTTTTCCAAGGAGCTGCTTCTTCCCTCCACAAGTTCTCCCTGTCCCAACATGAGGAGCTCCCTGGGCAGACCGAGCACTGACCCTGGTTTTTCTTTCCCCTGGAGAAACTGCGAGAGCCCTCCTGACGGAGCCCACAGGCTGTGGCTGTGCTGGCTTTGGGAGACTCCTCCAGGAACCGCACCTGCATTGTCCTGCACCCAGAGAAGGGCTGTGAAGATCTTTCTCCAAATGAAGACTCCTCTTTCCTCCCACCCCACCCTGCCTTTCCCCTCTCTCCGCTCCCTCCTCTCCCCTCGCTGCCTGCAGGCAGTGCCCTCAGCCCTGCTGGGCTTGGCAGAGGAGCTGCTCCTGGCCAGACCTGGCTCTTTTCGTAACTACCCTCTTGTTATGAGCTCGCTCTGTCCCAGGAGCCCAGCCCAGCTCAGCAGCAGAGGAGCAGCCCAAGGCAGCGCTTTCTCTGCCCGCTCTGGGCTCCCTCGAGCTGTCCCTGGGGCTCCAGGGGAACCTGCTGAGAAACAGGCTGAAGCCATCCCTGATCTTCCCTCCCTCAGCTGGGCAGAGACACTTCTCCTGCACTGTCATTACTCCTGTTAGAAAAATAGCTGGCCATGAGAATCACTTTTGTTGCCCCATCATTAAACAGAACCCCAGGAATGTGACAGGGAATGATCTCATTTCTCCATCCTGTTCCATCGCGGGAATTCAGGCTTTTCTTCCCTGGTCTTTAGACCTGGGGCTGGGAAGACATTCAGCTCTCTTCTGTCCCAGACGGGTCTCTGCTCCAAGCAAAGCCTTGGCACACACGGGTTCCTGGACACTTGGTCTCAGATTTCCTTATTGCAGGGATGACCTTGCCTGGTGCCACAGCTGCAGAGCTTCAGCCCCATGGGCAGCGATGCCCTCAGCCAGGGGCACAGGCAGGAGGAGCTGGAGCTGTTCCTGTGCGAGACAGAGCTGGGATGTGGTCACAGAACTTGAAAGGCCATTCAAGGGCCTCGTGATGAGTGTTCCCTGCTTCGGGAACAGTAAAGGAAAAAACAAGGACCCTGTGTGGGTAGTGCAGAATTTAGTAAGAGCAGGAGGAGACAGATCTGAGATTCCCTGTGTCCTCTATGTCCTTGTCTTCCCCAACAAAGTCTCCCAGGCCTCGGGGACTCAGGGCAGGACTCTGGAGGAGCTTGACTAGTGCTGGGTGGGGATCAGATCAGGGATCACTTGAGCAAACACAATCCTTCCCAGCCTCTGGGACAGGAGGGGTCACATCCCAGGGCGCTGAGTGAGCAGGACAATGTCACAGGGAGGGCACTCTCCATCATCTTCCAGAGGTCACGGTAACCGAGGGCGCTCCCTGAGCACTGGCACCACTCACACATGGCCTGTCATTTTCAGGAATGGCCAGTGGGTGAGCAGGGAACTAAAGGCTGTGCCCAAGACCTTGTCCCCTCGGATTCCATTTCTGGATGCCTGAAAGAGAAGTGGACTGGACTTCCCTTGGTCAGATCATGCCTCACCATCCTTCTATGACCTTCTCTCACCTGGCACTTTTCTGACTCAACACGTCTCTTACCTAACTCCTCTATGACCACACACTTAGATGAGTCCTCTTCTATGACCCAGACCTTCTATGACCTGACTTCTCTAACGACTCCTTTATGACCTGACACTTCTATCACCCTTCAATGACTCTTTTATGATTTGAGTCTTCTATGACCGGAATTTTCTATGAATCTTTTATGACCATATTCTTCTATAAATGATGCTTCTCTCTCCCTTCTATGACTCAGCTCTTCCACGAGTGTTCTGTGACCCAACACCTAGGTATAAACCTACTGCAACTGAACTCTTCTGTGACCCAGCTCTTCTCTCATTCCACTCTTCTGAGTCCTCTATGACCTGAATTATCTGTGATCTGGGCCTTCTGTCACCCAAGCTTTCTATGACCCAACTCTTCTCCGACTCCTCTGTTGGAACATTTTACAGAGAACAAGGCCTGGATGCTGTGAGATTGTTTAATACTGAACAACTCTAACAAGGCCTTGAAACAGAGAGCTGAAAGATAAACAGGGGCCAGTTGGGAGGAAGGTAGTGGCTACTTCTGTGGGAAAAAGCACCAGCTGAAAGAAAAACAATTGAAGAGAACTGTCAACATAGTTAAGTTTAGTATAACTTTGTTTCTTAGCATGTGCAGTAGTTTAACCAATAAGATGTTAGTAATAGCCTTATGGACAGCTACCTTTAACCAATAATACACTGTAGATACCCTCATGGGCACCCAGTTATGTAACCAAAAAGGGTTTATAAAGAAACAGCTAAGCTCAATAAAGTGAACACTCGCTGATCACATTGATCTCTGCGTTTTGATTCCATGCTCCCGTCAACACTCCTCTATGACTTTGCATGACCCAGCTCTTCTCTGACCAGACTCAACTATGACCCGAATAATCCATGACCCAACCCATATAGGAACTTTCTACAACCAGACTCTTGTATTACTCTTTTATGACCAACTCCTCTATAACTCAACTCTCCTGAGACCCATCTATCATATGACCAGGCGATTCTGGCTCAAGCCTTCTACAACCCAACCCTTCTATGACCTTTTATTCTATGACCTGACTATTCTCTAGCTCTTCTATGATGCAGCTTTCTATGACACAGATCATCTATCCCAGGGGAGGTTTAGGCTGGACATTAGGAAAAAATTCCTCACAGAAAGGGTCATTGGGCACTGGAACAGGCTGCCCAGGGAGGTGGTTGGGTCACCTTCCCTAGAAGTGTTTAAGGCACGGGTGGACAAATTGCTAAGGGGAATGGTTTAGTGTTTGATAGGAATGGTTGGACTCGATGATCCAGTGGGTCTCTTCCAACCTGGTGATTCTATGATTCTATGACACAGATCATCTATTCTGCAGCATGTGTGTGATGAGACATATCTAGGACCCGACTGTTCTGTCACCTGAGTCCTCTGGGACCTGACCCTTCTATGAACAAACCCTTCAAACCCCCCAAAAAGTCACACTTCTATGACTCAGTTTTTCCATGACCCAAATATTCTATTAACCTTTTATGACCTGAATCGTATATGACCTGAGACTTCTATGACCAAACACTTCCAAGAACTTCCTAGAACTGAATTCCTCTGTCCCTAGGGTCACTTTGTTCGAAACAATCCTCACTGAGACCAATTAAGACTTCAAGTTACTCTGAGTTCTGCTTTAGACTTCTTGAGGGGTTTGCTCAATCTTCTCTCTGTAGGTGAGGTCCAAGGACTCATCAGCAAATCCACGCTGGGTCTCATTAAACTACAGAAAGACTTAACGAGCTCTTTCCCCTCCTGGAGTTCTCCTCAGCTCACCAAGCTTTGCCGAGCTCCTTGGAGTTATTTCCCAGTGTGGCTAAAGGGAGGACTTCAAAGTGCACCCATGAAAAATATGTCTTAGTTTAAAGTTTGTATTCCCATGCATTTCAGAATCATAGCAATGTTTGGATTGAAGGGATCTTAAAGCCCATCCCGTTCTATCCCCCTTATTGTGTCCAACCCAAACCTCCCCTGGCACAGCTCGATGCCATTTCCTCTTGTCCCTTGACTCGAGAATTCTGGCAAATCAAACTCTCTGCGACTCGTTTTGGATGTTTAGAAAGCGAGCATCCTTGGACAGGGCTGGGGACATGAGGCTGTGATCCCCATCGATCACGGGCATCAGTCCCTGAGGGGGACCGGGCTGTGGAGCGGGCAGGGAGACGTCCACTGTACCAGTGCCAAGAGTGATAGATGGAAGCGTCTGTGCTCAGCAGATCTGCTCGCCCACCCCTTGTCTTCTCTTCCTCCTTCTCCTTTGCTTTGGCTGAACCGAAGGGCCGGGTAGGTGTCTGGGGCTGAGCCTCAGCGGCCGGGCCAGGCTGTGCCTTGGAGATGGAAAGGGCCAGTCTGTGGGGTGGCTTTAGTCAGCAGCGAAAGGGTTCTTGGGCGCTGGCAGAGGCTGCTCGGGGAGGTGGTGGAGTCACTATCCCTGGTGGTGTTTAAAAGATAGGTAGATGAAGTGCTCAGGGATATGGTTTAGTAGTGGACAGGTACCGTTGGAGTTGATGATCTCAAAGGTCTTTCCAAACCTAGCAATTCTATGATTCTATGATTTCTTTAAACATCAACAAAGTAATGCACGTACGGCACATGGGAACCGATCAAAACGTCTAACGCAGACAATGCTGGATGGTAGAGGATTCCAGCAGCTTCCCTGTGACTGGGCAGAAGAGGGGAACAGCTCAGCCTGGTGACAGAGCTTTGGGAGGAGGTGTCCAAGCTGAGCAGTATCAGGGACTCTGAGAAGGAAACTGACTGGTGGGATTGTACTCTGCAGCCCCCGAGAGCAATGTGCCAGCACAGGAGACAAAAGACTCCCCAGCCTCCCCTCACCATTAGGGAGATGGAGGAGATCCAGGAGACAGAGTAGGATGGGAAAGGGTTTCTGCAGCCGCACCTAGAGTCCTGAGTGCAGTTTTGGGCACCACAGTATGAAAAGGATTGAAAAGTACTGGGGAGAGTCCAGAGGAAGCCGGAGAGCTGTGGAAGGTATTAGAGGGGAAGGCGTTTGAGGAGTGGCTGACATCACTGGGTCTGTCCAGCCTGCAGAAGAGGAGACTAAGGGGAGACCTCAGACGCAGTCTGCCGTTCCCTCACAAGGCAGGAGGAGGAGCAGGTGCTGAGCTCTTCTCTCTAGTGACCAAGGACAGGACCTGAGGGAATGGCAGGAAGAGGCTCCAGGGGAGGTTTAGGGTGGATATCAGGAGAAGGTCCCTTCACACTCAGGACATTCTATGATGCTTTATTTTTCCTACAAACAAACACCTCTTTCCAAGCAGTCTCAGCCGTCGCCTGAGACAACACACACTTCATATAAAAGCAGTCGTGGAAAAGGACTGCAGTGTCATTTCATCACAAGTCGATCCCATTGGCATTTAGAAAATCTTGTAGGACTTTTGCAATGGACCTAACAGAGCCCGTCCTGTTTTCTCCTCCTGCTCCTTCTCCTTGGCTCTGGCTGAACTGAAGAGGCCGTCGGGCATCTGGGCTGTTCCTCAGCAGCCTGGTCCGTCAGCTTGGTTTGCCAGGGGAACGGAAAGGGCTTTTCTTCTTGAGGGTCCTTAGGAGACTGGTCCTTTTCGGGGAGACTCACGGTTCTGAATCCATGTGCCCTTGCTGAGGACGGGCAGGGCTCTTCTCCTTGGAGGACTCAGCGATCCCATGTAGAGGATTGGTTAAGAAGGGAAGGGCATGAGGACGCTGACCCTTTAAGGCTTGATATTGTGGCAGCGCCTTCATCTCGGAATAACCTTTGACATTTAGAGGCAGTTGGCTTGTAGCAAGGCGGAGTGGGTCATGTAGTAAGCAGCACAGGAACAGGAACAGAGCACGCTCAGCAACTGCTAGCCAATTAGCACGCGAGGAGTGGACTAGTTAGCCAATTAGTGCCTGAAGAGTGGACACAGACCAAAGGGCACCTTCCACGGGACTGTAACACATGTATAAAAGGAGTCATCTAGCTGCATTAAACGAGCAAGATCTAAACTCGTATTGAGTGTGTGTGTCTTGCCTCCGGCTGCTTCTGCCAACAGTCCCAGACTGGGAGGGGACTCTTGTGAGTTTCTTCTGTGGACTGGAAATGTGTAAAGGAAAAGAAAAGTCATTGCCTTGGGTCATGCAAGAAGCCAGCTGAGACCCTGGGTAGGAAAGGTGTCCCAGACTGCTCAGAGGCAGAGGCTGTTCTGGTGAACATCCAGTCCGCTCACCAGCTCCAGAGCGGTTCCCATCCAGGCAAAGCAGAGGGAGAAGCTCTCTCAGCCGGACAAAGAAACCAGCCCAGTGAGAGGAATGCTGCGGTAACTCTGCAAATATTCTCTAAGCTCTTCAGACCAGGCCTCCCCCTGCAGCGTTTGTGCACAGGGATGGTGGCAGAAGGGCAAGGAGAAGCGAGTGTCTCCGTCAGGGGAATGCAGCAAGCAGGGTTTGTGTGGGGCTGCTTTTCTGCTTCTGGGCAACACCCTTCCCTTTGGTAGGATCATAGAATCACAGAATCGTGGAATGGTTTGGGTTCAAGGGACCTGAAAGCCCATCCAGTTCCACCTGCCTGCTATGGGCAGAGACACATACCACTGGATCAGGTTGCTCAGTCCCATCCAACCTGGCCTCGAACACCATCAGGGATGGGGCAAGCACGACTTCTCTGAGACACCTGGCCCAGGGCCACCCCACCCTCCCTAAGGTCTCATCACAACCGCTTCTCTTTATGCTTAAAACCATTCTCCGTTGTCCTGTCCGTGCACTCCCCGATCAAGAAACCCTCCCCAGGTTTTCTGGAGCCTCTGGCTTGAAGCTGCTCTGAGGTCTCCCCAGAACCTCCTCTTCTCCAGGCTGAACAACCCCGACTCTCTAAGACTGTAGATCTCGAGAATGCTTTTGGAGATGGATTCAGAAAAATAGGTCTTAGTTTAAAGTTTGTATTCCCATCCATTTCAGAATTATAGGATTGTTTGGGTTGAAGGGATCCTTATCCCTAGAATCAATGTTGTGGCCCTACAAATGGGAGTTGTGGCCCCAGCAGTGGGTGCGCTGGCTCCGCTCCGGTGGCAGACAGTGATAGCCGTTAGATGTCACCGGCTCCAGGGACGGCCACCAGGTCTAACCCCGCACCGGCCACCAGGTCAATCCCCCTCACCGGCCGCCGTGTCTATCCCTCACCGGCCGCCAGGTCTACCCTTCACCCGGCGCCAGGTCTTTCCTTCACCGGCCGCCAGGTCTACCCAGTATCCGCTTATAGAACTGGGTAGACCTGGCGGCCGGAGGGGGGTGGACCTGTCAGCCGCGTCTCTTCCCGGTTCTCGCCAAAGGGGTCGCTGTTTCGCGCTGCCTCCAGTGACGTCCTCGTAAGAGGCGGGGTCTGTGCCGCCCCGCCCCCGGCCGCCCCGGCTCCGCCTTGGCCCGGAAGTCGCTGCTGTTCCTTGGGGTGTGTGATGGGGAATGGATTTTTCCTGAGTGTCCCTTAGGATGGGGCGCCTGGACATACCATGGGCTTCCAGAACTACCAAAAGGAGGAAAATAACGAGGCTGAGGGGGAACACAGCGCCCCGTGCCTCCACCATGCTTCTGCTGCCAGCTCTGCGAGAGCGGTCTCCCAAAGTCTCCCAAAGCCAGCACAGCCACAGCCTGTGGGCTCCGTCAGGAGGGCTCTCGCAGTTTCTCCAGGGGAAAGAAAAACCAGGGTCAGTGCTCGGTCTGCCCAGGGAGCTCCTCATGTTGGGACAGGGAGAACTTGTGGAGGGAAGAAGCAGCTCCTTGGAAAAGAGGGTCTTTGTGCTCTCAAGAGGATGCTGTGCGAGTCAGGGCTTCTCACAGCTCCAAATCACCCCAGGACACTTCTAAGAGGACATTTCAAGGCAATAATCAGAGCAGGGATTAGGATAAAGATAAGGAACTCTCCCGAGTCAGTTCCCTGCACCTGGGGAATTTCCGGGGAGAAAAGAAACAAGAGGCTCTCATGCTTGAAGAAATCACTGAGCCTCCTGAGCTCTATCCTTGAGTGGCCAGTAGGTCTGATTGGAGCCTCTTAAAGTGTCTCCAGCTGCTTCTCTGCCCATGGAGAGCACCAGCATCACCTCTGCTGGACCCATCAGGCTCATTCTGCCCCATCCTTTCCTGCTTATAAACAAGACCCTGTGCCCAGCTTCACCCGCCAAACAGGCAGGTTTGTGTAGGGCCAGGGGGATGCAGAGAGGGTCAGATGAGGTCTGTGAGCATTGACAGGGAGAAGAGATGGGCCAGGGAAACATCTCCAGTGAGGAAAATCCCCGGGCAGAAGGGATAAGATCGGAGAATGTGAGGAAACATAGAAGAGAGATGTTGTGGAAGGGCAAATACAGAAACCCCTACACGACTGCATCCAACACAGACCCTCCCTCTGAGCAAGCCCCCTTGCCTCCTCTCCCACCCCACAAAGTCTCTGCCCTCAGCTTGGGCTCCAAGACTGAACCCCCTCCACTGCAGCCAGAGTTTCAGCACAGCCGTGGTGCAGCTCTCTAATCACGGGTCCGTTTTCCTCTCCAGAGCACAGGGGCTGAGAGTACCAGTGCAGCAATGTTTATTTTTGGGAGGGAGTGAGCAGAGCTGGGTTAGGGTAATGCTGTCCTGAGTGCGCGGCTGCCTCTGCTGTGGCCTCTCTCAGCTGGACCAGCTTCTTTGCTGGCTTCTCTGTTTGTCTGTGTTCTTGCTGTTGATCTCCCGTTTTCTTTTCATCCTGCAGGGATGGGATTTGTCCATGTAGCTGAAAGGAAAACTGGACAAGGATCGGCACTCCCCATGTGCCCCTTAAACTCCCTTTATCGCTCCCCAAACCCCCTTTTATCCCCCCAAAACCCACTTTTATACCCCCAGTCCCCTTTATCCTTCTTTATTCCCCTTTTATTTCCCCCAAATCCTCTCTTTTGACCCCAAACCCCCTTTTCTCTCCCCAAATGCCTTTATTCCCCCTAAACTCCCTTATATCACCCCAAAACCCCTTTAACCCCCTTTATCCACCCAAACCCTCTATTATCCCCCAAACCCCCTTTTATGTCCCCCAAACTCCCTTTGTTCCCCCCAAAGCCCCTTTATTCCCCCTCAAAACCCCTCTAGCACCCCCCAAACCCCCTTTCATCCCCCCTTTATAATCTTGTCATCCTGTTTTTAATTCACTGTTTTCTTCTCTTTTCTTGCTCATTGTCTGTGTAAATGAGGAGCTGTGCTCTCTGAGTGCTTAAACAAAATAAAGGGATGTTCAACGACTTCTGTTTCCTGATATATTTCCTGTGAGACATTTCTGGACTTGCAGGGACAGTTCCTGTGGTCGTGGGTGGAGGGGAAAAGAATCCCAGCACGGCAGCACTGCCGGGCACAAGCGCTTGATCCCCCAGAGCTGTTCTCTCTCCACTTGCACACTCCCCTCCTCACCCCTTGCCTTGCTGCAGGCCTGATAGCCAACTCTACAACCATTATCAATAAAAAGAGAACCCTTTTCCTACTGAAATTTCTTATGCACCAGTCCCCAGCTCTTGCCGCTGCAGGTCTCTCAGCCAAGCCCTTTCTCACACAGCTCCAAACCCATCAGGGGCTCATGGCTTTGTCTCATCAAACACCGAGAAAGTCCTTGCATTGGGATCCCCCAGCTGCCCTGGGTCCTTGCTCAGTGTTGTACCCTGAAAGGTTTCTCAGAACCCATCTCCCAAGCCTCTCCTTGTCCACGATGTGCTCCAGCCCCAGCCATCCTTCTGGCCTCAGCAGGACTCTCTCCAGGCTGGGCAGGGTCTTCCTTGTGCGGGGAGCCCCGTACTGGACACGGCAGCCCTGATGTGTCCTGTGGTGGGTTAACCTTGGCCAGCAGCCGGACCCCCCGCAGCTGCTCCCTCCAAGCCCCGAACCAACGGGACAGAGGGAGAAAATGAACCAGAACGGCTCAGGGGTCAAGAGAAAGCAAAGGAGGTTCAGAGACCAATGACTGTCACTGGCACAGAGGTGTGGACTTGCTGAAGTTCGATTTACTTTATTGACAGTTCAGAAAGCTTTGGATTGGGAGCAACAAGGACCAAATATTAAAGCCATTCTCCTCCCACTTTCTCCCAGTCTGAAATGGCTCCATGGCTCCCAATTCCTCTGCCCGCCCCAACCCCAGGAGCAGCATGGAGGGTGGTGAAGAGGGACCCAGGACCCCCCCCAACCCCCAAAAGGGATCCAGGACCCCCTCAACCCCCCAGATTGGACTCAGGAACCATCAAAACCCCCAAAACGGGACTCAGGACCCCCACAAACTCCCAAATTGGATCCAGGGCATGCCTAATCCCCCCTAAAGGGATCCAGGATTCTCCCCAAACTCCCAAAAGGGATCCAGGACACACCCTACTCCCCCCCACCCCGCACTGGATTCAGGACCTCCTCAAAAGGACCCAAGACCCCACAACCCACCCACCCCCCCAAACAGAAGGAGAACCCCTCCTAAAACACCTAATGGGACCCAAAACATTCCCCTCAAAAGGGATCCATGAAACTCCAAGCCTCCAAAAGGGAACCAGGAGTCCCCCAAAAGGGACCCAGGAGTCTCCCAAAAGGACCCAAGGCTCCCCCAACCCCCACCCAAATTTACCCAGAACCTCCCCAATCCCTGCAAATGGGTCCCAGGAGCCTCAACCTCAAAATGGGACCCAAGATCCCCCCCAAGACCCCCTAAAAGACACCCAGGACCACCCCCTAAAACTCCTGAAAGGACCTAGGACCCTCTCAACCCTCCAAAAGGGACCCAGGACCCACCAAACCCCCCAAAAGGGACACAGAAACCACCCTAAATCCCCCCAAATGGAACCCAGGACCCCCCAAAACCCCCACAAAAGGGATCCAAGACACCCCTTCCCCAAACTCCCAAAGCGATCTGGGACCCTCTGAATCCCCCCAAAAGAAACCCACAGCCCCCCAAAAGGGATTCAAGACCCTCACAAACCCTGAAAAAGGATCCAAAACCCCCAGAAGTCTCCAAATGGGACCCAGGACCCACCAAAACTGCCCAAAAGGGACACAGGACCCCCGTAAATCCCCCAAATGGGACCCAGGACCCACCAAACCCACAAATGGGACCCGGGATCCCCCCTAATCCCCTAAAGGGATCCACTACTTTCCCCCAACCCCCCGAAAGGGATCTGGAACCCTCTGAATTCTCTCAAGAGAGACTCAAAATAAAGGGATGTTCCACCCCACATCGTGCCCCATATTGACCCCCCTATCCCACCCCACAACTAGCCCACGTGTACCCCCCATCTCCTCCACATCTCCCCCCCCTCTCCCCTCACACTGACCCCCCGTCCCCCCCCGTCCCCCCCCGTACCGAGCGCGGCGTGCTGGGCGGCCTGCAGCACGGTCTGGATGGCGAGGGCCTGGGCCTCCTCGCTGGCCGCCGCCGTCACCGCCAGCTCCTCGGGGGTCAGCGCCGCCGCCTCGGGGCCCGCGGGGGCCTCGGGGCTCTCGGGGGCCGGGGGGCCCTCGGCAGCGGCGGCCGGAGGGGGGGCCGGGGCCGGGGCGGGGGCAGGCCCCGCGGCGCCCGGCCCCTCGGCCATGAGCTCGGGGGGCAGCCCCAGCGCCTCGGGCCCCGCCGGCCCCGGCAGAACCACCAGCGCCAGCGGCGACGGCGGCGGGGAGGGCTCCCGCAGCGACGAGATGGGCTGGGGGGGGACACGGCGGGTGGAGACAAGGGACGGACCCACAGAGCCCCTACTGCCCCCCAACTGCCCCCCCAGAGCCCCCACTGCCCCCCAACTGCCCCCCCAGAGCCCTCAGTGCCCCCCAACTGCCCCCCTGAGCCCTCAGTGCCCCACAGAGCCCCTACTGCCCCCCAACTGCCCACCAGAGACCCACAACTGCCCCCCAGCCCCCCTTGCCTGCCCCATAGCACCCACATAACCCCCCCTTTCTGCCCCATTCACCCCCCTCCAGCCCCATTCACCCCCCTCCCAGCCCCATTCACCCCCCCTCCTGCCCCCCAGCCCCCCCTCACCGGCAGGGCGGGGGCGGGGGCCGGCGTGGCCTGGGTGACCGTGGTGAGAGCTCGGGGGGCTCCGCTGGGGCCGGGACTCGGGGGGGGCTCCGCGTCTCCCACCCCCCCGGGGGGGGCTCCTGCGGCCGGGGGCGGCTCTGGGGGGGAAAAGGGGGTGGGGGGGGGGCCTCAAAAAACCCAAAACACCCCAAATCACAGGGGGGACCCCAACCCCCCCCCAATCCATAAGGGGGGCAGAAAGGGACCCCAAACCCCCTCAAACCGTGGGGGAGGGACCCCCAAACCCCTCATAGAATGGGGAGGGGGCAGAAAGGGGACCCCAAAACCCCCCAAATCCATAAGGGGGAGTAGAAAGGGACCCCAAAACCATAAGGGGGGGTAGAAAGGGACCCCAAAACCCCTCAAACCATGGGGGAGGGACCCCCAAATCCCTCATAGAATAGGGAAGGGGGCAGAAAGGGGACCCCAAACCCACCCCAAACCATAAGGGGGGACAGAAAGAGACCCCAAACCCACGCAAAACCATAAGGGGGGCAGAAAGGGACCCCAAAACCCCCCAAAACCATAAGGGGATTTAGAAAGGGACCCCAAAACCCCCAAAAACCATAAGGGGGGACAGAAAGGGACCCCAAAACCATAAGAGGAGGTAGAAAGGGACCCCAAAACCCCTCAACCCATGGGGGAGGGACCCCCAAACCCCTCATAGAATGGGGAGGGGGCAGAAAGGAGACCCCAACCCCCCCCCAAACCCATAATGGGGGGAGAAGGGGTCCCCAAAACCATAAGGGGGACAGAAAGGGACCCCAAAACCATAAGAGGAGGTAGAAAGGGACCCCAAAACCCCTCAACCCATGGGGGAGGAACCCCCAAACCCCTCATAGAATGGGGAGGGGGCAGAAAGGGGACCCTGAGCCCACCCTAAACCATAAGGGGGGGCAGAAAGGGACCCCAAACCCCCTCAAACCGTGGGGGAGGGACCCCCAAACCCCTCATAGAATGGGGAGGGGGCAGAAAGGGGACCCCAAAACCCCCCAAATCCATAAGGGGGAGTAGAAAGGGACCCCAAAACCATAAGGGGGGGTAGAAAGGGACCCCAAAGCCCCTCAAACCATGGGGGAGGGACCCCCAAATCCCTCATAGAATAGGGAAGGGGGCAGAAAGGGGACCCCAAACCCACCCCAAACCATAAGGGGGGACAGAAAGAGACCCCAAACCCACGCAAAACCATAAGGGGGGCAGAAAGGGACCCCAAAACCCCCCAAAACCATAAGGGGATTTAGAAAGGGACCCCAAAACCCCCAAAAACCATAAGGGGGGACAGAAAGGGACCCCAAAACCATAAGAGGAGGTAGAAAGGGACCCCAAAACCCCTCAACCCATGGGGGAGGGACCCCCAAACCCCTCATAGAATGGGGAGGGGGCAGAAAGGAGACCCCAACCCCCCCCCAAACCCATAATGGGGGGAGAAGGGGTCCCCAAAACCATAAGGGGGACAGAAAGGGACCCCAAAACCATAAGAGGAGGTAGAAAGGGACCCCAAAACCCCTCAACCCATGGGGGAGGGACCCCCAAACCCCTCATAGAATGGGGAGGGGGCAGAAAGGGGACCCTGAGCCCACCCTAAACCATAAGGGGGGGCAGAAAGGGATCCCAAACCCCCTCAAACCGTGGGGGAGGGACCCCCAAACCCCTCAGAGAATGGGGAGGGGGTAGAAAGGGGACCCCAAACCCCCCAAAAACCATAAGGGGGGACAGAAAGGGACCTCAAAACCCCTCAACCCATGGGGGAGGGACCCCCAAACCCCTCACAGAATGGGGAGGGGGCAGAAAGGGGACCCCAAACCCCTCATAGAATGGGGAGGGGGCAGAAAAGGGACCCCAAAACCATAAGGGGGGTCTAGAAAGGGCCCCCAACCGCCCCCCCAGACCCCCCAAAAAGGAGGGGCCCCCCCCGACTGACCCTGGTTGGCGCCCATGGCCGCGGTGACCGTGGTGGCCGTGGGGGTGGTCCCGGTCTCGTGGGTCTCGCAGGGGGGGTTGGAGCAGCCGGGGGGGTCGCGGGGGCTCGGGGGCCCCCCCAGCGGGGACCCCAAAGCCACGGGGGCCTCCTGGCTCTGTGAGGAACACGGCCCGGTGGCCACCGGGGCGGAGACGGTAGCCACGGCCCCCCCGGCAGCCACCGAGGCAGCGTCGGCGGCCACCGAGGCGACGGTGGCCATCAAGGCGGGGGTGGCCACCGTCTCGGCCGGCCGGGAGCCCGCGGCTAGCGTGGCGGTGGCCGTGGTGGCCACGCCGGCCTCCTGGGGCTCGCAGGTTCGGGAGCCGGTGGCCACGGTGGTGGTGGCCGTGTTGGTGGTCCCCGTCTCGTGGGTCTCACAGGGAGGGTTGGAACACGGCCTGGTGGCCGCCGCGGCACTGTTGGTGGCCACCGGCTCGGCCGGCCTGGAGCTGGAGCTAGTGGCCACCACGGTGCTGCCGGTGCTGGTCGTCCCCGTCTCGGGGGGCTCGCAGGCTCGGGAGCCGGTGGCCACGGTGGTGGTGGCCGTGTTGGTCATCCCCGTCTCGTGGGTCTCGCAGGGGGGGTTGGAGCAGAACCTGCTGGTAGCCACGGTGGCCGTGCTGGTAGCCACGGTGCCCTGGGCCTCAGATAAAGACCCGAAGAAGGTTCTGGAGCCCATGGAGGTCGTCACCGTGTTGGTTGTCCCCGTCTCGTGGGTCTCGCAGGGGGGGTTGGAACAGAACCTGCCAGTGGCCACGGTGGCCGTGTCGGTTGCCCCCAACTCCTGGGCCTCACACGAAGAGCTGGAGCAGAACCTGGCGGTAGCCACAGTGGCCATGTTGGTAGCCCCGGTCTCTTGGCTCTGGCTCGAAGAGCTTGAGAAGGTTCTGGAGCCCATGGCGGACGTGGTGGTGGCCGTGTTGGTCGTCCCCATCTCGTGGGTCTCGCAGGGGGGGTTGGAACAGAACCCGATGGTAGCCACGGTGGCCGTGCTGGTAGCCACAGTCCCCTGGGCCTCAGATGAAGACCCAGAGAAGGTTCTGGAGCCCATGGAGGTCGTCACCGTGTTGGTTGTTCCTGTCTCGTGGGTCTCACGGAGGGGGTTGGAGCAGAACCTGCTGGTAGCCACGGTGGCCGTGCTGGTAGCCACGGTGCCCTGGGCCTCAGATGAAGACCCGGAGAAGGTTCTGGAGCCCATGGAGGTCGTCACCGTGTTGGTTGTCCCCGTCTCGTGGGTCTCGCAGGGGGGGTTGGAACAGAACCTGCCGGTGGCCACGGTGGCCGTGTCGGTTGCCCCCAACTCCTGGGCCTCACACGAAGAGCTGGAGCAGAACCTGGCGGTAGCCACAGTGGCCATGTTGGTAGCCCCGGTCTCTTGGCTCTGGCTCGAAGAGCTTGAGAAGGTTCTGGAGCCCATGGCGGACGTGGTGGTGGCCGTGTTGGTCGTCCCCATCTCGTGGGTCTCGCAGGGGGGGTTGGAACAGAACCTGATGGTAGCCACGGTGGCCGTGCTGGTAGCCACAGTCCCCTGGGCCTCAGATGAAGACCCAGAGAAGGTTCTGGAGCCCATGGCAGACGTGGTGGTGGCCGTGTTGGTCGTCCCCGTCTCGTGGGTCTCACAAGGGGGGTTGGAGCAGAACCTGCTGGTAGCCACAGTGGCCGTGCTGGTAGCCATGGTCTCTTGGCTCTGACTTGAAGACCTGGAGAAGGTTCTGGAGCCCATGGAGGTCGTCACCGTGTTGGTCATCCCCGTCTCGTGGGTCTCGCAGGGGGGGTTTAGAGCAGAACCTGCTGGTGGCCACGGTGGCCACATTGGTAGCCGCCATCTCCTGGCTCTCACACGAAGAGCTGGGGGACAAGTTCGAGCCGGTGGCCACCGTGGTGGTGGCCGTGTTGGTCGTCCCCGTCTCGTGCGTCTCGCAGGGGGGGTTGGAACAGAACCTGCCGGTGGCCACGGTGGCCGTGTCGGTTGCCCCCAACTCCTGGGCCTCACACGAAGAGCTGGAGCAGAACCTGGCGGTAGCCACAGTGGCCATGTTGGTAGCCCCGGTCTCTTGGCTCTGGCTCGAAGAGCTTGAGAAGGTTCTGGAGCCCATGGCGGACGTGGTGGTGGCCGTGTTGGTCGTCCCCATCTCGTGGGTCTCGCAGGGGGGGTTGGAACAGAACCCGATGGTAGCCACGGTGGCCGTGCTGGTAGCCACAGTCCCCTGGGCCTCAGATGAAGACCCAGAGAAGGTTCTGGAGCCCATGGCAGACGTGGTGGTGGCCGTGTTGGTCGTCCCCGTCTCGTGGGTCTCACAAGGGGGGTTGGAGCAGAACCTGCTGGTAGCCACAGTGGCCGTGCTGGTAGCCATGGTCTCTTGGCTCTGACTTGAAGACCTGGAGAAGGTTCTGGAGCCCATGGAGGTCGTCACCGTGTTGGTCGTCCCCGTCTCGTGGGTCTCGCGGGGGGGGTTAGAGCAGAACCTGCTGGTAGCCACGGTGGCCACATTGGTAGCCGCCATCTCCTGGCTCTCACAAGAAGAGCTGGGGGACAAGTTCGAGCCGGTGGCCACCGTGGTGGTGGCCGTGTTGGTCGTCCCCGTCTCGTGGGTCTCGCAGGGGGGGTTGGAACAGAACCTGCCGGTGGCCACGGTGGCCGTGTCGGTTGCCCCGAACTCCTGGGCCTCACACGAAGAGCTGGAGCAGAACCTGGCGGTAGCCACAGTGGCCATGTTGGTAGCCCCGGTCTCTTGGCTCTGGCTCGAAGAGCTTGAGAAGGTTCTGGAGCCCATGGCGGACGTGGTGGTGGCCGTGTTGGTCGTCCCCATCTCGTGGGTCTCGCAGGGGGGGTTGGAACAGAACCCGATGGTAGCCACGGTGGCCGTGCTGGTAGCCACAGTCCCCTGGGCCTCAGATGAAGACCCAGAGAAGGTTCTGGAGCCCATGGCAGACGTGGTGGTGGCCGTGTTGGTCGTCCCCGTCTCGTGGGTCTCACAAGGGGGGTTGGAGCAGAACCTGGCGGTAGCCACAGTGGCCGTGTTGGTAGCCCCGGTTTCTTGGCTCTGGCTCGAAGAGCTTGAGAAGGTTCTGGAGCCCATGGCGGACGTGGTGGTGGCCGTGTTGGTCGTCCCCATCTCGTGGGTCTCGCAGGGGGGGTTGGAACAGAACCCGATGGTAGCCACGGTGGCCGTGCTGGTAGCCACAGTCCCCTGGGCCTCAGATGAAGACCCAGAGAAGGTTCTGGAGCCCATGGCAGACGTGGTGGTGGCCGTGTTGGTCGTCCCCGTCTCGTGGGTCTCACAAGGGGGGTTGGAGCAGAACCTGCTGGTAGCCACAGTGGCCGTGCTGGTAGCCATGGTCTCTTGGCTCTGACTTGAAGACCTGGAGAAGGTTCTGGAGCCCATGGAGGTCGTCACCGTGTTGGTCGTCCCCGTCTCGTGGGTCTCGCGGGGGGGGTTAGAGCAGAACCTGCTGGTAGCCACGGTGGCCACATTGGTAGCCGCCATCTCCTGGCTCTCACAAGAAGAGCTGGGGGACAAGTTCGAGCCGGTGGCCACCGTGGTGGTGGCCGTGTTGGTCGTCCCCGTCTCGTGCGTCTCGCAGGGGGGGTTGGAACAGAACCTGCCGGTGGCCACGGTGGCCGTGTCGGTTGCCCCCAACTCCTGGGCCTCACACGAAGAGCTGGAGCAGAACCTGGCGGTAGCCACAGTGGCCATGTTGGTAGCCCCGGTCTCTTGGCTCTGGCTCGAAGAGCTTGAGAAGGTTCTGGAGCCCATGGCGGACGTGGTGGTGGCCGTGTTGGTCGTCCCCATCTCGTGGGTCTCGCAGGGGGGGTTGGAACAGAACCCGATGGTAGCCACGGTGGCCGTGCTGGTAGCCACAGTCCCCTGGGCCTCAGATGAAGACCCAGAGAAGGTTCTGGAGCCCATGGCAGACGTGGTGGTGGCCGTGTTGGTCGTCCCCGTCTCGTGGGTCTCACAAGGGGGGTTGGAGCAGAACCTGCTGGTAGCCACAGTGGCCGTGCTGGTAGCCATGGTCTCTTGGCTCTGACTTGAAGACCTGGAGAAGGTTCTGGAGCCCATGGAGGTCGTCACCGTGTTGGTCGTCCCCGTCTCGTGGGTCTCGCGGGGGGGGTTAGAGCAGAACCTGCTGGTAGCCACGGTGGCCACATTGGTAGCCGCCATCTCCTGGCTCTCACAAGAAGAGCTGGGGGACAAGTTCGAGCCGGTGGCCACCGTGGTGGTGGCCGTGTTGGTCGTCCCCGTCTCGTGCGTCTCGCAGGGGGGGTTGGAACAGAACCTGCCGGTGGCCACGGTGGCCGTGTCGGTTGCCCCCAACTCCTGGGCCTCACACGAAGAGCTGGAGCAGAACCTGGCGGTAGCCACAGTGGCCATGTTGGTAGCCCCGGTCTCTTGGCTCTGGCTCGAAGAGCTTGAGAAGGTTCTGGAGCCCATGGCGGACATGGTGGTGGCCGTGTTGGTCGTCCCCATCTCGTGGGTCTCGCAGGGGGTTTGGAACAGAACCCGATGGTAGCCACGGTGGCCGTGCTGGTAGCCACAGTCCCCTGGGCCTCAGATGAAGACCCAGAGAAGGTTCTGGAGCCCATGGAGGTCGTCACCGTGTTGGTTGTTCCTGTCTCGTGGGTCTCACAAGGGGGGTTAGAGCAGAACCTGCTGGTAGCCACGGTGGCCACATTGGTAGCCGCCATCTCCTGGCTCTCACACGAAGAGCTGGGGGACAAGTTCGAGCCGGTGGCCACCGTGGTGGTGGCCGTGTTGGTCGTCCCCGTCTCGTGCGTCTCGCAGGGGGGGTTGGAACAGAACCTGCCGGTGGCCACGGTGGCCGTGTCGGTTGCCCCGAACTCCTGGGCCTCACACGAAGAGCTGGAGCAGAACCTGGCGGTAGCCACAGTGGCCATGTTGGTAGCCCCGGTCTCTTGGCTCTGGCTCGAAGAGCTTGAGAAGGTTCTGGAGCCCATGGCGGACGTGGTGGTGGCCGTGTTGGTCGTCCCCATCTCGTGGGTCTCGCAGGGGGGGTTGGAACAGAACCCGATGGTAGCCACGGTGGCCGTGCTGGTAGCCACAGTCCCCTGGGCCTCAGATGAAGACCCAGAGAAGGTTCTGGAGCCCATGGAGGTCGTCACCGTGTTGGTTGTTCCTGTCTCGTGGGTCTCACGGAGGGGGTTGGAGCAGAACCTGCTGGTAGCCACGGTGGCCGTGCTGGTAGCCACGGTGCCCTGGGCCTCAGATGAAGACCCGGAGAAGGTTCTGGAGCCCATGGAGGTCGTCACCGTGTTGGTTGTCCCCGTCTCGTGGGTCTCGCAGGGGGGGTTGGAACAGAACCTGCCGGTGGCCACGGTGGCCGTGTCGGTTGCCCCCAACTCCTGGGCCTCACACGAAGAGCTGGAGCAGAACCTGGCGGTAGCCACAGTGGCCATGTTGGTAGCCCCGGTCTCTTGGCTCTGGCTCGAAGAGCTTGAGAAGGTTCTGGAGCCCATGGCGGACGTGGTGGTGGCCGTGTTGGTCGTCCCCATCTCGTGGGTCTCGCAGGGGGGGTTGGAACAGAACCTGATGGTAGCCACGGTGGCCGTGCTGGTAGCCACAGTCCCCTGGGCCTCAGATGAAGACCCAGAGAAGGTTCTGGAGCCCATGGCAGACGTGGTGGTGGCCGTGTTGGTCGTCCCCGTCTCGTGGGTCTCACAAGGGGGGTTGGAGCAGAACCTGCTGGTAGCCACAGTGGCCGTGCTGGTAGCCATGGTCTCTTGGCTCTGACTTGAAGACCTGGAGAAGGTTCTGGAGCCCATGGAGGTCGTCACCGTGTTGGTCATCCCCGTCTCGTGGGTCTCGCAGGGGGGGTTTAGAGCAGAACCTGCTGGTGGCCACGGTGGCCACATTGGTAGCCGCCATCTCCTGGCTCTCACACGAAGAGCTGGGGGACAAGTTCGAGCCGGTGGCCACCGTGGTGGTGGCCGTGTTGGTCGTCCCCGTCTCGTGCGTCTCGCAGGGGGGGTTGGAACAGAACCTGCCGGTGGCCACGGTGGCCGTGTCGGTTGCCCCCAACTCCTGGGCCTCACACGAAGAGCTGGAGCAGAACCTGGCGGTAGCCACAGTGGCCATGTTGGTAGCCCCGGTCTCTTGGCTCTGGCTCGAAGAGCTTGAGAAGGTTCTGGAGCCCATGGCGGACGTGGTGGTGGCCGTGTTGGTCGTCCCCATCTCGTGGGTCTCGCAGGGGGGGTTGGAACAGAACCCGATGGTAGCCACGGTGGCCGTGCTGGTAGCCACAGTCCCCTGGGCCTCAGATGAAGACCCAGAGAAGGTTCTGGAGCCCATGGCAGACGTGGTGGTGGCCGTGTTGGTCGTCCCCGTCTCGTGGGTCTCACAAGGGGGGTTGGAGCAGAACCTGCTGGTAGCCACAGTGGCCGTGCTGGTAGCCATGGTCTCTTGGCTCTGACTTGAAGACCTGGAGAAGGTTCTGGAGCCCATGGAGGTCGTCACCGTGTTGGTCGTCCCCGTCTCGTGGGTCTCGCGGGGGGGGTTAGAGCAGAACCTGCTGGTAGCCACGGTGGCCACATTGGTAGCCGCCATCTCCTGGCTCTCACAAGAAGAGCTGGGGGACAAGTTCGAGCCGGTGGCCACCGTGGTGGTGGCCGTGTTGGTCGTCCCCGTCTCGTGGGTCTCGCAGGGGGGGTTGGAACAGAACCTGCCGGTGGCCACGGTGGCCGTGTCGGTTGCCCCGAACTCCTGGGCCTCACACGAAGAGCTGGAGCAGAACCTGGCGGTAGCCACAGTGGCCATGTTGGTAGCCCCGGTCTCTTGGCTCTGGCTCGAAGAGCTTGAGAAGGTTCTGGAGCCCATGGCGGACGTGGTGGTGGCCGTGTTGGTCGTCCCCATCTCGTGGGTCTCGCAGGGGGGGTTGGAACAGAACCCGATGGTAGCCACGGTGGCCGTGCTGGTAGCCACAGTCCCCTGGGCCTCAGATGAAGACCCAGAGAAGGTTCTGGAGCCCATGGCAGACGTGGTGGTGGCCGTGTTGGTCGTCCCCGTCTCGTGGGTCTCACAAGGGGGGTTGGAGCAGAACCTGGCGGTAGCCACAGTGGCCGTGTTGGTAGCCCCGGTTTCTTGGCTCTGGCTCGAAGAGCTTGAGAAGGTTCTGGAGCCCATGGCGGACGTGGTGGTGGCCGTGTTGGTCGTCCCCATCTCGTGGGTCTCGCAGGGGGGGTTGGAACAGAACCCGATGGTAGCCACGGTGGCCGTGCTGGTAGCCACAGTCCCCTGGGCCTCAGATGAAGACCCAGAGAAGGTTCTGGAGCCCATGGCAGACGTGGTGGTGGCCGTGTTGGTCGTCCCCGTCTCGTGGGTCTCACAAGGGGGGTTGGAGCAGAACCTGCTGGTAGCCACAGTGGCCGTGCTGGTAGCCATGGTCTCTTGGCTCTGACTTGAAGACCTGGAGAAGGTTCTGGAGCCCATGGAGGTCGTCACCGTGTTGGTCGTCCCCGTCTCGTGGGTCTCGCGGGGGGGGTTAGAGCAGAACCTGCTGGTAGCCACGGTGGCCACATTGGTAGCCGCCATCTCCTGGCTCTCACAAGAAGAGCTGGGGGACAAGTTCGAGCCGGTGGCCACCGTGGTGGTGGCCGTGTTGGTCGTCCCCGTCTCGTGCGTCTCGCAGGGGGGGTTGGAACAGAACCTGCCGGTGGCCACGGTGGCCGTGTCGGTTGCCCCCAACTCCTGGGCCTCACACGAAGAGCTGGAGCAGAACCTGGCGGTAGCCACAGTGGCCATGTTGGTAGCCCCGGTCTCTTGGCTCTGGCTCGAAGAGCTTGAGAAGGTTCTGGAGCCCATGGCGGACGTGGTGGTGGCCGTGTTGGTCGTCCCCATCTCGTGGGTCTCGCAGGGGGGGTTGGAACAGAACCCGATGGTAGCCACGGTGGCCGTGCTGGTAGCCACAGTCCCCTGGGCCTCAGATGAAGACCCAGAGAAGGTTCTGGAGCCCATGGCAGACGTGGTGGTGGCCGTGTTGGTCGTCCCCGTCTCGTGGGTCTCACAAGGGGGGTTGGAGCAGAACCTGCTGGTAGCCACAGTGGCCGTGCTGGTAGCCATGGTCTCTTGGCTCTGACTTGAAGACCTGGAGAAGGTTCTGGAGCCCATGGAGGTCGTCACCGTGTTGGTCGTCCCCGTCTCGTGGGTCTCGCGGGGGGGGTTAGAGCAGAACCTGCTGGTAGCCACGGTGGCCACATTGGTAGCCGCCATCTCCTGGCTCTCACAAGAAGAGCTGGGGGACAAGTTCGAGCCGGTGGCCACCGTGGTGGTGGCCGTGTTGGTCGTCCCCGTCTCGTGCGTCTCGCAGGGGGGGTTGGAACAGAACCTGCCGGTGGCCACGGTGGCCGTGTCGGTTGCCCCCAACTCCTGGGCCTCACACGAAGAGCTGGAGCAGAACCTGGCGGTAGCCACAGTGGCCATGTTGGTAGCCCCGGTCTCTTGGCTCTGGCTCGAAGAGCTTGAGAAGGTTCTGGAGCCCATGGCGGACATGGTGGTGGCCGTGTTGGTCGTCCCCATCTCGTGGGTCTCGCAGGGGGTTTGGAACAGAACCCGATGGTAGCCACGGTGGCCGTGCTGGTAGCCACAGTCCCCTGGGCCTCAGATGAAGACCCAGAGAAGGTTCTGGAGCCCATGGAGGTCGTCACCGTGTTGGTTGTTCCTGTCTCGTGGGTCTCACAAGGGGGGTTAGAGCAGAACCTGCTGGTAGCCACGGTGGCCACATTGGTAGCCGCCATCTCCTGGCTCTCACACGAAGAGCTGGGGGACAAGTTCGAGCCGGTGGCCACCGTGGTGGTGGCCGTGTTGGTCGTCCCCGTCTCGTGCGTCTCGCAGGGGGGGTTGGAACAGAACCTGCCGGTGGCCACGGTGGCCGTGTCGGTTGCCCCGAACTCCTGGGCCTCACACGAAGAGCTGGAGCAGAACCTGGCGGTAGCCACAGTGGCCATGTTGGTAGCCCCGGTCTCTTGGCTCTGGCTCGAAGAGCTTGAGAAGGTTCTGGAGCCCATGGCGGACGTGGTGGTGGCCGTGTTGGTCGTCCCCATCTCGTGGGTCTCGCAGGGGGGGTTGGAACAGAACCCGATGGTAGCCACGGTGGCCGTGCTGGTAGCCACAGTCCCCTGGGCCTCAGATGAAGACCCAGAGAAGGTTCTGGAGCCCATGGAGGTCGTCACCGTGTTGGTTGTTCCTGTCTCGTGGGTCTCACAGAGGGGGTTGGAGCAGAACCTGCTGGTAGCCACGGTGGCCGTGCTGGTAGCCACGGTGCCCTGGGCCTCAGATGAAGACCCGGAGAAGGTTCTGGAGCCCATGGAGGTCGTCACCGTGTTGGTTGTCCCCGTCTCGTGGGTCTCGCAGGGGGGGTTGGAACAGAACCTGCCGGTGGCCACGGTGGCCGTGTCGGTTGCCCCCAACTCCTGGGCCTCACACGAAGAGCTGGAGCAGAACCTGGCGGTAGCCACAGTGGCCATGTTGGTAGCCCCGGTCTCTTGGCTCTGGCTCGAAGAGCTTGAGAAGGTTCTGGAGCCCATGGCGGACGTGGTGGTGGCCGTGTTGGTCGTCCCCATCTCGTGGGTCTCGCAGGGGGGGTTGGAACAGAACCTGATGGTAGCCACGGTGGCCGTGCTGGTAGCCACAGTCCCCTGGGCCTCAGATGAAGACCCAGAGAAGGTTCTGGAGCCCATGGCAGACGTGGTGGTGGCCGTGTTGGTCGTCCCCGTCTCGTGGGTCTCACAAGGGGGGTTGGAGCAGAACCTGCTGGTAGCCACAGTGGCCGTGCTGGTAGCCATGGTCTCTTGGCTCTGACTTGAAGACCTGGAGAAGGTTCTGGAGCCCATGGAGGTCGTCACCGTGTTGGTCGTCCCCGTCTCGTGGGTCTCGCGGGGGGGGTTAGAGCAGAACCTGCTGGTAGCCACGGTGGCCACATTGGTAGCCGCCATCTCCTGGCTCTCACACGAAGAGCTGGGGGACAAGTTCGAGCCGGTGGCCACCGTGGTGGTGGCCGTGTTGGTCGTCCCCGTCTCGTGCGTCTCGCATGGAGGGTTGGAGCAGAACCTGCCGGTGGCCATGCTGGCCGCGCCAGTAGCCACGGTGGCCTGGGCCTCACCCGACGAGCCGGAGCAGAACCTGGCAGTGGCCATGGCAGCGACCGCGGCGGCCTCGTGGAGCTCTCCAGGTTGCCCGGAGCCCCCGCGGCTCCCGGGGCCGGGCCCGGGCGAGCCATCAGCCAGCAGCTGGAGCTGGGGGGCTAGCGCGGCGCCCACGTTGGCCACCAGGCTGGTGGTGGCCGTGTTGGTGGTCCCCGTCTCGTGGGTCTCGCAGGGCGGGTTGGAGCAGAGCAGGGTGACGGTGGCCGCCTCGCTGGCCGCCTCGGGGGCCCCGGCGGCCGCCGACTCCGAGGTGGGAGAAGCCAAGATGGAGACGGGCAGCTCCTGCATGGGCGGCGCCCCCACCCCGCTCGGCGTCGTGATCAGCGTCACCCGCGCCGGCGCCGCCACCGGCTGGGGGCCAACCCGCAGTCAGAGGTAGCCCAGGGCCGCCCCAAGCCACAGGCAGGGCCCCGCGGCCACCGACCGCGCGGGGCGGCCACCGCGCCAGCCCACAGGTGGCCACCGGGCCCTGCCGCACGGCCCATGGTAGGGGGCCTCGAGGTGCTACTGGGGGCCCTCAAGGTCCCACTGGTGGCCCTCAAGGTCAACCAGGTAGCCCACAAGGTCCTATTGGTGGCCCTCAAGGTCCCTCTGGTGGCCCACGAGCTCCCACTGGTGGCCCTCATGGTCCCACTGGTGGCCCTCAAGGTCCCACTTGTGTCCTATAAGGTCCTATTGGTGGCCCACGAGGTCCTACTGGTGGCCCTCATGGTCCCACTGGTGGCCCTCAAGGTCCCACTTGTGTCCTATAAGGTCCTATTGGTGGCCCACGAGGTCCTACTGGTGGCCCTCAAGGTCCCACTGGTGGCCTTCAAAGTCCTACTTGTGCCCTATAAGGTCCTATTGGTGGCCCACAAGGTCCTACTGGTGGCCCTCAAGGTCGCACTGGTGGCCCACGACCTCCTATTGGTGGCCTATAAGGTCCTATCTGTGGCCTATAAGGTCCCCCTGGTGGCCCTCAAGGTCTTATTTGTGGCCCTCAGGTCCTATTGGTGGGCCATGAAGTCCTATTGGTGGCCCTCAAGGTCCCACTGGTGGCCCACAACGTCCCACTGGTGGCTCTCAAGGTCCTATTAGTGGCCCTTAAGGTCCCAGTGGTGGCCCTCAAGGTCCCATCAGTGGTCCACGACCACAACCTCCCTCTAATCTATGGATCCTCCCATCTGGTGGCCCCTGGAGCCCAACTAGTGGCCCTTAAGCTCCTATTTGTGGCCCACAAGGTCCCACTGGTGTCCTATAAGGTCCCACTGGTGGCCCTCAAGGTCCTACTTGTGGCCCTCAAGGTCCTATTGGTGGTCCTCAAGGTCCTATTGGTGGCCCTTAAGGTCCCACTGGTTGCCTATAAGGTCCCACTGGTGGCCCTCAAGGTCCTACTTGTGGCCCTCAAGGTCCCACTGGTGGCCCTCAAGGTCCCACTGGTGGCCTATAATGTCCCACTGGTGGCCCTCAAGGTCCTGTTGGTGGTCCTCAAGGTCCTACTGGTGGCCTATAATGTCCCACTGGTAGCCCACAAGGTCCTACTGGTGGCCCTCAAGGTCCCACTGGTGGCCCCCAACCCCCTGCTGGCCTCCCACATCGGTAGCCACGTGATCCTACAGGTAGCCCCCAAGCTCTCGCTGGTAGCCCCGGCCCCGCCGCACCCCCTCCCGGCCCTGTAGCCGCAGTAGCCCCCTCAGTAGCCGCAGTAGCCCCCCCGGTAGCCCACCTGGACAGCGATGGTGGCGGTGGCCAAGGCGGTGGTGGCGGCGGCCGAGACGGTGGTGGGGTAGGGGCTGAGGACCTGGCTGGAGAGGGTGGCGATGGCCCCCAGCGTCGTGATGGGGGTGGCTAGCGAGGCCGAGGCCCCGTGGCCACCCGCCCCGGCCAGGCTGTTGGACACGGTGCCCGTCACCGTCCCCAGCGTCGTCACCCCTGCACCGTAACAAAGGAGACGCTCGTTAGGCTGAGAAGCACGGGGAACAGGGTAATTAGCCCCGGGAACCACGCGGCTACTGACGTCCAGGGCTAAGTAGCCACTCTAATGGCAGGAGAGCAGGTGAATTAGCCCCTTGAACAACGTGGCTACTGACACTGGGGACCAAGTAGCCACTCAAATAGCACAGGAACGTGTTAATTAGCCACGTTAATTATGTGGCTACTGATATTCAAGGCCAAGTAGCCACTCGAAGGGCCTCCAAATGTGTTAATTAGCAGATTTAATGATGGGGCTACCGACATCCAGGGCCAAGTAGCCACTTGAATGGCCTCCAAATGTGTTAATTAGCTGCTTTAATGATGTGGCTACTGACACAGAGGACCAAGTAGCCACTCAAATAGCACAGGAACGTGTTAATTAGCCACGTTAATTATGTGGCTACTGATATTCAAGGCCAAGTAGCCACTCGAAGGGCCTCCAAATGTGTTAATTAGCAGATTTAATGATGGGGCTACCGACATCCAGGGCCAAGTAGCCACTTGAATGGCCTCCAAATGTGTTAATTAGCTGCTTTAATGATGTGGCTACTGACACAGAGGACCAAGTAGCCACTCAAATAGCACAGGAACGTGTTAATTAGCCACGTTAATTATGTGGCTACTGATATTCCAGGCCAAGTAGCCACTCGAAGGGCCTCCAAATGTGTTAATTAGCAGCTTTAATGATGGGGCTACTGACACTGGGGACCAAGTAGCCAATCTAATGGCCTCCAAATGTGTTAAGTAGCAGATTTAATGATGGGGCTACCGACATCCAGGGCCAAGTAGCCACTTGAATGGCCTCCAAATGTGTTAATTAGCAGCTTTAATGATGGGGCTACTGACACTGGGGACCAAGTAGCCACTCGAATAGCACAGGAACGTGTTAATTAGCCACGTTAATTATGTGGCTACTGATATTCCAGGCCAAGTAGCCACTCGAAGGGCCTCCAAATGTGTTAATTAGCAGCTTTAATGATGTGGCTACTGACATCCAGGGCCAAGTAGCCACTCGAATGGCCTCCAAATGTGTTAATTAGCAGCTTTAATGATGTGGCTACTGACATCCAGGGCCAAGTAGCCAATCTAATGGCCTCCAAATGTGTTAATTAGCTGCTTTAATGATGTGGCTACTGACAATGGGGACCAAGTAGCCACTCTAATAGCACAGGAACGTGCTAATTAGCCACTTTAATGATGTGGCTACTGATATCTAGGGTCTAGTAGCCACTCGAATGGTGTGGGAAAGTGTTAATTAGCCACATTAATGATGTGGCTACTGACACGCAGGGCTAAGTAGCCACCCAAATGGCCTCGGAATGTGTTAATTAGCTGCTTTAATGATGTGGCTACTGACACTCAGGGCTAATTAGCCACTCGAACGGCACGAGGTGCACTAATTAGCCACGCTAATGGCTTGGCGATGTGCTAATTAGCCGCTCTAACGATGTGGCTACCGACACCAAGGGCCAAGTAGCCACTCGAATGGGCTGGCAGGGAATGTCAGGGACTAATTAGCCACTCTAATGGGGGGGGAACTTGTTAATTAGCCACTCTAGGGGGTGGGGGAGGCTAATTAGCCACCCTAATGACACAGGGCACGGTAATTAGCCACTCTAATGACCCAGGGGGTGGTAATTAGCCATTCTAATGACATCGAACATTTCAGCAAAGCCTTTGACACAGTTTCTCCCAGCGTTCTGCTTGAGAAACTGTCACCTCTGGCCTGGACAGGCTCACGCTCTCCTGGGCGGAAAACTGGTTGGCTGGCCGGGCCCAGAGAGTGGTGGGAAATGGTGTGAAATCCAGCTGGAGGCCAGCGACAAGTGGGGTTCCCCAGGGCTCAGTGCTGGGTCCAGCCCTGTTCAATGTCTTCATCAATGACCTGGATGAAGGCATCGAGTGCACCCTTAGCAAGTTTGCGGACGACACTAAGCTGGGTGGAAGTGTCGATCTGCTGGAGGGTCGGGAGGCTCTGCAAAGGGATCTGAACAGGCTGGACCGCTGGGCTGAGTCCAACGGCATGAGGTTTAACAAGGCCAAATGCCGGGTCCTGCACTTGGGGCACAACAACCCTGTGCAGTGCTACAGACTGGGAGAAGTCTGTCTAGAAAGCTGCCTGGAGGAGAGGGACCTGGGGGTGTTGGTTGACAGCGACTGAACATGAGCCAGCAGTGGCCCAGGTGGCCAAGAAGGCCAATGGCATCTTGGCTTGGATCAGAAACGGCGTGACCAGCAGGTCCAGGGAGGTTATCCTCCCTCTGGACTCGGCACTGGTGAGACCGCTCCTCGAATACTGTGTTCAGTTCTGGGCCCCTCCCCACAAGAAGGATGTTGAGGCTCTGGAGCGAGTCCAGAGAAGAGCAACGAAGCTGGTGAGGGGGCTGGAGAACAGGCCTTATGAGGAGCGGCTGAGAGAGCTGGGGGTGTTTAGCCTGGAGAAGAGGAGGCTGAGGGGAGACCACATTGCTCTCTACAACTACCTGAAAGGACGTTGTAGAGAGGAGGGTGCTGGCCTCTTCTTCCAAGTGACAGGGGACAGGACAAGAGGGAATGGCCTCAAGCTCCGCCAGGGGAGGTTTAGGCTGGACGTTAGGAAAAAATTCTTTACAGAAAGGGTCATTGGGCACTGGAACAGGCTGCCCAGGGAGGTGGTTGAGTCACCTTCCCTGGAGGTGTTTAAGGCACGGGTGGATGAGGTGCTGAGGGATATGGTTTAGTGTTCGGTAGGAACGGTTGGACTCGGTGATCCGGTGGGTCTCTTCCAACCTGGTTATTCTGTGATTCTGTGATTCTGTGAGTTTATGAACTGTTCACGTGGGCAGCCAATGTTCTGAGTACATAAAGGGCTCTGTTTCTCTTATCTTAACTTCTTAAGAATGCATAGCTTAAATAGTCCTGATGAAAGTGAGTTAATATATTAAACATGTTGTCTGCAGGGATTTTTTTTTTGTTGTTTAAATTTGGCCTGGTGTGATCAGCAGTCATGTGCTCACTCAAAATATAATCTTCCGTGTTTTGTTTGAGCATGTTTTTTGGTAATGGATTCTTCTACTAATTTAACTGTATAAATACAAGATCTTAACTAGTGTAGTGTGCTGGTATGGAAAACTAGTAGCTTTGTGACATTTGTGGTTTGACAAGTGAAGTTGTGCATGCTCCACATTAGCTCATATATACTCGTGAGATTGACAGTGGTGTAATTGTACTGATCTATATATACCTGTATACACAGAGGGGTGATAGGCCCTCAGGCTGTTTAATAACTGTTTAAGCATTTTCGTATCTCTTCAGAAAGTATCATGAGGTTTAGGTCACCTCTTTATCAAAACTTTTGTTGTAAAATGAAACTTTTTACTTAAATATTGCTTTGCTTTAGCTAAAGGCAGTTTTAGCCATCTTTTTTTTCATGCCCCTAGATGTCTTTTCTAGTGCAATTTTTCCCTTTAGCTCTAGTTTTTATCAGAGCCTACTGCTTTAAAATCCATATATTCTGAGGTTCATATCTTCTGACTGTTATGCAGGTCAACCTCTCCATCTCATTCCAGTCCACACTGATGACACAGTTTTAGCTACCTTAATTTTTTTTTTGCACTTCTAAATGTCCTGCTTTGCCTTCAATGTTCCTGGTTTTGTGTCAAAAGTTGAACAGCAGTTGTAGAAAGAACTGTTTAGTGATAATACCATGAGTTTGAACTGCTCAAGCATCCACCTTTTTATTTCCAGAATAACAACCTATTAAAATATATGGCTGTGCTTCGATCACAGTAATGGAGCTTGGTCTCAGCTGAAAATAACATTGTTGAGATTGCTTATAGTTATGGAACTGTGTGACATATTCACATATCTACATCTCTCATTAAGAGCTAAAGGGAAAAGGAAACAAGGTGTAAAGGCTTTTTGGTTTGTGGAGCCATTTTTCTGTAGATGGAAGCAAAGACCTCTTGGTTGATGTTAGAGTAAGAGAGTGGCTCAGACCTTGAAAACCATTGGCATGCCCATGTCAGTCATCCTTGAAATATGTTGGAAAGGTAGACCATCCCTGTAAAAAGCCAGATTCAGTGCTCTCAAAGCTTGGAGTATTGTAGCCGAACTTCACTTTCAGACAGATAAGTAGCATGTATAAAAGATGACTGGATGTCAGACCATTTTCCTTAAATATATGTGTAATCACAATTTAATGATAGGAGATGAAGTCAGAATGTGGAGTCTCTAAACCCAGGTGCACTTTCTGGAATCTGTTTTTGTGCTGAAGGTGTGTGTTTTCATACAGTGTCATTACAGCCTGAATCTTCCAAGGCAAACTGGATAAAATGTTTTCTTAGACTGCTTTTTGAGATTGATGATGTGGCTAAAACAAAAATCAAGATTTCTGTGGTTGGGAATGAAAAGAGACAGTTGGAGGATAAGTGCCCAGCTTATACATCTCACCAGCTGTTTCTATGTTACTTTCTCAAAACTGCTGATCTGGCATTTCTTCTTGTTCACTGTGTATTGAAACCACTTACACATTGAGAACAGCAAGTCTACTGTTCCTGACTTTGACAGGCAAAAGAAGGCGGCACCTGTAGCTACTTAGGAACTTGAAAGGTGGTACCTAGCAAAACCCCCCTCAGTCCAAACATTTGGAAGAGCTTCATGAATTTCAACTTGTTATATGCCCAATTTGAAATCCTTTCATGAGACTTCTCGGGGACCAGAGCTGTTGAGGAGGGTTTTATGTGAGTGAAATACAAGTGATGAAGGGCAGAGAAAATAGCGTAGATGGTTGCTTTTTGGTATGAGGCTGGAGGGAATACTTTTATAATTAGATTGTTGACTTGGTTTGAAAACAGGCCTTAAGAGCGAGCTGGAAAATAGATAGAGCTTACTTCATTGCACTTGGAGTGGGTATAATTTTATAAACTAGCCTGAAATTGTGTTTTCTCTTCAGAATCTATTCCAACGTTAAGTACTATGAAAACGTAGCAAGTTACTCCCAGCATTTCTGTAGTTGTCTACATGGCTGCATAACTGTACTAGATGTTATTTTATGTTGTTCAATAATTACTGAAATTAACATGAGGTAATTTTGATCTAAAGTAATGAGTTAACTCGGGGAGGAATAAACACTACTTGATGTGCTCTTACTGTGGCATCAGCTTATGGCCTTCCAGTATGATCTGACTTCCTGAAATAAAGATTACCTAGTTTGCCTGGATTAGTTGATGGTATCATGAGTCACTGCTAGAAAAATATTTCTTGGGTTTATAAACTTGAAAGCTAAGAGATAAAATTAAATAATGCACTAGAGAAGATAGTGTTTCCTGGATTTATTTTAGTAAACAAACAAGAAAAAAAATGCAGGGGTGCATGACTCAACTTTCATTTGTCTTGCTTTGTGGGAGTGAAGGTAGAAAAATATATGTCTTGTTCTTCTGAGTTTAGGATTAATACATTTTCACACTTAGTGATGTGCTTCAATTTGAAAGTACTTTTTTGTTTTGTCTGTTACTTTGAACGTCAAGTCAGTAGTTTTTCATTGTTTTATATTTTATTAAAAAAAACCCACAAAAACAACCACCAAGCACATTCAGGTTGTGCCAGACCTTTGTTTCACTACTTTTGAGGCCTTCTGGATCCGTATTTTATCTCCAAAAACTTTTAGAGTTTAGCTAGATAAATCTTGCATGCATGGGTACTAGTAGTGGAAAGCGATCCATTTCTTTGAAGCTTATTTCTTTGAGAAAGTAAAATCTGTAGGTTTTAACCACCTTTTTTTTCTCTTGTAATGTTTTTTGGTGTTCTAGGGTTTTTTTCATGTTTAAGACTGTAGTTGTGCTGTGTGCAGTGCGCTTGGCTGCGTTCAGTCAGCTTCTTGGGAGAATTCACATTAGTGGTTAATGTGCAGGTTGGTAGGCTGAAAGAGTCAGTTTTCAGTGCTCTGCTCTTGTCATGAAGATTAAGTGTTTTCTTATTCATGTACTTATCTTCTGTACTGACTTCTCCTCAGTTTTTGTGCCTGCTGTTCTTAGCTTTACCCTGAGAAACTATTTCCCTCTTCTGCAAATGGAATTAAAGAGTTAATATTTTAAAAAGGAGGTATTGCACAAATGTACAAATACATTGTATACTACTTTTGATGTTTGTAATGTTTTTCTCCTTCCACTTTGAATTTACCTGTTTCACACTCTCAATCTTCTTGGTATTCCTAATTCTCCATTTCTTGATGCATTAACTCAAATTTTAAGTTTTGTGTGAAAATAAGCTTTTGAATTTTGCATGGAAAAAGATATTAAGATTGTAACTTGTGAAGGGGTTGCAGGTTTTTGTACTTAAAAAGGATCTCCATTGAGTGATACTTCTGTACCATAGTGTCTGGTAGCCTTACTGTGTGAGCTTTTTCATGTTAGAAAAGGCACACTTGTTGCTATAGGTAATGGAAAAAACAAATAATTTATTATCATAGAATAACCAGGTTGGAAGAGACCCACCGGATCATCGAGTCCAACCATTCCTATCAAACACTAACCCATGTCCCTTAGCACCTCATCTACCCGTGCCTTAAACACCTCCAGGGAAGGGGACTCAACCCCCTCCCTGGGCAGCCTGTTCCAGTGCCCTTTTGGGTAGCAACTCTTCAGATAAGGAAGAGAAGTAAGTGTAGTTTTTACTTGAAATGCATGTTAAGTTGTGTTTTTTAAAAAATATTACACAGGCACATTTATTATTATGCTACAAGTAGCGAAAACTATAATTGTAGGGTTAATATGTTGTTTTCACTGTTGTGCAAGTGACAGACTGTAAATATGTATGGAACTGTCTCTTTGAGTAGCTAAATGTAATGGGTATATGGAACTCATCTTAAATATTATTCTTGCCTCAAGCAGACTGAGGAAACAGATGAGATCTCGATGATTAAAGAGGGAAGGGGGAAGCATTTAGCTTCAAGGGAAGAGCTTTGGCAGAAACTTGTCTCATCGGATGTGTCATGCTGTTGCTGGGTGATGTTTTTTCGTTTGCTGGAAGTGTGATTATGTTTGGTTACCCCTTATGTAATATTCACGTGTGAGTTGCGGTAAAACAAATATCTTTTTTCTTTGTCCCACCATATAAAACCATTTTAAACTTGTATCTGTTAAGTAATATTTTATGTTATCTTAAATCTCAGCACCTTTTCAAGTCTCTGTTGGGTGATAGAATCCTTTTTTTCTGTAAGGACGTTCCTAGCTTGTTTGTATGTGGAAACAACAAAACGATTGTTTTCCACTAAATAGGCTGAAAAGACAGTTAAAAAGGTGTGATTAGTTTTTCTGGTGTTTCCAGGTAGAGCAAGTTTATGGTTACCCAAGTTCTGTTCTAGAACTGATCTTTGGTATCCAAGCTACTTGTGCTGAGCAGGCAGCCATTGTAAGTGTTGCTTTTAATTGTCGTTTTTAATTTTCAGGAAGCAGATTTTTTTTTTTCTTTTTTAAACATGCCCCCTTTTTCTGCTTGGCATTTTAAATCCTTTTTCATTCACTCTGTTCCGTGACAACCGCTGTATTTGCTTATTGTAGCAAATGACAAGCCAAGTAGTTTTCTTTTTCTGAAAACTATAAACAGAACCACTCACAGAACTGTTGTGTTTTAAAATCGTGAGTTGATTTCCTTTACTGTTAAGTCTCTCAAAAAGCTATGGGAGTAACTTAATTTAAAATCCTCATCAGGCCAAAACTTTGAAATTGGTGGATTTATTTTGTTTCTTCTTAACCTCTTTTTTTTTTTGTTTTGAGGAGGGACAGGAAAAGCTGTAGTAACTTCAGGCTTACTGCTGCACAAAACACTTGTTTGTGTCCTACATATTTGCAAATTCAGTTATTTGCAATATTATTTCTCTTTAAGTGTTTGGAATACAGTCAAGTCACTTTATAAATATATCTTTAATCACTTAACTGACTAAATACAGACATATATGTTAAACCATAATATTCTAGAATTATTCTGGTTTTGGTTTTGCATTGTTACGGGTCTTTAATTGCTACCTTGTTATTGTCAGGGTTAGCTGCTTTAGCTGTGTACTTAGAAGCTTCTTATAGGACATTGATAAGACTGGTTTTGATTTTGCACTTAATAGGAAACATCTGAATGGTAGATTTTCCTCCCAAGTTACTCAAATGTATTAAAGAAGGGGAAGTAGTGTATTGGTGTGGTGCTGAATTGAGGGGGGTGTCAGAAAGATGTTTCAGCCTTTCTTTTACTACCTGTATCTGTACTGAATGAGAAAGGGAAGACAAAAGGCCCCATGTTCTCCTTATGGACAGTAGTAATTTAAAATGTAAAGACAGGTTGGGGAATGATGCATGGAGAGTCTTTTAAGGGTATAAGAATTGCACAGTGACAAAATTCTTGAAGGAAATTATTGCAGAAAGTCGCATGAAAATGTTGCCTCCTTTCTGATTTTCTGCACTGTATATTGCACAAGGAACAGGCCGCTTTGTTTTGACAATTTTGTGCTCACAACATGAGGACAAACATATGCATGTCCCTTTGACTTTTGTTTGAAGAATGTCAGAGGGGATAAAGGGTTTTTTTAATTGTTTTGAGTGTTCTTTTTGGTACAGACCTTTAGCTGTGTTCTGGTTTAAGGTCCTGTTTCAAAGCATGGCATGTTGATTATTTCGAACAAAAAAGGGGTTAGTGTCTATTCTAGAAAACGCTGTTCCCTAAGGTAACAAAAACAGACAGTAAAATATACACAGAATTGTAAACCAAACATTATTTCCCACCCTCCCTTCCATACAGAATGAGAATGTATGCAGTGTGGTTTGGAATTTATTTCGTAGTTACCGTAGCTGCTTTTCTGCTGAGAATTGACCAATTTTAGACTTTTTTTATTGTCTCCTGAGACCTACAAATGCATAGTTTCAGGTATCCATACTCTGAAAAATAAGTATGTTATTCATTTTCTTTCTGACCAGTTTGAGGTGGGGAGGGCTGTTTCTGTGAATCTTTTGAGTTGCAGACTAACTGCCTAACTAAGGCAACGATGTGGTGATGGTGTCTTCCTTTCTGTGCTGCCTCTGATAGTTCTGTGGCAGGCCAGTTCAGAGAGCTGATGCAGAAAAGGATTGATGGCTTTTTTAGAGAAAAAAAATAGTCCCTGAACTAGGTTGCTTTGGGTTCAGATGACTAGTCTAGGTGCAGCAAGGGCAACTAGTAGGACTGTATAGGCCTTTATAAAGTATGGGCAGTAGAACTGCATGTTTCAGAGACAACAATGTCTGTTATAACCATAAGCCTTTATTGCATTGTTTTTGAATGGTAATTATTTGCAGAAGCAATATGTTAATGTTAGGACCAGGAACTTATCAAAAGTTCATACGTGCCTAACCAAAGAGCAAGATGAGGGAGTCCTGTAACTTTTCCCTCTCTTAACTATTCTCAGTTAACCTAATTTATTGTAGTTAGTAACTTTTTGGTGGCTGTCTTTTTCAGCTCATGCAGCCTCTTTCAACTCTTATAGCCATTCCGCATCCACAGCGCCCCTTTGGTAAGGAGCTCCACAGTGTAACTGCACACTCTGTGAATGTCCCAGTTTAGCAGGTGACAGCTGAAGGGGCACTAATTTCTCCCCTTCTTCCTCTACTCCAAATTGTGAAGGGGAATCAGGTAAGGTAAAATAGACCTAAAGGCTGAAACAGAAAACTGATATAAAATATTTAAAACCCAAAGTCTATAAATACTCAGACAGTCATGGAATGCACACTACCAGCAGTGGTTACTAGAAGACACATGCCTAAGCACAGCCACCCCAGTCAGTGAGGATGTCACAGTCCTTGCGGAGAGGTTGTGAAAATCGGAACTGGACTTGGCACAGCAGCCAGACTTGAAGCAGGGCAGCCATCGAGAAGGGCCATCCCAAGGGAGTTTCTCACTTGCATAAGGAGCATGACATTTATGGTGTGAAATACATTCTTTGGTCAGTTTAGGTCAACTGTCCAATCCTTTTTACAGTTCTTTACAGTTATCACTTTATGCTACCAGGAGAAAATACCAAAACACTGCCATCAGGAAATGTTGTCTCGTTGCTTGAAATAATTTATGAATGTATCTACACTGTACCTCTCAGGTCAAAATGTTATGAAACACTGTGGTGAGAACTACCTTTGTTTGAATATTTGGAGGCTATACGCACTAAAGGACCTTGGATCCATCTACTGTGTTTCTCCTAATGCTTTTGTGTTTTCCTGTACAAGGGATCTTGTTAAAAGTATTTCAGAGAACTCTGTAGGTGTGTGAGGCGGTACTATTTTATGAAGCGTTTATGTTCCACGTTAGAGCATTTATCTACAAGTCTGCTAATTCTCTTCCAGTTGACCTAGATATTTGCTGCATTAAGCTAACAAATTTTCAAAGAGTAATTATTAAAATAGATTTGGTGGAAAGTAAGAATCTACTTACAAATCGATCTCGGCTGTTGATGAGGAGAAATAGTTGCTGGTCCCTTTGTAAGTAACTGCTTTGCTTTGGAGCAGCTATAACCAAACTGACAGAAATGGAGACACTGTCCATCTTGCAGAGCCTTGAACAAAGTTAGGCATGCAACTTTGAAAATAGAAATGTAGGCCCCTTAACCTGCCTTCTAAGTGCTTTCTTTAGTTCATGGGAAATCAGACCAATCTGTGAGATTCACAGGCTTTTAAATTGAAAAAAATCCTGAACAGAGATGTATCTGTTTTTTTGTTCAGTCTGTGCTTTGTTGGTCAGCCTGGCTTTTGATGTGGATATACAGGTATAACTAGGATTGGCACTTCGTTAACATTCTTGAAGCCAGTTACTTGTGTCTTCTGTATGGTCAAGTGCTTTACCTTCCTTTCTACGACATGGCTGATGGCATTGTGTTTCTCAACCTGCTTCTCATTTTGTCAGCATGTAGGAGGTCTCAGGCTTACTTAGCTGGAGGAGAGTGCCCTAAGCTCTGAAGTGCAGCTAATCCACTCCTGCTATTATTGAAACTGTGCTGTTATGATGAAAAAAATATAAAGCAAGAGTAAGTGAGCCTGACTGTAGTGCAGTGAGATGCCACGTGCAAGAGCATAGAAGAAACAGTTTTCAGTCGCTGCGTAGAGTACTGTATATGAGTCACATCTTAGCTGTTCATTAAAGGAGAAGAGACAAGCCAAAGCCCTTGGCCTTCTGCTTGCTGGGTCACTGTAGCATAACGACTGGTCTATTACAGAATTGGTGGGTGCCTTTACTGATGTCTGTTCTGTTACGTTGCCTTGTGCTGAACTCAGTGCTGTGTTTTATACATGGAGTGCTCTACAAGGATGGAGCCTTTCAAGGGACTTGTATAGAAATACCAGGTGGTCCTGGGTTATTGAGCCTCCCAATGTGGGCATAGTGCCAGAAGTTTGCATTTATTAATAGAAACAAGATTGACAAGGTGACCAAGGAAGGATTTATCTCCATTTTCTTCATGAAAACACTTTTTTCATCTTCATATTTCCCTATAAATAGTAATGCAGTTCCAATCAGAGCATAACTAGTCTTACCTCCATCGTATGGATAAAAAAGTCTATATTTACTTTCTGATAAGAAGAGGTGACTGGTATATTTGTGCCTTTATGTCAGCAGAGAAAAGCAGAAATAGTGCACTCTACTCAATCCCTTCATTGAAAGTTTTAGAATGGAATATCTGAGTATTGTTATAGACTCTCTAACTTGTATCCTCTTGTGAAATGGAAACCTGTGTTTTAATGCAGAGTGTAGTATCTACTGTGATTCTGTGTAAGAAGAAATTATTTCCTGCCTTAGCCTCTGAAAAAGAATAGTTTAAGGTCCTTTATAATTTATAATGTAGGTCAGTTTTTTCGATTACACACCCTACACCTGAGGGAGAAGGAGGGGAGGTAAAGCAGGTACAATACTAAATACTTAGTATTTCTGACTAAAGAGAATGTTTTCCCTTGTAATATATATTTAAATGTTTTTATCATTAGGTTGTTGAAGACTATGCTGGAAGGTGGCAAGTTCCTCTGCCTCAGCTTCAGGTGCTTCAGACGGCGCTCTGTTGTTTCACATCTGCCTGTGAATCATTCCCAGCTGAATGTGAGCATGTACAATACGTATTGAGTAGCCTAGCTTTGTAAGTACATCTTATTTATTTTATTACTTTATGTGTAAATGTGTTACTTTTATAATAGCAATAGGGTCTCAGAGATCCTCAGAGCTTTTTAGAGTAATTTTACCAGGTGACGTAGATACATGGAACCAAGAATTGTTAACTGAGGGTACAAAACCTAGAATTCAGTCTTTTTATGTCATCTGAATCTTCAAGTCAGGCATTACAATGTTGTCACATGTTTTCCTGCAAAATAAATAATCTAAAGAAATAAGTGATAACTATATAGACTTTTTGGAATAATCTTATTTTGAAGTATTTGAAGACTGATCTTTGACAGTACATGATTGTAATATCTAAAGTTTTTACCGTTCTGCCTCTAGTGATGTAATAAGTGAAGTATTTAAGATAAATTTCTTGTAGTGTTTAAGAAATTAGTCAATTTTAAAATGGATTTTTATGTCTGAGTCATCAGAAAGCTGACTTGTTAAACAGTTAACTGAGAAAATGTCATATTCAACTTTACTACAGAATGTTGCATCATAAATCTTTCTATAATCTTGATGCTTCTTGATGCATTGGTGGTTTTCCCATACGAAGACTGAAAGTGTCAGGGTAATGATCAGTAGATAAGTAAAAGCAATTTTTTTCATGTTCTAAAAACCTGCTTTTCGCATTTCAAAACCTTAGTGTGGAATGGAATAAAAAAGTCTTTAAGTGAGTTAGATATACTGAGCTGAGATGCAATATACTTTATTTTCTCTCAGCCTATGGGGATGAACATCTAAAAGATAGCTTTATAGTATGGTTTGAGTAAACTGGATTCATTTGTCCAGCTGGTTAAATGGCTTTCTTGTTGAACAGTGCTTTTGAATGCAGTTTGGTATCTCAGTTCAGAATTTTACGTGTAAGCGTCTTATTCCTGCTTCATGTAGTCATCAGAAGTGAATGCTCTCCTAGTCATCCTCTTTTAGTTTACCCGGTCAGGACAACTGGGTTGCTTATCCTTTCCATCATTGTTGAGCTGTTGGTACTAATTACATAGGAGTCAAGGCTTTATTCTGTACTCTGATAGAATATAGGCTGTCTTTAAGTGTTGGAGAAACTTCACCAAAGAGATTTATTCTTGTGTGTGTGACATGGGACTACTTGTGGAATCATAAGACCAAGGTTTTTAAAACTGGAATCCTTAGATATCAAAGAATGACCAGCAATTGCGTCAAACCATGGTTACCCTGGGTTGTTTTTTCACTAATTTTTAGGAAAATCATGATGTTTGTATACTTGTATATGTCAAAGCGTGGGAGGAGAAAAGGTAGAAATGCAGGTATTTATTGTATGTAAGGTGGTCCCTTCTTGATAATCTAGAATTGGTCGCTGAGTTCCTGTCTGCTCTAGTTTTGCATGGGATACCATAAAGTGATCCTGAGACTTGGTAGTTACAGTTACCTGGGAAACCTTGCATGAGTCTCTCTTGAAAATTTGGTGTATATCAAGTCTTCAGTTCTTGGAGAGCAAAAATCTGCTTAACTATTTTCATATTCAAGTAAGATTTCCTTAGTAACCAGACGATAAACTATTAACAGTAATGACTGTTGCATTTCTTATACTTATTAGCCTTGCTATTCATCACAAGTGAACCAGTATTACCATTAATATCAGGATTTTAATAATGTTGCCAGCATACTAGTGTTGTTAGGCAATCTTCTGATGTCTGTAATATCAAAGTAGTGATATGATAGATTCAGAAACACCATCATTATAAGTGGATGGGTTTAAATAGGGATGTGCAGTGCTGCAAATTGGTTTAAGATAACAGGGCCAAGCTGGAATTGACTATAGTAATTTTAACTGAATGGAGACTGGTGATGAGGAAATATAAAGTAATCTATCAAGATATAAATATTAGTCTGATAAGCTTGGAGCAGATGTGGTGATAGGGAAGAAAACTGTAGTGTACACTTGTTCACTGTTAACCAAAAAAAGAATCTGGAAATTAAGATCCTATTTTCTTTAAAACAGTCAAAGCAAATAAAAATCAATGCATGCGTCATTTGCTATAACTAGTTGATGCCTTAAATAAGTTCCAACTTGACTGCCTTTTAGACCATGACATGACTCATGTCTGACCTTTCCTGAGAGTCAAGAATGCTCCAAAATTTTGTTTATCAACATGAAATGAAATAATGTTTTCCAGAACAAAGTACTTACTTGGGTACTGGTTGTTTTTTTTAATGCCGTATTTGAGTTGAGATTCAAGTACCTAACATGGAGAAAAATTTTGTCATTGAACATAATGGATGTGTATCTTAAATTTTTTAGGTCTGTTTTTGGCATAGCTTATGGCTGGTTAGGAAAAAAATTACTGCAGCATAATCTGAAGGAAATCTAATTTTTTATTATTTTTGTTATTTCTGTACAAAGCTGCATTTTGCTTACATGAATGTTAAGATCTTTTAATGCACTGTATTTCTGAAAATGTTATATAGAGGAAAAAAAATGCCTTAAGTTCCCGTTTTACTATGCTTTTAATTAACTTTAATAAACATTTTTGTTAGGAATGCTTTGGCTGTTAACTTCAAATACATTTAAATGTAATTAGATTTAAATTTGTGGATGACTGCAGTGAATTGAGTTATTCTGCAAGGCGTTCCTTGTCCAGCTGTTCATGAAAATCTGCCTTTTGTTTTAAGAGCTGTTGCAACAAAAGACTAAATGCTGTAGTCAAAGGATTTGCTGTCAGCAAGATCTTCACTCAAAAACCTGTAGGTTGGAAGAGTGCTGGAACCTCTTTCAGGAATTATCTTCCACCTTCTCCCTCTCTGCCTCCTTATTGGCCCAGTTCATTTGGAAAATGTCTAGAATAGTCTTAAGGAAAATTATTCCTATTTTCTTCTGTTACAAGACCGAAGCCTCTTCAGTCATATTTCTAAAATTCCCTTGATACGCAGTTTATCTTTCAGTACTGTCTTTCCCTCTGAGAGTCATGTAGTTATTGCCTGCTGCTCATGACTTTCTCAAGCAGCAGCTGCAGATTACATTAGTTCAAGACTTGGTTTATTACCTTTTCCAAAGAGAAATTAAATTTCTCAGTCTTAAAGCAGAGCAGTAGCGGGGGCACTGGAGTTGCCTGCAGATCCAGGATATCCAACTGCCTAGTTTTTGAATGAATTGCCTGTATTCCAAGTATTATTCTGGAAGTATGCTTCTATAAGCAAAGACTTAAATTGACTTGAGCTCTGGAAATCTTCCTTTTAACAGCCTCTCCTATACTGTTATTGGGATTATTTGTCTCAGTCACTGTATTTAAAATTAAATAAATAAATAAATAAAGCTATTGTAAGATGATGGAAAACACGGAGGCCACAGGTCAGTTTGAATCTAGGTTTTCATATAAAGACTTCAGGGGGTACTGTGGTGTGGCAGGCCTAAATGGAACAAAATGTTTTAAGTAGAAAGTGCTTATCATACGTGAAATCATGAATTGTTGGGAATCTGCATTGACATGAAGTTTCCATTCCTTGAATGTAACTTCTTCTACACTGTGCATGCTATAGTAACTTTACAGTTGTCCTCTTTCTTCCTGAAAATTGCTGTATAACTGACCAACATTTCTGCTTTTGGTGAAGGTTCAGTTCTGTAATGGTGAATGAGGAGACACAGTATTGAGGACATAGGAGTTCTTGAGGGAGATGATCAGGCAGGTTCTGTGATCTAAATGTCCTGAACTTATGAAAAGGGTGCAGCAGAAGGAGTTTTAAATCGTGCTTAAGTATAATCTGTTTGATTTGATCTCGTTAGCTTATCTATAGCTGTATTGTATTTGGGACTCGATGCCTTCTGAAAAATGCTTGCAGTGTGTGTGTAAGTAACTGATGAAATCCAAGACAAAACATCAGACCAATGTAAAGGTTTTGAAATATGAGTTATGTTTAGAGTGTGGGCATTAGCTGAACTTTTTAGATTGACTCTGGCATGAGCACTAGTCTAGAACTTATGAAAGTCCTAATTTCAATTTTTGTCCTGTGAAAACTAAGACTTGTGGTAGTTTCATTTTTTGAATGAATGTTTTTAGTTTGGTTGACTTGTCACCACTTCTGTTTTTTAGGAGTTTTTTTGAATTGCTGCTGTTCTTTGGAAAGGATGAGTTCTATGAAGATCCTTTGAAAGATATTTTAGGTTCAATCCAGGTAGTGTTGCCTACTTTATATAAACTTTTAGTATTATTTTAGTACATGTAAAGACAGGTTTTGTGGATATGTAAATATGTAACCTGGAGAAAACATGCCATTATAGTGAGAGGAGGTAGTTGCTTTACTTACATTTAAAACCAAAGGGTGTAGGGGGGAAGGGGATGGATATTTAAAGGAAAAGCCATTTATTCTAATGTTTATCGTTAGCATTGCTATTTGAATCTACTTGGAGTAAGCAAAATGCGCTCCTCTTTGTTATACCAGTATTGTTAAAGACTTACTTTATATGTAGCCTGTATAGTAGAGGGAAGCTTTGCTTCATTATAACGAATTAAAACTTAATGTCATCCAGTGTTGCATACCAGTTCACGACATGAAACCTTAAGGTTCCCGCTGTGGTTTTAAACAGTAAGATTGAAATTGAAGCTCTGTTTTAGTCAGCTCTTTGAGTCTGCATAAACTCTCATTGTTTGAGGCTGGTGTGCTTATGACACAGCACAAGGCACGAGCACAGTCAGTCATAACCTGACTGGGACAAGGTTTTGTCTGGCTATATAAAACTGCATAAGATAAATCATCCTGGATTAAAAAAAAACAAACTTACCATTTTTGCCAGTTAGGTCTTTTTGATCTGAACTGATTTCAGAGTTGAATTCACTGCATGGGAACACAACCACTTGTGCCACCATAGAATGAAAACCAGGGTTGCTTCTTCTGTTAATACTGAGAACAGAATTGTAGTTTGAAAAATAGCTGTCTCTGTTATTTTTATGTTGAAACCTGTTTGTTACTGCTGCTACAAATTAATGTGTCAGCACTATTTACCTTAATCATCAAATCCAGCAGCACTTACATGCTTAATTAGAATTGGTGGAATAATGGGGTCAAGGAGTGGCTCAGGAATGGGTAGGGTCTCTTGCGTGAGAGTAATTGGAGATTTTTTGCAGTCCTGCAATGAGTGCTTTTCGAAAACAGTCTTATTAGTTGCCATGACTTTTAAACAATGAATACATTGAATATGCCTCTACATCATTTTCTAGAGAAATAATTTCTGAATCAGTTGTGTATTCAAAATGGTCGTGAAAACCATTGTGATGGTTACTTAATGATTTTTTACCATCACACATTTATCTGAATATAAAATAAAAATATTTAGTTGAAACTAAACGAATTCACAGTAAAGAAGCATAAGTGAAGAAGTTAATTGTATGTGCATAGAAGCCATTCTTCAGCTACAACTTTTTGTTTCAAAATTAGATACCCTTTTCTTGTGATGAAAATTCAAATGTTGATTAATGTTGACACTTTTACCAGCAAGTAACAAGGGAGAGTGTTGAACTTGGCATATGTGAAAATCATGGATGGCTAAAACATTCTGGATTATTTTAGGCAAGCAGAATTTGTTATGTAGAGATTTGGAGAAAAATTATTGCTTGAGGGCTGGTGACTCACATGGCTTAATTTGTTTTTTCCCTTGTAGAATCTGGACACTGTCACTGGATCACAAATCCAGCATCAGCGTGTCTAAATCTGTACATTGTTATGCAAATGACAAGCTCTTGCTGCATGCCTGTAGAAAACATGAGCATTCTGTCTTCCATAGTTCTGTATTATTGTTTTCAGAGAACATAAATTGTTGCTTTAGGGCTTTGTGTAGGCTCAAACAATAAATGACTTTGTAGTTTGAATTGTTGACTGAGGAAATATTTAAATATGCATAGTTTTTTCCTGTCTCTTAACTTTTGAATTGTCTAACTTTAGATGATTTTTTTCTTTTTCTAATAGTTTTTCTTTTTACATGTAGGAATGTCAGAACCTTCTAAGTAAATACAGAAATATGAACCTGGAACTAGTAACCCGTATCATCAGAGATGGTGGACCATGGGAGGATCCAGTATTACAAGCAATTCTTAAAGCAAAACCCGTATCACAGGAATTAGGTATATCATGTACCACGTTAATTTTTTAGAGTACTGAAAAATGTGTTAAGTAATGCTTTTTTTAATATTAGGGTCAGGTGTTGACAGCAAGTGTTGCACACAATTTAACTGTTTTTCTGTAGTAAAATGTGCTGATGCTCTTCTTTAATAAAACTAATTTTTTCTTGCTAGTGGTTTAAGTCTGCTTTTGTAGTGTAGAGATGAGATTATTCAGATAAGAGACTACTAAGCGGTTTACTTATAAAATGAATTTACTGAACTCAGGTGTTCAACTCCTGAAAGAGCATGGAGAGTGACTTGACTTCACTTAAGCTACTGAAGTAACATGATTAGGGAGGACCTGATCTGCATTTTTGTCTCATGGTGCTCTGACTTGTTTGATTTTCATTTCAAATTGTAAATACTCATGCTTGTGACTTTTCTTGGTTCTGTTTAGAACGAGGGCTGTGACTACACCTGATAGATGCTTTCTGTTTATGTGTATGTAATTCCTAGAGCTGGGAGTAGGAAAAAGATTTCTGTTCAGGTGCAAAGTAAACCTGCAATTTTGATGGCAAGTAGAAACAAACATTACCAGAATGTTAATGGAAGTTCGTATCCAGTCTACAGTAAAATCTTTACTAACAGCTTAGGCGATATATTTGCTGGTATCTCTTAAAAGTCTTTCTATTTGATAGTGGTCGAAAATACTAGTATTTCTCCAGTTACTATGGTGTAATGCACAATTCAAATTCATTACTGTGTTTATGATAATGTGTTGGTTCTTTAGCGAGAGGTAGAGGACTATAAAGTTTGAACAGCTCAGAGAGCTGCCCCCGTTGCCAGGGACAGTATTTGATAGAATAGTAACACAATTGATTAGGTAGTCTTTGTTGTTTTTTCTCTTGGAAAGCAGGCACTCAAGCAACATGGTTTACCCATGACTTTTATTCAATATCTGATAAACTTCTAGACAAAGACCTACAGAAACAAAATGAGAAGAAATAATCCTGTTGTTCTGTATCTTGTGACGAACTTGAGAAGTTTTGGTGGTTATGATCTGAAGTTAGGCTTCAGTCTTGATCTCTCTCAAAGAATTAGTTTAGTCCTTTCCCTTAGTTATTCCCTTGAACATCATAAAGTCTCTAAATGACAGGTAACAATTTGAGGATTTTTACTTAGTTTTAACCTGGCAGAGTAGAAATGAGTCTGCCTGTTGTCACTACGTGATCATTTTGCTTCCTTTTGTTGCAGGCCACTTCTCCTTCCCCTCTACTGAGGTATTCTTCCTCCTTTTATCTTTCCGTGTCCTGCACGCACATACCCTTGATGCATCTCATTTGTGGTGACCAATATTTTATTTTAGATAATATCTTCTGGAGCTTTTTCTTTCTTGCCTCACTTCCTCTAAAATCTGATGCTTGTGAAGTCTTACACAAAGCAAACTTTATGTGCTGCTTTATAGGCTGGCAGTGTTTGGTGTGTATCTTGAAATTTAGCCATATAGTTCCTCAGGGATCATAAATGAGGAAAACTGCCAATTTTTGCTGAGTCACCAACCATTACTTGCAAAAGTCAGTTTGATAAATATGCTCTGTGTGAACTACATAATCCTGTCTTGGATTCATTAATTACTTGGAGGAGCTTAGGCCAAGACAAACCAAGCTGGGTCTGTCTTTACGTGAGTTTAGTGTGCTCCAAGATGTTGCAGTCTGTTTTGAGAGGGCTGGAAAGGAAAGCAATCTTTGGATTTAAAGAAAAATAGTAGTATTGAAATATAGAAGCAATAAACTTTTAGTAGTTAGAAAGAATAAGACAGCATACTGTGAACATCTACAACAATATTGTAGACAGAGGTACACTGAGATGTAAGCAGTTAATTGGTGTCTAAGCTGATGGTTGGCATCTGTCACTAAAACAAAGCAGTGCGCATGCTGCCTGGACAAGAACAGATGTTGTGTTCTCCAAGCCATTTTTAATGTATTCCAGACTTGGCTAAATGCTTCTGTAGTTAGTTGTCTTGAAGCATTCTGCTACAGGGAGGGAGCACAATCCTGCCAGTGGTGTAGTTGGAACTCGCAGTCTATTTAAAAAAGTCTTGGAGGGTCTAGGAAACCTCTGTCCCTGGGCACTTGTGCTGTCAATGTTCAAGGGTGTAGGAGACCCTCTTCCCTGGGAACTTGTACTGTCAGAAGTGGGATTCTTATTTATGGAGCAGAGGGGCATACTGACCTAAGAGTTCACTACACAGAAAGTGGGAATGGTATAATAAGTTAACCTGTGTTGTGGAAGAGGAAATATGTAAGAGGACAATCAGGCCATATTGTCCAATGCATTACATAAACATTGGCACACCATTAGCACCTCACAGTGTGCATTTACTTAACAAGATGCAAACAATTCTCAAAATAAAAGCAGCAATACTGCATTTTGCATCCTTGTGTGATATGTTAACTTTTAAGAGAAGCTAGGATCTCTGATCTTTCATAAGAGACCTACTGTCTTTCATAACAGAGACATTACCTTTTTTGTAATTTCCTAATTACTTAAATGTTAAGTATTTTGAGTATCTCACTTGAAACCATTCTGTTCAAATGTTAGTTTTAATCACAGAATCACAGAATAACCAGGTTGGAAGAGACCCACCGGATCACCGAGTCCAACCGTTCCTACCAAACACTAAACCATATCCCTCAGCACCTCGTCCACCCGTGCCTTAAACACCTCCAGGGAAGGTGACTCAACCACCTCCCTGGGCAGCCTGTTCCAGTGCCCAATGACCCTTTCTGTAAAGAATTTTTTCCTAACGTCCAGCCTAAACCTCCCCTGGCGGAGCTTGAGGCCATTCCCTCTTGTCCTGTCCCCTGTCACTTGGGAGAAGAGGCCAGCACCCTCCTCTCTACAACGTCCTTTCAGGTAGTTGTAGAGAGCAATGAGGTCACCCCTCAGCCTCCTCTTCTCCAGGCTAAACAACCCCAGCTCTCTCAGCCGCTCCTCATAAGGCCTGTTCTCCAGCCCTTTCACCAGCCTCGTTGCTCTTCTCTGTACTCTCTCCAGAGCCTCAACATCCTTCTTGTGGTGAGGGGCCCAGAACTGAACACAGTATTCGAGGAGCGGTCTCACCAGTGCCGAGTCCAGAGGGAGGATAACCTCCCTGGACCTGCTGGTCACGCCGTTTCTGATACAAGCCAAGATGCCATTGGCCTTCTTGGCCACCTGGGCACACTGCTGGCTCATATTCAGTCGGCTGTCAACCAACACCCCCAGGTCCCTCTCCTCCAGGCAGCTTTCTAGACAGACTTCTCCCAGTCTGTAGCACTGCATAGGGTTGTTGTGCCCCAAGTGAAGGACCCGGCCTTTGGCCTTGTTAAACCTCATGCCGTTGGACTCAGCCCAGCGGTCCAGCCTGTTCAGATCCCTTTGCAGAGCCTCCCGACCCTCCAGCAGATCAACACTTCCACCCAGCTTAGTGTCGTCCGCAAACTTGCTAAGGGTGCACTCGATGCCTTCATCCAGGTCATTGATGAAGACATTGAACAGGGCTGGACCCAGCACTGAGCCCTGGGGAACCCCACTTGTCGCTGGCCTCCAGCTGGATTTCACACCATTTCCCACCACTCTCTGGGCCCGGCCATCCAACCAGTTTTCCACCCAGCAGAGTGTGCGCCTGTCCAGGCCAGAGGTGACAGTTTCTCAAGCAGAATCCTGTGAGAAACTGTGTCAAAGGCTTTGCTGAAGTCCAGGAAGACCACATCCACAGCCTTTCCCTCATCCAGTAGCCGGGTCACTTTGTCATAGAAGGCGATCAGGTTAGTCTGGCAAGACCTGCCTTTTGTGAACCCATGTTGACTGGGCCTGATCACCCGGTTCTCTTGCATGTGCTTCATGATAGCACTCAAGATCACCTGTTCCATGACTTTCCCTGGCACTGAGGTCAGACTGACAGGCCTGGAGTTTTTTAATCTTAGCCTTTAGGTCTGAAAATTTCCAGAAGTCGGGGCCTAGATTTTAAAGGTATTTCAGGATTTAGAATGGTGCATAGTAGCACTTTTAGATGAAGTGTATTTTCCATTTCTCCAAGCTAAGTTAAGGTGTTCAAAGCTACTTAAAGGAACAGTATGTGAATTGCATTAAACTTTTTCACCACTCTGACCTCTTTCATTTTAATGGGTGATGAGTATCCCAGTTGTTTAAATATTTATAATTATAGCGTTGGAAGTGATGTCGACTCTATATGTCCGACAATCACCTGGATTCCAAGTTCTAAGAAAGGAGGGAGCTTTCTTTCTTGAAAATGCTCATATCTGCTTTTGTATAGTGTGTATTTTACTAATCCTTTGCAACACCTTGTGTTGATTAGAAACAAACTGCTGAATTAGATTACTGTAAAGTAACAATTTGTTTCCAAGTAGAAAGACAGGTTCTTGATGGTATTTAATTTAATATGATAGCTTCTTTAGCAGACCCTTTTTTATAGCATTTGTTGACGTTGCACTATTAAAAACAACATTACATTTAAATATATTTGTTGTTTGGACTTCATATTCTAATTGCCTTTAAATCTTTCTTTTCTGTACAGTTAATAAATATTTAAGCTCTGAAAATCCACTGTTCTTTGAACTACGTGCCAGATACCTTATTGCCTGTGAACGCATCCCTGAGGCAATGGCTCTTATCAAATCTTGCATAAATCATCCAGATATCAGTAAAGATCTGTATTTCCATCAAGCTCTTTTCACCTGTCTTTATATGTCACCATTAGAAGATCAGCTATTCCAGGAGGTATTGTTTGTCAGTATACATTTTTTTTAATGAAGTGGTACATTATACTTACTGTGTACAAGTTGTCAAGAGGAACATATGGAACTCTGGTTTTGTAGAACCAAATGTCATAAAATCAGATGACTGCACCAGTGTTTAACTTAGTGCTGGCTTGCATTTTGAAAGGTTAAATGTTAAGCACCTACAAATCTTGTTGACCTAAATGGAATTTTTTGGTCAAGTTTACTTGTAGATATATTCCCCAAATAACTTGAGAAATTAATATTTTGTAATTTCAGTATGTTGGCTATTTTAGTATTCATTATTTTAGCAAAAGCACTTGAGCCTAATTGATGTCAGTCCAGTGTTTTGTATGTTATATGGTTTTGTTAGTGTTGAAGGTTGTTTTTTAATGATGCCTCAGTGTGTAAAATGACACTAGCTGTATGTGGCCTTACTTTTACCACTGATAGCACTTATTAGGTAACAATTGTTTTCTTAACCTTGTTTTAAGAACAAGCTGCCATTGTGCAAAAAAGTGGTTTTGTGTAATCTTAATTTCCAGACAATTATTGATTGTCATTACTCAGAAATATGGAAGAGCTCTAAATATCTCAAAAAATTCTATTCACAGACGTACACAAAAAGTGTTCCATAGTTGTCCTATGTTAATAGCAATCCCTGAAATTTTCAGTAGCTTCTTTAATATAGCAAGGTCTGATAGGTTTTTTATTTCATGCTAGCAAATTTATCTAAATTGATTTTATTTTAATTGTATAGCACTTGTTGAGGACTGATTGCAAGAGTGGAATTGAGATCATCTGCAACACTGAAAAAGAAGGGAAGACTACCTTAGCCTTACAGCTATGTGAATCGTTCCTAGTCCCACAGCTTCAAAATGGGGACATGTATTGTATATGGTAAATACTTTATTTTTGGTGAAGCAGCTTAGCAGATAATAAATGCTTATTGCCAAAATGAAACACGCATAACTTTGAGATACAGCTGGAGTTTAAAATACCAGTCTAACATGATCTGTAAACATTCCTAGTTATATCTGTTCCGCCTGTTGCCTTTTTACACACCATCATGTTCAGTGGTAGGCTATATAGTACATAACACTTATTAACTGTTTCAAAGTATCAGAAAGGTGAGCCTTCGTAGTTGAGGCTCTAAATACCTAAAAATATGACATTTATTATTAGCAATGTGTAACAATATACAGTCTGACTCTCTGGCAATGCAGATATTTTGCTGTTATGCTCATTAAATGACACTGCTTTTAATAACAGAACTGTAGAATGTCACCCATGTGTCTTAAAAGAGAATGTGGTTCTGAAAATGTGCTATGAATTATGCAAACTTCTACTTCATAAACAGAGCCGTAACATAAATGATGGTCCTCTAGAAAACATTTGAGAGAGAATGTTACATGCACGCTGAATTGGCTTGATAGTTGGACACTTTTATGGCTAAGAAGCGTTTCTAAAGACCTATAGAAACAAATTCCATTATTCTGAGGAGTGAAAGATGACTAGGCAAGATAATGCTTTTATTTAGCCTGTATAAGTTTTGTACCTAAAGTAACATCTGCATTCCTTGATAAAGTATGCTTAATTTGTTTGATTATGAAGTTGAAGGAAAAAGGGTTAAAGATTTGATTTTTTTTTCGTGTCAATATAGATTACATTGCTAATCTGCATAACTAATTTTAATTGAATTTAGAATCTATATAGGATTTGCTTGTTCCCACGTTTCAGAGAATTGAAAAATGTCTCCTTTCTTTTTTCTTGAGGAAGTAGTGAAGGTCAGACATGAAAATACTTGGTTTATTAATAACATTTTTCCTTAATGATTGGATAAGTAAATTATTATGTTGAATAAAAACCTGTTGAATTATGACTGACATACATTTATGGTACAACATATTGGCAATACCTAGTGGCATTTTTCAGTCTGTTTAGAAGAAGATGGGCATGACTGTCCCCATAGGGCAGATTAAGAAGTTTAACCAAAAAAGGTACATAGTTTGTGTGAGCCCAGTGACCAACTTTGGAACGGAATCTAGCTTTGATTCCAAATGCTACATTTCCTGACTTATGCGTATCAGTTACATTGCTAGTGCTTTCTGGTTTGGGGCTTCAGTCTTTTTAAAAATATTAAATTAAATTTAATTTTTATACCTTTTGCTGTATTAACATATTAACCTTGCTCTTACCCAACTGATCATCAAATCTTGCATCTTCCATTTTGAACATTGCTGTTCAAAACAAGATGCCTATCCTTATATTCTGGCAAACTGGATGTCAAACATGAAATTCCAAAAGAGACTAATGTTTCATATCTGTTTAATAAAGAAACCGGTTTGACATCTTAGTATTTTAATCTTATGTTCAGAATATAAAACTTGTGGATCTTTGAAAGGATTTAGAGCAGTTATGTCTGTGCAGCTAGAATAGCTATTTTGGTTTTTTACAGAGTCTGAGCCTTAACAATTGTGTAACCAGCAAGAGAAATCTGTATAATGCTTAATAGATAATGTAAACTGGAACAAAGCTTGTGAGGGCATGACTATACTGTCATTCAGATTTTTGAAGTAGGAGCCCACATTGTGTTTTCTTACCTAGGGAAGATTTTAGTGACTTCAGCACAGCTTAAATCATCTTGCCTTGTCCAGAATTGAGGACCTTGCAGATCCTGCAAAGATCTACCATCCAACACGACTAGCAAAGATAAGATCAGAATAGATTAGAAAGGTGTAAATAGCAAGTAGTTGCTATTGCTTAATGTGAAGCAGCCTATATGAAATCTTCACACTGAAACCGTTAGCTCTCCTATTAAGTCTGAGGAAGATGGACTTCAGGCAGCTCTGTCACAAAGCTCTTGCTGTTCTCATTGCCAGTAAGAAGGAATTCTAGATTTAGATGATCTGCATTATTTTTCTTAAGTGAAAGCCCAGTTATTAAGCACAGAGCAAGCTGTGTGTGGTCTTACTAGAAATTTTTGTGTACAAGATACTGGTAAGGGATCAGTCCCTGATGATGTGATTAATGACTTTCTAATATCAAAAAAGAGATGTCTCTTTAGGAAGACAGGCAAATTTTGATGGAACAAGTATAGTAGAATGGCTTGCTTTCTCTGCCAGGAAATTTCTAAATGCTGTTTTGGCTGTTTTCAAATGGTTCCTGTGCAGTAAATTCAGTAAGTCAGGGATTTTTTTCCTGTATGTTCAGTCAGCCTTTGGCCATTTAGTAAATGTTTGGTGAAGCGTACTCTCTGTACCCCAGGAAAGATAGCCTTTCTACTTGTCAATAGTAGCAAAGGGTTTAGACCTAGCTAAGGTAGGACACGCTTAACCATTCTCTTACGTTGCTGATGGAGGCACTCAGTGGTGTGGTTTTTTGTGGGGGGTTGACACGCTGGAATACCTGGTTGCCTCTGATAAAGAGGTACGGAGTTCTGTGATCCCACAGTAACAATTTAAATTTCCCCAACTTGTGTCCACAATAAACACAGACCTCAGTCTGGACTAAGTTCTACTAGCCAAGAAGTAAATGTCATTTAAGTGCTATACTAGTATGCCATAATAACAGAGCAAATAGAAACTCCTCCTGCCTACATTATCTCAAGTTTATCATCTGTGTTGGGGTCAGTGACACAGAATCTTAAGTGCTGCTGATTTCAGTTGGTATCCAGAGCATTTAAGTGGCTGAAATGGAGTCAATCAGCTCTTCAAGAATGCTTTAATCCCTAATGATTATCAAAATCGGAAATGAGCTTGAGAAGCCTTCATCTACATGGAGGTGTAAGACTAAAATATTTCACATCAGAATCTAGTCAAATGGTAGTTAAACTGATTTAGTAGCTTGTTTTTTACCAACGGAGCTGCTTCTGCTTTTAGTTTTCTCCATTACTTTTTTGGCTCTTTTCTTGTGCCAGCTGTCACACTTGTTTGAACACATGGCAAGCCACTTCAACCTCTAATCTCTCATAATAATATGAGTTTTCTCAAATTCAATGTGATTACTATTGAAATGGCTTGCTCTGAAGTAATGTGAGATGAAGTAGAAAATAAGTTGGTTTTTTTAACTGCTTAATATTTAACAGCAAAAATGTTCCTTCTTCTGTACTTCAGATTGAGACTTTTACTGAACTGTTATGAATGGTTTGGTGTGCAAAGACACTAGTTAGCATCAGGCATGTGCATGAAGTTTGCAAAGACTTTCAAGTATGCAGATTTCTAGCCTGGTGAAGGCAGAGGTGAACAGTTTGTATCTTTAGAAAACATGTCAAACTAATTTTTTTGTGGGCAGAGCTGCTTGTAGAACTCCTTTTTCACGCTTTCCTCTATGTAAGCTGGATGTTTCAACTTCAGTTTTCTTGGGCTCTTAACGAAAGAAAAAGTCAAGCTCGCTTGTCTAGCTCTTAACATGTCAAGCAGAATTGTAGAGTTGTCCTAAATTTAGAAGTGAAGTTGATGTTTTGTTATAGATAGTTCTGTCACTTCCCTTCATGCAGGCACTGACCTCACTAGACAAGCTTAATTTTGTCTGATATGTACCTGGCACATACTAGGGACTCTGGAAGATCAGCCAAATGTTATGTTAGTAACTGAGTTTGTGCTTTCTGAGGGAGGAGGCTAGTGGAATAAAAAGGTGCCTTCCTTCTGAAAATGGAAGCCGATTGGTCCCCTGTTTTCATTATAGTGTTATGGTAGGAATTCTACCTAGTCCTAGCTATATGTACTTCTCTGTAAAATCTTCATGCTGGCAAATCTTAAAACGAAAACTTGCTTTTCCAAGTCTCTGAGTTGAATTGCATAGAACTTATAGGTTAACTTCAATTAGCTATATTTTGTAGACTAAACTCGTCAATACCTGTGTAGGAGTTCTGTTAGCAGTCTGTTTTTCTGTTACCTGGTATCAGTCAGAAATGTTATTTGACTGAAGATCCTAGAGATATCTGAATAGCTTTAAAGCCTGATGCTTTAATGTAACCTCTATTGGCTAGAAAGACCAGTGATGACAGCAGTAAAAAAAGGAAATTCTATTACACACAGAACTGGAGAACATCAATATTTCCTATCAATCGATCATATAAGAAGCTAGCTTTCTACAACGCTCCCATTTTCCATATTCCAGGCACTTTCCTGAGGAATTCCTCATCCTTGCACTAGAAGTAATTTAATCTCAAGAGCACACAGAGCTTTCCGTTCAGTGTAACATTTATTGCCTGGGTAGGTGCTGTAGCATCAGATTTTATTATGCAGTTTTCTATACTAAGCTGAATACATTAATATCGACTATTTAATTGGCTCAGTGATAGGAGATACTCTGAATGCTTTAATGAAGTAATTGAGTTGCATTTTCTGTTATGCACATTGGGTACTATTGTGGTGTTACATATATTGGTATTATGCCTTCAAATGTTATTTTAGTTGCAGAATGTACAATGTTCTTAGTAATGCATCATGCTTAGTGATAGAGTTCTAAAACTCAGTCTAATCAAAATATTTTGTTCTGTACTTATAGGGAGCTGATCTTCATTTGGAGTAAACTGCAGCTTAAATCTAACCCATCAAAGCAAGTATTTGTTGACCAATGCTACCAACTTTTAAGAATTGCTACAAATATCAGAGTAATTTTCCCATTCATGAAAGTCATTAAGGATGAAGTAAGTTTTGTTTGTTTTACCCCACCCCACCATTATTTTTATAAACAGTTAGAGAAGTGATGTTTTTATTGTGTAATGGACACTTTCGGCAAGAAGTGAAGAGGGGATAGGCAAAGACACCATATGAACTTAAAGGTTTTGTCAAGTTCCGGAATGTGCTTCAATGTTCAAGTTTTTTTTTTAATTAGTTAACTGAATTATCAGTTTTTGTTTGTCTGCAGCAGGTTTGAGCAATGCCATCCTCTATAAATAAATGGGGAAATTATTATAAATACGTGGAGTAAATGTGAAAAGAGCATAATTTACTTTTGTTTTAGCCTGGCTAACCCTTGTTAATTTCTGAATTCTTTCACTGGTTCTAAGCAAATCTGAAGTGCTTAGTGTAATGTAAAGTAAAAGCTAGACTAAGATAAGAGAAGATATAATTTTGCTTCAGAAAAGTGCGCTGTTTTGTGCTTCAGATGTTAGTCTTACACCATTCTCTACAAACATCTGCAAAAGAGTTGATGTGCAATGCTTCACACAGGAGTGCAAGTTGTTTCCAAAGAAATGGTGGGTTTTATCATTAACCTGGCTGACCAGAGCTCCTTCATATTCTATGCCCTAAATTAATTATAAATTACTGGTGCTGCTGTACAGTTCTAAATGCAATGATGTGCTGCTGTTCAAGATTTTTATCTCAGTATGTATTCTTAAGTACTTGTGGTGATGTGAATAACTTGTATTTGCATCTGAATGATCATATTTTTTTTATTAACCCACTACTTATGGAGCTTAGTATGTAACTTTTAATATCCATTTAAATATAGATAGGCATTACTGATTTCTAAACTCCCTGAAACTCTTCTCACTACATCAGCATGTTTCTGATATCCCTCCAAACTACATATTCAGGGCAGGGCAGGAATTCTTATTGGAAGGATAGTTTGTCAATTCTGAAAAGTCAAGTCGTTAAGAAAGCATCGCCATGAGTTGTTGTTTCACTAGTGGCCATTGTTTAAAATGGAAGGCAGTATTTTATAGCACGTATTTTAATGCAATGCAAATAAAATTAATTGGGATGAGGACAAAATATAGAGTAACTGTCCAATTATAATGCAAAACAGCCTAGGTAATGAAGGTGCAGATGGAAGATACTGCTAGGTCAGGTATGATTTGCAGCAGTCTTGTTTTATATGCCCAAATCATTACCTTTAACTATAGAACTGCACGTGGCAAAAATATCTGAAGCTTTGTTGATGGTAGCTGTATGGCTTATGGTGCAAACCAGATGTTATTTTTGAGCATATCTGTATTTTAGTTTTGTTTGAACATTGTTTTACAATGTACATACCTTTAAGTGAAGTTAACTAACAGGATGCTTTCTGAACTCATAACTGTTTAAGTAGCTGAATATAAATGGGATGTTGATGTTTGTGCATTGTTTATATTCTTTTCCTTGTAGGTCTGATATAAAAAAAATAAAATAATTACTTCCAGGCTCTAGAATTCTGTGAGCCCATAAGGAAAATACCATTATGCGTTATTTGTACTTATGTATATTGTAATTTCCTTTCTGTAGGTTGGTGAAGATGGTCTTCAGATATGTGTTGAGATATGTGGATGTGCCCTACAGTTGGATCTCCGTGAAGATCCCAACATGAAAAGTCTTATTTATAAAGCAATTGCACATTTTCTGCCAAATGACTTGGAGATCCTCAGAATTTGTGCTCTTTCAATCTTTTTTCTTGAGCGCCCCTTGGAATCTTACTACACTGTTGAATATTTATATAAATGTGCTGATGAAGAATACAATGAATGCACTAGTTCTGTTCAAAACCGTGTACGTTTTGAATTGCTTCCAATTTTGAAAAAAGGTTTGTCTTTTGATCCTGAGTTTTGGAATTTCTTGATGATCAAGCAGAATTGTTTAGCATTATTGGGCGATAAAGCCTTCACTGGCTTAAGTGAAAGTGCACCGGAAAACTCTGCTGCAAATACAGAGAAGATAACAGAGTATAGGACTCTCAGTGAGGAACGTGTCTGCTTAACAGATGTAAGCAATGGGGAGCTTGACCCTGAAGATCACTCTGAAGCCCAGTCCAAAGGTAATGCCAAAAAGAACCATGAAGCTCTTGAGGCATCTAAAATGTTAGATCAAACTGAACCAATACACCGCTGTGTAATATGCAACAAAGAATTTCTTGGTGGTCACATTGTGAAACATGCACAAGCTCACCAAAAAAAGGGCAGTTTTTCCTGTGTACTGTGCACCAGAAAGTTCAGGCAAAAAGGACTTATGCTGAAGCACTTAAGGAATCATGTCAGGAAGATAGAAAGGCAACATCTTGCTGCAGTTCTTGAGTCTAGTCAGCAGGCTCCAGCTCCTAATGAACTAGAGTGTTCTGATATTTCTCTGTCTCTTGAAAATGGGAATTCTGATGGTTCCAAAGATAATGAACCAGAGACTGCAATAGCTCCAAGTGCTGACCTTGTGGTCCAGGTGGAGGAGGAGAATGTAGAACAGGTATTTGATGTGGTGGAAAACCGTCTAAGTGACCAGGATGATGATGCTACTGAGAATAGTAGTGACAGCTGTTTTAATAATGTTCCTGATACTCTAAGTACAGGAAGTTTGCCCGAAGATGATGAGAGCTCTAGTAAAGAATCGCCTATTCTGCACAAAGTGAATGGATCTTTTTGTCCTCAAAAAGACATTGACGCTACGGATGAAGAAGGAAGCTTTAAGTGCCCTGCTAGCGGTTGTGCTAGAGTGTTTAAAAAGATAAGATTTCTCAATAAACATGCAAGAAAAGCTCATCCGACTGACTTGAAGGTGCAGCAGCATATAATGAAATGGAATAAAGGAAAATGTCGGTTCTGCCAGAGAAAATTTGCTGATTCCCAACACTTTATAGACCACCTGAAGAGACATGTGTATCCAAATGTTTACTTTTGTTTACACTTTAATTGTAATCAGAGATTTAAGCTGTCAACTGAGCTTGCAGAACATACAAAAAGTCATAGTGTTTTTAAGGCTCAGTGCAATTTTGCAGAGTGCTGTGAGCTATTTGAGGAGCTCCCTTTGCTGTATGAACATGAGGCTCAGCATTATTTAAATAAAACATCAGAATGTTCAGAAGGTGCGAGTGAAAAAGATTCTTCAGATGATCCTTCAGAACTCTGTAGTTACCAAGATGATGAATCTATTAATGAAAAAGAAACCGTAGATTTACCAGTTCCAACATGGAAATCAAGAAAGGATTCTACAGAACCAAAGACATATATTCAAACTGGTGAGAAGAAACCAAATAATGGAATTCACAATGGAAATGAAAGTTCATCTGAGGGTAGTGCTACAGTTTTAAGTTTGATAGACCAAAAGACACCTGTGTTACAGCCAAATTCTGAAAACTCTAATGTTGTTAGTGACCAACTGGTCAATGGGCACAGTGACCTAGATAAGACGTCATCAAAGTCATCAGAAATACCTTTGGACAGAGTGGCAGATGAAACAAGGACAGAAAATGGGTCAGTGTTACCGGCTTTACAGAACTGCCATGACGTACCACAAAATAATACTGCTGCCTCACATTTACCTTCTAAACCAAATCAGACAACAGAGACTACTTCATATGGTGTCATCTTAACAAAACCGTATGTTAGACCATTGCCTCCAAGCTATCTTGATGAACGATACATTAGCATGCCAAAACGTAGAAAAATTTTGACTGATTAAGTAAATGCTGATTCTGAACAAGATAAACTTTGTAGCAAATCAACAGAAAGACTTAGATGTGGCAACTGCTTGACCATCTACTGTAATTCAGAAGCACTTGAGGCTCACCTTGCACAAAAGAAGTGTCAGACGCTCTTTGGATTCGATTCAGACGATGAAAGTAAGTTTTACAATCCTTTTGAGTTGATTTGTTTGGAGGTAAACACCAACTAGAAAATGATTTGTGAAAACGGGCCACCTAATGGAATAGATAAGACAGACACTACTTCTAAGCAACTGTCATGTGCCAGAATTTAGATAATTACAGTACAGTACTAAATTGGAAGTTCAAAGTGGATGTACTGTCTAGAATAAGAAAGAGATGGGGACAATTGGTAGGCAGCTCTAATGGAAAAGGCTTCTTATGGATCAGAAGAGGGAAACTTAATCTTTCCTTTAAAACTGAATGTGTTGAAAAACATAAGTGGTGTTCTAGATTAAATAGTGATTTTCATTGATTGGTCTTCATTTTGATCCCAATGCATTCTCTTTTACAGGTGCCTGATTCAATGTTGTGGGGAAAATGTATTGAATGAGGAGTGGTGTAAGAAAACACTACAAGAAGAAGCATCAGTTCGTTTCCCAGTTGGCCTTAATCATAAAGCAGTCTCAAATTACTAAAGAAAACCATGACCTTGATAAAGACAAAGCACATTTTCTAGACAAAACTCACAGAGGAATAAATAGGAGCTCTGCAGGTCTTGAGTCCAGAAAGGTTGCTACAAAATCCCCAAAGTACCAGTTATCCTAAAAGCCACGTTCATTCCAAACATGTGATAGAAGCTTAGCGGCACAGTCTTTCTAGCATGAAGGCTTGAAGAAAATAAGGCAGACGGTTGAGCAAGCAGAGAAGGCAAAGGTGTTAATTGCCTTATGGAAATTAAACCACCCAATTCTGAAACCTAGTTTAGATGGAAAATGTGGGGTTAAAGTATAGCTATCTACACAGCTGGGAAGGAATCATTCAAGAAGGTGTTATTATAATGTGGATAAAAAAATGTGTAGTGGAACCATGCATTCTTCTTTCAGAGTTTTAGTACGTGATTCCATTATCTGCTGAAAAAAACATAGAGCTCATTTAATAAACTTAGAATCCAAAAAGAGGAGTGTAGAAAGAAATCTTAAGATGGATGGAATGCTCAAATAGCCAAAACTTGAAGTATGGGGCATGCAAGGAAAAGTGAGTTGATGCAATATGAAGTGTGAAAGTTACATGCAATGGAAATCAAATGCATGCACATGAAGCCCTGTTCAAGGCTATAGTAAATGTGCGTGTTAAGTGTCCTGTAAAACATCGTTGTAGGTGCAGGAAGACTAACACAAGAAATACATGCATAATTGTGTGGCTGTTAGCAGAAGCAGACTGAAGCAAATACAGAATGTGAAGGGGGTTAAGCTTGCATTAACTGATTTCATGCAAGTAGAGGTCCTTCAGCTGTTGGCATGACTGAGAAGAACTTCAGATAGCTTCCCGTTTTAAAAAAAATAGTTTAGAAAAGGCAGACAAAAGCAGAGCACATGTCAAGTTGAAAAAAAAAAGATCAGGAAGAGCATGTTTCACAGATGTGATATTGCTTAATGGTGGTAGGTCACAACTCAGTACTGTAACTACTTATTTGCTGTCTAGAGGAAGGGAGAAAACGCGTATTGGCTTGACCTTAAGACACATTACAACCTTATCTAGTAGTATCTCTTGAAAAGCTAGCCTTTCCCAGAAGTTAGTGAAGGAGTTAGACTTAAATGTTAAGCACTTTATCCAAAATTCACTGTTCATAGAAACAATTAGAATGTGGAAACAGGAAATTTGAGTCATTCAGCTCCTGCTAGGTGGGTGGACTAGATGACTGATAAAGGTCCCTTCCAACCCAAAGCATTCTATGATTCTGTATGCAACTTTGAAATACTGGACATTTAGAAACCAAAAAGATGCTGTTGTAGTTTTCAGTCTTCTCACCCCAACCAGAGGTGTGGTAGATCTGCACATTGTCTAATTACTCTGCTAACTTATCCTCTAATTTACCTTATACTGCCTTGCCACCAAAAAATGCTTTATTTGGGATCCAGTTCTGTGCGAGTAGCTGAAAATTTTAATGTTATTGTAGGCACACGAGATACAGTAATGAAAACTGATCTGTATAGATGGAGTCATCACAGAACTGTTGGACAGCAAAGACCAACTATTCCTGCCTAGCTAGTTTGCTTACTGAATATTTCATCACAATGTGTGTGTGGCATAATAAGATGACCATCTTGCTTAAATCAAAGGGTACGTAAAAACTAAGGAGTAAAATATCAAGAGGTGCATAAAAGATCTGTTTATTGTAGCAACGGCTCACACTTGCAATACTAAGGATTTTATTGTGAAGTAGGCTGTTGAGTAGTTCTGGAACCTCAACTTAATTATTCAGTAATGCCTCTGCTAATAATCCTCTGTGAAATTAAACAGATATTTGCATTAGTTTTGCTTCCTTTTCTCTTCCTGGAGGTAAAAAGAACTCAAATTCAAAATCCTACTCTTTTTGAATTCTAGAAAATTTATGCCTTAACTTTGAGTTAGATTAACTTAAAAGGTTATAAAATTATGATCACAGGTATGTGTGCATTACATTAATAATGATGACTGGCCCACTTTTAGAGATTTGTACGACACTTGAGGCACCAAAGAATTTTTCTTGCAGTAGCAAAAAACTGATTTAAATGCATCGTTCATTATATATACATATATATATACACACACTATCTATTTACACATATATAAATACGTTAAAAAGGTTTTAAACGTAAAATTAGTGGGGACCTTATCAACCAAATGCACTTTCACATTTTTTTTTTTTGCTTTCAAGTTACCAACTAATTTTTAAGGACTCTCTTATGATCTTGAATGTTCCCAGGCTCCCCTTTCTCTGCTTACATTGTTAATCTCGTTAAATTTGCTTAAATATATTTGGAAAAAAAGGTTAATTTTAAAATATTACAGTTTTTAAAATCTGAAAACTTGGATAACAAAAATGTTTGTGTGAAGTCTTTTAAATGTACCTTTAATCTTTGGTGCTTTTTTGCCTTTTCCTGGAGCTCTGTGTGTTTGAAGATGCTTTAAAACCATGATTGAGAGTTGTATTTTCTTTGGTTTAAAGTGTGTAGATAAATGCATCTATGTACATGCATAAACTGTGACCATAATTTTTTGTACCTGCATTAAACTAATTTTTGTTTAAATATGCTTTTCTTGGACACCACCATTTGTTTATACCATGTGTTCAGTATCTATACTTTGGACAACTGTAAAACTGAATTCTTGTGTAGGTGAACATTAGAATCACCTAACACCTATCAGAAATAATGCTAAATTGACTTAAAGTAGCAAGTGGGTGGTAACAATAAGTACTGATTTTTATTTCCAAAGACATTGTATTTTCATTAAACTACTCTCTCATACCTGTTGGCATTCTCAGCTAGTTGCAGTATTGAGCAACTTTAATTTGGAGCAAAACGATACTTATAATGTGTGTGGGATAATTCTACATGCTTTTTAAGGATTCTTTAGCATGTTAAGTATTATCCTTCTAGGGCTGGAAGAGGTTCGGAATTGGATTGAGTGGAATTGAAAGGTTTTTTTCCCAAGCATTAAGCATTGTAGGGTACAATTGGAAACACTTTAAGATGTATTGCTTTGATTCAAGAAATGCTGAAGTACATGTGTAATGGAAGCATGCCAATATCTCAAAGCTGCCTGAAGTCATACATGAGCATAGGAGCTTTTTTGGATCAAAGTTTGTGCATTTCATTGATGATAATCATGTTCCAATAACATTCCTCCAGGTGGCTCTAACTTGGATTTAGGCTTTCTTTTTAAGACTGTCTACTCTAACCTGATCATGGTTCACCATAAAGGTCATGTAAGCTCTTATTTTCAAAGAGTTGCTGCTTGGCAGGCACCTTTCACAAAAAAAAATATTGAAAGTGGTCATATCTGTGGGGAAAGGTCACTGGTACTTTGGTTAATTAGCCATATTCATTAAAACTATAAATTGTATAGTTTGGATAATTTATAACATTAAACTTTGTGATTTTAATATCACATTGAAGGTTCAGCTGTACTCATTTCTTTTACTGTTTAACACCAGTGGTGTGGACAAAAGACTCAAAAGGGGGTGGTAGTGTTACTATTTTCTTAATTTATTTGGTACTGTATAACACCTTTCTGATTAAATGCAGTGTATGCATTTTGGGACTCTGTTAATTTGTAAAAGCTGTTACAGGTTCAGCAAGTAAGGAACTTTGTGCTTCCTTGTTGAATGTTAAATTATTTTACTTTGCATTTTATATGGAGTACAAATTAAAACTGAGCCATCAAACTGCAATAAATCAACAGTAGTGTTTAATTTTAAAAACTTTTTTTGTACTGTACATAGATTTGTTCAATAAAACATTGTCTTTGTTGTTGATAGAAATTGATCTTGTCTTTTGGGGAATGACTCTGAAAGTACTGTTGCAATGTTTATAGTTATCGTGATATCCTAGGCATATGGTTGGTGTACAGCAATCTGGTATTGATGTTCCACCTGTGTGGATATTTGTATTTGAATAGACATTGTATTCAAGTATATCCAAGGATGCCTGAGATTACCAAGAAAACTAATGCAGAACTCCTGAGTCTTTTCTCCCCCTCCCCCTTCTCTCTAGCTAATTAACTATCTGCTTTGGTAAATTTGGGACCTCTTTGTTAAATAAGTCTTTGGAAAGTCATAATATTATTACAACTTGCTTACAAACAGAAGAGCAAAGCATGTCTGTGTGTGAGGGAGAGGAATAGCTTTTTTGGTCATCAGTCTGAGATGTATGAAGAACTTGCCTATATGCTGAAAAAGCATCAATCAGCGTTTGAACCTTTGGCATCAGGCTATCCATTCCTCAGATGTGACTGTCTTTAACAATCTCGAAAACACTGGCAGCTTTAAGAACCAGACTTCTTAATTTGCAAGTATACCCAAGTAATTTACAAGCATCATGGATACAAGCATATGGATGATATGCTCCCCGATAAAGAGAATTGATCACCAGGGGAAATTGTAATCTGCTCAGCCCAGATCTCTAGGCAACGCAGGCCTGTCAAGTTTCCGATCTGGTGAGAAAAGGCTCATGAAGAGTGGGTTTTAACATGCATATAGGGAACATCGTAAGGTTGGCAGGGCAGAGAGAGTCAGTAGTGTTTGGGAGGAATATATTAAAGCTTGCTAGGAAAAGTTGTATGTGGTATTTCAAGAAATCAGAAAATCTGTGTTCGATTTAATGTCTTGAATTGTATTTATTCGTGCGAGGCAGTGCCTTCAAAATGCAGGTGAAGTTCAACACTCTGAAGCTATTGTGTAAGGCTTGAAAGCTGAATTTTGAGCCACAGACAAGTCTGGATGCAGCAGTTTTAAGATATCTCTGCTTCTAGTTTTTCCTCCATCATGAAGTTGTTAAAGATTCTTCAGTGGCACTGTTACAAGTACCAAATGCTGGCTTAAACCTCCCCTCCTGGGAAGATTGGTTGGCACAAATGCAGAGAGCTGAGCCTCAGTTGTGGCATTTCATGAGCTTATGTTTGTTTCCAGTCTTGCTGCTCTTAGCGATAGTAACTTCTAGTGTGTTTTCCATTGTTTTGTTCAGTCCCCTTGATTGAAAGCTGTAGTCCAGAAATAAAGACAGTGCAATTTATTTTTTTTTTCACGCCAAAAAGTTAAATACTGTCATCTGAAAATGCTGGGTTATTGAGATTTATTATTCACAGTCCTGTAAATTCTTAATGTCCTTTGATCTCAGATTTTGACTGTCTTCTACAAAATTTTGAATGCTGCCTTTTTTTGTTGTTGTTGGTAACTTGAAGCATGTATTTAATTTCTGCTTTGTATAATTTTGACAGGGTCTTTGCTAAAAAAAGTTAAGTTCGGGTATAAGGGCAAGGGCTCTCAAATCTCTGGTATTGTAGCAGGCAAAATAGTTACCAGAACTGTGAGGTATACATAAGCCATTTGATAAATTCACTGTGAAATATCTTAACATACCAGCTGCAAACTTTAGCGCCCTGGACTTTATTGTAATTCATTTGACATGCTAACAATTCAAGCAGAAGGAAAAATTTCTCAATAGAATTACCTGGAGTTTGCTTAGCTTTCAAAGGAAGCAGGGGGGGAAGTCTGTAACTGGTATTTCAGTGAAGTTTAGTTCTTGCCAATCCAAATAACCTGTCTTGCTGGTGCCAGAGCAGTGCCTATGGGACTTGAGAGCACTATCTAGCACTACCTGACGCTATATTCCTGTGTATCGATATCATTAAATCCAGTACTTTGTCTCAGTGCTTGACTTCTGCACTGCCTCATAGGGGAAAAAAAAAAGGGATGGTTGACTTTTTAGGGATATAATTTGCAGTAAATAGAATTTTGAGTTGGGGGAGAGGGACAGGATGGAGGAGAGGATCACTCGTAGTGACTTTCTGAATTATAACTGCAGTTTAATGTTGCAAGGGTTCTATTCAGCTTTTGTTTATATAGGCTAATGATTTTCCCATTTATTCCTCTATGGGAACACCAGTTTACATTCCTTGACAATGATCAAAGTCAAGTTTGAATAAAAACTGTGCAGGTTGTTCTGAGTTATTGGAAAGACAAGATAATTAAACCTATTTCAGAGATTTTTCTCTGTTCCCATCACCACCTCTAAAGGGAAAGCCCTTAAAAATTATAGGTGTAAACCTGCTAAAAGTGATGGCCTTCATTTAAAATAAGAAGAGATCTGATCATTAAAGAGACTCTCCAATCACTGTGATGACAATGCACTTTTCTTCTCTCAAGATTAATGGGAATGTGACCACTCTAAGGCAACTGGCCAAAAAGAATTTCATTCTCTTTTCAGTAAATGTCTCAAAATAATCTAATTTGAAAAATGGCATCTTGCATTTTTTTTATTTCAAGTCCTAGAATATTCAGTTAGCTATTACTTCAGTGAAGGCTGCAAATCTAAATAGGTTTATTGAAATGTAAGCAAAACTTAAGTGAAAGGTCATTTGTATTTCTCAGATGCATTTCCTTAATTTTAAGCTTGCAGGATTAATTTTAAAAATTCAAGATTTCGGCAGCAAAATTGCCTTGGTGGCAGGTAGGTTGTCCCATTTTCTGATGAACCAATTTTGCTTTGTAAACTAATGATATATAGAATTCTGCGCTGCGTGTTGTGTAGAGAAGTCCTCCTTTAACATGAGTGCGCAAGTAACTGGCCTTGTGGAATTTTTAATAGCTGTATGGCAAGGGCAGGTATATGTCTCGTCAACAGAAGCTGTTACATAGCACTCTAGTTGTACACGAGGGGAAATTTGGCACAGCAGTCAGCAAACATTGTGTTGAACCTTTCCAAATGCTGTAGGACTGAATTTTTATCTGAAAGTTAGACTTAAAATTCATAAGCAAAATTGGTTCAACTGTTCCTGGTTTGTTTTGCATTCATAGTTATAGCTCCAGAGAATAGCTGTTTTTCTAGCAGAATGTACATTGGTTTTCCTTCTGGTGAACCTGGGAGATCTGCATGGACAGTATTTTAGACTTTAAAGAGGAAACAATGATCTATTAGGTTGGTGCAAAAATAATTGCCATTTGTAACTACCAGCTTCAAAGCAGCCGATCTCAGCTTAGAATAAAGTTTACTGATTGATACATGAACCATTAGAATCTATGCATTTTTGCCAACAAGAAAAAAGTCTGTATTCTGGTACCATAGAATTCTGGACTCGTGGAACCGATGAATTCTTTGAAGGCGTTTTGAGCTGCTGCTTGGTTGCAGAAAACCTCTTGCAGGAAGTTGTCAAGATGCTTAAAAAATTAAGACGGTTGGTGGGAGAGAGGTCTGGTGAGTAAGCCAGGTGAGGTAGAGTTTCTCATCTTCAACTCGTACAACAAAGTTACTTGAAATTGCTTTTTTCCCATCTTTAATTTGACAGCATAATACAAAAAAGAATAAACTGTGAAAACAAAATCACTAGCATAAATACAGTTAAATAAAAGTTTAATCCAAAATAAGCATCACAGTTTATGGTGACAAAAATGGCAATTGTTTTTGCATCAACCTAATAAAACAAATGTATGTGTAACATGGTGGGTAGGAGCATGTTCTGTGTTCGTGTAGATGTTCTATGTTAGGTTTATGAGATCTTGAGGGTGGGAATTTGTTACAACAGATCTGAATTGAGCCTAAAATAAGGAAAAGTTGAGTTGTTCTGTCACATCCTAGTGACAGAACCAAGTAATTTTAACTCCTGTCTTCAAGTGGTGGTCAGTGTATCCTTACGGACTCTAGTTCTTCCTGTTTTGAAACAACAGGCAGTTTTAGCACCAAAAGTTGTGCTCCTCCTTAAAGCATGGGTTTGATGAGGGTGCCTGCTTTTAGTGCCATAGTGAGGTCAAGGAGTTGTCGCACCTGCATTTTTCTCAGCACCAGCCCTCATGTAGCTTATGCACCTTAGCTCACCTGAAGCTTCCACTGTCATCCTTTTTGCTTTTCATTCATCTTTCATTTCCATCTTTTCCTTATTCTTTTCTCTCTCTAACTCATAATGTGACTGAGAAGATACTGCCAAGTGAAGGAGCAGCACAAGCTTCAAGCCTTGCATGCAGCAGAAAGGCAGCTTTGGCTTATAGAACATTTCTGTGTTCTTGTGGATGTGTGTAACTTGCTTGGTCTAAGTTCCCAAGGCGTCCAACAGCTCCCTCTGTCCCAAGTGGAGATTTGCTCCGTGCCACAGAGGCTGCACCTCAGATATCCAAAGGTCGGCCGGTCGAGCTGAAGTGACCACTGCAGAGGCTACCACAGCTTGAGGCCTACCAACATTGACTTCCACAGACCATTAATGCCAACAGCACGTGCCTGACCTCAGCAGGAGCACTGAGCTGTCCCCAAGGACTTGAGGGTGGCTGCTGTGGACTGCTGGGTCCTGTCGGGAGCCTTGTAAAGCCTCCCAGTCCATGCAGGCTGTGACCCTAGAGTGCTCAGACCTAGCTTGCAGTTTGTGGCAAATTGGCAGATCTCAAGCAGGTCTTTTTCTCTCGAAGAACACCCTTCACCCTCCCCCTGGTGAGCTTCATGCAGTGTCATGCCCTTTCTTATGCCCTGTTATTGTTTAAAAATTATATTTAAGACCCATGTGCCTCTTGCTGTTTGCATTAAATGACATTTGATTTCAGGCTTTTAAAGGCTAAATCACAAATCAAATATATTTTGTAGAACCCAGCACTTTCAGGTGTTGCCATCCCCCATCATTTTGTAGGTGTTGAGACCACTAGGGAGGGGGGAGTTGATTTTGCCTCTCTACTCTGTTGTGGGACCACACCTGGAGTACTGGAGGTCAATTCTAGGGTCTCTAGCACAGAAGGAACATAGATCTGTTAAAGCAAGTCCAGAGGAGGGCCATGAAGATGATCCAAGGGCTGGAGCTCCTTCCATACAGGACAAGCTGAGAGAGCTGGGGTTGTTCAGCCAGAAGAGAAGGCTCCTGGGAGACCTTATAGCAGCCTTCTAGTACTTAAAGGGGGCTACAGGAAAGATGGGGACGGGCTCTTTATCAGGGAGTGTAGTGATTGGATGAGGGATAACAGGTTTCAGCTGAAAGAGAGGAGTTGGAACTGGATGATCTTCCAGCCCACATCATTCTAGGATTCTGTGATTTGTTTCATGACATTTAATTTTGTATCTGAATTACTTCAGGACACTCAGCATATTGCCTTGAAATATACTCATCCAAAAACCTTGAATGTGTTTTGTGTGATACAAAGCTGACCTGTAGGATTTGCTGAGCACATTTCTTAAAAAGGTCTTATGCCTGTAGTTTTTGCTTCTTTTTTTATCTGCTTTTCACAGTGATTGTAGGTTTATTTAAAATATGTTAATTTTTAATTTCAGCTATTAGCCTCTTCTTGTTTAAACATACGATTTTTATAGGTATCGTGGTAAGTACCCAACCTCAGTTCAGGTGAGAAATGGCTACTGCAGCTACTTCAAAAGTGAAATGAATTTCAGTTTCATGTTTCTTGATTTTGCCACAGAGCCTTGTAGCTGATTTTCTTAATGTAACATTTCAGTGCACACTATCATTGTGTGACGATACGTGGTGTTTTCTTACAAACCTGGGAGTAGTAACTTTATTAATGTGGAAATGAAACAGATTTAATTCCATCTCTGTGTATCTTCAGGAACCTAGGTGGAAACTCACTTCCACTACTGTGTATTTTTTCAAAGAAAAATGCAAACTTCTGATACTAGAGTTCTTGTTCAGCATACAAGGAATCAGAGCTTACCATAGTTATCTCTCTGTCTGCATTTCTTTCAATTTTCTGTTTATGGAAAAAACCTGACAACTTGCATTTTCTTCAGAAGAACAGTGTGTGCTCTGACTGAATTGTGTGATCTACCCATTTGATGCAGAAATTAAAACTCAGATTCCATATTCAGAAGAACTATAAAATATATGTCTGTTTCTTCTTTCTCTGTGTAGTCTTGCTTCCAAGAAGACATGTGGATGGTTTGTTTTGAATATCCTAGAGCTTTTCAAATGGAAAGTGAAACCAAGCTCAGGTTTTGCTAAGTGAAAGTGCTGTGTGGTGACACGAAGCCGGAAGACCTAAATAATTTAATGTTACAGGAACTTATTTCCTGCATCTCAGGAAGTATAGGCAAAATGTGTCGTGCGCAAGAATCTTTGTACTTCTTGAAGCACTTGAAGTTTCTAAATGGCTTGAAAATATTTGAAAAATATTAGTAATTTCATTTGGAAGTAAAAATTGCATCCTTCAAGCTGAAGTAATACATAATTCTAAGCAGTCATGGATGCTGGAAGTAGGGATTACAAGATAGCAAAGTCTTCAGTAAAACCAACACTTTTTTGAAATATGTTCTTAGGTATCTTCTGTGTCTAATATGATTAGTTTGCAAACAAAATTTAAAGTCTTTGCATTTCATTTAGATTTGTCTTGGTTTGTGTTTGGTGCTGGTCACGAGTTCAAGAAATGGCTTAGGTTTGCATTTTAATCATGAGGAAAGCAACTGCTAACTTAAATTTCTTTACTTGCAGAAGCCATTCAGGCCATTTTGGTTTACAGCCAAAGTGCAGAAGAACTTCTGAAACGCAGAAAAGTCTATCGAGAAATAATTTTTAAGTATTTAGCAGCACAAGAAATTCCAGTTCCCCCTTCCTCTGAGAAGCATCAACTCATTGATTGTGTAAAGCAATACTGGAGTGGGAAGCTCACAACATATGCCTCAGAATCAGAAGAGAAAAAAACACATGCAGAGGTGAGTGCTGCTTTCTGAGATGCTTGAGGATGCTTAGTGTTGCTTTTGCAAGATATCCAGTATAAATGCTCTAATGTACATCCAAATATCCAAATTGTGTTTAGGAAGGTACTGAAAGTCTTTAACTCTTCCTTTTTTTGATTTGGTTTGGTTTGTTTGGTGTTTTGTTTTTTGTTTGTGTGGTTTTTTTGGGTTTGTTTTTTTTTTTAGGTACATAATTTAAAGATATCTGTGCCAACATATCACTTGCAGAGCACAATCTTCTGCTCTGTCTTGCGAAGTACCTTAGTGCATTTGAATTCTAATGTGTGGGATCTTCTCAGTGCTTGGAGTTTTTAAGTTATACTGTAAGCTAAAATAGAAGTTATGCACAATTAATTCTGTGGATTCAGGGACAACTGAAAACACTGTTGTTAATACAGAAACCCTGCATAGCCCCTTGTAATTTTTTTAAGTTTTGGTATAAATCAAGGGTTTACAGTCATCCTTCAGCCACATCAGGGAAACCACTGGTAGGGCACGTCTGTCGATAGTGGTCTAAAATGTTGAGCAGGAGGGAGGGAACAGAGAGAAAAGTGCCTGTATTAAGTGGCTTTGCACTGTGTAGAGACAGTGCAATCAAAGTGATGCTGTCTGTAAGCTGGTTTCCTTCTTAGTCTTTCAGTTAGAGTGCAGAAAGGATTTTAGTGAAATTATATAAATGTACAGAAATGTAAAGTTTGTAGCAGTGCCAGGTCTGTGTCATTTTTTTCCTTGATATTAGTAACACTTAATACGGTGTAACTAAATTTGTTTTGGAAATGATAGATTATTTTGGAGTTCAAAATCTTGCCATTTAGCAAATCCTTGTGGTGTAATGAACTTCAAGCGTTTTATTAGTCTTGGATCTTTACCGAGTAGTTCTAACTAGCCACCTTGCTCTTTCAAGTGCTGTACTTGTGAGACCTACTGGGCAACAGCCCCACCAGCTGGACTGTTAGAGCTCTGTAGATGTTGATAACCTGTTGCATTGAGCTTTCTCTCGGGGATTAGCGTATAAGAATTATAATTTAGCTGAGAATCGTTTTCAAAACAATTTTTTGTGTGCATCTTTTGGAAAAAAAAAGGGTTGCTCTTGAAGGGACACTTCACAAGTATTAACCAAAGTTTTATGATTGAAGGTAAGTAAATTAAATTCTCCGAAGTTGTTGAAACACATTCACAAAGAGTGAGAAATTCAACTGGCTATTTATCACATACATCTTTCTTTGCCTTTGTTTTCTTTTAATTCTGGTGGCTCTAACCGTTTTGAACAGATGGATAGCATGAATTAGAAATTCAGAATTAGAAACAGAATTAGAAATTAAGTACAATTTATTGTGAAACAAATAGAACATTTCTACTTTGAAGTCTCCAAACTTTTCACACTTAATACTTGCTTAAAACATACTTAATTTAGTACTTACTGGGCTTTGATGTTAGCAAACTTGTGATGTTTAGTTTACATCTAAAAATCTTGTTATCAAGTTCCAAATGCTGAGAAGCCCTACACAATTACTGTACGTTTATTTCTTGTTCAAAAAATGCTTTGCCTTACAGTTGGAGGTCATGTGTCTTTATGTTGGAAAGTTTGGATTATTTTTCCGAAGTAAAAAGTCTTACCTATTGTAAAAGAAAGCAGAGGGTAAACAAACTGTGTATGCACAAGTTAAGTAGGCTCACAGGAGTGTTGCTTGAGCATCTGATTATTGCATTTTACAGTGATGCTTCTTTTACAAAGAAGCATCCTCTAAACCGAATGTATTCTTATAAGCAACTTTAAAACCTGTCTTAAATATCTAATTGCTAAGCAACTTGTTTGTGCTTAACTTTCACTGTTTTTCTGCACATAGTTGTAGGCGTACCAAGAAGTCAACTGCAAGGAGTAGATCTTTTTCTCAGCTTGACCCATAATAGTGTCTAAAAAAATCTCTACTGCTTACTTTGTTGCAGTATATATTTAGTGATAGAGCACTTGGAGTGGTTTGTCCCCTCTTCTGATACGGTTTTCAGACCATGACTACTGGTTCCTCACTGATACTTGCTTTTGCTACTGTGAATTGGCTTCAAAAGTTTATACCCACCACTTTGTTGTCATTTTCAGCAACCCATCATTAAACTTAAAAATTATTTTGAAGTATTTCTTATCACTCTACATCTTAGGTGCATTTTTGGAGGGCATGTATGTGTCATTTTCTGTTAAACAAGGAAAAAAAGAGCACAAGTGGCTTGTCCATAACCTATGAGGAAGTAGTGGAAGAAGTGTTATGAATAGTTTCATGCTTTCTTTCACTGGTCCATTCTTCTCTAAGGCTCCTAGACAGGACAAGAATCTTCGACTGAGCATTTTCAAACTATTCTACAAAGGCTTGGCTGTCTACTAACAATGTGTACTTTGTCTCACTACTTAAAAATACTTTCTCAGCACATTCAGTGTTGAAGAAAGGATATTATAACACTCTGAAGGGAAGATTTTTTTGGCAGGCTGAGCAGAATTGTCTTTATTCCCGGAGTAAGCCTATGCTGCTCTGTGAAAATGCCTCCAGTCCCCCTATCCTGATGTCTTATTGTCTCAGTCCATTTTAAGTGGTCAGTTGTACAATTTGAAAAATAACTGAGATTGCATAAGATTTTTGTCTATTTTGGAGGAGCAAAGGTATGATTTTATTTGATTTGGGCTCTTTTCCTATTAGAAATATGGTGAAGACTACAAACATCACTCACAAAAGTGAACAAGTACCTTTTGGATGGGTTTTGGCAGTCTTACTACTGCCAGGGCTAAATTTGGGCATGTGATGTGTGAGAAAAATTTCTGGAAGGCATTAATTCTTTGAATATCTGTTCTTCCTGGATTAGTTGTCCATTCTGTAAGCATATTCCACTGACGTAGGCAAAATACCCCCATAAATCCAAAGTATTCTGTCAGCTTCAGCTATTAGGATGTACATAATCAAAAGATGTCTTCCCACCAAGTGCTATTTGTTCTTATCAGTTACATGAAGATGCAGAGACTGACACAATTCACCAAATTAAAAGCTACCAAAAAGAAGAGCCTGAAGGCAAGATGAAACAGCAGAAACACATCAACACAATTGCTTATTTATAAGCACTTTTTAGTAAATTGATATATTGTCCTGGGTTTGCCTGGGATAGAGTTAATTTTCAGAAGAAGTTGGGGTACAGCTAGGGCAGCTGATCCAAACTGGCCAAAGGGATATTGGATACCATGACATCATGCTCAGAATGTAAGGGGGTAGTTGGCTAGGGGGTGGGGCTGGCAACATGATTCGTAGCGTGGTAGGTGATGCGGTTTGTGGCGCAATTAGCAACACGGTAATCACGACTGAGTTTTGCAGCAAGGTTCGGGGGTGCAGCTGCAGAGCATGGCTTGGATTTCTGGATTGGTAGCATGTCAGGTGTTGGATTTTGGGCAGTGAGTGATTATTGGTTTATTTTCTCTTCCTTTGCTGCCCTGTTAAACTGTCCTTATCCCAACCCATGAGTTTTCCCTTCTTTTTTCCTGATTCTACTCCCAGTCCCACTTGTGGGAGGTACAGTGAGTGAGCAGCCATGGGGTTCTTTGTTGCCAGCAGTAGCCAAGCCGTGACATAGACCTTAATGTGAGATCGGCTTTTCAGGTTGGATTTGTATCCTTCTTGTTTTGAAGACCAAGACAAAGCTGAAGAACTACTCTTACTCTATTTCAAAGAACCTACTCAGATTCTCTAGATAAGATAATCATGATGTTAAAAATAAATGAGATTTTACTCTATAGTTTTTCTTCAGGACTGTCTCAGAACACTTGAAGGTTTAGAGTGTTTTAAAAGAAAAGGATTTACATGAAGTTATATTGTTTTAAGTGGTAGCTTGCATGTTGAAGCTAAATAGTTCTAAGAAAAAAATGTGCTTGATTGCAGAATCACGGAGAGAGACAAAAGCCACCACAAGATCACATTCACAATCTAGGAGAAGAATTCTGTCAATGGTTCTTTGAACTCCTGAATTCTCAACATCCCTTGGGAGTAAAAGCTGAAGAAGGATGGGGACCACAGCACTTTTGGGAGGATGCTAAAATGAAGTTGTGTTACAACACATTAGAAAAAAACATGGAAGAGTATATTGGTGCAGAAATGGTTAGCCTTCGCCTGCTCTCATTGGTTAAAGAAGAATATATTCTATTCAACCCTAATTTGCATTCCAATGGACTGAAGTGTGCCATGTCTCCACATGGGTTAGTGCTGGTAGCTGTGGCTGGCACGATACATGGGGACAACACTTGTTTGGGCATCTTTGAACAAATTTTTGGACTTATTAGCTGTCCTGTTAGGCAGAATACCTGGAAAATAAAAGTTGTGAATCTTAAAATAGTTGGACAGAACACTATGGGTCCTGGGATGCAAATTGAAAAACCCTCCCTAAAATATGAGTCACACCAATTGCAAGAGTTATATGATGGGAAAGAACTGACTGTTTGAACCACAGAAATTCTGAGCAACTCTTTCACAACTGAATGACTGGGGGAACATACCACTTTTGGTGCATAGCTGAATATTGAAATGGTTAGGACCATGGGATGTTGTCTCTTTTTTGAGTCAGATCTGCTGGATGGCAAACTGACGTACAGAGTCTAAACTGTTAATACAAGCGATGCTTTTGGTTACCCTTCCAGGAGCAACAAACATTTCAGAGAATGACTTTATATTTTGTACTGTAGTTGTGAATGGAATTAGTTTGGTTATTCTTGCCTGCAAAACATGGTTACGTTTAAATATGGGATGGCCGCAGTATGTCATGAACTAGATGACTTCAGGTTCACAGTTTTCATGTTGCTTCTCTTCAGGTCACCAGTTAAAACTCTTACCTGAGTTGTAACAGGAAGTTGTTCCTTCTGGCTTTTTGGAATTTGGATTAGCAAGTGTCTAAATGGAGATGTGAATCCCAAGAAAACCATCTGCTAGTGTAGGGAGTTTTTGGAGAGGACAGACATTATAATACAAATACAAACTGCTGCCATTTATCTTCTGAATGTGGTTCCTCACTGTGTAACAGAAGTAGTTTAATGGGACAATGCAAGAAACTTTGCATCATACAAGTCTCTTTCTCTTAGGGTTAATAGGTTCCTTTCGTTTTACCTCATGTTTCCAGCTTTGTCATGAATACAGACAAACTCTGTTGTATTTTGTCCTCAAGCAGACAAATTTGAGATGGTTGCCCAGGCATCCGTTTGTAGCACTGACTCACTGACCCTTGTGTCAAGTAGTTGATTTCATGACCTACCGCAGCACTGTATGAACCAAATGCTTTGATAATTATTTTGTATATACCTAAAACAGATTTTAATATAAAAGATGTGATTTTTATATATTTTCTCAAAATCAGAATTTTATCTATGTTGAAGTGTTTTATTACATTGACATTACGTCTTGAGTTCACTGTAAAAATAAAATATATTATTCTAAAATAATTTCTAAGCAAAATCTCAAATACTGCGTTGGAATTTTCTATCCCAATAAATGTTGTAGCTTATTAAGCTACTGATGTACAATAAATAAAAATCAACCTGAATTTAAAATTTGGAAGAAGCAGTTTCGTTCTGTGTATTGAGAATTGCATTCCTCTTCAGGTGAGGACAAAAGCCTACCTGAAGGCCTGAATGGGTACCTTTTCAACAGTCAGTATGGCCATCTGTAGTTCAACTAAATATTTTGTCATTGGCAGAACTGTACTTTCTAGTGGCAGCGTAGCTATTACTTTAGTTAGTGTGTTAAATATGAACATGACTAAGGGTGTAGTTTTCATTACTGCTGTAAGTTGCTGTGGTGTGGGTGGTCCACTCCCTCCACTCGGGTACCTGTCCTGGTTTCCTTCTTGTGTTGGCATTATTACTTACGCTAACTCTGAACAAGAGAGACTGGTACTAATGAAAACTAACTCCTTGTCAGAAAGGCTTCAGACTGATCAGCTCTGTAGGAACGCTGGCCACACAAGTGCTAGTGTCAGTGTGAGGAACAGAGATGAGAATTTGGTTTTTTTTGGTGACAACCTGAATTTCTGTGGGCTTAAGCAAGTTATCAAATAACAGCCTTCATTAATTGTTACGTTCAAAATGTTTATGCCTGATAACTTCAAAATACTGACTGCAAGGAGTGTTGTGGTAAATCAGCTTTTTACTAAGGCTGGTACTTAAGAACTTGTTCTTACTTGTTCAGTTCTCCTAAACAAAGTACACAAGACGTTAAATTGTCACAGCCTTGTGACCTCTGTGTAAATCCCTGTTCAGTTGCAGACTTGAGTAGGTGCTGTTCGATTTACTGATGACCTGTTGGTGCAGTTGCTGCTGTTGCTCTTTGTCAGGCTGTTAAGAATTTGCATACATTATACTGCTCATTAGCTGTTGATAACTGACTTCTGCGGCAGCTGATTTTGATGTGTCCTTATGGGTTACTTCAAACTAGTTACCAAGGAGCAAGTGGTAGCAGCAGTTGATGAGCAGTTGATGGTTGCTGCTGAGCAGCACTTATCCCAGGCTGCTGCTGCAAAATGCAGGAAATGGCACAGTGTCTGTTCCTTACAATCCCACCACCTGAGTATTTGGTAGGCACTGACAGTCAGCTGATGGTGAGCAACTGTTACTAATGGGTATGACTTTTTATCCTGTGATACACCTTCCTCTTTTTCTCCCAGGCCCGCGTTCTCTCTTTAAAAAGCATCCTCTTCCCTTCTATATGGGTTTTATTTACACTTGGAAAAAGGGATTCCAGTCCTATAATGGTTCTTATGGCTCTCCATCTTGCATGGAGGCAAGAACTGGGTTTTGAAAGCTGCTGCCAGATCAGTCAGCACCGGCAGAGCTGTTTGCAGTCAGGTTGTAAGGGGGGCAGAGAGGTGGCACTGCCTCTGCTCCTTCATATTTTGTGTATGTAGCATGTTCATTTTGTGCCAAGGGAGAGTTGTGAGGTCCTGTCTGCAGTAGTGCACCATAGGATATCACAGATAACTTTTAGGCGTTCTGATTATTATTTGTAATATATGTCCTTACTGGAAATTCAGAATTCAATTTTCAAATAATTGTCACATTCAGAATTCCTTTTTTTTTTTAAGAAGAAAAACACTGAGTGCCATGTAAATATGAGAAGATACTCTTAGCTTTACCTTGACTTTAAGGAAAAAGTTAGGACTTGTTTAAATAAAGTACAGCCAAAAAGCTTGAAATATTTATGGAATTGATTTAATCACTCCCTCTAGATGCTGCCATTCAGAGCTGAAGTAACTTGTAGCTGGTTTACCTTTGGAAACAATGGCCATCTTAGTTGCATTTAGGAGATTATGCAAAAATAAATAAAACTTATTTAAAACTGTTTTCGTTAATTTTCCTCTCTTATCACTATTTAGTCAAGCCTCAAGACATATTTTCAGTACAATTTCTTATGCTTATCACTACTACTTAAGCTGAAAAGCTAAATTTATATTTTCTAGATCTATCTCTGCCAAGTAATTTGTTAGTAAGCAAAATACTGACTTGCAACAAAGCGGGCAGGACTTGCGGAATCAACAAGCAAGCTATAACTTGCTATAGTCATATAACATATTATATTTATTCCTATGGCTCATGGAAGTTTAGCATCCTTTGTGTGCTAGGGCCTCGTGGAAGCGCTCAAAGCAGCGCTGTTGGAAGTAGGGACCCATAGAAGATTGGTCTTCCTTCTAAAGGTTTTTAAGTACCCCGCTTCACTCTGAGGACAAACTCCAGCCCCTTCGCAATGCTACATCACCCAAGAGGCAGGAAGCTCCCCTCTTTTTGCCAGCCATAAGGATCTTCCAACTCCCCAGCAGTGCTTCCTCTGGAAGGCACTTTCATCTCCAACATGTCCAATTTAGACTCCAAAGCGTTGAGTTATCTCGGCATGTGATGGTGCCACCATGCCAACCACAGCAGCTTGGGTGGGCAAAGTACCGGAGCAAAGGCAAGAGGCTGAATAATCACAAACTTAGACAGGCGTCTGCTCAGTGCAACGCTTGGGATTTTGAGACAATTCAGCTTTTGGTATTGTTACCTGCCTCTTTGAAACAACCGAGTGACAGAATTCCTGAAATAAGCAGAAGGAGGAAAGATTTTAGGAGAGAATAAGGTTTCGAAGGTACCAGAAATTAACTGGTGGCAGTGGCAGAGGGCTCTGCACAGCCCAGACTGGGCCCAAGTGCTGCAGCCTGATGGCTCGGGCAGTCCTTTCGCTGGAAAAAGCTGCTAGGGAGAGAGCTGAAAGCTGGCAGCTCCTTTCCAAAGTCCTCCCAAAGCAGGGATGCAGTGATGGAGCAAGCTGAGGGGCTACAGCTGAGACCCTGGACACTGCCAGCTGGGGTGGCTCTGGAAAAAACCATTTGTGTGCAAGGATCTGCTTGCAAAAATGCACCTGCTGACCCAGGGAGCATGGAGAAACTGCAAACACATTAGGAAAGAACTAAGGGAATTCTCCTTTCACCCTTCCTCAGCGCAGAGGAAGGGGTAGCACAACCATGGGAACCTGGCCCATGCCAGACATTGATGTATGCCCAGTGCTACCCCTTGGGCCAGGGTGCCAGAACAGTCAATCCCTAAAAGTTGCCCCCTTCTCCCCCTTCTCCTTTTTCGCCCCCTTCTCCCCCTTCTCCTTTTTCGCCCCCTTCTCCTTTTTCGCCCCCTTCTCCCCCTTCTCCTTTTTCGCCCCCTTCTCCTTTTTCGCCCCATTCTCCCCCTTCTCCTTTTTCGCCCCGCTTGCTCCCTTCCCCTTTCAATACACATTTCTATTTTCTCATGTAAAATCCTATTCAAAACCATAACCAAACCCAGTGACACAGCTCCTCCTCCAATTACGCGGCCTTGTCTGAAATCACGGCATGAACTTTGGACCCACAAGGGCGCAGGCACCGGCCCATCCGAGCCGCGCAGCCGCTGCAGGAGGGAGCAGAGCAGCCAAGCCCTGGGCCCCTGTCCTGTCCCACATTTGAGCTTCATGTGGAAGCAGTTTTCTCCAGGGCATTTATGATCGTGCACGTCTCCAAGACGAGTCAATCTGCCCGCCAAAAGGAAAATGATTCCCATAAACCAAAAGCTCAGCTGTGGCAGCGTTTAACACACATGAAGTGCTGTCAGCTGAAGTTAAACACCTTTGTTTTCCCCTGCGACTGCCCCACGCAGTAGCTGAAGGTCACACCACCACGGGCTTTCCCTCCCTCACATGGTGCAGGACCCCTGGCAGGTTAACCCCCGAGGCCGAATCTGGATGAGACCTCACTGAAGTAAAGAAATGAGGTCTTGGTAGAAGAGAGTGCTCTGCCCTTGTGTCTTCAAACAGCCCCCACAGCCAGGGAGTTACGTAATCATTAAGGTTGGAAAAGACCTCCAAGTTCATCCAGTCCAACTGCCAGCACAACACCGCCGTGCCTGCTAAACCCAGAGTGCCGTGTCCACATGTGCTTTGAACCCCTCGAGGGATGGAGACTCCACCACTGCCCTGGGCAGCCCCTGTCAGTAAAGAAGTTTTTCCTAATACCCGATCTAAACCTCCCTTGGACCAACCTGAGGCCATGTCCTCTCATCCTATCATTGCTGCAAAGGAACCATTCAGCTAGGATCATGGTCATATTGGATTTAAATCATTGCAAACATGGCAGAGAATAAAACCACCCACGCTTCCCCGATCCCTCTGCGCCCTTTCTATCAAGATCAACAAACTAGAAATCGGTTACAGCAGCAGCAGTTGAACAGGCTGGTGACACCACCAGCAGGTGAGGAAGAGGACCCGGGTGCCAAATCAGCAGCTTTCCCAGCGTCTTTCAACCCGCTGGGAAACACCAACCATGTCGAGGGCAGGGAACCTCTACAGAGGAGTCGTGGCAAACAGAAAACGACACACAAAAAAGACGGTGTCTTGACTGCAAGAGGCGTTATCAACAAAACATTAATGCTTCCAAAAAGCAATCCTCAAAGTGGAGACGCTGTGCTGACCTTTGCTGTTTCTAGTACCTTCCACATCCTCTGGAGCTACCAAGAGCTCAGGCTGGGTCAGATCCTGGCAGTCCCAACATCCAGCACCACTACCACATCGCATCCACACTATCTCCAGGGGCACAAGGTTCAACCTCCCACCTCTCAGCCCTCCCCTAGACTAAACCTCTGCCACCTCTTCAAACGGCTCGACTGGAGTTACGCTGCCTGCGCTATCATGGTACCAGTACCTTGACCCAGAAAATCATCAGGCGACGAGCTCTCGGGGTACGAGCTCTCGGGGTACGAGCTCTCGGGGTACGAGCTCTCAGAGCATCTGGCCGCACTTGTTTGGTCGGCCCATGGCGGCGCTGCTTACAGATGCACCACGGGTACACGCAGCCAAACTTGGTGCGCCTACGAGCCATGGCTTCAACTGGCACTGAACCTTGCAGACGCACCAAAACCAGCCTGGCTGTCACGAGCACACCAACTGAGACTGTCTCTAACTGTCAGACTGTCTCCAACTGTCACTCTCCTCGTGTGCTACCTCGGGGTAGCACGGCAACGCCGTTACGTAACGGGCACTGGTACTCGGGGGGCGGGCACAGAACCCAACAACACCCAACAGGCATCGCAGGAGGCTCCACAGAGCCTACCTCACACCTCAAGTTTGCATTTCAGACACTCGCCATGCCCGTCTCCATCTCCCAAAACTCAACGCACAAGTGGTTCCAATTCCTCCGCCACCAGTCTAGAGAGTTCAAGCTGAGAAACAAGCACAGGCTAACAACCATCCTCATTCACGAGGAAACACTGCTCATCCTCCAGCGAGGAACATTTTCATCTGATCTATTTAAGGTGCAACTGGCTGTGCTGAGGTCAACACCCCAGCCTGAGCCCGCTGCCTTTTACAGCCCTCCAAAGGGCCAGCTCCAGGTCATACTCTATGGCCTCTCTTCCCATGGTGGTTTGGTTCTAAGGAGGTGGAAGAGGCTGAGAGGAAATTAAAGTTAAGATAAAACAAAAAATTCCTCCTGTACTGGATGAAGATGCTCCCAAAAGACAGACAGCAAACACCACACCGATGCACACAAAGGATTTCACCAGGGCAGTTTCAACAAGCGTGACTGACAACATCACCATTGAGATGCGTGCTTCCTTTTTGCCTTTTCCCCTTCCTTTTCTAAACTTGAGAAATCCACCAGCCTCCTTCGGTCCCTCAGCACATGCAAGACAATACACTGAGCCTGCAGTGGGACCACTCAGCACCCCTCAGTCACCTTCCTCGCGCTCATCCCTGTAGAAAACTAGCACCCCAGCACAGATACAGGCCAGGCTGCTCTGCCCTGCGACCAAGAGCTCAAGATTCCAAAACCTGACTTTTGGAATATGGTACAGGTTTGGTTTCAGGGTTACAAACACCTTCTGGAAACTCGGAGGACAAATCAATTTTGATATAAGCTACACGAAAGCAAAATTCCCTCCCTCAACTCCCCAAATCCTAGAATTGAACTTAGATCTGGCTTCACAACCAAGAGGCGATGCCTCATCGTCATTTCATTATCCATGGCCAGTACAGATGAAATTCTTGGTTGCCCAACTCTTCAGATAACTGCCCTCTGCTCAACAGTTTCAGTTCTGCACTGAGCGGGAGCCTCGCTGTTCTGACTTTTTCCAGTGGGTCAGAGTTTGACCAAAGACACTTTCTATTCCTCTAATCTCCTGTTAACACCCAGACCTCAGAAAGACCTGACAGTATCAATGCCGCATACAAAAGGAATACAGGAAAATTTCTAATGGCTTCAGCCACCACCTTCTAACTACCTGGTATTCCTGTAAACTTAAAGTCAGCCCTGTTAAACATTGCTCCTTTCCTCCACCAGACATTTACCCCACCAGTGCCTTTGGGGAGACCTTCTGTAAACCCAAGATACCGAGTTTTACTAGTGGAAACATGATGAAAAGCTTTCTCCCAGCAGCCATCCAGGGAATGGGAATCCCCCTGGCCAAACACAGCTCTGTAATTACACTATTAACACCTCAGGTCCCAGGACGTCCCCAAACTCCACTCTTGGGGATGCTCTTCAAACCAATTAACACTGACCTGTGCTTTGCTTGCAGGATGTGCCCTTACAGCACATTTTGTTCCCAACTTCTGATGATGGAGATCTGGTGGGGAGGGAAATGACACCCCCACCTTGATTGCCCCTTAGGAACAACGTGATAGGAGCATGTCCAGGCAGGATCTGCTTGAGCCGACCTCGGCTCTGGTCAGAGGGGGCTCCTATAAAGAAGGCCCAGGAGTTCAGATGCAAATTTAAGCACCTGAGAATAACCAAAACCTTATCAGTGCATTTTGGCCAAGACCTCATTTGCCATTTCCCAGCAGCCTGAGCAGAAATGCTTTGTGGCTACGAGCAGCCCTTGCAGGAAGCCATGGGGGCAATCAGTGACTCACCTGGCTCTGTTCCTCCGCACCCAGATCATGACACCACACATCCAGGTGTAAAACACATCCAGGAACAGAGAGAAAAGCCACCTGAGACCAAATCCACAGCCCTTCATGGTCGCTGCCCTCAAGGCAGCTGTGCGGCCTCAAGCTGGGTGTCCAGCTTCCATCTGTCCCTGACCCTGAGGTGTCACCCAGAGTTCTCAGCCACCAAGGAGAAGAGGGGCTGGACCCGTTGGTGAAGCTGGGGCTGCTCCGATCCTGGCCAGCTCTGGCCAACCCTGCCAGACTCAGTACCCTCAAGCTGCCTGCGTGTCCTCTCGGCCACCCAGGGCTGCTCTCCCCTCCGCTGACCTGCAGCAAGGGCTGAGCACCCACAGCTCCTGCCGGTCGGGTGCCAACGTCTGCCAGAACGGCTCTGGCCAGAAACGGCACCGCTGGGGATGCGGCTGTGCTGGGGGCTCAGCTGGGACCACAACTGGTGGCAGCAGAGACTCTGCACCATCCCTGTGGCTCAGCAGCTCCTACAAGGCCTGACAGCGCGTGTCAGTGCAATGAGGCTCTGAACGATCCCTTCCTGCTGGAGGAGGCTCTGGCGTGTCCAGACGGGTCCCTATACCCTCCGCTTCCCGAGCCCTGGGCTTACAAGGGCTGCATACTCACCGATTGCTTTCTCCAGGTTTTGCCTTGTTATCCACATGCGGCAACACCCCAGACACACTCCAGCAAGGAAGACATTCTGCAGGAAAATGTAACAAAGACTGCTCTTCATGCAAATCCAAACAAAGACAATTAGATCTTTTAGTTCTGCATCAATTCGTTACCCGTCAAACACAAAAGATACTGCCACTCCGTCTTCCGCATTGTGACAACAGCAGTTTCAAAATTTCTTACTCTTAAATAAAGCTTAACTTATTGTTCATCAAAATAAAAGCAGTGTTCGGGGTTTTCTTTTTAAATCTTAAATATTTATATTTTTTTTCCAGAAAAAAATAAGTGTTTCACAGAATAAGTTGTGGATTTCCCATGTTGCTCAAACTGATACTAATTAGTATTTCAGCAGAGATGGAGAACACCGATGATAACAATTCCCTGGCAACAAATAGCATAATTAATTCACGTGACAAGTACCATTTCTAAATGCGTGCACAATTGATTTTATAAGAACTGGACAGAGGTTATTGCAGAACTATACTAATGGCTTTTAGTAGGCATTTCCTCTTTCTTTTTTCCACTTTACAGTCCATAGTTAATTACCCACATTCAATTACTTACAATTAAGTTTCCAATTACTCTAGACACTCTTAAATGCTCCACATTCTAGAGGAAACATATTTTGTTAAAGCACAATTCTCCGTAATAGTGGTGCAAGAATAAACAATACAAGCAGGTATGCCAAAGTTTGCAACCCAAGTGTTCTCCAGCAGTAAATCAACCTGCTCGTCTCACAGAGACTGTGAGCACAGGCTGCTGAAAGGAAGAACGGCAAAGCCTTGAGCAGTGTCGGATCAATCTAAGACCAAATAGCTTAAGTTTCCACACAGTGTAAATCAAGATGAAGGGCTTTGAGATGCAAGTGGGTTTCACTTCAGGGAAGAATGATAGGCACACAGCTAATACTAGAAAAAAAAAAAACTAAAACCAAACACACAAAAAAAACCCAAACAAAATAACCCCAAACAATAAAAACTCACCAACCCCCATAAAACTACATAACTGAATCCAATTCACAGAAATACATTTTGGAGGAGTAGTAAGGGTACTACTGTAAAAGAAAGGGATTGACAAAGACATTAATTGCCACATTGAAAGAATCTCCCCTCACATCATAAATTCACATTCTGGACTGCAAGGTCCAGAAGAACAGAATTGGAGTTTGCACTTGGATAACGTTATCACGTTACCTCATTCAGACTTGCAGGTGTTAAGACTAGAAAAATTTTGGAGCCTTGGGACAAGAATTACAAAACAGAAGTAAGCAGAGCATCTCTAGGTGGGTATGGGAAGAAAGAAACGTCTCCATCCCATCTGGAGGCAGATTCTGCCAGGCATCATTCCAAATGACTGCACGTGCAGGGGAGTGAAAATAAAATATTGTCAGATTAAGATCTGAGCTTCGGGCCAGACTGAGATACAGAGATCTGATGGAAAGGTGGCAGAATCCCATGACGCTATTGAACTCTTTTGGTTTTTCTCAAACTAGCACCTTAAACATATGTGGTTGCTGGACAGCAGGACATGGCATTCAACTTCTTCTCTACAACCCTACCTCCCAAATCAGAGCCAAAAAGCCTAGAACCAGGGCAATAAAGCGTTACAACATAAAAAGCAATTTTCTACTCATTTTGCTTTCTAATTTAGTTTTGTCCTTTTCCAGCTAAGTTAGATTCCTTGGAGCAAAACCAGTAACGCTCTAAGGATAATCAGAAGAGAGTCCTGTAGTCCTGGCCATAGAGCTGTGTCAGTACACGAACAGGAGCCCAAGCGCTGCAAGTCCCCCAGCAGGCAGAGTGCTAACCCACGGTCCTAGGGTGGGAACAAGCACGTGTCGGGGTAGGGGCAGAGTTCAGGGCTAGTTTGTTTTCTTGTCAATATCTACACGGCTAAAATAACAGAAAAAACAACCCCAAGCACAAACAAACAAACAAACAAAAAACCAAACAAAACCCACAAAAAGAATACCTGGAAACAGAACATCTGTTCCAGATTGAAATGTTCAAACTTGCGGTCATGTCCTAAAGTTATTGACAGGCCAGCCGTACAACACAGGTAGATCTTTACTGCCTTTTTGGCAGATGCTGCACTTACGTTCTTCTTAATTTGCACTTGTTACATAGTTCTGACAGCTAAATGCCATTGAAATCTTAAGAGACGTGCACCTTTACATTCTTTTCACAAGCTTCAGCACAAGGCATAAAACCACCTTCTGCACATGTCCAAACAGCTGGGAACATCCACCCTGAGGAAGACTTTGCTAGCATAGATCCATGTTTAGTTTGAACGATCACAACCTCGAACATGGTTCAAGAAGATAAAAAGCCATTCCTGCCTCAACCTGCTTTCAGTGCAGTTCAGGTCACATTCAGGTTCATCGTGATGGCACCTGAAATCCTGCAGCTACTAAATATCGACAGAAGATGCTGCTGCCCTAAGTGTTCCATCAGAGGAGCAGATGAGTCCCAAGTCCTGACAGGACGTTACTGAAAGCAGACCGTATCAAAATACCCTCTAACCACCCGCATGCTCAAGCTCAGGAATGTCTGTGTGGCAGAAAAGATAAGCCAAGACAAACATCCCTTTTTGCGTCATATTTTAAGGCACATCTGATTATAAAAAAGCATACATTATTTAAGAAAAGGGAAAAAATACATGTGTATGCATACCTGCTGTCAAATACACAAACACAAGTAGAAATACATGCTATGAGATATTTAGATCCAAATCACCCCTTTCCACTCACACTTTTTAAGCAATCGTGTTTTTCCCTCAGTTTGTACCCAATGCAACAGAGTCAGAAGTAAAATGCCATGATTGCCGTAACGTGGGTTTTGAAATACTGGAGCCAGCTCCTAACCTTTCTCTGAGGAAATCCTTCCAGCGCCCTGGAGGTCCCAACTGGAAGCTGTGGATACTTTTGAAGACGACAGGATGCCAGGCAATGGATAAAACACTGACATCTGTTCATCTAATTAATCCAACCCCCCTGACAGTAATCCAGATGGGCAGAACACAGAGTGATTTTGGGGGACAGGAGAATAAAAACCCTAGTACTCCTGAACCACAGATTTCAAACGGCTTTTAGCTTTGCTGCTTTTATACGAGTAAGCTGTTTCCATATGAACCAGCTCGTTAGCAGGTCCCAGCTGCTCCATTAACCAGTACGGGGAGATTTGGTATCACCCTAAGAAAACAATAAACTGCTACAGAAAGAGCTTTCTGGACCAACGGAGCAGCCTCACTGGCCTCTTCCAGAAGGAAACCTACCTCTCAGACTTCTCCGCAGGAAGCTTTAAAGCATTACAAAGTTCACAGCAGAGTTGAATATGTACATAAATACACATTCAGATGTATTCACTAAAGCAAGAAGGACTAAAAATAAGCTTACTACACAGTTGAGGCTGCAGTGGTCAGGCTCTGTTCTAAAAAGCAAAAAACCAGTTCCATCTGCAATGCCTTTGATAGTTCACTAATTGATGATCAAAAATGCATGTGCTTCAGCATCATTTTATGCTTTTATATGGATATCTTATTTCATTATAATTATCACAGACCATAGAAGTCTATCAGGGCCAATCATTTCTTAATGCAATTAAATTCCCAGGGGAACAATATGAAGTAGTTTATATTGGGGAAATCTAGGAGAGCTTATAACCAAATGGGAGCCTACTAGTCTACTGCAATTATTCCAAACTAGAAAAGTAAAACAAACTGCATGAATTTTTAACAGATTTTCTGGAATACTTGAATTAAAACAATCAGTAGGTGTCAGAAGTTGCAATATGAGCTCATCTTCAGACTCCTCCTACATCCTCTAGCACTCACCTCTTCGGGGAAAGGATTATGCAGCCGCCTTCTCCTCCTGGATGAAATCCCCCACTCTCAGAAGAGCTCTCGGGACTATTCGTCTGCTTCCCAGTCCTGTTAACACAACACCTTTAACTCTTGCTCTTTCACAACGCCATGACAATTCCTATTAAAACAAGCCTTGAAAACCACTCCTCTACAACGCAAATAATTATTAGTTCTTTCACCCAAAGGTATTAACATGAAGATTGGAGCAGAGAAACAATAAGAAGTCTCTAGGGATGGATTCTATCTACATACATCTTACCCTGTTCTTTTAGTCATTTTTAGAATACCTCCATCCCGGAGCTGGTAAAACAAATTATTCTCTTTCCCATTCTTTCACTCCCTCTCTGCTGACATCCTGACGGTGATGCTTTTCTTCCTCTGCCCACACAAGAACCTTTCAGGCTTTAGTATGCTCTTTACCCCAAGACCTGCTTAAGAAAAGCGATACATAGCACGCTGATGGGGGCCAGAACGTGATTTATTTCCCATTTCATGGTTTCCCCCGAGGACCCAAGTAATCACTGTGAGAACATCTCGTCGCTGCCACTGTTTTAGTTCCATTTGCTCCCCCTCGTAAGAGCCATGTTTGATTTAACATCTTGCATTTATCCAAGATAATACTGAGGTGTTCTAAAAAATGTTGAATTTTGAGAAATAAATCTTCAGCACATCAATCTACATTGGGCAGCAGTTTGCACAGCTCTTTCCAAACAACACACAGTTCCACTATTCCTTACATCATTTGCTTGTCTAAGCATTTTGTAGTTCCATTGAATAAAGCCCAGTACCTGTTATGACGTACAAGGCTAACTTCATAAAGGAACTTCAAAGACAACTTAGTCCTAAAGAAGATATCTTACCTCTTCTTAACAAACACAGACCTAAGAAAATTGTCTGTAGAAGAAGAAAAGGCAGATTAAGGAAACACCAGCCAGCATTAGCTGAAGTGAATAGCCTCTTTCTCCAGGCACCTACGCCAAGTGCAGAAAGCAGCACACCTCTGCTGGGATATTTTCACCAGGGAAGATTTTATAGCAGGAGTTCAGGAGAGCAGGGGCAGACAGTGGGCACTTGGAGCCAGGAGAGCTTCGCTGCTGTCAGCTGCCAAGCGGGAACAGAGTAGGAGAATCACCAGAGAGGTGGAGCAGAAAAAGGTTGGCTTCAATAGAACTCAGCCTTCTCTGATTGTTCCTATGAATTACAGAAGAGAAATATCATAACAGTAAATCATGACTGGCAGTGAACTATTTTCCTAAGTACACTGAAGAGCACAGAATATAAGAATTTCTTCTTGCATCAATATTCCACGGCAATAGCTTTTCTCCCGAGGCTTAGAGAAATCCTTCCTCCTCTAATCCTGTTTTCCAGTGACAACTTAACAACCGAAATGGCAACAATTACCCCTTTCTAGTGCTAATTAACAAATTGCCAAGATTTCGTGAGTGGCCCCCCCCCCGCCCCACAGACCCCCCCTGCCCCATAGATCCCCAGCCCCACGGATGCCCCCTAAGTGACCGCCCCCCCCCTTCTTAGACCTTCAGCCTCCTTCTCGCCTTCGTCTTCGCCTTCGATGCCTTCGTCACCTGCCGAGCCAAGATGGCACCCGCCGGGGGGCAGGGTGGGTGTGGGGGGGGATCTATGGGGCAGGGAGGGGTCTATGGGGCAGAGGGAGGGATCTATGGGGCAGAGGGAGGGATCTATGGGGCACAGAGAGGGGTCTATGGGGCACACCACCCCCTTTCTCCCCCCAGATGCCGACTCCTCCTGAGGCGACGGCCCTGCCCCACGGCGCTGCCCCATAATCAGCCACCCCCCACCCCCCCGCCCAGCCCCATAAGTGTGGGGCGAGCGTCAAGATCTCAAAGCTTCTCCGCGGTTGTGGTCTGTGTGGGGATCTATGGGGCTGGGGAGGGATCTATGGGGCAGAGGGAGGGATCTATGGGGCAGAGAGGGGGGATCTATGGGGCAGGGGGCTCGCAGGCCGCCGTCTGCCCCCCAATTAAGAGCCCGGGCGCCACTTGTGGGGCAGAGGCCTTTATTGGGGGACGCCTTCCTCCTCCTCCTCCTCCTCGTCCTCTTCTGCTTGGGGGCTGCGGTAGCCCCAGAGGCGCATGGTGCCGTCCCACTGTGGGGCAGAGCCAGAGGGCCTGCCCCACACATCCCAGCCCTGCCCCATAGATCCTCCCCCTGCCCCATAGGGACCCATAGAACCCAATAGAACCCAATGGGGACCCATAGAACTCAATAGGGACCCATAGAACCCAATGGGGACCCCAATAGGGACCCATAGAACCCAATAGGGACCCAATATAACCCAATGGGGCCCCCATAGAACCCAATGGGGCCCCCATAGAACCCAATGGCGACCCTAATAGGGACCCATAGAACCCAATGGGGCCCCCATAGAACCCAATGGGGACCCACAGAACCCAATGGGGACCCCACAGAACCCAATGGGGACCCCAATAGGGACCCATAGAACCCAATGGGGACCCATAGAGACCCCAATGGGGACCCTATAGAGCCCAATGAGGACACTATAGAGCACAATGGGGACCCACAGAACCCAATGGGGACCCTATAGAGCCCAATGGGGACCCCATAGAACCCAATGGGGACCCACAGAAACCAATGGGGACCCTATACAGCCCAATGGGGACCCATAGAAACCAATGGGGACCCATAGAAACCAATGGGGACCCAATAGAAACCAATGGGGACCCATAGAACCCAATAAGAACCAATAGAACCTAATGGGGAACCCATAGAACCCAATGGGGACTCAATGGGGACCCATAGAACCCAATGGGGACCCATAGAACCCAATGGGGACCCCATAGAGACCCCAATAGGAACCCCATAGAACCCAACGGGGACCCATAGAACACTATAGAACCCAATGGGGACCCACAGAAACCAATGGGGACCCTATAGAGCCCAATGGGGACCCTATAGAGCCCAATGGGGACCCATAGAAACCAATGGGGACCCCATAGAAACCAATGGGGACCCAATAGAAACCAATGGGGACCCATAGAACCCAATAAGAACCAATAGAACCTAATGGGGAACCCATAGAACCCAATGAGGACTCAATGGGGACCCATAGAACCCAATGGGGACCCATAGAACCCAATGGGGACCCCATAGAGACCCCAATAGGAACCCCATAGAACCCAACGGGGACCCATAGAACCCTATAGAACCCAATGGGGACCCAATAAAGACCCATAGAACCCAATGGGGACCCAATACAACCCAATGGGGACCTATAGAACCCAATGGGGACCTATAGAACCCAATGGGGACCTATAGAACCCAATGGGGACCTATAGAACCCAACGGAAAGCACCGGAAGCTGACGGGGCCCCCTGGCTGCCCCATAGCTGCCCCATGGCGCCCCCCCAGGTGCGCACCGAGGCGCTGGCGAGGCGCCAGGGCTGGGGTCCCCAGCAGACGTCGCGCACGCAGCCGCGGTGCCGGCTGAGCCGCCGCAGCACCCGCCCCGTCAGCACGTCGTACACTGCGGGGGGGGGGGGCCGGGGGGGGAACGAGGGGGTCAGGGGTTGCCCTCTGCCCTATAGATCTACCCCCCGGACCCATAGAGACCCACCCGGACCCATAGACCCCTCTTCTGCCCCATAGATCCCTCCCTCTGCCCCACAGATCCCTCTTCTGCCCCATAGATCCCTCCCTCTGCCCCACAGACCCCTCTCTGACCCATAGATCCAATCTGTGACCCATAGACCCCTCTCTCTGCCCCACAGATCCCTCTCTCTGCCCCGTAGATCCCTCTCTCTGCCCCGTAGACCCCTCTCTCTGCCCCGTAGACCCCTCCCTCTGCCCCACAGACCCCTCCCTCTGCCCCACAGACCCCTCCCTCTGCCCCATAGATCCCTCCTTGTGCCCCATAGACCCTCTCTCTGCCCCATAGACCCCTCCTTGTGCCCCATAGACCCTCTCTCTGCCCCATAGATCCCTCCCTCTGCCCCACAGACCCCTCCCTCTGCCCCACAGACCCCTCCCTGCCCCATAGATCCCTCCCTCTGCCCCATAGACCCCTCCCTCTGCCCCACAGATCCCTCCCTCTGCCCCACAGATCCCTCCCTCTGCCCCACAGATCCCTCCCTCTGCCCCATAGACCCCTCCCTGCCCCATAGATCCCTCTCTCTGCCCCACAGACCTCTCTCTCTGCCCCACAGACCCCTCTCTCTGCCCCATAGATCCATCCTTGTGCCCCATAGATTCAATCTCTGCCCCATAGATTCCTCCCTCTGCCCCATAGACCCCTCCCTCTGCCCCATAGACCCTCCCTCTGCCCCATAGATCCCTTCCTCTGCCCCATAGATCCCCCCTCACCCCCTTTTCCCACGCTTTCCCCTTCCGGCCCCCGTCGCTCCCCGATGACGTCAACCCCCCCCGCGTCGCTCACCGATGACGCCTCCCGAGGCGCACCCCGCCCCCAGCGCGCGCCCCCCGGCGGGCGCCAGGCGGCAGCGCAGCAGCGTGTGCAGCACCACGTGACCCCGGAACGTCTGCAGCGACGGGTCCCCCGGAAGCGCCGCCGCCGCTGGGGGGTGACGTCATCACGTAAAAAAAGGGGGCGTGGCCACCATGGCAACAAAAAGGGCGGGAAAGGCGAGGCGGGAAATGGAGCGTGAGGAGAGGGGGCGTTAATTAAAGGTAATTAAAGGTAATTAAAGGGGAATGGGGCGGTTGTTGAGGTAATTAAAGGGGTAAATAGGGGGATAGAGGCGGGATATGGGGTAATTAGGGGTGATTAAGGGCGAATTGAGAGGTTATTGGGGTAATTGGGGGGGAAAGGGGTAGTGAAGGTTTAATGAAGGGCTAATTACTGGGAAATTGAGAGGTTATTGGGGTAATTAAGGGGTTAGGAGACTCATTAAGGGATTAGGGGAGTCATTAAGGGTAATTAACGGCGGATTAAGGGCGAATTCAGAGGTTATGGGGGTAATTAAGGTGTCATCGGGGTAAATAGGGGTGAATCCCAGTCCCCCCTTTCCCCCTCCCAGTTCATCCCAGTTCCCCCTTTCCCCTCCCCAGTGACTCCTTTCCCCCTCCCAGTGCCTCCCAGTGCCTCCCAATCCCCGCCCAGTGCCTCCCAGTCCCCTTCCCAGTGCCTCCCAGTCCCCCCATTCCCCCTCCCAGTCCCCCCATTCCCCCTCCCAGTCCCCCCATTCCCCCTCATTCCCCCCCAGTCCCCTCTTTCCCCCTCCCAGTTCTTCCCAATCCCCTCCCAGTTCTTCCCAATCCCCTCCCAGTCCCCCCTTTCCCCCTCCCAGTTCATCCCAGTCCCCCCCAATCCCCTCCCAGTCCCCTCCCAGTTCATCCCAGTCCCCCCTTTCCCCCTCCCAGTCCCCTCCCAGTTCATCCCAGTCCCCTCTTTCCCCCTCCCAGTTCATCCCAATCCCCCCCAATCCCCTCCCAGTGCCTCCCAATCCCCTCCCAGTTCATCCCAGTCCCCCCTTTCCCCCTCCCAGTGCCTCCCAATCCCCTCCCAGTTCAACCCAGTCCCCCCCAATCCCCTCCCAGTGCCTCCCAATCCCCCCTTTCCCCCTCCCAGTTCATCCCAGTGCCCCCCAATCCCCTCCCAGTGCCTCCCAATCCCTCCCAGTGCTCCCAGTGCGTACGGGGGGGGCGCCTCCTCCCAGCGATAGTCCCAGCTCTGGGTGGCCACAGCCCTCCTGGCGGCGGCCACGGCCCCGTCCCCCGCCGGGCGCCTCAGGTCCCACAGCTTCGCCGTCTGGTCCTTGGAGTTGGACACCAGGTGCCGCCCGTCGCCCTTGGTGGGGGGGGACACAAACCAGTATAAACCAGTACAAACCAGTATAAACCCCCTTCACCCCACCCCCCAGGCCCCAAATCCCAGTCCCGAGCTCCCAGTTGCCTCCCCGAGGCCCCTGAAAACCATCCCACCCCCGCTCCTCCCACCCCAGTTGCCTCCCAGTAGCTCCCAGTTCAGCCCAGTCCCCTCGCTCCCCCGGCCCAGTGCCTCCCAGTCCCTCCATACCCCCTCCCAGTGCCCCCAGTTCCCCTCCCAGTTCATCCCAGCACCCTCCTAGGGCCCCCAGTTGCCCCCTCCCCCCCTCCCATTCCCCCTCCCAGTGGCCGCATTCCCCCTCCCAGTGCCCCCATTCCCCTCCCAGTCCCCCCAGTTCTCCTCCCAGTGCCCCTCCCAGTGCTCCCAGTGCCCCTCCCAGTGCCCCCCAATCCCCTCCCAGTGACCCCAGTCCCTCCCAGTGCCCCCAATCCCCCTCCCAGTCCCTCCCAGTGCCCCCCAGTCCCTCCCAGCGCTCCCTGTGCCCCTCCCAGTCCCCTCCCAGTCCCCCTCCCAGTCCCCTCCCAGTCCCCCTCCCAGTGTCCTCCTTCCCCCTCCCAGTGCCCCCCAATCCCCTCCCAGTGCCACTCCCAGTGCTCCCAGTCCCCCCCAGTGCTCCCCAATCCCCTCCCATTCCCCCTCCCAGTGCCCCCATTCCCCCTCCCAGTCCCTCCCAGTGCCCCTCCCAGTGCTCCCAGTGCCCCCATTTCCCCTCCCAATCCTCCTCCCAGTGCCCCCCAATCCTCCTCCCAGTGCCCCCCAATCCCCTCCCAGTGCCACTCCCAGTGCTCCCAGTCCCCCCCAGTGCTCCCCAATCCCCTCCCAGTCCCTCCCAGTGCCCCCCCTCACCGGGCTGTGGATGAAGGTGACCCCCCCACGGTGCCCGGCCAGGCGGCAGACGGGGCGGTGGCCGCGGTGGCCAAGGCTCCGTCGGTCCCAGAGCCGCACCAGCCCGTCGTCCCCCCCGCTCAGCACCAGCTGCCCCCCTGCGTCCGCCAGCGCCACCGCGTTCACGTCCGCCTCGTGCACCTCCACCTGACCCCCCCAGTAAGCACCAGTTCACACCAGTTCACCCCAGTCCCCCATAACTACCTCCCAGTCACCCCCAGTCCCCCTCCCAGTGCTCCCAGTAGCTCCTACAGCATCTCCCAAGCTTCTGAAGACCATCCCACCACGGGTTCCTCCTCCCTATCTCCCTCCCAGTAGCTCCCAGTTGCTCCCAGTTCACCCCAGTCCACCCCAGTGCCCCATAACTACCTCCCAGTCCCCCTCCCAGTGCTCCCAGTTCCCCCCCCGGCATCTCCAGACCTTCTGGCCACCATCCCAGTTCCACCATCTCCACATTCTTTGCGTCTTCTCCCCCCCCGAATTCCCAGATTTTGCTTCAAAATTCACCGTTTTCTCCCCGAATTCCCTGATTTCCCCTCCAAATTCCCCATTTCCCCCCCAAATTTCCCCATTTCCCCCCCAAATTCCCCAATTTCCCCCCCAAATTCCCCAATTTCCCCCCCAAATTCCCCAATTTCCCCCCCAAATTCCCCAATTTCCCCCCCAAATTCCCCAATTTCCCCCCAAATTCCCCAATTTCCCCCCAAATTTCCCAATTTCCCCACAAATTTCCCCATTTTCTCCCCCAAATCCACATTTTCCTCGCAAATCTCCCCATTTCCCCCCCAAATCTCCCCATTTCCCCCCCAAATTTCCCCATTTTCCCCCAAATTTCCCAATTTCCCCACAAATTTCCCCATTTTCTCCCCAAAATCCCCATTTTCCTCGCAAATTCCCCAATTTTCCCTCCAATTTCCCCATTTTCCCCCCAAATTTCCCCATTTTCCCCCCAAATTTCCCCATTTTCCCCCCAAATTTCCCCATTTTCCCCCCAAATTTCCCCATTTTCTCCCCCAGATTTCCCCATTTTTCCAAATTCCCCATTTTTCTCCCCAAATTTCCCCATTTCCCCCCAAATTTCCCCATTTCCCCCCAAATTTTCCCCAATTTCATCCCAAATTCCCAAATTTTCCCCCTCAAATATCCCCATTTTCCACCCAAATTCCCCATTTTCCACCCAACTTCCCATTTTCATCCCAAACTCCCCAAATTTCCCCCAAATTCCTCAATTTCCCCCCCAAAACTCCCCAAATTTCCCCCCAATTTTGCAATTTTCCCCCTAATTCCCCAAATTTTTCTTGCCAAACCAGAAGGATGGATGCTGACAGGGTTATGGGGGGTCCTGAAAGAGCAAGGTTGTCTTTGAGTTTTTGTTGCGGCGAATGAAGCAAACGGGGGCAGCTTGTATAAAAGTTTTGGAATTCCCACCCCAGAAAGTCCTTAGTTTGTTTTGGCCTGAAGGAGAAACCTCATCCCTTCTCTGGGCAACTTCTTTTCATCTGGCTGTGGAATGGGAATTGTTTTACTCTTGCTATTTTGCACTCTTTGGAAAACGCTTTTGCTTCTCCAGCTGTGTTTCACTTGGGTTCCTCTCTGCTTTCAAGCCTTAAAGTGTCTTGGCAATGGCAGGAAGGGGTATAACCGACTGCAGCCAAATTCCTGATCCAGGTTTAACTTCCAAAGGTGTTCTCGTCTTGGATCTAAACCCATCTAAAATGGGTTTAACGAAACTGGATTTTGTGGGGAGGGGAGAAGGGTGAGGCTGCAGGGTTTGGCTGGTGCAGAAGGAGCCCTCCTGTGCATATCCCCAGCAGCGAGGGGTATTTCTGTGTTTGCTTGCCTCTTCCTTTCTTAAGCCAGGTAGGTTCTGAATTTGGGTACTCAGGAGGCTGTTGGGGGAGCACCGTTTGGATCCTCCATTCTTCCAAAGTGGCCACTTCAGCTTGTGTGCTCTTGGAGTGGAATAAAGTTGAGCTCTGTCAGCTGCGTGCCCTGACCTGGAAATAATCGCTGCAACAGGCAGAAACACAGCAGAGAGCTGAGAGTGCTGCCGAGGGAGGGGCAGCCCAGGAAAGGAACCCTTTCTTGATATTATTTGAGCTCAAAACTGATCATTCTGGCTATCTGTTTTGGGAGAGGGGAAAAGAACCTTTTCGAGTTGAACTTGCTGGTCACTTCAGGCTCCTTGTAACTATTTTTTATTTCCGTTTTCCATGTCGGAATGCTTCTGTTTGGTTTGCATTTTGCCTTTTGAGCTTGTCTTATTGCTTGCCTGGAGAGGGAGTAGAGCTGTGTGCATTTCAGAGCAGGGTGGCTGCACGCTGGGTGCCCGGGCATCACCAGGGATGTGCAGAGAAATGCCCTGGGGAGCCCAGGACCTGGAACACTGGGATTAGCAGGATCAGTGAATGGTGTTTTATGCTGATAGGAAGGTGTTTATCCCAAATTATGCCAATATTGGGAGTTGGAAATATTTTCTTCCTGGCCAAGGCTTCTCTGCCAGCGCTTTTCATTGTATGTGCAATACTGACCATCACTTCTGTTTGGTTGCTTGGGAAGGCTGTGTGTGTGTTTGTTTTAATTCTTAATTTTACTAATAATTTCTCCAGTGGCGAAGGGCTCGGATTGCCGCTTGCAAAATGACCCTCACCTTCCAGCCACCCCATTGACGTGTTTCACACTGCAACCTGCTTCTCTGGGTTGCGCAGCTATTTGTCCATGTGGCAATTTTCTCTCCTCCCGCCCCTTCGTCTGGGTTTGAACGGAGCTTAATCCGCCCCGGTGCTCCAGGAGGAAACTCCCCAGCCCGTGCTGCAGCTCCTGAGCCCAATCCAGGCTGCGCGGAGCCCTCTGCCTCCGATCAGCATCCCTTTCGAGATGATGCCGCGTGGAGCTGCCGATGCAGCCTCGCAGGAGCCTGTGCCGGCAGCGCGTTGTGCTGCGCTCGATGCCGGGCTCGATTCCTGTTTCTATTCTGGTCTCGAGCTGCTCAGCTCTGCTTCCTGCCTGCACGCCTCGCACAGATTCCCCTAACCCCCAGCCTTTCGTTTCCTTAGGAGCGATGTCTGATACGGAGACTACTGAAAAAGAAGACGGCGACCTCCGTGTGGAGGTGGGCAGCAGGGACGCCTGGCAGCTTGCTCGGGAGAGGACTGGCTCGTTTTCTTTTGAGCCTGGCCGGCGTGAGAAGGCGGGTCAGTGTTTAATCAGGGAATTGCTGTAGGGTGACCAGTTCTGGTCTGGGATCCTGAACAATAGCCGTGTGCCCCGTCACGCATCCCCTGCGCTGCCGCAGCCTGGGAATACGGAGCCACTCCCTGCGCCGTGGCTGCTGAAGCACGCACCTCACTGGTGACCCTCGCTCTTGAGCAGCTCGTTGTTGTAGAGCAGGGAAATCAGTTTGGCCCTTCCTTTTTGCTGCGGACTTGGTGTCATTGGAGACACTTGAAATGGTGCGGAAGCCTCTTGTCAGTCTGTCGGGCACACTAACCTCGACCTCTTCCCTTTCCATTCAAACTTAACCTGCCAGAGGTCCTGCACCATGTGAGGGAGGGAAAGCCCGTGGTGGTGTGACCTTCAGCTACTGCGTGGGGCAGTCGCAGGGGAAAACAAAGGTGTTTAACTTCAGCTGACAGCACTTCATGTGTGTTAAACGCTGCCACACCTGAGCTTTTGGTTCATGGGAATCATTTTCCTTTTGGCGGGCTGGATTGACTCGTCTTGGAGACGTGCACGATCATAAATGCCCTGGAGAAAACTGCTTCCACATGAAGCTCAAATGTGGGACATGGCAGGGGCCCAGGGCTTGGCTGCTCCGCTCCCTCCTGCAGCGGCTGCGCGGCTCGGATGGGCCGGTGCCTGCGCCCTTGTGGGTCCAAAGTTCATGCCGTGATTTCAAACAAGGCCGGGTAATTGGAGGAGCTGTGTCACTGGGTTTGGTTATGGTTTTGAATAGGATTTTACATGAGAAAATAGAAATGTGTATTGAAAGGAGAAGGGAGCAAGCGGGGCGAAAAAGGAGAAGGGGGAGAAGGGGGCGAAAAAGGAGAAGGGGGAGAAGGGGGCAACTTTTAGGGATTGACTGTTCTGGCACCCTGGCCCAAGGGGTAGCGCTGGGCATACATCAATGTCTGGCATGGGCCAGGTTTCCATGGTTATGCTACCCCTTCCTCTGCGCTGAGGAAGGGTGAAAGGAGAATTCCCTCAGTTCTTTCCTAATGTGTTTGCAGTTTCTCCATGCTCCCTGGGTCAGCAGGTGCATTTTTGCAAGCAGATCCTTGCACACAAATGGTTTTTTCCAGAGCCACCCCAGCTGGCAGTGTCCAGGGTCTCAGCTGTAGCCCCTCAGCTTGCTCCATCACTGCATCCCTGCTTTGGGAGGACTTTGGAAAGGAGCTGCCAGCTTTCAGCTCTCTCCCTAGCAGCTTTTTCCAGCGAAAGGACTGCCCGAGCCATCAGGCAGGAGCACTTGGGCCCAGTCTGGGCTGTGCAGAGCCCTCTGCCACTGCCACCAGTTAATTTCTGGTACCTTCGAAACCTTATTCTCTCCTAAAATCTTTCCTCCTTCTGCTTATTTCAGGAATTCTGTCACTCGGTTGTTTCAAAGAGGCAGGTAACAATACCAAAAGCTGAATTGTCTCAAAATCCCAAGCGTTGCACTGAGCAGACGCCTGTCTAAGTTTGTGATTATTCAGCCTCTTGCCTTTGCTCCGGTACTTTGCCCACCCAAGCTGCTGTGGTTGGCATGGTGGCACCATCACATGCCGAGATAACTCAACGCTTTGGAGTCTAAATTGAACATGTTGGAGATGAAAGTGCCTTCCAGAGGAAGCACTGCTGGGGAGTTGGAAGATCCTTATGGCTGGCAGAAAGAGGGGAGCTTCCTGCCTCTTGGGTGATGTAGCATTGCGAAGGGGCTGGAGTTTGTCCTCAGAGTGAAGCGGGGTACTTAAAAACCTTTAGAAGGAAGAGAAAAGCTCTTTAATAAATAAGTGACTGTAGTCTGTCGTCTCAGACCCACGCTAGTCCCTCACAGGCACTTTCCTTTCCAAGGCCTGATACCTGAGCAGCCTTCCTGATGGATGCGATCGACTCTTTGATCCTGTTCTCCTCAGGTGTCCCTACCACGCTCCCAAAAAGCGGTGCTACTGAGGGCACCCAGAGAGTGCAGGGATAGGACAAGGGGGAATGGTTTTCAGCTGGACGAGGGAAAACTGAGGTGAGATCTTAGGAAGAAATATTTTCCTGTGAGGGTGGGGAGGCCCTGGCCCAGGTTATCTGGATAAGTGGTTGCTGCCCCATCCCTGGAGGGGTTCAAGGCCAGGTTGGATGGGGCTTGGAGCCCCTAATCCAGTGGGAGGTGTCCCTGCCCGTGGCAGGGGTTGGAACTGGATGGGCTTTGAGTTCCCTTCCGACCCAAACTATCCCATGACTCTGTGCTGCTGTGATGTTGCTGCTCATTGTGCCTTGGGTCTTCCCTGCCTCTTCCCTGCAACTTAGTTTAGGGTCAGCGTTCCTGTTGAAGCCTCAGGGTTTACCCTTTCAGGTGCCAACACCACTGCTTGGTGGGCAGGCCAACATTTGGAATCGTAGAATGCTTTGGATTGGAAGGGACCTTGACAGGTCATCTAGTTTACATCTAGTTTACGCCCCTTCAGAAGCTCCTGCTTGGAACACTGAGTTGCATCTGTATTTAGATAACCCTAGGAGTGCTTTTTAGAAGCCAGGCATCTTTCAGAGGGTTAATGATAACTCTTTTCTGGGGAGTTTTGCTGCTGCATCTCCCAGGGTCCTGCAGAAGACCTCGGCGCTCCATGTTCTCCAAGTGGGAACGCCAGCCTTCCACAGGCTGGATTTTCCCTTCAGCGACATCTTGTTCTGTGGATGAATCACGTTGCTCCGTCTGTGCTTAGTGCTGCAACCACAGCGCTTGAATCTCTCCTCTGCACAGAGCGAGAGTACAGAATCTTTCAGTGTTCGGAGCGGGAGGAGAGCCCCCTTCCCCCACCTTTTTATTTTAAATTTTATTTGGAGGGGAAGCGATGGAGGAGAGCGGCACAGGGCAGGAGCAGGAGATGTGATTAAAGCTTGTGCCGAGCGGATCTGTGGGAGTGGAGTATCGACCTCTGAAAAATCAATGGCTGCTGCGGTAGCAGAGCTGGCTGTTCTGCAAGGTCTCCTCTTGCAGGAAGGTAGTAACGCCAGCAGCGCTTCCTTCTGCCGTCCTCCCTTTTCATCCTGTACCTGCTTTCTGCCAAGCAACCAGACTCATCTCGGTTTACTGAGATGGGTTAGAACAGCAGCTTATTTTTGCAGTCAGAGTGAAATTTCTGGTGTGCCGCTCGGCCCCTCCTCCCAGCAGCCTCCTTCCCAAACGCTCTTTTTCCTGCAGTGCAGCTACAGCCGGGAGCTTCCACCAGTTTATCTGAAGCCAGCCTAGAAGAATGAGCTTCTTGGCTTCTTTTTTTTAGCAAGGAAGCTGCACGAATCTCTCTCGCACGTTCTAGTCCCTATCTTAGGTGTGTAACTGTCAATGCTGCTGCCTGCAAGGCGCTTCAAATCCTCGTCAGGGAAGGAAACATGGGCTCTACTGAGCAGAGTCTGCAGCCTTGATAGTGTTACCTTGCTGATGTTTGTTTTAGTGGGTGGGTGTTTTTTCCCCTTCAAGTAGTAAAAGTTGAGTGCTTGCTTCCTTTACCAAAGGGCTGCTGGGATGAGTAAGTGGCGCGTAATGGGTTCTGAGTGTTGTTACGCGTGTTGGGTTTTGTAACCAGGATCTTGGGTTTCCCTCCAGAAGAGCTCGGTGCAGAACCCAGGACCTCTGGTTTGTAGTTATTCACGTGTGGTCGTTGCTCAGGTCAGAGCTCGAACTTCCAGTGGTGTATCTGAGGGACTAAACCCCCTGATTTTACAGCATTAAATCCCTATTGTCCTTCCAACTGTCGATCCTGTCCTGTTTGGAATGGGAGGTGCAAGAGAAGAGGCAAAGCTATGAACGTATATGTTATTTCATAAAGCACAGAAGTGTCCTGTGCAGCAGTGATCTCCTTCCTCAGCACAAGAAGCACATGGGTCTATTAGAGTGAGTCCAGAGGAAGCCATGGAGATGATCCGAGGGCTGGAGAGCCTGCCGTACAAGGACAGCCTGGGAGAGTTCGGGTTGTTCAGCCTGGAGGAGAGAAAGCTTTGGGGAGACCTTAGAGCGGCTTCCAGCGCTGAAAGGAGCTCCAGGGAAGCTAGGGAGGGTCTCTTGATCACGGAGGGCAGGGATAGGATGAGGGGGAAGAGTTTTGGGCTGCAAGAGGGGAGATTGAGATGAGATCTCAGAAAGAAATGTTTTGCTGTGAGGGTGGGGAGGCCCTGGCCCAGGTTATCTGGATAAGTGGTTGCTGCCCCATCCCTGGAGGGGTTCGAGGCCAGGCTGGATGGGACTTGGAGCCCCTGATCCAGTGGGAGGTGTCCCTGCCCGTGGCAGGGGTTGAACTGGATGGGCTTTGAAGTCCCTTCCAACTCGAAGCATTCCATGATCTGTGGAAATGTCAGGTCAGCTTTGCCAGGTGCTGCCTTGGATGAGAAGTTTGGTGCGGACAGAGCATGGCAAGATCTCCAGGTCTCTTTGTGTTTATCTCTAAAGTGTTTTGTGAAGCATGAGATGCAAGATTCTGTTTTCTGTGCCTTAGAAGGAGAAACAAGTCTACCCGTTTCCCCAAAATTGCTGCCAGTCAGCTGTGTAATTTGTGATAGAGGAGATTGAGGTATTTTGGGTGTGGAAATAAAGGGGAAGGAAAGGACAAGCTTGTGATTTCCAAGTGTTGATAGTTCTTGAATTAAGTGGAAAAGAAACTGCAGTGAAAATGAAATTGTAATAGAAAGTAGGTGTTTCGATTAGTCAGAGGCAATGAAGCAGCTTTTTTCCCTTTCAGAAAGAATGAGGGAATAAATTTAGCTATTGTTCTCTGGTTTTGCTTGTGAGCGCCTGTATGGAAACAACCGGCCTTATGGAATTTCTAAGCTCTGCCGCATGCTCGTCTCCTGATCATCATTTCCTTGAGTGCTATCTAGTGATCTGACGGCGTCGTCCGGCTCCTTCCCTCGCCATCCACTCTTAGGCTGGAGATCATAGAATCCTAGAATCTACAGGTTGGAAGAGACCCACCGGATGATGGAGTCCAACCATTCCCATCAATCACTAAACCATGTCCCTCAGCACCTTGTCCACCCGTCCCTTAAACCCCTCCAGGGAAGGTGACTCAACCCCCTCCCTGGGCAGCCTCTGCCAGTGCCCAGTGACCCTTTCTGTGAAAATGTCCAGCCTGACCCTCCCCTGGTGGAGCTTGAGGCCATTCCCTCTCATCCTGTCCCCTGTCTCTTGGGAGAAGAGCCCAGCTCCCTCCTCTCCACAACCTCCTTTCAGGTAGTTGGAGAGAGCAATGAGGTCTCCCCTCAGCCTCCTCTTCTCCAATGAGCAGGGAAGGCTGCAAACCCCAGCGAGGAGATCCCTTTGCTTTCTGGTCAGTCTTCCCACTGTTGAGGCTCGGTGGGCTGGGCTGGAGCGGAGCCTTCAATCCCTTCTCCTCGAAGGTTTTGATGTGAAGTATTTCTTGTTGTTTCATCCCTGTTTAACAAACCAGCTGCTATCACATAGCAAACTGGTGGTTCCTCTTTTCATAGAAAAGAAACGTGGCGGTTTCCAGCATCAGGCTCCCTTGGGCTGGTCATGCCAGGACTTGCAACCCTTTCCCTGAGGCGGAAGAACTCCCTGCCTCCTCCGTTGGGTACCGGATTGTGTGATTCCAGGCATGGTTTTTGTTGTGGTGTGAACAGGAGGCGTTAGCTGCTGAGTCCCTGTTTGTCAGCAGCACTGACAAACCCGTGCTGGCATCAGCCAGCGCTGGGCAACCAATCGCAGCTGGAACGATTATCGTTTCAGGGTCCCCGTGGGCTTCCGCTATCAGGTCACATCCCAAAGTAACACTGGGCAGTATTTCAAGGGAAGAAACTCAGGCTTTGGGGCTGCAGCCAGCCGGGAGTGTGAGATTCTGTGTGAAATAGTTGGAATCCCTCCAGCATTTTTGATCTGCAAATGAGCAATAAAATGCATAGAAACCACATTGGAAACACGTGAGGAAATTCTCCAGCCCCTGACGTTTCCTTCAAGTTGGCAGAGTTACGGCTGTGGAGCCTCACCTCCCGGCTCGGCTCGATTGGCTGCGCTGGCGGGAGGAGGGGAGAGGAGAGCCCTTCTCCTGGGGCCACCGTCTAGTTCCAGGTCCCCTCCTGATGCTCTGTGGGAGGCAAATAAAACCTTGCTGGCCCTCTCCTCTTGGGCTCGATCCAGAACCTGCTGCCGGCAGCGGGACTCCATGACTTCAATGAGATTTGCTCTATTTGAAAGGCTTCTCTGTTTCTCTACAGACCATTTTATGGGTAGCCTTGAGTTCTATTTCCCCTCTTGAGTAGATGGGAGCTGGATGGCACCCGTCAGGTTTGGTTAAAAACTCTACTCTGTGCCTTGACGGTCGGCATCCTGGGAAAATTACTTGATAGATGGGGAAAAAAATGATAGGTTGAAAAGAGTCCCTTATGGATGTGCTGGTTGCTTTTAGGTGTTCCAGTCCCGGCTTCTCACCTTCCCCTTGCATCAGTCTCGCTTCCAAGAAACTTAGTCCTGCTGGATAACACTTGGTAAACGCTGCTGTGCTGGCATCTTAGCTGGGAAATGGCTTTATTGTTTGAATGTGTAAAGCTTACTGATCTTTAGAGGTGAAAGTCACTTCACCAGTTGATTTTGATGGTCCTGTTTGTGATCTCAGAGCTGAAAGGCTGGTGTCTTCCTGGGTACGAGGTCCATGATGGTGCGCTAGCAAGGCAGGGATCCCTCGCTTACACGTCTAAAGCAACCCTATATTAACCTGCTTAATTAAACCAGCGTTTTTAAATGACTCGCAGTACTTAGGTTAAGCCTTGATGCATAGGTGAAGTTGACGAGATCAGCTTTAAAGGTCGTTAGCTGGTGGGTTAGGAGGTAATTTTCAAACTGTTTTTAACATTGTTTGGCTTCACATCTTGCAGATCTTTTCCTGCCTGGCGTTACTAAGCTGTATCCCCTCGTTCTGCCTGGTTCATGTATGAATATTCCTGGTTCCAGTGACCCCTCTCAGATCCTGGAGGCAAACCTTCTCCTTTGCCTCTCGGAGAAGCAGGCTGCTCACTCCTGCTAATGGAAGGGGATATTCACGTTTCACCTTGCACCGTTGCTGTGTATCTGTCCTTTCAGGCTTATATTTTCTTTGGTGTACATTTATATTGTGTTTTTTCCTCTGAGCATAGAAATAGCTCATCTCTGTAGCTTTGGGCTCTGCCCCTCTGGGCTTGAGGATTTGATAGCTCTGAAATGCCACGAGCTCTTGGGGCAGGGATTTTAAAATCTCCTGCAAAGGGGTTTGGCCTCCAGCTTTGTTTCAGTGATGATGAAAACCGCATTTGGTGATTCAGACTAAAAATACCTTAATGTGTTTAAGGGAAATACTGTTTTTTACCGTCTCATCTTAGCTTGGACTGAATTGGCTTCTGGACATTCTGATCCCTTCACTACTCAGAGGGGAGCTGAGAGGTGGATCTCACACCGGAGGCAGAATTAGGTGCAGCGAGTCCCAGGGAGAGGAGTGTTTTGCTCTCGGTTGTTTGTGTTGGTTGATGCTTTTTAATGCAAAATGTTGAAAATACTGTCTTTTTACTCCCACTTCCAGTGGTTTCCATGGGAGGAATGTGGGTTTTGTCAAAGTTGACCAGGAGGAAAAGAAAACAAGGAGCTGCGTAAATGAGCAACGTTTTTGATGTTACAATGGAAGGCAGTGAAAATTGCAAGAGATCTTAGACGCTATTTTTAGGCTTTTTAGGCATTTTTTTAGCCTTCATTGAAATAAAACAAAGGGTTTTTTTCCAGGAAGGTAATGTTTGAACAAATCTACCTCCAAGATAGCTGTGCAGGAAGTGATCTCTAACAGAGGCAGTAATGGAGAGGAGGAAGGACGGGCGATGTGCTAAGTCACCCCACTGACAGACTGGCATTTTCAGCTCAAACGTAGCATTTGCCGGTGTTTGTAGAAGCATTTTGATCAAATTTCACTGTTAAAATAGACAAGATGGTTCTGCTGCAACCAACAACAGAATGTGATGCAGCTGGTACCCCCCATTTGTCCTTCCCAATGTCACTGTCCAACCTCCCCTCTCCACCAGGGGAGATTTAGGCTGGACATTAGGAAAAAATTCTTCACAGAAAGGGTCATTGGGCACTGGCAGAGGCTGCCCAGGGAGGGGGTTGATTCACCTTCCCTGGAGGTGTTTAAGGCACGGGTGGACGAGGTGCTGAGGGACATGGTTTAGTGTTTGATAGGAATGGTTGGAGTCGATGATCCGGTGGGTCTCTTCCAACCTGGTTATTCTATGATTCTATGATCTCTACAAATAAACTCTTCTCACAGGGCTGAGGTGTTTGCAGGTCTGTTCTTCCCTGTGAAGACAACAACTAGAATGAAGTTTGTTTTACGGGTGCAGCAGAACAAGACCGATGGTGAAAAGGTTCAGAATTGAGCTCCCTCTTGCAAGCTAGTTTACATCCCCTTTTCTGTTGAGAATGAGACTCTAGCGCAGCTGAACTGTCAGGTAGCACCAGTCTTTTGCTGGAGAAGGAAGCTGGGGAAAGTCAGTTCTCCACATCCTTTGTAGACTTCTCTTAGCAAACCTGCTTCTTTTGAGGACAAGATCTTAATGCTCAGTATTTGGAGTGAATGTCTTTTATCCTTGCTTTCTCTAGGCCTCCTGGTTATCCCAACATGAACCAAGGTGGGATGATGGGCACTGGACCTCCTTACGGACAGGGAATTAACAGTATGGCTGGCATGATGAACCCCCAGGGCCCGCCCTATCCGATGGGTGGGAACATGGCTAATAACTCTGCAGGTAAGCCGGTACCATCTGTCAAATGTTGCATTGATTTCGTTGTCCCATATTGAGAATCGGTGTTAAAGATTCTTCTGACTTCCTAGGGATGGCAGCAAGCCCTGAAATGATAGGCCTTGGGGATGTCAAATTAACACCCGCAACTAAATTGAACAATAAGGCAGATGGGACACCCAAAGCAGAATCCAAGTCAAAGGTAAAATGTTTTCGTTTTTCTAATGACTTCCATCCTTGTCAGCATCCAGGGAGATAAAACCATGACACAGTAACTGGAACAGTGCATCTGTCTAGTGGTGACTGTGGTTCCTGAGAGAACACGATTGGGTTCCTCCTCCTTACCCTGGACAGACTTCTCGCTGTAGAGAAGTTGTCCTTGTAGCGTGTGATCCGATTGCTCCTTGCAACCAGGATTTTAACTTGAGTGTGATGAGTGAGTAGGACACTCATTTCAAAGAAATAATTGTCTTGACAAGTGTGTTTTGGAGAGGGCTCTGCAATAAACCACTAAATCCAGGTGTAATAAGTTCTGTGGAGGAGCCTGAATGGTGAGGCTGCCATACCCACCGACCCTCATTAAGGCCAGGAAAGGGACTTCTCTATCAGAATTCTTGTGTCCTCCCCTCTTTGTGACTCAAGAGTTCAAGCCTCTCTAGAATTCCTGATGGATGCCTGGCACACTTTATTTTTACATTCTCGTTGCACTTTTGGGCCTTTGATAAGTGGGGAGAAGGTACCTGCACAGGTGGACCTGTTGGGTCACCTTTCCCAAGTCCCCGGGTCCTTTGAATACCTAATCAGTGTAGTGTGTGGCTTGAATCCAAAGTGTAAAGGTAGAAACCACCTTGTTGAAGTGCTCAGTGTAGGAAAATTGAATTATACTTGATGTGGCCAGCCCTGGCTGGGCTTGAACTGTACCTAGAACAGATCCATCTTGGAACAGTGGTTCAACAGTGTTTACAAGAGGTTTTTTAGGATTTATGAGGGAACAATTGAGAGGTTTGCTTCTGGATTCATAAACCGTTGAGAAATGAAGAGGAGCATTTCCCAGCCCTTTGGGAGCAATCAATTACACTTGCAAAATGATTCAGTATTAGGAATTATCACCTGCCAGAGTGAAACTGCCCAAAGGAGCGTGAACAACGCGGGGTTTGTTTCTGGTGTAGGCTTGGAGCTACTTGGTTCTCATCTCTCAGCTGGGAGGTGGGACTCTAAAGTGTTACAGTTGTTTCCCAAACAAACCTCTTCCTAATCCTGTATTAAAGCCAGAAGAGGGAGGCAAACAGGTTCTTCAGGGAATGTTTTTCTTTGCATTGCTGCTACCAGTCTCAAAAGAGCCAGCAAAACAAGCAGTTTCTGAGCCCATAGTCTCTACTTGAAGGACAGCAAATGCTCTGGAAGTTTGATACTTGTGCTACCAGCTGCCTGCGAGAACGTTGAGAAGATCTCTCACTTCTGCTCGTGTTATGGCTTCTTAGTATCATAGAATCATGGAATAGTTTGGGTTGGAAGGGACCTCAAAGCCCATCCAGTTCCATCTTGTGCCATGGGCAGGGACACCTCTCACTCAAGACCAGGTTGGATGGAGCTTGGAGCCCCTGATGCAGTGGGAGGTGTCCCTGCCCATGGCAGGGGTGGAACTGGAGGGGCTTTGAGGTCACAGGTGCTTCAAATCTTAGCTTTCCTTTGAGGCATGCATCTCCCTCTTGAGTAGGAGAAGAGGCTGACCAGAGGCAGCTCTCACCCTGGCAGGGTGCAGTAGCCAGGGGGAAACTCCTTTGCAGTTGAATTAAATGTTTTCTCCTGTATTTAGCAAATGAGCCCACAAAGGATGCCTCAAAGAGATGGCTCTCTGCAAGGACTCCTTGAGGTTTGTTTGGTTTCTGTGGCATTCCTGAAACCTTTCACTTTTGAAAACTGTGAATTCCTTGAGTAGCAGCTGATTTTTGAGATACCTTTGTCGAATAATGCCTGCCTGATGTTTGTCTGATACAAGTGTGGGTCTAATATAAAGCTGTTCTTGAGCAGAACTTGGAGCTCTTCCCTGACTGCCTTTTTAAAACCCTCTCTGCTGTAAGCCAGCTGGTTTTGTGCTGCTCACTGCTGGTATCTCTTTCCTTCTCCTAGAAGTCCAGTTCCTCTACTACAGCCAATGAGAAGATCACCAAACTCTACGAGCTGGGTGGTGAGCCCGAGAGGAAGCTCTGGGTCGATCGTTACCTGGCCTTTACTGAAGAGAAGGCCATGGGCATGACAAATCTGCCAGCGGTGGGCAGGAAGCCCTTGGTCCTTTACCGGCTCTGCATCTCAGAGAAGGAGATCAGAGGACTGACTGAGGTGGGTGACCAGGTGTCTGTGGTCAGAGCTGCTTCCTGTCTGGCAGTCACAAGTCAATGGGCCACACGATTCAAAGTAGCTTTGTAGCTCTGGGGTAGCCCTGGCTTCCCACTTACCTGTTTATTTTGCTTTTACTTTTTTAAATAATGCTAATAATAATTTTAAAAATGCTTTTTAATGCTTCCTTAATAGGCTGGGTTGTTCAGCCTGGAGAGAAAAGGCTCCGTGGAGACCTTAGAGCAGCTTCCAGTGCTGAAAGGGGCTCCAGGAAAGCTGGGGAGGGGCTCTTGATCAGGGAGTGCAGAGATAGGACAAGGAGGCATGGTTTTCAGTTGGAAGAGGGGAGATTGAGATGAGATCTTGGAGAAGTGTTTTCCTATGAGGGTGGGGACACCCTTGCCTAGGTTGCCCAGAGCAGTGGTGGCTGCCCCATCCCTGGAGGGGTTGAAGGCCAGGTTGGATGGAGCTTGGAGCCCCTGATCCAGTGGGAGGTGTCCCTGCCCATGGCAGGGGTTGGAACTGGATGGGCTTTGAGGTCCCTTCCAACCTGAACCACCCCATGATTCTATTGACTTTGCATCAGGCTGTCAACTGATCTCATGGCTAATTTGATTTGCAGTCTGTCCCTATTCAAATGATCTCTAGGTGGGGAAGAGAGTTTACTACTAGTTCTGAGTTTGAACACAACTGTGTCTGCCTTGCTTAGCCCTTAGAGCGTCCTTTGTTTTAGCTGGGGAGTGTTGCTTTCTTCCTAGAAAATGTATTGGAGGAGAAGGAACTTGGATATTGAGTTTAGAGCCTCTTGGTTGGTTGTGCAGGTCAGCAAAAACAAGAAGTGGTGTGAGTTAGCCACCAATCTCAACGTGGGCACGTCCAGCAGCGCAGCTAGTTCTTTGAAGAAGCAGTACATCCAGTGTCTCTACGCCTTCAAGTGCAAGATAGAGCGAGGTGAAGACCCCCCTCCGGATATCTTTGCAGCTGCCGATTCAAAGAAATCTCAGACGAAGATCCAGCCTCCGTCTCCAGGTGAGTTCAGACTTGGGTTTAGGGTGTGCAATGGATGCTTGCGCCAGAGGAGACAGTGAGAACTTGGAGGCTTTGTGCCCAGAGAGCTCCACGAGCCTATTACGGGTTGAGTGCTCTAGAATTCAAGCCCTTTCAAATGAACTGCTGTTTCAGATTTGATGGGAGGCTCCGGTTTTGGAATAATTAAGCATAGTGTTCAATGCAGAAGTTAAAGGAGGACGTGAGGTCCAGGCCAACAGTGCCTGCTGTGCATTTTGGTCTTCATGAAGTCTGATCCACTCTGTCTTATTTGCTTTAGGTTCATGACTTGAATCACTGCTGAGCTTGCCAACCCTTTAAGCTTCAGATTTTCCACTTTGTCTTATAAGTAAAACGTTCAGATGCTTTTTTTTCTGGTCAGGAACCTGTTCCTATACGTGAAGTAAGCTTTATCTGCTGTGAAGTTCCTGTAATTTTTGCAAAAAATGCCTTTTTGGTTCAGAAACCCAGCATTACCTTTGTCTGGCTTCTGAGGAAGGGGAATAATGAACCCTTTTTTGATTGTGCTGCAGTTGGGTTTCAGCCCCGCTAAGCCCTTGATCGACAGCGTGCTTGTCCAAATAATCTGTTGGCAACTACATTTATCTGCTCAGTTAGAGTGGTGGTTTTTATAAAGAACTAAATTGTGTTGTTTCGCTCGTCAGGAAGCCTGTCCTGGTGTAGCTCCAAACCTGGTGTATTTTGTGAGATAAAGCAACTTGTGTGTCATTAGAGCGACCTGTCTAAAGCGGTGTCTGAGTTCTGCTTAAACTAGACTACAGATCCATCCCCACCTCCTTCTAAAAACTTTCTTGCCCTCTGAGATGCCAGGAGGTGAACAAAGATGTTCAGAGCATTTGGAGCCTGGGACTTGTAGGATGTCAGCCAAGATGCCTGTCAGGATGGATGAGGTGGTGCATCATATTTTGTTTTGTTTTCGCCGATACAGGAGTGTGTGAAGGTGGTGACTCTGCCTTCAAGGGCCGTGGTGCAGGTGATCTGTGAACTGTTCCCCCACATCCTATCCCTGCACTCCCTGATCAAGAGCCCCTCCCCAGCTTTCCTGCAGCTCCTTTCAGTACTGGAGGGCTGCTCTGATCCTTTAAGCTGTATCAGTCCATGTTCATCCTCCTCTTCTGCTTCCTTTTTCCTCCTTTCTCTCTCGCTCCTCTGGATCAGCCCAAACAGAGGGTGTAGTACACAACACAAGTCGCATTCTCAACTTCATCTCCAGACTCCAAAGCCTTCCCTGTTTGAAAGCCAAGTGGACAGCAGCTGAGGCTCTTAATCAGGGAGTGCAGGTATAGCATGAGGAGAAATGGTTTTCAGCTGAAAGAGGGGAGATTGAGATGAGATCTTAGGACGAAATGTTTTGCTGTGAGGGTGAGGAGGCCCTGGAACAGGTTGTCCAGAGCAGTGGTGGTTGCCCCATCCCTGGAGGGGTTCAAGGCCAGGTCAGATGGGGGTTGGAGCCCCTGATCCAGTGGAAGGTGTCCCTGCCCATGGCAGGGGTGGAAGTGGTGGGCTTGGAGGTCCCTTCCAACCCAAACTGTTCCATGATTGTGTGATTTTGAAGTCCCGTCACTTGGACAAAGGGCTGAGGCATCCCACGCAGACACCACTTTGTGCTTCTTGCGGACTTTATAATCCATTGGTTTTGATTTTCCTTCGTTCCAGCCTGTTGTGGCCCTTGGAACTTTGTGAATTGAGGATCGCGCGGCATGATTCCACATTGGCTGCTTTTTGAGGCTGCAGAGCATCCAAAGGCCTTGCAGGATAATGCTCTAGGTAGAGGTCTCGGTGCTGGAGCTGTTTTCCATGTAGTGTGCATTCATAACCCTCCAAACCCAAACGTATTCACAGAAGGGCCTTGGCTGGGCCGGGTGGTGCCGCGCAGGCACGTGGCGCGGGTTTCCTGCAGCCCAGCTTGGGTTCCTGCTCACAAACTGCGGCGCGTCCCCGGGGTGCGGAATCAGTCTGCCGTTGGGTTTTAATTCCCAGAGTAATGGAACTGGCCTGGCTCCAAGCGTGTGTGAATTTGTGAGTGGGAGGGACAGCAGGGGGTGGGGACAAGCACCAACTGGCAGCGAGGTGGGGAATGTCTCGAGGCCTCTTCCTGCCGATGCCAGCGTTCCAAACGGTGAATTTCTGGGGGAAGCGAGCGGAGCTGAACGGGAAGGAGAACGGCGGGGAGGGCCCATGAATGAAACTCCCCGCTGAGCTTGCCTCTGCTCCTCCTTCTGCCAAGGCCTCCCCGGGCTGGGAGGGAGCCGTGAAGAAGAGGACAGGGTGCCAGGAAGGTGGGGTGTAAACAAACATGGCCTGGACGTGACCTCGGTGGATTTTAATGAAGAGCTGAAATGACTCATCAAGCAGCAGGGCTGAAGCCGAGGGATATCGCGTGCTGGGGATGGTAACTAATGGAAACATTAATGAAGAGTTCAGCTCTTGCCAGCTGCGAGGAGTGTATGAACCTGAGAGCTGGCAGTGTCACAGTGATCTGGGGCAGGGAGAGCTCCTCGAGCCGGTGGCACAGCTGGATCACACATGATGGCCTGAGATTTTTTCATGAAAGCTTACTGTAGTGTAAAGCAACCTGTATGGAGCCAGGGAACTTGCTGGACGGGTTTGGTTGTTCAGTGAAAGATCCATCATCTCCGGCATTCCCTGTTCCAGGAATCCTTGGGAGTGGTGCTTGAATTGACCTGCATGAATTAACCCCTCTGGAAGGGCAGAGCCTTGTTCAGAGTTAACTTGGTGATTTCCGCTTACATCCTGGAGTTTCTATCACTAAAAAGATGGTGAGGCTTCCAGGAGAGGGCTCGCGCTTCCAGGAGAGGGCTCGCGCTTCCAGGAGAGGGCTCAAACCCGCCTTCTTTCTCGACAGAAAGAGAACATGAAGGTGCACTGTAGAGCATCAGCCTTTGGAGTGAGATGTCCTGGGCAGCACAACATGGTGCCATGGTGGTGGCGCCTTGTGTAAAAGAACGTGGTAAAGAATAAAGTCACAATGAGAGCAAACATGTCCTCTCAGCTTTATGCTACTGCACGTGGTTCTTCTGGGAAGTCTGGCCCAGGTTCTCCTTGCAGTGTTTTGCTCCTTGTACTTCTTTGGCCGTGGTTCATCTCTGTCTCTTGGAGGGCTCTCTGCTCATGCGTTTCTGTTCTTGCAGCGGGTTCAGGCTCCATGCAGGGCCCTCAGGTGCCTCAGTCCACCAGCAGCTCCATGGCAGAAGGAGGAGACTTGAAGCCACCAACTCCAGCGTCTACGCCACACAGCCAGATGCCCCCTTTGCCAGGCATCAGGTATGAAACCATCGCTCCCAGTGTGACTGCAAGGGTGCTGCTGGGTCCCTACCACAGATGGCTCTTGTGGTGGGGCTCCCTGGCTTTGCTCCTTCGTTCATGGCTTACAGCAACACCGTTGGCTCTGGATCTGTGTGAGAATAGTGATTCCTTTGGGTTTGGGGTCAAGGACAGTTTTGTAGAAGGGCAGTTCTTTGTGACTTTGTTGGAGGAGTGTGACTGTGATCCTAGGGGACAGCAACACCTGAGAAAAAACGTGGGGAAAGGTATCCTGAGGAGCATGGTGGACCTCTATAATCCTGTTGTGGTTTTTTTTTTGGATCAGGAGTAACTTGGTGGGCCTTCAGGATGCCTTTGCTGATGGTAGTGATCCTACGTTCCAAAAGCGGAACTCCATGACTCCAAATCCAGGGTACCAGCCCAGCATGAATACCTCTGACATGATGGGTCACATGTCTTATGAGCCAAATAAAGATCCTTACAGCAGTGTGAGGAAAGGTGAGGAGGTCCTCGTGTGCTCCTTTCCCTCATCTTGAGTACTAATCCCTGTCTCTCTATGCTGGAATTAGCTGTAGGAGACCTTCTGCTTGCCCTCCTTCCCCAGGAGACAGGGCCTGTCTACGTCTGCGTTAGAAAGATGTGTTTACTGGTGGTTCTTTCTGTGTTTCAGCTCCTGGAAGCGATCCCTTCATGTCCTCAGGGCAGGGCCCCAACAGTGGTATGGGTGACCCTTACAATCGTGCTGCAGGTCCAGGGATGGGTAATATGGCCATCGGACAGCGGCAACACTATTCCTACGGAGGTCCTTACGACAGAGTGAGGTGGGTGCTTGAACCTCGTGAAACGATCGCTTTCACTTCCCATTGTGACTTTCCTGATCCATTTGAGGAGCGAGGGTGAATTCAAGTTGGACATGTGCGGTGTTTGTGTTTGCTTCCCTGTAGGACGGAGCCCGGCAGGGGACCTGAGGGCAACTTAGCAAGCGGAACTCCGCAGCCCAACATCATGCCTTCCAGCCCGGAGTCGGGGATGTATTCTCCCAGCCGCTACCCGCAGCCGCAGCAGCAACAAAGGTCTGTGCGGGGTGTTCCCAGCAGCAGCTCGGCCCGGTTTGGGAGCTCTGGGATTGTGAGAGTGGTCACACAAGTAATGCATCTGTTTCTTCTCCAGACGTGATTCCTATGGCAATCAATTCTCCGCTCAAGGCACATCCTCCGGCAACCCCTTCCCTCGCCAGCAAACCACCATGTATCAACAGCAGCAGCAGGTGAGTTGTTGGCAAGCTTCTCGTTTGCTGGACTGAGGGACAGAAGAATCTGTGAAATTTCTTAGAATCATAGAATCTTGAAGGTTGGAAAAGACGTCACAGCTCATTCAGTCCAATCGTTACCCCAACCCCACTGTGCTGACTAAACCATGGCCCAGGTGCCACATCTACGTGCTTTTTGAACCCCACCAGGGATGGAGGGTCCACCACTGCCCTGAGCAGCCTCTGCCAGGTCTTCACCACTCCTTTGGTAAAGAAATCTTCCCTAATATCCAATCTAAACCTTCCCTGGTGCAGCTTGAGGCCGTTTTCTCTCATCCCATCGCTTCTTACTTGGGAGAAGAGCCCAGCACCCACCTGGCTCCAACCTCCTTTCCAGGAGCTGTAGAGAGCAATGAGGTCTCCTCTCAGCCTCCTCTTCTCCAGGCTAAACAGTCCCCGGTCCCTCAGCTGCTCCTCATAAGACTTGTTCTCCCGACCCTTCCCCAGCTTCGTTCCCGTCTCTGAACTATACGCCAGCCCCTCAATGTCCAACTCAAATTTGTGTTGAGGGGAGGATGAAAAAGCTTGGGACTCTGTGTTTATGAATGTGTAGAACTAAGTACTTTATACAGGAGACGCTTTTTCCTAGTTTCCAGATAGTTTAGATAAGCTTTAATTAGCGTTCCCAGTGCTAGCAAAACAACGTTCTGAGAACGGAGGCTGTGCAGTTGGCAGGTGTGCATGTTCTGGTCAGGCAGCAGGAGATCAGGAAGCTTTACTGGGCTTCCCTTCCCCCCTGGAACATCCCAAACTCCATAACGCTTGGGGCCCAAGTGGTGGGATGAGGTTGGAGTCAGTTCTTGATCATTTGGGGGAGCTGTGGGTCATTCTGCACCACAATGCGGAGCTTTTTGTTGTCTTTGCCTTGCTGAACCTGCAGACAGAGGCTCCAGACCTGCCTCCTCTCCTGACTGCCCTGCTGCCTCCTACTCCTTGTTCCCCAAACCAGCAGGTTTGTTTCAGGACAGAGTTCGAATGAACATAAATCTCTTTCAAGAATCCTTGCGTATGACTTGCTCTCTGTATCCGTGCCAAGACCCGTAAATGTTTTTCTGATAATTTTGAGTCCTCTGGTTTAGGAGAGCATGGAGAGGGCACTTGCTGAGCTGTGCTAAGAATAATTCCAACTGCTCTGCAGTTTGGCTCTGCAACCAGAGCCACAGGGCTCCAAGCCAAGAGTTCGAGTTACTCTGGCGCTCGGCATCTTTGAAGCCCTAGAGCTCCATCTGAAGCCAGTCATGACCGTGGAGCTTCCAAGGAGACTGTGTAGCAGCTTGGTCGACCCTTGGATGCAAGAGAGAGCTCGGGTTTTAATTCTATCTCAGCAACTGACTGTTTTCTCCATTTGCACTTAAAAGGAGGAGGAGGGAAGAATCTTTCTGGTTCCTTTCAGGGTTGTGTGAATTACCCTGAGATCACCTCTTAGAACTGGTTTTAACCTTTAGCCGCAGCCCGAGCGCTGCCACGTGTGTATATATATATGACGTTGTACATTGCACATACCCTGAGATCCCCTGCAGTTTTGTCCCCCTCTCCTCCCCCTTTATAGTATGACGAGTTACCGAGTTGATGACCTGCAAAAGCGAGACACAATTGTTTAATCTCTTGCCAGACATCCCTCCCTGGAGGATGCTGTACCGGTCTCTGTGGATAAAGTCATTGCTGTCTCAGCAGCCAATCAACTTATAGTGTATTTTTTTCCTGTTTTTTGTTTTCTTTCTAATCGAGGTGTGAAAAAGTTGTAGGTTCAGTTGAAGTTCCTGATGAAGAAACGCAATTGAGATTTTTCAGTGATGAATTCTGCATATTTGTATTTCAGACAATGTAGCTAAAAACTTGATGTAAATTCCTCCCTTTTTTCCTTTTTTGGCTTAATGAATATCAGTTATTCAGTATGAAATCTTTAAACTATATGTTCCACGTGTTAAGAATAAATGTACATTAAATCTTGGTAAGATGTTTGTAAGGGTTTTTTTATGAGCAGGACAGGGAGGTGACTTCGGTGCCGGCAGGTCTTGGTGCTGTGATGTTGTAGGTCGGCTCCTTGCACGGAGAACCTTCAAGGTCCTGTGCTTTCCAGCAGCTTTGGAGGCTGATAGCGTGTGGTCTGGCTTTGTTTTCTCCCTTTGGCTTGTTTTGGTGATGGAGGCTTTTGGTTTGTGCTGCGTAGGCTCAGGTAGGAGAGGATTTGTAGCAGGAGATGAAGCTGAGGCAGAGATGTGTGCTGTGCAGGGTGGAAAAGTCTCGGAAGGGAGGTGGTTCCCTCTGAGCTCTATAAAATGGACCATTTCATCTCCTTTGCGTTTTCTTAGAAGCTTGGTGTGGACTCTGACTTGAGAGGAGAGGGGGTTTCAGCAAAGAGCTAAAGTCCAGGTTCTTCCTGTCCAAATCTGCTCATTTCCATGGGTGTTTCATCGAGCCTGGAGCTTTATCCTCAGATAGTTGTAGGAGCCGGCTGGCTGAGCCGCACCAGGTTCGGTTAAAGAAGAAGGAAAAGCTTTTTTTGAAAGGCAAAGGTAATTTTTGTTCAAGCAATGTCCTTCTTTTATCCTGCTAGTCCTCTCCTAGGAAGCTCTTGGTTCCCAGAACCATCATTTGACTGTGTTCCCTAAACTTCAGGTTCCTAGAAGTCATGGTCTTTTTCTGAAGGGTCAGCTGGAAGTTCTGGAGTTCTTTGCCTGGCAACATGAATTTCTGAAGAGGCAGGAATGGTGCTGGGCTTCCTTAGCTTTAAAAATATTGAAACCAAGTTAGGAGATAGGAAGTCTGTGGGCATGTGCCATTCTGCAACAATGTTGATTTAAGCACAACTTCTCTCATCACTTCAGTCTGTACTCTGCGAGCTCTGGTTGATCTGATAATGTGAAAATCTTGTAGTGTGTTTTTTGGTTTTTGTTGTTTTGGTTTCTTTTTAACAGAACCTCAACACCAAGGCTGGAGAATCACAGGATTGTGGAATGGTTTGGGTTAGAAAGGACCTCAAAGCCCATCCAGTTCCACCCCTGCCCTGGGCAGGGACACCTCCCACTGGATCAGGGGCTCCAAGCCCCATCCAGCCTGGCCTTGAACATCTCCAGGGCTGGGGCAGCCACCACTGCTCTGGGCAACCTGGGCCAGGGCCTCCCCACCCTCACAGCACAACATATTTCTCCCTAGGATCTCATCTCAATCTCCCCTCTTTCAGCCCAAACCCTCTCCCCCTTGTCCTATCCCTGCCCTCCCTGATCAAGAGCCCCTCCCCAGCTCTCCTGGAGCCCCTTTCAGTACTGGAAGCTGCTCTGAGGTCTCCCTGCAGCCTTTTCCAGGCTGAGCAGTGCCAACTCTATCTCTGTCCTAGTACAGAAATTGCTCCAGCCCTTGGATCATCTTTGTGGCTCCTCTGGGCTCGCTCCGATCAATCTGTTCCCTTGCAATTAGATGCAAGATACTTTGTTTTAATTTAGTTCACACAAAATAATAATCTGGCTTCTTAAGTAATGCTACAATAGCAATTAATGGTTGCAGAGCTCTGGAACAAAGTTTTACCTATTTTTGTATCCTATTAACTAACAGGAGAGGCTGTAGATGAAAAATAAACTCTTTTTCAAGGACTAATGGAAGAAGAAATGGATCGTTGTCAAAGGTGCTTGTCATGGCTTTGGATGAATTAACATCTTACTCTAATAATTGAGCCTGTTTTTAATTTTAAGGATAGTTTAAAAAGCTAACTGATTTCTTTTTACATGTTTTCAATAATAAACAGGACTTCTGTATGACTTGTGTGGTTTTCTCCCTCACTTTTTTCCTCTTGCTTGTTCTCTCTCCAGGTTTTCCTGATTTTTATCCAAACTCTTTAAACTGCACTTGGACAACTGAAGTGTCACCTGGCAAGGGTAAGAATCTAATGGGAGTTGCATCTGCCTACATAATGTCTGTGTTTAAAAAATTGAAACACAGAAACGCAATAAAATCCCTTTTATGTATTAAATTAGTGCTTTCTGCCAGTCTTCTGAGGAAGAATGATTTTGCAAAATAAATATCTTTGAATGCGGTGTTAAAATGTTGTGTTTATTCCGCAAAAGAAACATTCTTTAAATTATTAGCGGAACAAATGTCTTTTAGTCTCTTTTAGGAAAAGTAGAAGAGGTAAAATACATTAAAATAATAGTTACTTATTAAATAGCACAAAAGGTTTGGTGAAAGCTGTGGGGATCCTGTTGGTTGCTCTTCTGCATGATTATTAAGCGTGAAGAAGCAGATTTGATCTGTTGATTAGGAACCTTAGATTTCAGATTTAAATCTGAATTTAAATTATATATATTTAGGCAATACATATAGTAAAGTGGCATTTGGATGCTATTATGTGTGATTATATATATAACTATATATAATAGAATCATAGAATCATGGAATAACCAGGTTGGAAGAGACCCACCGGGTCATCGAGTCCAACCATTCCTATCAATATATATATATAACTATATATGATATATATAACTATATTGGAAGTTTCTGCTGTTTAAAATCTTCTTACAGGCTGGGTTTTTGTTTAAAATGTATATGGCATTTTAAATGTAAATCGTACGAGAAGCCTTTCCATGAAGAACGTTATTCCCTACAGTAAATAATTGTATTTGAAAACCTAATGGAAATTCAAAATTGAAAAAACAGGCATGACTTGAGTAAAAGATTGGTCCCAGAAAATATGAATCTGTATATATGGAAGACTGTTCACAAATCTTGTATCTGTGGGCACTTCCTGGAAGGTTAGAATAAAAGATAGAATTCTGTTGGACAAAAATGCAAAATATAAAACCTGAATACAAAGTCTTAGCCAATTATTAATGTACATCTCCTGGTTTAATAGTAAGACTATGACAGAGGTTATAAATGAAGGAGACATAGAGGAACTTGAATAAAATCTGTACCATACAAATTTTGATTTTCAGAGTGCTGTATACAAATAGCTCTGAATTCCATCAGTCCTCTGAGGGGAGGGATTGATTTACAGCGAGCTAAACAAACGTCCACACTGCACATTTGGATTGGTTAAGCCCAAGTTCTTTCTGCAAGTTTTATTTTCTGCATGTTTTCTTTTCTGTGTGTCATGTTTGGATTCCGTGTGTGACTTTTTCTAAAACTCTTTCTATATACTGTAAGTTTTGCTTTCTGTGTCACCTCTTTATAAAGGAAGAGAAAAAAACTTCCCTTTTAATGCTTGTCTTTTCCCCTTTTTAATATTTTTAAAGGTGTCCAGCTGTTTTTTCACACCTTTGACCTGGAGAGCTCTCATGATTATTTGCTCATTACTGAAAATGCAAATTTTACTGCGCTTTGATTTATATCTGATTTTTCGATTTCTCATGAAGGCTTCAGCATCACATTTTCAGGTAAGAAATTCAATTCTGCTACGTGTCTGGAAACTGTTTTCAGATATTTTTAGTTGTAGATGGCAAAAACTTTATGAAGAATCAGGGAAAAAAAGAGCAATATAAATTATATAGTCCTTACTGTAGAAAATGGGCCAAGGTTTATAGGGTGGCGAACAGATAGACAAGAATGTTTGTTATGACTCTTTTAAGGAAACTCAAGCACATTTTTTGAAAATGTGGTCATATATCTTTTCATTCACCCTTTATTTGACTTCTTGTTACATTTTTCTTCATATATAATTTGTTTTTTTTAACTCATTAGACTTTTTGTTACATCTTTAATAGAATCCTAGAATAACCAGGTTGGAGGAGACCCACCGGATCATCGAGTCCAACCGTTCCTATCAAACACTAACCCATGTCCCTCAGCACCTCGTCCACCCGTGCCTTAAACCCCTCCAGGGAAGGTGACTCAGCCCCCTCCCTGGGCAGCCTCTGCCAGTGCCCAATGACCCTTTCTGTGAAGAATTTTTTCCTACTGTCCAGCCTAAACCTCCCCTGGGGGAGCTTGAGGCCGTTCCCTCTTGTCCTGTGCCCCGTCACTTTCTTCATATATAATTTAGTTTTTTTAACTCTCTCACTTCTAAATCTGTTTGGGGGTTGAAATGAATCACGAGTTATGTGTACAAGGCTTATAAATAATTAAAGAAAATGATAAACTATTAAAACTTTTACAGTACAAGCTGATTGCAGCCCTAGAAAATAAGAAAATAAATGCAATGTTGGTGGGACACAATAGACAGCTAATTACCGTAGATGTAGCCATAAAGACACACAGAAACAGGACTGAGTATCAGTAGAGGAGACAACTCTGAAATGCACATTTTCCAAGTGTTCCGTACTGACACAATGCAACTGGGCTGGTTTTAAGGGTCCTTTTTCATATTGTGTGTTCATTCTTTTAACTCTTACCCGGCTTGTTTTGGTTTGGCTTGTTTTGTTTACATTTTAAAACCTGTAATACAGCGTCGTGAACTACAATATTTAAACATAATGTCTTGTTGTTCAAAGTCAGCTCCAGGTCAGCGAATAGTTCTTTTCTGGGAAAAACCCTGGGGCTGGAAAAAACACCAAGTTTTATGAATCCAGTTTTGGTAGCCTTTGGTAGCCTTTTTTTATCCTTTTTGTTATCTTAAGAGACACTTTATGTAGATTAGTGTGAAAATTCGATTTGAAGTTGTAAGTTTCCTTATAGTGAAGGTGGGAAGGAAATAAAAATGAGAGACCCCTCTCTATAAATATAAATCAATAAGTATTGACTTTATTAGTCTAGACATTCCTAACTTTGTTGTTACACGTGTTCTTTTTAACAAGACTGAATTACACCATGAAAGAAAGAAGCAAACCTTTAAGAATCCCCTACGGGATTAGAAAGTTACAGTCAAAAGAACAGCATTTTCTCCATCTTTACCCACAAAATTGTTGATACTAAACACCTCCATGCTTGTGTGGACACAGTGAATTAAACACTGCCAGACCGCGGCCTGTGGTTTTTCTTTTAGATCAAAATGAATTGAGTAAGTGGGCAAAATACGAGGTGTGTATTGTCCCTTGGTCGATATTGTCCCCTCCCGTGGTCTGACAGTGCAGGCAAAGACTTCAACTCCCCACTGAGCTTCTCGGCTGTGGTCCCTCCGGCTCCCAGTAGCTTTGCACGTATGTAGCTCAGTGCACTTGCCCTGATTATAGCAATCGGTAATTTATTGAGGTCACGCAAGCTTGGCCACTGTCTGTGCTCCATCGCCCCTACGGTCCCTCAGGCTCCTGGTGGGTTAAGTTAAGCAGCACTTTGCCGTCTCTTCCACCTGCTGCTACCGTGTTGTCTTTGAAATCTGCTAGTCCTTTAAATTAATTAATGCTGCTAGAAACTTACTCGCTGCCATCAAATCGTGGAAGTTCACTGTGTACTGCATGAAGAAGTCATTGTTTTTATTTCTTTGAAATCCACATTCTTAATTGATTAATGAAACATCTGGTTTCATTAAGTGCCCTTTGCTCTAACAGTCCTGGTTTGATGAACAGTTTTGCAAGCTTGCTCTCCAATACCTTCATGATTTTGTAAACTTCGATCATATCCCTTCTCAGCCTTCTCTTGTCCAAACTGAGTCTCTGCTTCTAAAACATAAACCCCTCAACAATTGCCCGTGTCTGTGATTTCTGCAGCTCTGCTCTGTTCTTCCACACTTGCACAGACAGCTCAAGAAATGGGCACTAAAAGTCAATAAGCAGAGGCAAAGAAATGCCCACCGTTTTGTTTTTAAACCTCATTCCTCTACAAACTCTCATATTTCAGGGCTAAATCATCTTTAGGACTAATTGTCAATTTTGTTTGTACACGTGTGAATTGATGTTTTCTCCTTCATACAAGGTCATGTATTTTTCTTCTTCAGAAATTTATCAGAAGTCACTATTGCGTTCCTTCTCCATTTTGTTTTTTAATTTTTTTTTTGCAAAGAAAGTAGCCTTTTAAATATCAGTTAGGCAAAAGGAAAATGTCTTATGGTCTACAGCACCTAGTTTTTCAGCAAAAACGAGTTCACTCTCAACTGACATAACATAATCCTCCCCTCCCTTTTGGGAGAGCTGTGGGCTTCTGAAGTTTTCTTCCTTACCTTTTTGTATCCTAAATATGGGCACAATATGTTATAAGCCTGAGTTTTCTGTCTTGTGTCTGCACAGGGGAAAGTCCCAAGATGACCTTGCAGGCAACTTGCAAGGGATGCACTAAGGATGCAGAATATTTATAAAACCTCTGAAGGAAAGAAGCGTGAGGAAAGAATCTTGATAACGCCAAGGTCAACTCAACATGAGTGTCTTACGGTGTATATAGCATCGCTATTAGTTTGAGACAGGAGCACTAAGAATTCCGTGAGGACGTAATTAAGAGATTTTGGAATATATATAGGAAGGTGCATAAAAATGTCAGGAGGCTATACAGGAATTATCCCTCAAACCATAAAAGCTTTTAAAATACATTCCCCTTTGGGATGATTTTATGCCATTAAAATCTCTGCAATCAAAGAAAATTGAAAAGTTTATTTGTAAGTAATTTCTCTTTACTGTCAGAATGAGAAACGGGAATTGAAGAAAATCCAGCCAGCCTTTCCCTCTCCTTCAGGGGAGGGTCTGATTTTATATTCTCACAGCAGATGCAGAGAAATTAGCACCGTTACTACCTCAGGAATAATTGTAGCACTGTCCTCGTGCCTACATATTTTGATCCCAGCAGTAGAGCAAGCACTTCCCTTTCAGTTCATCAAAAATAACACTTGCAAGGGTGTTTCTGACCTCAGTAGGAATGTGAGGGGGAGTCAAAACTCATGTTTTCAAGGAGAATTCAGGCAGGTTAATGACTGAGTAGCAGGCAAAGTTTTCTGCAGCTGTGGCAAAGTCTGTACTTGAATTAGCAGGGAAGAAATCTGAACTCAAGTAAAGAAATAGAAACAGAATCACCATTTTGAGGCATATGGCAAAACTGAGTACCTGGATTATCTGTTTATTTTAAACCTTATCCTTTCTCATCACTAACACTTCAGTTTCCCGATCTCCCTGCTGTAATTCCCACTCGAAATTTCATAATTCTTTAAAGTGGCCACTTACAGTGAAATCTTTATAATGCAATCGCTGTGAATTTGTCACAGGTAAGAGGAAAACCAGGATGTTATTCCACGTCTTTCATCTATTTGGCCATATAGACCTTCTCTTTGTGGTCATGACAGAGAAAATAGTAATCGTAACATGTGAATGTCAAATGGATCCTAAATGAGTTAAAAATGTGGGATCTAATAGTGATAATGTCTAGATTCATGTGTTAAATGTGTTCTCCAATTGTCTAATTTACTTTCCCAGGGGTGATTCAAGCTAGTTATCAGTTTAGTCCACGGAGATTCAATGCAATATTATTTCAATTACTAGACTAGACATGTGCCTACTTATATCTGTAATGTTAACAACAACTGGATAAGTGTCCCCAGTTAAAAATTGTTAGGGTTTTTTGCATCTACTGTCATATGATACGTCTTATCTCATTTTTACTTCATCAAACAATGTTTTCATTTGTGTCTGGATTCATCTTGAGAGATGCAGTATTAGAAAACTGTTGGAAGAGGATGTCTAAGGAACAGTGTTAGTCGTCGGCTGATTTGGGGTTTTGTCTTTTCTATTTTAAGGTGAAGAAAAATCACATTTTTAACATAGTTGTGATACTTTATTAATGACTACTAAAAATAGATTATTCCATTCCTCAATCCAAGTAAATTTTCTCTGTGTTTTTGCATAATATGTGTGACCAGGATGTTATTAAACAATAAATCTTACGATGAACAAATGCTTACTTATTTTGTACAGTGGTTTTACAGTTCTGATAAATAAAGTGTAATCAATCCATGAAAGATCTGTAGTTCTGGCCTAGGACAATGGTAGAAGCCAGGAAGCATTTTTTCAGATGCTCTTAGCACAGCTTAAAGTCATATTTCTGCCTACAGGTAGACATTAAATACGTGTTAGTGCTGGCACAAATCTTAAATACAATTGATTGTCTCTTCTGAGAGCTCATCCACGTGGCCTGATATAAGACAATCTTTCCTTAGTAATAAAGACAGAAAGCATTGTTCTATTAATGGCTAGCATCATGTATTATTTTTCAAAAGATTCTTTTATGGAAGGTAGTTATTTATATTTGTTTATGTTAATTAAACTAAATTTAGGCTTTTAGCTTAAAAAAAATCTCTGTGCATGCTGGCTTTATTAGTTTATTTTGCTAGTGTCAGCACTGGAAATGAATTAAGAGCTTAAGATACTGCAGTTGTGTCTTTTATACTAGTTATCTGCGGTCACTCTCACCTGTATGACATCAGGGTAAATTATCTTTTATTTCATATTAGAAGAAAGCTGTTCAGACTGATTCTTTGCTTTTCCATAAGCATTCCCATGATGCATGGTATATGCTTGGAATTATGAAACTCACTTCATATTTGTTTATTTTTCCATGATAAAGTACAGGTGATTTATTTAATTTAAAGAAGAAGTTATCTTTTTTTTTTTAATTCATTTTGATTACAAAACAAAAACCCAAACCCAAACAAACAGAAAAACCCTTAGAGGACTGTTTCGGTACTTTATGGCTTTCAAGGTTCTGCAATAAGCAAAACTGAATTGTCAAGCCCTAGCCAATTCTTTGTGCTTGTCCTGTACTGGTGAACGATCTAAAGAAACTCTTATTCATTCTGTGACTGGAGGTTAATAGTGTTGATTTTGTCTCTCATTGAAAGTTTTTAATAAAATAACATAAGTAAAGGAGATCATCTCCACACTTAGGCTGGAAATAGACTCAAACCTTTATTAAGACCTTTCTTTCTTTATTAAAACCTTTAGTAAGACAAAAGGTTGCTGTAGGTTTAGAGTCTGAAATAAGCAGTGACAGATTGACTTTAATACGTCTCCCTCAGCTCTGGTGTTAATATCTCCGGACACTAGAAAACAGAGCAGTTACTTACTTCAGTGGTGATTTCAGAGGTCATGCTTCTGTCAGCCTTTGTGAATAATCTTGATAAATAATCTGATTTTATGAAACCTCAGAAGGTGGGCTTGCTTATAAATACTAATTCCATTCAAAATGGCCTCACAAAACTGAAAAGGAAAAAAGCCTGAAAAACATCTTAACAGTGACAGAATATTTTATATTTCACTGAACTGCGTAACCAAGCCGTATGTACCTGACACAACGGAAACAGTGATGCTTTTGGAGAAACTATTGGCCATACAGAGCCGACTTTGGAAGTGTTGTATAAGGATAAACTCATATTTTTCAGATATTTAGATAAGATGTCCAGTTCAATGCTATTATTTGTTTTCCACAAGGTGTATGATGGAAAAGACAGTTCTGCGCACTCTCTGGGAGCCTTCACCAAAAATGACTTGATGGGAGTTATGCTGAATAGCACCTCTAACTGTTTGTGGATAGAGTAGAATACCAACAGATCTGATACTGCCCAAGGATCTCAGCTCGCTCACACAAGTAAGTAGCTCACAAAAATGTTCTGATCGACTGTTAAGTGGGGAAACGTGTATTTCCAGCTGCAGTGATTTCTCATGGAATGGTAAAGATAATATCCTAGAACGTACTGAAGTTCAGAGTCTGAATTTTACTTGTCTACACGTGTGGATAAGTTTCAGTAATTAGAGAGCATTACTAAAAGAAAAATTGTAAGCTTTCAAATATAGAAAGCATTGTTATTTTGAGGATTTAGCAGTGGGGTTTGAATAAGAGTGCATTGTGACATCTGTGGGTTGAATATATTAGTGTTGTACTGTAGCAGATGCAGAGCCAGGTATTAAAAATATAACGTTTAATTCCTGCCGACAAATTAAAAAATACAAAAGAACAAATGAGAATAAAAAGAATGCAGTGTGCCTGAGTGAACTCTCTGTATGTCTGCTTGTCAGGATCAAGGTGAAGTTTGCTGGAAGGAGAGCTGAGTAAAAAAGTTTTGACAAGGGGTGCACTTGTCCTACAGCTTGGATGTAATTAATTGAAGTACTTAAGCTGGCAAAACAATGAGTCTTTTGGAAAGGAAAACTATGGGGAGAGCTAGTTTGTTTCCAACACACAGAATGAAATTTTGTCCACCTTTCAAGGAATCTTCAAGTTCCCTTTGCCTTCAATTTGTCGTCTTTTATATCAGTTTCCGTGAACCTCTACTAAATCCTTCGGAGTAGAGCAGCACATCATAATGTGACATAGAAATGGAATCATGGCTGTTTCTAATATCTCTGCTGATTTCCCTTTGGATTGGAGCCAGCTGTGGAATAAGCGGAAATATTTTAATAATGTGGAATAAGCAGAAATAATAAGCAGTGTGCCCAGGTGGCCCAGAAGGCCAGTGGCATCTTGGCCTGTATCAGAAGCGGCGTGGCCAGCAGGTCCAGGGAGGTTCTTCTCCCTCTGGACTCGGCACTGGGGAGACCGCTCCTCGAATCGTGTGTTCAGTTCTGGGCCCCTCCCCCCAAGAAGGATGTTGAGGCTCTGGAGAGAGTCCAGAGAAAAGCAACAAAGCTGGTGAGGTGGCTGGAGAACAGGCCTGATGAGGAACGGCTGAGAGAGCTGGGGGTGTTTAGCCTGGAGAAGAGGAGGCTGAGGGGAGACCTCATTGCTCTCTACAACTACCTGAAAGGAGCTTGTGGAGAGGAGGGTGCTGGCCTCTTCTCCCAAGTGACGGGGGACAGGACAAGTGGGAATGGCCTCAAGCTCCACCAGGGGAGGGTCTGGCTGGACATTAGGAAAAAATTTTTCACAGAAAGGGTCACTGGGCACTGGCAGAGGCTGCCCATGGAGGGAGTTGAGTCACCTTCCCTGGAGGTGTTTAAGGGACGGGTGGAGCTGAAGGGACATGGGTTAGTGATTGATGGGAATGGTTGGACTGGATGATCCGGTGGGTCTCTTCCAACCTGGTTATTCTATCTAAGAATGATTTTTAATGCTATTATAAGCTTCCCAACAGCCATATCTCCACTGAATTGTACCAGTTGCCTTGTCTGCCCAACTATACATTCCTCAGAGAAGGAAAAACTATAAACAAAGAGGAAGGGATAACAGGAGACCCGTCTGCTCAGCACATACTGTAGCTGGCACAAGATGTTCACTTTCCTAGTGAGAAGACTGGCCGAAAAACAGAGATGTCAGGGAGGTCCAGCCCAAAGCCAGCCTCCAGAACCTGCTTCTGTCTCACAAGAGCCAGCAGGGAAGTGTCCTCTTTCTGCCAGGGCTCCCTCAGGGGAGGGTTGGGCCCTGCAGCTGCAGGAAGCACCATCCCAGGGACAATGCCAGAGTGGCCAAGGGGGATGTCTCTCCTACATGGGTGCCAGGATCCCTTTTATCCCTTCCCACAAGGGAAGCTCAAGCCCTGCCACGACCTTTGAAGGCAATTTTTGAGTCCAGCATTTTCCAAGGAGCAGAGAGCAGACATCCCCCAAGAGGTGGAGGGGGAAAGCGGAGGGTGGCCGCTGCCTTCTCCCAAGGGATGAGCTCTGTGGGGCACGCCATCTCCCACAGGCAGAAGTTACCCACGTCCAGCTGGTCGCCAAAGCACGTGCACCTTTACTTTTATGTAGAATTGCTCCTGGAGCAGAACGAAGGTGCCGAGTCCTGCGACCTGGACCCCTTGCCCAGGAAAAAGACAAACCGGCCGCTGGGGAATACACTGGTTGTTACTGGTGCTTATTATTGTTAGGGTCCAGACTCTTAAGAACGAGACGGCACGGCAAGCTGGTACCAAAATAAAGTACAGTATTTATTCTCTTGCGCAAGAGGTTAAAAAACCAGACTGGCCGCCAGGGATGCTCTTCAAGGGGAGTGACCCCGGCTGTGCCTGTGGAGTTACATTTATAGTAAAAGTAGGCACATACAAAATAGTTAGTTGCAATCTTCTTGGCTGGTCTAGGGGTACATTCGGTGTAGTCGTGTTACATTCTGATGGACTCCAGCAATCTCTTATTGTCTGTGTATTCTTGCCCCAGGGGGTGTGTGCAGCACCCTCCCATCCAAGCATCATCTCAGGGGGCAGAGATGTGCCAGCAGCTGCCAGCCCGGCCGCCCCCTGCCAGAATGGCTTTCACATTCCTGCCTTTTCTTTGCTTAAGGACCCTCACAATTATTTCTCCCGGGCTGCAGGGAATGCCAGAGCCTGTCCCTGAGAAGTGGCAGCAGCAGGCAGAGCGGCTGGGAGAGAGATGGCAACAGGGTGAGAGGCTGGTGGCAGAGCGGCCTGAGGAAGGAGATAAAGCCTGGAGACACGGGTGTCCTGTCTGCCACAAATGGGATTCTAGATTGTCACAGTCTCGTTGTTGCTTTTTCCAGGTGACTGAGTCATGGCCGGATTCCCCAGCTTCGAGACGTGAGTGAAGCCTCTTATCACAAGGTGGCCTTTTCCTGCCCTTCTCTTTGCTTTTTGATGTGACGTTTGCAGAAGGTGCCTGCTTGTGACAGGCTTGGCTCCAGCTCCTGCAGACCCCTTGGTGACTGGGCTCTGTGGTCCTTTCAGGCTGCGGGGGGCAGTGGTTTCCTTCTGCTAGGGGACGAAGAAAGCCTATTTTGCCAGTGGGACATTGCAGTCCTGATGTGCACTAGGCTGATAGAAATAACCTTCGCTGAAGGCGGTGGATCTTGCTGGAGTCAGCTCCCATCCCAGTTACCGTGGGTAACCACAGTGCTGGGGGAAGACCAGGGCAGAGCACAAGGGCATGAGGACCCTGCCAGTTTCCATCCTCTTGCTGAACGTGTGAAATGTCTGGAGTCAGGACTCCCTCAGGGGGAGTAGCCCTGGCCTCTGGAGGGGATTGCTGCAGGGACAACTGCCTGAGGAGCAAAGACCTTTATTTAGGCTTAATGGCTCCTTTACATATGTTAACTGGTGAGAACAGGCGATGTATTCTTTACAGTGAGTGGGTTTTGCTACTTGTTCCCCCCCTAGGTCAGGAATATTATTGGCTGAGATGAACTGCTGCTGCGCCGTGGTGTTTCTTCTTGTTACTTTGCTTGTCCTTCTCCCAGCCAAAGTCTTTTCAAGGACAGCCTCCATTTGCCTGTGTCCTTCAGCCTGCAAAAACCTTCACAGCCTCTGAAGGCTGTAGGCCCTGTGATAATTGTTTAAGATTTAACAAAACGAATTGCATGAGTGTTTTGGGTTGGAACAAGGTGTGGGAGCCTTAGAAGGGTGTTCTGGTTGCAGCCTGCGGGATGCTGCCAGCTCTATGGGGGAATCGCCCTGGGCAGAGCGGAGTGGATGTGCTTTATCCCGATCACTGGTTTCTCAGATATCTGTTTAAATCTGCTTTTCTCACATGACTGCTGGGTGTCCAACCGTGTCGATGACTGAGGTGGGCTCTGGAGCAGAAAATTGCCAGCGAAAGACCTGTAACAATTGGTTAAGGATTGCCCTGGGCTGCCCAGGAGCTGGGGAACACATCAGACAAGCATACAAGTAACTAGCAACATGCTGCAGCCACTGGCATCCTTACAGCGGCTGATTTAAGGCTTTCAGAGGAAAAATCCAAGTCTTAAATTTACAGACATAATGAGAGGCTGCGAGGTAACGTTTACAGGTCAGGAATGAGACCAGCGATTCCAGCAGAGGCTTCCACAAAAGCGTAAGCTCACTCCTTAAAGCCCGGGTGTTTCACCCCTAGCAGGGGCAGTACAGGTGGCACCAGGCTGCCGTGTATTTGGCAGCGAGGCTGTGTGTGTGTGGGGGGAAGGTGGCGGAGCCCAGGTACCCAAGGCCCTGACTGGAGGGGCCTGTGTGAAACGATTAAGTAGCCAATGTCACACGACTCACACCAAGGCAAAGATTCCTGCTTCATTATCTAAAAGAAACGTGGAAACTTGCAGTTGAGTCCCAGGGACAAGTTCGGACAAGGTCCAAAAGCCTTCTCATAATTCACAAGGTGAATGCAGCGCCCAAGCGGTTACTTACAACAGAGTTTCACAGATATTGTACCCGCTCCTAACCGCCACATTTGATGGCCTTCTCTCTCATGCCGATGACCTGTGATTACAAGGGGACTGTCAGACAAAGCCCATGAGAAAGGGCTATGTGAGCACTCTGGAAAACTCTGAAAAAAAAGCACCGAGGAAAGCTTCCGGTGAGAAATGAGAGAAGTACAAGACAGAGCAACTTTCTAATGATACAGAGAGAAACCTTAAAGACAATGTGTCCTTTCCAGTGATTAATTCTTTTGCAAGGCTAGCTTTATTCAGGTGCAAAAGGTGGGTTGTGCACATGAAAATATCCCTGCCCATTTTGATCTGAAAACTCCTCAACAGCTTGTCTCATATGATATAGTGTTAGAATCATAGAATACACCCCAGGAACACATGGACACCCACCCGCAGGACAGCCCACCCATGAAGCACACCCCCCTCCACCAGGTGTGGATTCCCACCCCCGGGACAGCTCTCCCCCAGCAGACACTGATGCCCACCTAGAGGCCACAACCCCCCAACAGACACAGACACCCATCCATGGTGTAGGAAACCAAGGGACATGCAGATGCCACACAAGGGCACAAACACACACTCATGCTTTCATTTCAACTTGATTGATGGTCATGGCATTGCAGTGTCTGTAATTCTCCAGGACACTGCTTCCACAGACACCCAGTGCTGGGGTCAGCGGCGACGGGTGCGTGTCCTCGGCCGGCGCCGGTTCACTCCAGCCTGGGATCTGGGTGCCCCAGTCGGCCGGCGCCTCCTCGCATTCTGGCGCTGTTCAGGATGACCCTGGAGGCGCCTTGGGCTGCGCTTCTATTTTGCCTGATTCCGGGCATTTGTTTGCTTCCACAACTTCCTCTTGACGCTCAAAGACAAGTACAAAAGACAGAGTTCCCTGCAGTACAGGAACCTAAGGAAAATGGGGCACATTCAACCCTCGTGTCATATGCAGTATCTGTTCTTGCCTTCTTTGCTGGTGGCTCGTCAGGGTCCGGCGGAGCGGACCCCAGACACACTCCAGCAAGGAAGACATTCTGCAGGAAAATGTAACAAAGACTGCTCTTTATGCAAATTCAAACAAAGACAATTAGATCTTTTAGTTCTGCATTAATTCGTTACCTCGGCCGGCACCGGTTCACTCCAGCGTGGTATCTGGGTGCCCCAGTCGGCCGGCGCCTCCTCGCATTCTGGCGCTGTTCAGGATGACCCTGGAGGCGCCTTGGGCTGCGCTTCTATTTTGCCTGATTCCGGGCATTTGTTTGCTTCCACAACTTCCTCTTGACGCTCAAAGACAAGTACAAAAGACAGAGTTCCCTGCAGTACAGGAACCTAAGGAAAATGGGGCACATTCAACCCTCGTGTCATATGCAGTATCTGTTCTTGCCTTCTTTGCTGGTGGCTCGTCAGGGTCCGGCGGAGCGGACCCCAGACACACTCCAGCAAGGAAGACATTCTGCAGGAAGATGTAACAAAGACTGCTCTTTATGCAAATTCAAACAAAGACAATTAGATCTTTTAGTTCTGCATTAATTCGTTACCCGTCAAACACAAAAGATACTGCCACTCCGTCTTCCGCATTGTGACAACAGCAGTTTCAAAATTTCTTACTCTTAAATAAAGCTTAACTTACTGTTCATCGAAATAAAAGCAGTGTTCGGGGTTTTCTTTTTAAATCTTAAATATTTATATTTTTTTTTCCAGAAAAAAATAAGTGTTTCACAGAATAAGTTGTGGGTTGCCCATGTTGCTCAAACTGATACTAATTAGTATTTCAGCAGAGATGGAGAACACCGATGATAACAATTCCCTGGCAACAGATCGCATAATTAATTCACGTGACAAGTACCATTTCTAAATGCGTGCACAATCGGTTCTATAAAAAATGGACAGAGGTTATTGCAGAACTATACTAATGGCTTTTAGTAGGCATTTCCTCTTTCTTTTTTCCACTTTACAGTCCATAGTTAATTACCCACATTCAATTACTTACAATTAAGTTTCCAATTACTCTAGACTCTCCTAAATGCTCCACATTCTAGAGGAAACATATTTTGTTAAAGCACAATGCTCCGTAATAGTCGTGCAAGAATAAACAATACAAGCAGGTATGCCAAAGTTTGCAACCCAAGTGTTCTCCAGCAGTAAATCAACCTGCTCGTCTCACAGAGACTGTGAGCACAGGCTGCTGAAAGGAAGAACGGCAAAGCCGTGAGCAGTGTCGGATCAATCTAAGACCAAATAGCTTAAGTTTCCACACAGTGTAAATCAAGATGAAGGGCTTTGAGATGCAAGTGGGTTTCACTTCAGGGAAGAATGATAGGCACACAGCTAATACTAGAAAAAAAAAACCAAAACCAAACACAAAAAAACCCTGCATGAAAACAAACAAAATAACCCCAAACAATAAAAACCCACCAACCCCCATAAAACTACATAACTGAATCCAATTCACAGAAATATGTTTTGGAGGAGTAGTAAGGGTACTACTGTAAAAGAAAGGGATTGACAAAGACATTAATTGCCACATTGAAAGAATCTCCCCTCACATCATAAATTCACATTCTGGATTGCAAGGTCCAGAAGAACAGAATTGGAGTTTGCACTTGGATAATGTTATCACGTTACCTCATTCAGACTTGCAGGTGTTAAGACTAGAAAAATTTTGGAGCCTTGTGACAAGAATTACAAAACAGAAGTAAGCAGAGCATCTCTAGGTGGGTATGGGAAGAAAGAAACGTCTCCATCCCATCTGGAGGCAGATTCTGCCAGGCATCATTCCAAATGACTGCACGTGCAGGGGAGTGAAAATAAAATATTGTCCGATTAAGATCTGTGCTTCGGGCCAGACCGAGATACAGAGATCTGATGGAAAGGTGGCAGAATCCCATGACGCTATTGAACTCTTTTGGTTTTTCTCAAACTAGCACCTTAAACATATGTGGTTGCTGGACAGCAGGACACGGCATTCAACTTCTTCTCTACAACCCTACCTCCCAAATCAGAGCCAAAAAGCCTAGAACCAGGGCAATAAAGCGTTACAACACAAAAAGCAATTTTCTACTCATTTTGTTTTTTAATTCAGTTTTGTCCTTTTCCAGCTAAGTTAGATTCCTTGGAGCAAAACCAGTAATGCTCTAAGAATAATCAGAAGAGAGTCCTGTAGTCCTGGCCATAGAGCTGTGTCAGTACACGAACAGGAGCCCAAGCGCTGCAAGTCCCCCAGCAGGCAGAGTGCTAACCCACGGTCCTAGGGTGGGAACAAGCATGTGTCGGGGTAGGGGCAGAGTTCAGGGCTAGTTTGTTTTCTTGTCAATATCTACACGGCTAAAATAACAGAAAAAACAACCCCAAGCACAAACAAACAAACAAACTAACAAAAAACCAAACAAAAGCCCACAAAAAGAATACCTGGAAACAGAACATCTGTTCCAGATTGAAATGTTCAAACATCTGGTCATGTCCTAAAGTTATTGACAGGCCAGCCGTACAACACAGGTAGATCTTTACTGCCTTTTTGGCAGATGCTGCACTTACGTTCTTCTTAATTTGCACTTGTTACATAGTTCTGACAGCTAAATGCCATTGAAATCTTAAGAGACGTGCACCTTTACATTCTTTTCGCAAGCTTCAGCACAAGGCATAAACCCACCCTCTGCACATGTCCAAACAGCTGGGAACATCCACCCTGAGGAAGACTTTGCTAGCATAGATCCATGTTTAGTTTGAACGATCACAACCTCGAACATAGTTCAAGCATGCTCAAGCTCAGGAATGTCTGTGTGGCAGAAAAGATAAGCCAAGACAAACATCCCTTTTTGCGTCATATTTTAAGGCACATCTGATTATAAAAAAGCATACATTATTTAAGAAAAGGGAAAAAATACATGTGTATGCATACCTGCTGTCAAATACACAAACACAAGTAGAAATAAATGCTATGAGATATTTAGATCCAAATCACCCCTTTCCACTCACACTTTTTAAGCAATCGTGTTTTTCCCTCAGTTTGTACCCAATGCAACAGAGTCAGAAGTAAAATGTCATGATTGCCGTAACGTGGGTTTTGAAATACTGGAGCCAGCTCCTAGCCTTTCTCTGAGGAAATCCTTCCAGCGCCCTGGAGGTCCCAGCTGGAAGCTGTGGATACTTTTGAAGAGGACAGGATGCCAGGCAATGGATAAAACACTGACATCTGTTCATCTAATTAATCCAACCCCCCTGACAGTAATCCAGATGGGCAGAACACAGAGTGATTTTGGGGGACAGGAGAATAAAAACCCTAGTACTCCTGAACCACAGATTTCAAACGGCTTTTAGCTTTGCTGCTTTTATACGAGTAAGCTGTTTCCTTATGAACCAGCTCGTTAGCAGGTCCCAGCTGCTCCATTAACCAGTACGGGGAGATTTGGTATCACCCTAAGAAAACAATAAACTGCTACAGAAAGAGCTTTCTGGACCAACGGAGCAGCCTCACTGGCCTCTTCCAGAAGGAAACCTACCTCTCAGACTTCTCCGCAGGAAGGTTTAAAGCATTACAAAGTTCACAGCAGAGTTGAATATGTACATAAATACACGTTCAGATGTATTCACTAAAGCAAGAAGAACTAAAAATAAGCTTACTACACAGTTGAGGCTGCAGTGGTCAGGCTCTGTTCTAAAAAGCAAAAAACCAGTTCCATCTGCAATGCCTTTGATAGTTCACTAATTAATGATCAAAAATGCATGTGCTTCAACATCATTTTATGCTTTTATATGGATATCTTATTCCATTATAATTATCACAGACCATAGAAGTCTATCAGGGCCAATCATTTCTTAATGCAATTAAATTCCCAGGGGAACAATATGAAGTAGTTTATATTGGGGAAATCTAGGAGAGCTTATAACCAAATGGGAGCCTGCTAGTCTACTGCAATTATTCCAAACTAGAAAAGTAAAACAAACTGCATGAATTTTTAACAGATTTTCTGGAATACTTGAATTAAAACAATCAGTAGGTGTCAGAAGTTGCAATATGAGCTCATCTTCAGACTCCTCCTACATCCTCTAGCACTCACCTCTTCGGGGAAAGGATTATGCAGCCGCCTTCTCCTCCTGGATGAAATCCCCCACTCTCAGAAGAGCTCTCGGGACTATTCGTCTGCTTCCCAGTCCTGTTAACACAACACCTTTAACTCTTGCTCTTTCACAACGCCATGACAATTCCTATTAAAACAAGCCTTGAAAACCACTCCTCTACAACACAAATAATTATTAGTTCTTTCACCCAAAGGTATTAACATGAAGATTGGAGCAGAGAAACAATAAGAAGTCTCTAGGGATGGATTCTATCTACATACATCTTACCCTGTTCTTTTAGTCATTTTTAGAACACCTCCAACCCGGAGCTGGTAAAACAAATTATTCTCTTTCCCATTCTTTCACTCTCTCTCTGCTGACATCCTGACGGTGATGCTTTTCTTCCTCTGCTCACACAAGAACCTTTCAGGCTTTAGTATGCTCTTTACCCCAAGACCTGCTTAAGAAAAGCGATACATAGCACGCTGATGGGGGCCAGAACGTGATTTATTTCCCATTTCATGGTTTCCCCCGAGGACCCAAGTAATCACTGTGAGAACATCTCGTCGCTGCCACTGTTTTAGTTCCATTTGCTCCCCCTCGTAAGAGCCATGTTTGATTTAACATCTTGCATTTATCCAAGATAATACTGAGGTGTTCTAAAAAATGTTGAATTTTGAGAAATAAATCTTCAGCACATCAATCTACATTGGGCAGCAGTTTGCACAGCTCTTTCCAAACAACACACAGTTCCACTATTCCTTACATCATTTGCTTGTCTAAGCATTTTGTAGTTCCATTGAATAAAGCCCAGTACCTGTTATGACGTACAAGGCTAACTTCATAAAGGAACTTCAAAGACAACTTAGTCCTAAAGAAGATATCTTACCTCTTCTTAACAAACACAGACCTAAGAAAATTGTCTGTAGAAGAAGAAAAGGCAGATTAAGAAAACACCAGCCAGCATTAGCTGAAGTGAATAGCCTCTTTCTCCAGGCACCTACGCCAAGTGCAGAAAGCAGCACACCTCTGCTGGGATATTTTCACCAGGGAAGATTTTATAGCAGGAGTTCAGGAGAGCAGGGGCAGACAGTGGGCACTTGGAGCCAGGAGAGCTTCGCTGCTGTCAGCTGCCAAGCGGGAACAGAGTAGGAGAATCACCAGAGAGGCGGAGCAGAAAAAGGTTGGCTTCAATAGAACTCAGCCTTCTCTGATTGTTCCTATGAATTACAGAAGAGAAATATCATAACAGTAAATCATGACTGGCAGTGAACTATTTTCCTAAGTACACTGAAGAGCACAGAATATAAGAATTTCTTCTTGCATCAATATTCCACGGCAATAGCTTTTCTCCCGAGGCTTAGAGAAATCCTTCCTCCTCTAATCCTGTTTTCCAGTGACAACTTAAGAACCGAAATGGCAACAATTACCCCTTTCTAGTGCTAACTCACAAATTGCCAAGATTTTTTTTCCTTCCTGTTCTACCCATTCAGCAGTGCTCAGTATCCTCCTAGAGCATAAGTGTGAACGGTTCAGCCCAGTGGCACCTGAAGGGTTGGCATGGAGGGTAGAGAAAGATGGGAAAACACATCTTCTTAAATGGTATGTTTGTGGGGTCTTATTTCTCTTCTTTGGAAAGAATAATAGAGACCCCTGGATCAAGACCTCTTAGCTCAAGGCAGTGGTTCTTAACCTCTCCAGCCCCGCTGGACACCTTAGTTTTACAGAGTAGCATTTTCTGTAGTCTGCAATATACAGAATTCCTATTAATTTGAAATACTTCTGCTTGTATGAACTGTGAAAAATTATAATGCTGTTTAAGGATTTAAACATTACAGCACTAACATATATTTATACATATACGAAGATAGATAGATAGATAGATAGATAGATAGATAGATAGATAGATAGATAGACAGACAGACACTAGGTTTTATATATATATATCACAGAATCACAGAATAACCAGGTTGGAAGAGACCCACCGGATCATCGAGTCCAACCGTTCCCATCAAACACTAAACCATATCCCTCAGCACCTCATCCACCCGTGCCTTAAACATCTCCAGGGAAGGTTACTAAACCAATTCCCCGGGCAGCCTCTGCCAGTGCCCAATGACCCTTTCTGTAAAGAATTTTTTCCTAATCTCCAGCCTAAACCTCCCTTGGCGGAGCTTGAGGCCATTCCCTCTTGTCCTGTCCCCTGTCACTTGGGAGAAGAGGCCAGCACCCTCCTCTCTACAACCTCCTTTCAGGTAGTTATAGAGAGCAATGAGGTCTCCCCTCAGCCTCCTCTTCTCCAGGCTAAACACCCCCAGCTCTCTCAGCCGTTCCTCATAAGGCCTGTTCTCCAGCCCCCTCACCAGCTTTGTTGCTCTTCTCTGGACTTGCTCCAGAGCCTCAACATCCTTCTTGTGGTGAGGGGCCCAGAACTGAACACAGGATTCGAGGAGCGGTCTCACCAGTGCCGAGTCCAGAGGGAGGATAACCTCCCTGGACCTGCTGGTCACGCCGTTTCTGATCCAAGCCAAGATGCCATTGGCCTTCTTGGCCACCTGGGCACACTGCTGGCCCATATTCAGTCGGCTGTCAACCAACACCCCCAGGTCCCTCTCCTCCAGGCAGCTTTCTAGACAGACTTCTCCCAGTCTGTAGCACTGCACAGGGTTGTTGTGCCCCAAGTGCAGGACCCGGCATTTGGCCTTGTTAAACCTCATGCCGTTGGACTCAGCCCAGCGGTCCAGCCTGTTCAGATCCCTTTGCAGAGCCTCCCGACCCTCCAGCAGATCGACACTTCCACCCAGCTTAGTGTCGTCCGCAAACTTGCTAAGGGTGCACTCGATGCCTTCATCCAGGTCATTGATGAAGACATTGAACAGGGCTGGACCCAGCACTGAGCCCTGGGGAACCCCACTTGTCGCTGGCCTCCAGCTGGATTTCACACCATTTCCCACCACTCTCTGGGCCCGGCCATCCAACCAGTTTTCCGCCCAGGAGAGTGTGCGCCTGTCCAGGCCAGAGGTGACAGTTTCTCAAGCAGAACACTGGGAGAAACTGTGTCAAAGGCTTTGCTGAAATGTTCGATGTCATTAGAATGGCTAATTACCACCCCCTGGGTCATTAGAGTGGCTAATTACCGTGCCCTGTGTCATTAGGGTGGCTAATTAGCCTCCCCCACCCCCTAGAGTGGCTAATTAACAAGTTCCCCCCCCCATTAGAGTGGCTAATTAGTCCCTGACATTCCCTGCCAGCCCATTCGAGTGGCTACTTGGCCCTTGGTGTCGGTAGCCACATCGTTAGAGCGGCTAATTAGCACATCGCCAAGCCATTAGCGTGGCTAATTAGTGCACCTCATGCCGTTCGAGTGGCTAATTAGCCCTGAGTGTCAGTAGCCACATCATTAAAGCAGCTAATTAACACATTCCGAGGCCATTTGGGTGGCTACTTAGCCCTGCGTGTCAGTAGCCACATCATTAATGTGGCTAATTAACACTTTCCCACACCATTCGAGTGGCTACTAGACCCTAGATATCAGTAGCCACATCATTAAAGTGGCTAATTAGCATGTTCCTGTGCTATTAGAGTGGCTACTTGGTCCCCATTGTCAGTAGCCACATCATTAAAGCAGCTAATTAACACATTTGGAGGCCATTAGATTGGCTACTTGGCCCTGGATGTCAGTAGCCACATCATTAAAGCTGCTAATTAACACATTTGGAGGCCCTTCGAGTGGCTACTTGGCCTGGAATATCAGTAGCCACATAATTAACGTGGCTAATTAACACGTTCCTGTGCTATTTGAGTGGCTACTTGGTCCCCAGTGTCAGTAGCCACGTTGTTCAAGGGGCTAATTCACCTGCTCTCCTGCCATTAGAGTGGCTACTTAGCCCTGGACGTCAGTAGCCGCGTGGTTCCCGGGGCTAATTACCCTGTTCCCCGTGCTTCTCAGCCTAACGAGCGTCTCCTTTGTTACGGTGCAGGGGTGACGATGCTGGGGACGGTGACGGGCACCGTGTCCAACAGCCTGGCCGGGGCGGGTGGCCACGGGGCCTCGGCCTCGCTAGCCACCCCCATCACGACGCTGGGGGCCATCGCCACCCTCTCCAGCCAGGTCCTCAGCCCCTCCCCCACCACCGTCTCGGCCGCCGCCACCACCGCCTTGGCCACCGCCGCCATCGCTGTCCAGGTGGGCTACCGGGGGGGCTACTGCGGCTACTGAGGGGGCTACTGCGGCTACGGGGCCGGGAGGGGGTGCGGCGGGGCCGGGGCTACCAGCGAGAGCTTGGGGGCTACCTGTAGGATCATGTGGCTACCGATGTGGGAGGCCAGCAGGGGGTTGGGGGCCACCAGTGGGACCTTGAGGGCCACCAGTAGGACCTTGTGGGCTACCAGTGGGACATTATAGGCCACCAGTAGGACCCTGTGGGCCACCAGTAGGACCTTGAGGACCACCAACAGGACCTTGAGGGCCACCAGTGGGACATTATAGGCCACCAGTGGGACCTTGAGGGCCACAAGTAGGACCTTATAGGCCACCAGTGGGACCTTGAGGGCCACCAATAGGACCTTGAGGGCCACCAGTGGGACCTTGAGGGCCACCAGTAGGACCTTGAGGGCCACCAGTGGGACCTTATAGGCCACCAGTGGGACCTTAAGGGCCACCAATAGGACCTTGAGGACCACCAACAGGACCTTGAGGGCCACCAGTGGGACATTATAGGCCACCAGTGGGACCTTGAGGGCCACCAGTGGGACCTTATAGGCCACCAGTGGGACCTTGAGGGCCACCAGTGGGACCTTATAGGACACCAGTGGGACCTTGTGGGCCACAAATAGGAGCTTAAGGGCCACTAGTTGGGCTCCAGGGGCCACCAGATGGGAGGATCCATAGATTAGAGGGAGGTTGTGGTCGTGGACCACTGATGGGACCTTGAGGGCCACCACTGGGACCTTAAGGGCCACTAATAGGACCTTGAGAGCCACCAGTGGGACATTGTGGGCCACCAGTGGGACCTTGAGGGCCACCAATAGGACTTCATGGCCCACCAATAGGACCTGAGGGCCACAAATAAGACCTTGAGGGCCACCAGGGGGACCTTACAGGCCACAGATAGGACTTTGAGAGCCACCAGTAGGACCTTGAGAACCACCAATGGGTCCTTGAGGGCCACCGGTGGGACCTTATAGGCCACCAGTAGGACCTTATAGGCCACCAATAGGAGGTCGTGGGCCACCAGTGCGACCTTGAGGGCCACCAGTAGGACCTTGTGGGCCACCAATAGGACCTTATAGGGCACAAGTAGGACTTTGAAGGCCACCAGTGGGACCTCGTGGGCCACCAGTAGGACCTCGTGGGCCACCAATAGGACCTTATAGGACACAAGTGGGACCTTGAGGGCCACCAGTGGGACCATGAGGGCCACCAGTGGGAGCTCGTGGGCCACCAGAGGGACCTTGAGGACTGCAAATTGGACCTTGAAGGCCACAAATAGGACCTTGAGGGCCACCAGTGGAACCTCGTGGGCCACCAGAGGGACCTTGAGGGCCACCAATAGGACCTTGTGGGCTACCTGGTTGACCTTGTGGGCCACCAGTGGGACCTTGAGGGCCCCCAGTAGCACCTCGAGGCCCCCTACCATGGGCCGTGCGGCAGGGCCCGGTGGCCACCTGTGGGCTGGCGCGGTGGCCGCCCCGCGCGGTCGGTGGCCGCGGGGCCCTGCCTGTGGCTTGGGGCGGCCCTGGGCTACCTCTGACTGTGGGTTGGCCCGCAGCCGGTGGCGGCGCCGGCGCAGGTGACGCTGATCACGACGCCGAGCGGGGTGGGGGCGCCGCCCATGCAGGAGCTGCTCGTCTCCATCTTGGCTTCTCCCACCTCGGAGTCGGCGGCTGCCGGGGCCCCCGAGGCGGCCAGCGAGGCGGCCACCGTCACCCTGCTCTGCTCCAACCTGCCCTGCGAGACCCACGAGACGGGGACCACCAACACGGCCACCACCAGCCTGGTGGCCAACGTGGGCGCCGCGCTAGCCCCCCAGCTCCAGCTGCTGGCCGAGGGCTCGCCCGGGCCCGGCCCCGGGAGCCGCGGGGGCTCCGGGCAACCTGGAGAGCTCCGGGCAACCTGGAGAGCTCCACGAGGCCGCCGCGGCCGCTGCCATGGCCACTGCCAGGTTCTGCTCCGGCTCGTCGGGTGAGGCCCAGGCCACCGTGGCTACTGGCGCGGCCAGCATGGCCACCGCCAGGTTCTGCTCCAACCCTCCATGCGAGACGCACGAGACGGGGACGACCAACACGGCCACCACCACGGTGGCCACCGGCTCGAACTTGTCCCCCAGCTCTTCGTGTGAGAGCCAGGAGATGGCGGCTACCAATGTGGCCACCGTGGCTACCAGCAGGTTCTGCTCTAACCCCCCCCTGCGAGACCCACGAGACGGGGACGACCAACACGGTGACGACCTCCATGGGCTCCAGAACCTTCTCCAGGTCTTCAAGTCAGAGCCAAGAGACCATGGCTACCAGCACGGCCACTGTGGCTACCAGCAGGTTCTGCTCCAACCCCCCTTGTGAGACCCACGAGACGGGGACGACCAACACGGCCACCACCACGTCTGCCATGGGCTCCAGAACCTTCTCTGGGTCTTCATCTGAGGCCCAGGGGACTGTGGCTACCAGCACGGCCACCGTGGCTACCATCAGGTTCTGTTCCAACCCCCCCTGCGAGACCCACGAGATGGGGACGACCAACACGGCCACCACCACGTCCGCCATGGGCTCCAGAACCTTCTCAAGCTCTTCGAGCCAGAGCCAAGAGACTGGGGCTACCAACATGGCCACTGTGGCTACCGCCAGGTTCTGCTCCAGCTCTTCGTGTGAGGCCCAGGAGTTGGGGGCAACCGACACGGCCACCGTGGCCACCGGCAGGTTCTGTTCCAACCCCCCCTGCGAGACCCACGAGACGGGGACAACCAACACGGTGACGACCTCCATGGGCTCCAGAACCTTCTCCGGGTCTTCATCTGAGGCCCAGGGCACCGTGGCTACCAGCACGGCCACCGTGGCTACCAGCAGGTTCTGCTCCAACCCCCTCTGCGAGACCCACGAGACAGGAACAACCAACACGGTGACGACCTCCATGGGCTCCAGAACCTTCTCTGGGTCTTCATCTGAGGCCCAGGGGACTGTGGCTACCAGCACGGCCACCGTGGCTACCATCAGGTTCTGTTCCAACCCCCCCTGCGAGACCCACGAGATGGGGACGACCAACACGGCCACCACCACGTCCGCCATGGGCTCCAGAACCTTCTCAAGCTCTTCGAGCCAGAGCCAAGAGACCGGGGCTACCAACATGGCCACTGTGGCTACCGCCAGGTTCTGCTCCAGCTCTTCGTGTGAGGCCCAGGAGTTGGGGGCAACCGACACGGCCACCGTGGCCACTGGCAGGTTCTGCTCCAACCCCCCCTGCGAGACCCACGAGACGGGGATGACCAACACGGCCACCACCACCGTGGCCACCGGCTCCCGAGCCTGCGAGCCCCCTGAGACGGGGACGACCAGCACCGGCAGCACCGTGGTGGCCACCAGCTCCAGCTCCAGGCCGGCCGAGCCGGTGGCCACCAACAGTGCCGCGGCGGCCACCAGGCCGTGTTCCAACCCTCCCTGTGAGACCCACGAGATGGGGACCACCAACACGGCCACCACCACCGTGGCCACCGGCTCCCGAACCTGCGAGCCCCAGGAGGCCGGCGTGGCCACCACGGCCACCGCCACGCTAGCCGCGGGCTCCCGGCCGGCCGAGACGGTGGCCACCCCCGCCTTGATGGCCACCGTCGCCTCGGTGGCCGCCGACGCTGCCTCGGTGGCTGCCGGGGGGGCCGTGGCTACCGTCTCCGCCCCGGTGGCCACCGGGCCGTGTTCCTCACAGAGCCAGGAGGCCCCCGTGGCTTTGGGGTCCCCGCTGGGGGGGCCCCCGAGCCCCCGCGACCCCCCCGGCTGCTCCAACCCCCCCTGCGAGACCCACGAGACCGGGACCACCCCCACGGCCACCACGGTCACCGCGGCCATGGGCGCCAACCAGGGTCAGTCGGGGGGGGCCCCTCCTTTTTGGGGGGTCTGGGGGGGGGGTTGGGGGCCCTTTCTAGACCCCCTTTATGGTTTTGGGGTCCCTTTTCTGCCCCCTCCCCATTCTATGAGGGGTTTGGGGTCCCCTTTCTGCCCCCTCCCCATTCTGTGAGGGGTTTGGGGGTCCCTCCCCCATGGGTTGAGGGGTTTTGAGGTCCCTTTCTGTCCCCCCTTATGGTTTTTGGGGGGTTTGGGGTCCCCTTTCTACCCCCTCCCCATTCTCTGAGGGGTTTGGGGGTCCCTCCCCCACGGTTTGAGGGGGTTTGGGATCCCTTTCTGCCCCCCCTTATGGTTTAGGGTGGGCTCAGGGTCCCCTTTCTGCCCCCTCCCCATTCTATGAGGGGTTTGGGGGTCCCTCCCCCATGGGTTGAGGGGTTTTGGGGTCCCTTTCTACCTCCTCTTATGGTTTTGGGGTCCCTTTCTGTCCCCCTTATGGTTTTGGGGACCCCTTCTGTCCCCATTATGGGTTTGGGGGGGGGTTGGGGTCTCCTTTCTGCCCCCTTCCCTATTCTATGAGGGATTTGGGGGTCCCTCCCCCATGGTTTGAGGGGTTTTGGGGTCCCTTTCTACCTCCTCTTATGGTTTTGGGGTCCCTTTCTGTCCCCCCTTATGGTTTTTGGGGGTTTTGGGGTCCCTTTCTAAATCCCCTTATGGTTTTGGGGGGTTTTGGGGTCCCTTTCTGCCCCCCTTATGGTTTTGGGTGGGTTTGGGGTCTCTTTCTGTCCCCCCTTATGGTTTGGGGTGGGTTTGGGATCCCCTTTCTGCCCCCTTCCCTATTCTATGAGGGATTTGGGGGTCCCTCCCCCATGGTTTGAGGGGTTTTGGGGTCCCTTTCTACCCCCCCTTATGGTTTTGGGGTCCCTTTCTACTCCCCCTTATGGATTTGGGGGGTTTTGGGGTCCCCTTTCTGCCCCCTCCCCATTATATGAGGGGTTTGGGGGTCCCTCCCCCACGGTTTGAGGGGGTTTGGGGTCCCTTTCTGCCCCCCTTATGGTTTTGGGTGGGTTTGGGGTCTCTTTCTGTCCCCCCTTATGGTTTGGGGTGGGTTTGGGGTCCCCTTTCTGCCCCCTTCCCTATTCTATGAGGGATTTGGGGGTCCCTCCCCCATGGTTTGAGGGGTTTTGGGGTCCCTTTCTACCTCCTCTTATGGTTTTGGGGTCCCTTTCTGCCCCCCTTATGGATTGGGGGGGGGGTGGGGTCCACCCTGTGATTTGGGGTGTTTTGGGTTGTTTTGAGGCCCCCCCCCCCCCCCCTTTTCCCCCCCAGAGCCGCCCCCGGCCGCAGGAGCCCCCCCGGGGGGGTGGGAGACGCGGAGCCCCCCCCGAGTCCCGGCCCCAGCGGAGCCCCCCGAGCTCTCACCACGGTCACCCAGGCCACGCCGGCCCCCGCCCCCGCCCTGCCGGTGAGGGGGGGCTGGGGGGCAGGAGGGGGGGTGAATGGGGCTGGGAGGGGGGTGAATGGGGCTGGAGGGGGGTGAATGGGGCAGAAAGGGGGGGTTATGTGGGTGCTATGGGGCAGGCAAGGGGGGCTGGGGGGCAGTTGTGGGTCTCTGGGGGGCAGTTGGGGGGCAGTAGGGGCTCTGTGGGGCACTGAGGGCTCAGGGGGGCAGTTGGGGGGCACTGAGGGCTCTGGGGGGGCAGTTGGGGGGCAGTGGGGGCTCTGGGGGGGCAGTTGGGGGGCAGTAGGGGCTCTGTGGGTCCGTCCCTTGTCTCCACCCGCCGTGTCCCCCCCCAGCCCATCTCGTCGCTGCGGGAGCCCTCCCCGCCGCCGTCGCCGCTGGCGCTGGTGGTTCTGCCGGGGCCGGCGGGGCCCGAGGCGCTGGGGCTGCCCCCCGAGCTCATGGCCGAGGGGCCGGGCGCCGCGGGGCCTGCCCCCGCCCCGGCCCCGGCCCCCCCTCCGGCCGCCGCTGCCGAGGGCCCCCCGGCCCCCGAGAGCCCCGAGGCCCCCGCGGGCCCCGAGGCGGCGGCGCTGACCCCCGAGGAGCTGGCGGTGACGGCGGCGGCCAGCGAGGAGGCCCAGGCCCTCGCCATCCAGACCGTGCTGCAGGCCGCCCAGCACGCCGCGCTCGGGACGGGGGGGGACGGGGGGGGACGGGGGGTCAGTGTGAGGGGAGAGGGGGGGAGATGTGGAGGAGATGGGGGGTACACGTGGGCTAGTTGTGGGGTGGGATAGGGGGGTCAATATGGGGCACGATGTGGGGTGGAACATCCCTTTATTTTGAGTCTCTCTTGAGAGAATTCAGAGGGTTCCAGATCCCTTTTGGGGGGTTGGGGGAAAGTAGTGGATCTCTTTAGGGGATTAGGGGGGATCCCGGGTCCCATTTGTGGGTTTGGTGGGTCCTGGGTGCCATTTGGGGGATTTAGGGGGGTCCTGTGTCCCTTTTGGGCAGTTTTGGTGGGTCCTGGGTCCCATTTGGAGACTTCTGGGGGTTTTGGATCCTTTTTCAGGGTTTGTGAGGGTCTTGAATCCCTTTTGGGGGGCTGTGGGTTTCTTTTGGGGGGATTCAGAGGGTCCCAGATCGCTTTGGGAGTTTGGGGAAGGGATGTCTTGGATCCCTTTTGTGGGGGTTTTGGGGGGTCCTGGGTTCCATTTGGGGGGATTTAGGGTGGTTTCTGTGTCCCTTTTGGGGGGTTTGGTGGGTCCTGGGTCCCTTTTGGAGGGTTGAGAGGGTCCTAGGTCCTTTCAGGAGTTTTAGGGGGTGGTCCTGGGTGTCTTTTAGGGGGTCTTGGGGGGGATCTTGGGTCCCATTTTGAGGTTGAGGCTCCTGGGACCCATTTGCAGGGATTGGGGAGGTTCTGGGTAAATTTGGGTGGGGGTTGGGGGAGCCTTGGGTCCTTTTGGGAGACTCCTGGGTCCCTTTTGGGGGACTCCTGGTTCCCTTTTGGAGGCTTGGAGTTTCATGGATCCCTTTTGAGGGGGATGTTTTGGGTCCCATTAGGTGTTTTAGGAGGGGTTCTCCTTCTGTTTGGGGGGGTGGGTGGGTTGTGGGGTCTTGGGTCCTTTTGAGGAGGTCCTGAATCCAGTGCAGGGTTGGGGGGAGTGGGGTGTGTCCTGGATCCCTTTTGGGAGTTTGGGGAGAATCCTGGATCCCTTTAGGGGGGATTAGGCATGCCCTGGATCCAATTTGGGAGTTTGTGGGGGTCCTGAGTCCTGTTTTGGGGGTTTTGATGGTTCCTGAGTCCAATCTGGGGGGTTGAGGGGGTCCTGGATCCCTTTTGGGGGTTGGGGGGGGTCCTGGGTCCCTCTTCACCACCCTCCATGCTGCTCCTGGGGTTGGGGCGGGCAGAGGAATTGGGAGCCATGGAGCCATTTCAGACTGGGAGAAAGTGGGAGGAGAATGGCTTTAATATTTGGTCCTTGTTGCTCCCAATCCAAAGCTTTCTGAACTGTCAATAAAGTAAATCGAACTTCAGCAAGTCCACACCTCTGTGCCAGTGACAGTCATTGGTCTCTGAACCTCCTTTGCTTTCTCTTGACCCCTGAGCCGTTCTGGTTCATTTTCTCCCTCTGTCCCGTTGGTTCGGGGCTTGGAGGGAGCAGCTGCGGGGGGTCCGGCTGCTGGCCAAGGTTAACCCACCACAGGACACATCAGGGCTGCCGTGTCCAGTACGGGGCTCCCCGCACAAGGAAGACCCTGCCCAGCCTGGAGAGAGTCCTGCTGAGGCCAGCAGGATGGCTGGGGCTGGAGCACATCGTGGACAAGGAGAGGCTTGGGAGATGGGTTCTGAGAAACCTTTCAGGGTACAACACTGAGCAAGGACCCAGGGCAGCTGGGGGATCCCAATGCAAGGACTTTCTCGGTGTTTGATGAGACAAAGCCATGAGCCCCTGATGGGTTTGGAGCTGTGTGAGAAAGGGCTTGGCTGAGAGACCTGCAGCGGCAAGAGCTGGGGACTGGTGCATAAGAAATTTCAGTAGGAAAAGGGTTCTCTTTTTATTGATAATGGTTGTAGAGTTGGCTATCAGGCCTGCAGCAAGGCAAGGGGTGAGGAGGGGAGTGTGCAAGTGGAGAGAGAACAGCTCTGGGGGATCAAGCGCTTGTGCCCGGCAGTGCTGCCGTGCTGGGATTCTTTTCCCCTCCACCCACGACCACAGGAACTGTCCCTGCAAGTCCAGAAATGTCTCACAGGAAATATATCAGGAAACAGAAGTCGTTGAACATCCCTTTATTTTGTTTAAGCACTCAGAGAGCACAGCTCCTCATTTACACAGACAATGAGCAAGAAAAGAGAAGAAAACAGTGAATTAAAAACAGGATGACAAGATTATAAAGGGGGGATGAAAGGGGGTTTGGGGGGTGCTAGAGGGGTTTTGAGGGGGAATAAAGGGGCTTTGGGGGGAACAAAGGGAGTTTGGGGGGCATAAAAGGGGGTTTGGGGGGATAATAGAGGGTTTGGGTGGATAAAGGGGGTTAAAGGGGTTTTGGGGTGATATAAGGGAGTTTAGGGGGAATAAAGGCATTTGGGGAGAGAAAAGGGGGTTTGGGGTCAAAAGAGAGGATTTGGGGGAAATAAAAGGGGAATAAAGAAGGATAAAGGGGACTGGGGGTATAAAAGTGGGTTTTGGGGGGATAAAAGGGGGTTTGGGGAGCGATAAAGGGAGTTTAAGGGGCACATGGGGAGTGCCGATCCTTGTCCAGTTTTCCTTTCAGCTACATGGACAAATCCCATCCCTGCAGGATGAAAAGAAAACGGGAGATCAACAGCAAGAACACAGACAAACAGAGAAGCCAGCAAAGAAGCTGGTCCAGCTGAGAGAGGCCACAGCAGAGGCAGCCGCGCACTCAGGACAGCATTACTCTAACCCAGCTCTGCTCACTCCCTCCCAAAAATAAACATTGCTGCACTGGTACTCTCAGCCCCTGTGCTCTGGAGAGGAAAACGGACCCGTGATTAGAGAGCTGCACCACGGCTGTGCTGAAACTCTGGCTGCAGTGGAGGGGGTTCAGTCTTGGAGCCCAAGCTGAGGGCAGAGACTTTGTGGGGTGGGAGAGGAGGCAAGGGGGCTTGCTCAGAGGGAGGGTCTGTGTTGGATGCAGTCGTGTAGGGGTTTCTGTATTTGCCCTTCCACAACATCTCTCTTCTATGTTTCCTCACATTCTCCGATCTTATCCCTTCTGCCCGGGGATTTTCCTCACTGGAGATGTTTCCCTGGCCCATCTCTTCTCCCTGTCAATGCTCACAGACCTCATCTGACCCTCTCTGCATCCCCCTGGCCCTACACAAACCTGCCTGTTTGGCGGGTGAAGCTGGGCACAGGGTCTTGTTTATAAGCAGGAAAGGATGGGGCAGAATGAGCCTGATGGGTCCAGCAGAGGTGATGCTGGTGCTCTCCATGGGCAGAGAAGCAGCTGGAGACACTTTAAGAGGCTCCAATCAGACCTACTGGCCACTCAAGGATAGAGCTCAGGAGGCTCAGTGATTTCTTCAAGCATGAGAGCCTCTTGTTTCTTTTCTCCCCGGAAATTCCCCAGGTGCAGGGAACTGACTCAGGAGAGTTCCTTATCTTTATCCTAATCCCTGCTCTGATTATTGCCTTGAAATGTCCTCTTAGAAGTGTCCTGGGGTGATTTGGAGCCGTGAGAAGCCCTGACTCGCACAGCATCCTCTTGAGAGCACAAAGACCCTCTTTTCCAAGGAGCTGCTTCTTCCCTCCACAAGTTCTCCCTGTCCCAACATGAGGAGCTCCCTGGGCAGACCGAGCACTGACCCTGGTTTTTCTTTCCCCTGGAGAAACTGCGAGAGCCCTCCTGACGGAGCCCACAGGCTGTGGCTGTGCTGGCTTTGGGAGACTTTGGGAGACCGCTCTCGCAGAGCTGGCAGCAGAAGCATGGTGGAGGCACGGGGCGCTGTGTTCCCCCTCAGCCTCGTTATTTTCCTCCTTTTGGTAGTTCTGGAAGCCCATGGTATGTCCAGGCGCCCCATCCTAAGGGACACTCAGGAAAAATCCATTCCCCATCACACACCCCAAGGAACAGCAGCGACTTCCGGGCCAAGGCGGAGCGGGGGCGGCCGGGGGCGGGGCGGCAGAGACCCCGCCTCTTACGAGGACGTCACTGGAGGCAGCGCGAAACAGCGACCCCTTTGGCGAGAACCGGGAAGAGACGCGGCTGACAGGTCCACCCCACTCCGGCCGCCAGGTCTACCCAGTTCTATAAGCGGATACTGGGTGGACCGGGCGGCCGGTGAAGGGATCGACCTGGCAGCCGGTGAGGGGGATTGACCTGGTGGCCGCCCCTGGCTAGACCTGGTGGCCGTCCCTGGAGCCGGTGACATCTAACGGCTATCACTGTCTGCCACCAGAGCGGAGCCGGCACACCCACTTTTGGGGCCGCAACTCCCTAATTGCTGCTAACTCCTAAAAGCTGCGCGGCTGCGAGAACTCCTCTTTCGCGCTGGAGATGCTGAAGAAGGACGGCTCCCCCTCGGCGACAGCGAGCCCCTCAATTCGGTGCCGGGAAGGGGGGACGAGAGGGCTGGGCTGTCGGGTACGGTGGGTGTGCGGGGAAGGGGGCAGCGCGGCGGCGGTGTGGCGAGCCGGCAATAAATTCTCCGATTTCTGTGCGGAGCCGCCACAGCCCGCTGAGCATCCCACTACCGGCTCGTTCATCAGCCACCCGCATGGTCCGGCGGTGGCTGCGAGACTCAGATTGAGTGATGCCCTTTAATGCCTCTTTGCAGTCTTGCTCGGGGACCGGAGCTTTCGTATCGACTGCCCGTACCCTCCTGATCAGCCTCGCTCCTTTAAAGATTTCCTGCGCTTTAACACCCCGATATTTCTATTACTACACCATAAACTGCAAGTCGGTGGATAATTTATGTCCTTTCAGGCAGGTCTGGATCAAGCAGGCTGACTGGTGCAGAAGTCATTCCAAAATCTGGACCGTGCATAGTATCTTTACTCCAAATACACCTTATTTGGAATTGAGATTACTTGCATTCTCCTGATTCAGGGTTTCAGTAATGGGGCAAATGTGTCAGGCTGCTTATCCAACCTGCTAAGTCAGGGTATTAAAAATGTAATTAACATATAAATGAAAGCCCTGGCACGTGCCCTGCTGGCACAGAGGAGTCTTGCTTCTAGCCAGCAGGATGAGTGCCCTGGAGTGAGCCGTGATACCACAGCCTGCTCAGAATCCCAAAGCCGAAGCAGGAAACAGAAGAATGGAAGAAGAGAAGGCTACTGGTTACCAGTACTATGGGTCAGAAGCAGCATCCAAAGTATAAATGATAGGCACTCCATGGTTAAAATGATCTAGTCTGGAGAAGGAGAGCTGAAAAGAGTAATTCTACAATTTAACATAACCGGAAGGGAAGCTATTACACCAGATTAGATGGAAAGAAAACACTGCTCACTGAGATCACTGATCAAAGTTGGGATAAAATTCAGTGCTGGATTTCATGAACTTTTCAAACGAAAACACTCTAAGCTCTTCAGCGATATACACTAAAATGGTTTTGCAAGCAGAGTAGGGAACTGAAGGAAGGAGGCAGTTAGGTGTTTGATTCTGTGAAATGTAAGCTCTTGATGGGAATGAAGTAGAAGTTGTTTCCTTTTACTATTTATATGTCCTCTGGCTTGCAACTGCAGCACATATGAATCAATGCTTTAACACATAGTCTTCAGAATGTTCTCATGCAACTTCTGTTCAATTTTGCGTAGCTCCAGATTGAGATCTCGTGATCTGGGCGATGGGCTTTTTTTATCCAGATGCTTTCGACATTTTACGGCACTATGGGAGAAGCAACTTTGAAATCTCCCTGTAAGGGGGGTAGTTAGATTAGCAATATAGGAAGAAAAAAAGGAGGACAAAAAAAGGAATGAAAAGACAGTAGTTCATTCTCCAAAAGTCCACAGAATTTTACGTCAAAAAGGATTCACACCAAGCCACCCTACGAAGATGCCCTCCTCACTGCATAAGGTGAAAGAGGCAAAACATAGAGTTATTTTTCAGTCTACCAGTCACTGGTTGAAATGCTGCTTAAGTGTAACAACCCAAGGATACAGATGAAGACAAAACTTTTAATTTTAAAATCTTTTTTTTTTAAGCAATTTTCAGTGAATCAGGCAGAATTATGAATATTCACTAGATACTCAAAGCATAATTCATCAACTCATTTGTTTCTGCAGTAAGAAGTATGACAAGCAGAGGGAAGTCTTGATGCTCCAGAAAAGCATTTGAAAGGCAAAAATTACAGAGTTCTTTCATCTTTTCTATATACGTAATAAATACATGCATATACATTCATGTCTACATATTTTGGAGACTTCTCTCAGGCGGTAGCAAAGAATATGAGTGTAAAGAGATTATTACGAGTATTGCAGGCTAATTTGGTATAAAATGGTCAAAGATTTTCTAAACAATTTAAGCTTATGCCATTGCAAGGAAGAAACTGACAGTTTGAAAAAATTGGCCTCAATGAACTCTGACATTTCTTTTAAGTCTACATTTCAAGACTAAATACTGAGATTTGGTGGTTTTGATGTTAGGTCAATTCTTTCATCAGTATGAATGTTAAAAGAATCTGGATTTGTCATGAGGAAAAAGATGCTCATGAAAAGCATCTCAAAAAGAAATTATTGTCTGACACTGCAGTAGTATTGCCAGAGGAATTCCAGGGGACTTTGGGTATAACCTATTAAGTCATTGTGTGCATTGGGTTTACCTCAGGAGTCCAGTACACAATTCTGGCAGTATATCAAAACACAGAACTTTGCAAATTGCTTCCAAGACCTGAAAGCTTGTAATAAAGATTACAAGGAGTGGAAAAAAGAAGGGGCTTTTGTTGTGTATCCCAACTTCTGAACTTTTTATATGTTTAAGAGCAATACTGAAAAGTAAGTGGACTAGTTACAGAGGAACCTATATAGCTGTACCATAAATTAACAAAGCTTTTACAGATTAGAGAAAAAAAAAATTATTATTCTGCTGCTGTTGAAATTTACTTTGTTAGGTAACTGTTCCAGTTAATCGTCTATAAGATATGCCCACAAACCCAGTGTCTCTTTGTTGGTGCTTGATATGCTAAACGTGTATTGATCAACTTGCAGGTAACTTTATAAAAAGAATAAGGTGTTCATTAATACATAAAGTAATGAAAAATCCAGGTTATTTATCACAATATTTTGCTGAAAGTTTTAAAATTCCAGTGAAGATAAATATCTGATACCATCAAAGTAGAAGCTTCCCTCCACCCCTGCCTTGTATTTCTCTAGCCAGGTAATGAGACAACTGAGTTAAAAAACAAATTCATTCTGTTCTACCTGTTTAGTCTTGAAGAAACGCTCCAGTTCCACCAGCCAATATGTTCATATTTAGGAAATTTTATGACTGCTGTGTATTTAGATTCTTTTTAAAAACAACACCCACTAGAATGCTTCTCAGGATGTGCTTTTCTTCTGCTGTTTACTTACAACTGTTTACTAGAGTTCTTTAGAATTGATAAAAATGAAGACTATCACTACTCTGATCTGTTCCATAGGACAAATAGGCAACAAGAAATAACCTTATGCTAGATGATGACAAACAATGAAGAGGAGACATATGTTTGCTCTGTTCCCAAAGCATAAACAGAACACAGAGTTTCCCTGACTAATAAATTTATTTTCATTTTAATTAAAACAGAACATTTAGTTGCATTTCCTCTGTTCTCCCAAAGAATTAAATAGATAAATGGCTGGTAGGGGAAAAAAATGACATTTTCTTTAGTGCCCCAATTCTTCACATAATCGATTGCTATCCATCTGTTCACTAACGTTGTAGGAAAGACACATCATATAAAGCTTTATTCCCATAAAAAGGCTTGTTAAAGTACTTTGCTTTTGATCCTGCATCTTCCAAAATGAAAGAAGTTTTTCACAAAGCAGAATGTAATTTCTCTTTTGGTATAACATGAAAAAACTATTGTTATTGGTTTACTCTTCTGATTCTTTCTACCATTAAATCAAACATACTGAAGAATGGTTCCATCTGAGAAAATGATTGCAATGGCAACTCCATAGATTCTAACCAAGAAGGAACAATTAAATAAGAGACTAATGTGCAAGACAAAACAAAAGGCTCCACTCTCTCTGTAGTAAGCCTAATGACTGAGGCTTACTACATATGCACTGAGGGTGCATGACTGAGGCTTACTACATATGCACGTAGTCCAGGAAGGTACTCGTTTTGCTTTAAGGTATTCAAGAAATGGTTTATCAGCTACTTTCCTTGGTAGCTAATGCTCCTTTATTTGGTAAACTTCAATTACTGGCTTGCAATCATTTTTAAGAAAATCTGTTCAATCTACTGATAAAATGTACCATTCTTCCAATCTCTCATTCTTTCAACCTTGTTAGAGATATATGGGTAAACTGGGGAATTATAAAATAGGGCAGGCTGCATCTGGCAGTCTTGAGTGGAGTAACTGCCATCACTGGACAAATACTCCTCGCTATCTATTAAACAAGCAGAGGAATTCCCTAGGGAATGGCAAACCATGTCCAGGAAAAGTAACAAGGAACTTTCCCGGAATTACAAGGCTGTTCATCTTTGCCTGAAGCCCTATCAAATTTATAAAGCAAATCCTCCTAGAAAAGGTTTCTAGGCTCGTGAACAGCAATTAGCTGACTTGGGATAGCAAGTATGGATTTACCAAGAGAAAATCCTGTCTGACCAACCTGTCTTCTATGCTGAAATGACCAGTTGTTAACCAACAGAGCAGGCAAGGCTGTATTATCCTTATGGCCAAATTAACAAGTTAATGTTAGATGGACTATAAGGTACTGGAAATCTGACTGGGTTGTAAGACTCTGGGAACCACATTTCTCAAGAGCTGATATTGGTCCAGATACTATTCAGCATCTTCATTGACAACATTAACAATGGGACAGTATGAAAGTTAACAGATGATACCACATTGCAGGGAGTGTTTAATGCACTGTAGGGATTGGATGACATTCAGAGGAACTCCAACAAGCTGAGGAGACTGAGGTAGTTTGGATGCTGGAAGATCTGTTATACACAGAGAGCCTGCATGTGTGCAGTCTGTTTTGCTTGGGTCTAATAACAGTCTGCCAGTACCAGAAAAGGAGCAATAGAAGCAATGGAGCCCAACTTTCTTGAGAGTTGCACAGCAATGGGATGGTACAGTAGCCACAAGTGGTAATAGAGGAGACTCTCATTATATGTAAGGAGGCAGCGTTTTACAAGGTTAAGCACTGGAATGGATTGCTCAAGAAGATTTGAAGATTTTCAAAACTCAACAGGACAAGATCTTTAGCAATCTGATTTAATTTTTGAAGTAAGTCATGTCCTGAGGAGGGCTTTCAATATGTTAATATGGAAAACTAAGCTATATATCTTAAAAACATCAGTCTTTTCTGTTTCGTTTCCTCTATTCTCCAAATTAGGCACCTGCAATACTTCTGTACTCAAGAGTCACACAAAGAAGTCAATGTCTTACTTCTCGTGTGGTAAGAAATTCTTTTCTCAATTGGCTGTACTGAAGTCAAGTCAAATTCTTGGCTTTATAGAGTCATCAATAAGTAAAGGAAATAAAATAGCAGAAACTTGCTTTTATCACTAAAAGGGCCTGACATAGCTGAGAACAGATACATTTGATAAGAAAAGTACTGGTTTTACAATATTATTTTTTGGTGTAGCAGAAAAACGTGATGTAAACCCATAGCAATATTTAAAATTTTGATAGCATTATGTTTAATAAGAAATAATTATAACTGCTAAGAATTAACCTGATAATTTTTAAAGAGTCTTTAAAACAGAAAAAAATAAGAGCAAGTTTTTAAATGCCAAAAGTTTATTTAGGATTTCCTTTCAGTCCTTTATAATATAGAGCTATAGATTACTGATCCCTTCTCATTCTTCTAAATGCTTCAATAAAAGTGGAAGCTTATTGCTATAAATTAAAACTCAATGTATACTATACATGTATTTATACATCAAACATTTCAGTTCTTGTGTTTTAAGACTTGTATTAGGTGGACTGTTTTATGTTCAGATGATTCAACTGAATACTAGTTAATATTAATTTTATTTGCTATTCATTTGATTTTGACCTTACTTGCATGCTATGTTGTACTACATCTAAAAAAAAACTGTTATCAGTGGCATTTAATGGAATCAGTACATCATCATAACCTAAATGAACAGGCAATAATTGTTTTCCAGCACTGTCCTGTTCTGTCCCAATGCAATGTCAGTATTAATACATAGACATTATTATTTTCCTGCATAGACATTATTAAATTTAGAGGTTTATTTACATGGACAAGACCTAAGTTCTTTACTATGCCTTTTAATTAATAATGTATTTTCTAATTTCATTGCATGTACTATAGTGCTTTTTAACTGTAAAATGTTCATAAATATCACTACATCTGGAAGATAAACATCTGTTTAGCTATTGTTACAGTTATTAACATGCTTTTGTTACTTTTATGGAAATTTAAGTCCAAAGAGCCTTGTTTAGAATATGCATTTTCAAACATAGTTAGGGGACAACTCAGACGTTTTATCACAGAATCATAGAATCACTAGGCTGGAAAAGACCCACTGGATCATCAAGTCCAAACATTCCTATCAATCACTAAACCATGCCCCTCAGCACCTCATCCACCCGTCTCTTAAACACCTCCAGGGAAAGTAACTCAACCACCTCCATAGGCAGCCTGTTCCAGTTCCCAATGACCCTTTCTGTGAAATTTTTTTTCTGATGTCCAGCCTGAACCTCCCCTGGTGGAGCCTGAGCCCATTCCCTCTTGTCCTGTCCCCTGTCACCTGGGAGAAGAGGTCAGCTCCCTTCTCTCTACAACCTCCTTTCAGGTAGTTGTAGAGAGCAATAAGGTCTCCCCTCAGGGTCTACTTCTCCAGGCTAAACAACCCCAGCTCTCTCAGACGCTCCTTGTAAGACTTTTTCTCCAGTCTCTTCACCAGCTTCATCGCTTTTCTCTGGACTCGCTCCAGAGCCTCAACATCCTTCTTGTAGGGAGGGGCCCAGGACTGAACACAATGTTCGAGGTGCGGTCTCACCAGTGCCGAGTACAGAGGGAGAATAACCTCCCTGGACCTGCTGGTCATGCTGTTTCTGATACAAGCCAAGATGCCATTGGCCTTCTTGGCCACCTGGGCACACTGCTGGCTCATGTTCAGTTGGCCATCAACCAACATCCCCAGGTCCCTCTCCTCTGGGCAGCTTTCTAGCTAGGAAACAGCAGAAACAGCAGAAAGATTTCTCTGAAATCCTCATACTGCTAAGAAGAAGGAAGAAGGATCTAGAAAGAGAAACACTGCTTGAGTGCAGCTGCCTTCTTCGCTTGTCCAAACTCTTTCCCAAGCCTAGAGCAGGAAGCCAGAGGATGTGCTAGGTATAGTACCTGGCTGCATTGGGGTGATCCAAGGCCACTGCAAGCCTGAGTGTAGCAGGTTATCCAGGAATCAGACAAACTGCTAGCACAGCATGTGTTACACCAGCTACCACAGACTAACCCAGGAGCAGATATACACAAGCAAAAGAAGCTTGAAGACCTATAAAGCATGTCAGGAACCTATACTTGCAACTTACATATCTGATAGAGAGAATTTCTCTACTTTTTTTCCCCTATCTCTCTTTTTTTTTGTGTGAATAGTCACACCTCTACCCGCTGTGCATAGGGTTTTCTCCAAGATTCATTTGTTACTGTTCACAAAAACGCTAAGAAACCCTCACTACTCAGTGAGCCTAGCAATGCAGCAGGACTAGGAAACATTCAGCCTTTGGCATCTCTGAAGCCTGAGCAAGCACTGGGGACTGTTCTGAGGGGGAGCAAAACAAAAGGCAAAGCCCTCTGGCTTTCAGATCAGCAAAGGCCAGGTTCAGAACTGACAAATACCTTAGCTTTAAACTGCTGGTAATACTCATAAACATTGACACAAATGGATGAATTTCAAAGTCCTGCAAGAGTTTACAGTCAACTTACAGCCTTAGTAGAGGTTTGACAAGAGGTAGGAGAGAGAATTAGAACAATTTGCAAAAAAAAAAAGTCTCATTTCTTTCACTACACTCTTCCCTAAAAGAAACAGAGTGATATACGATGCAATAAATCTGTAGATAAAACAAACCACTAGTGCCTGGTACAGATAAAATATTTTTTTATGTTATTAAAGTTACCATCATTTAAGCACTTACAGCATCCTAAATGCAACTAAAGCATAATAGTAACTGCATAGTAATCACACATAGACAGAAAGATCTGCAAATGGAAAAAAAAATAAGTTAGTTTTTTAAAAACGTATTTTTTTTCCAAAAAATTCACAGTAATACCTGAAAAACTGGTTTCCTTAGTAATTTTCAAGATAAATGTTAGTTTTGTTCTCTAATTGAAAGAAAGCCAATCATCTGCATACTGCAATTGGTTCTGGTTTTGAATTTGCAATTTCCTTATTTATCTTCTATATTTAGTCCTGCATTGTTATAATGTCTTGTAAGTTACATAGCTTATCAAAACAATATACAATGTCTGTCTTCATTGATGATAGTATCTTGTAAGTTACCTAAAGCTTTCCTAGAATTTTTTTTTTTCCTAGAATAAAATATGAAAATTAAGTAAGAAATGGTGTTTCTTGATGCATAATATGCCCAAATTTAGGACTATTAAATTGATGTCTCATGTCAGTCCACTGTGATTAAAACTTGTAAAATGGACACTATTACAGAATGCCAAGGAAATATAAATAAATAAGCAGCAGTTATGACTGATTAGTGACTGAAATCTCTTTAATGCCTCAGAGATACCACCATTTTTTGTGCACATGCAAATGACATCCCATGTGGCTTTCAGGTAAACCCAGAACATTTCTTGGAAGAAATTTCTAGCTTGCCTTAAAATAGAGACAATCCCTCTATTACATGTTGCAGGCTTCAATGCATTTTAGGCACTAGTATGTCTTTTCAGCTACCATATTTTCTGTGAAGAGTAACATGTTGAACTAATGTTTTCAGTGAGAGGCTCTAGAGACAGAATGATCACATGTTCTTAATTGACAATGTTTAAATGAAAAAAAAAAATATCCTGGAATAATTACAAAGATTATACTCCTGGCTTGCCTGATAAGTTGGATATAACTGCCAATACAGAAGTTGAAAAAAAAATAAGTTGAGATGGTGTCAAAGACATGGTTTCTCATGGTATCAGTGTATCTTTGGTATCTGCTGATTTTCATTGCTTAATATCAATGTACCAAATCAATATAAAATTGTCTAAAGGAGTACATGGTCATGATTTTCATCACTTTCTAAATTTTTTATTTTGTTTTGGAAAGAAAACAAGCTTCTTTACATTCCACTGATTTCTATGCCATCATGCACCAGAAAACAGACACAAACTTTTATGGGACTGGTGCTTTATGTAGTTTTAGCATTTGTGACCATAATACTAAATTAGTTCCTTGATTCTGTGCAGATTCGCATGTATTATCTAATACTTCTACAGTGAGCAGCTCCTATGATTACAGTGTGTCTCCATGTGTTTGTGGGATCTTTAAAATGTTACTGCTGATCTGCTTGCAATAGTATACTTCCAGGATGTATATACCAAGTTGGATTTTACAAATGTTATCACATCAAGTTTCAGAAGTCTACCAGTATTTCTTAAGTGATTAGAATACCATTCCCATGCTTAGTAGGTTTTGTTGGAGTATGTGTATTCCCTGCAATGCTAAAATAAAAAATTAATACACTCTCCAGCAGCAATCTGGAGATATTTAGCAGTAAACACTAGAGATATGCTAAAATAATATCTGCTAACTGCTTTATAAACTCAGGATCAAGTCCTGTGAGGTATTACACTGAAGAGCTCCACGGCACATTCAGTCCTCTGTTAACTTCACCAGAGTTACAGTAAGCAAAAGTTCACCAACTTCACAACCAACATTTAAATCTGCTTTGAACTCTGTCAACATGATTAATTACATAAAGAACTCACTAGTGGGACTTTTTAAAAATACAGAGATAAATGGAATGAGAATTGGGAATTAAATTCTGCTACTGTTAACAAATTTCACTGTTGTTTCCACACAGCATTTAGAAATCTATATTACAGGTGATGGCTATCTAGCAGTAGGATAACTACAGAAAGATCACAATTTGCTAGCAGATTAAAGATAAGACAAAACAACACTTACATCTTCAGCATACAACTAGGATGCAAAATACTCCTATTGTGGAGATTTATTTTCTGTCTGTGAAAAATATTACCATGTTCTGCATGTTCTAGGAGTAAACAGCCATCAGTCAGCATAGATCTGCAATTATATATGTATATATCTGATGGTCTAATCAGGAAAAAGACACTTGGGAACCACACAACACTAAAATGAAGAAATTTAAGTACATTCACATTTGCTAACATAAAAAAAAAGTTCTCTGTATGTCTGGTAAAGGATTTTATGCAATATAAAATATTTAGGTTTTTTTCCATCCTAAAATTTAAGCTCAAACTGCTTGTTTGAGCCATGTACTACCTTCTCTGGTTTTCTTTCACGTAACCAGGGAAAATATTTCCAGAATTCTCCCTCCAAAATTTCTCTGTCATTCAAGTCTCTCATGCTATGTGATTGTCCGTAATATACAAAAATGTGCCTGTTGGGGAGATGACAGAAGTAGACTTCTCAGGATTTGCTGGTTTTTTATTTCTGTCTTGACTTTATTGTTGAAATAGAGATCCTGTGATATATTTGTATTTTATTGCCTTGAAAAAATACCCCATTCACTTCCCTAAATTTTCTTATAATGGATTCTTTTTGACAGAAATAGCAAAACTTTATTTTAAAGCCCTTTTGTATGCCGCTGTCTCTTTCAGTATAGTAATGTACTCCATATACCCTTAACATTATAATTCAATCTGTATCTTTCAGTTTTGATGCTTTTAATAGGTGTTAAATAAAGTTAAGCTTAGAGTTTTCAGGTATTATTTTTATCCATACACCGTGTTTGTCTGTTTTCAGAGTCACTCTAAAATTAGTTCTTTTTTTTTTTCCTGTATTTTTTATTCTTCCTTGTTTTAATTTTTCCCTTTGTGCTCAGCATAGGAAATTCAAATTTCAAAACATTTACTGTTTTTTGCTGTGGACACTTCTTTTGTTTGATCGTGCATTTTTAAATCCACATAATTTCTTGCACCTCATTTGCATTGTTGGTACATATTTTACCCATTTACCCCTGCCTGAGTAAGACTACTACAACATTATCTTATTCCTTGGAGATCAAGAAAAGATTTCTTTTTGCTATAAGAGCTGTCTCAGAATAAAATTCATATTTTGAGCTTCTTATATATGCTCTTCCTTTCCAAAGGAATGAGTAGATGAAAAGTTAAAAGAAAAAAGTTCTGCCCTTTTTCCTTCTTTATTGCTGAATACCGAAATTCTTTAAAGTTGTCTGTACTGAAGAGGGGAAGAATGCGACTGACAGCTTTATTCCTCAAACACAATGGCCCTTTCTACTACCACAGTACAGCAGATTCTCTGTGGTTTGTGCAGAGCTTTCTTGAGAATTGATGGGGACCATAAAGTGAGCTACTACTTTCATAACATTGCACTTCAAATGCAAGATGTATTTCTTCAGCTTCGTGTTCTCTAATATAAACATAAACCTAAATTTACTTGTGCATTTCTAAACAAAGTAGTACATCACACACATGCTTGCAAGATAATGAGTGACAAAACAGCAAGAAAGACTGCTCTTTTTGGCATAATTTCAGGCTAATCAAAACATAAATGCTTGTGAAATTGGTTTAGGGCCACAGGTCTTTGAGAAATGTTTGGACTGTTTCCTATCAGAAAGACAGAGAAAAATTTCCATGAATTCAAAAAACATGATAGAATTTTTAAGGGAAATAACTGAGTAATGAGGGAAGAAAGATACATATTTGTTCTACAGGAAATGAAGAAAATTTGTTTAGGATGATCTAAGGACATAAAAAGATATTAAATCATTCCATATTAAACATTCTCAAAAAAAACATAGAAAAAGAAATGTCTGAGCAGCCTCCAACATTGTTTTATTGTTTGCATTGCAACTGAGCCTGAATGATCCCTCAGGCTTGACTATACGTTGCTCACTTTACACAGATAAAACAATAATAATAATAATAATAATAGTTTACATTATAACATACTATTCCTATTTAAATGGAAAAACTAATGTATGTATGTGACCTGTGACCTTTGATACCATGGCTTACCCTGTTCTTCAGATGAAAGCATGAAAATCAGATGGTTTGGGGTAGTTATTACCTCTTATCTCTGGAGTACAATACTGAAGCTCCTTGCTTGAAATAAATGCGACTTAAGTGTTACTCTAAACTCTGTGTTGAACACCCAGTTATATGTATTTTTTTAAAAATGCAAGGGAAAAAAGCTGAAAAGAAAAATAAAAAGCATCTACAAGGAGTTTCTGGAAATAAGTGTTAATTCACAACTAGTTATACAGGACAGGAGCTAAATGAAACAACTAAATGTTACAGTGATAAATAAGATGAAACAGTTGCGTTTTCATAAGTAGATCCCCTTCTCCGTGCTTCCAAAGCACTGGAGCCCAAGGCATCTTATCAATGTATATAAATACCTGAAGAGTAGGTGCAAAGAGGAGGGAATCTTTTCAGTGGTGCCCAGTGACAGGATAAGAGACAATGAGAACAAACTGAAAGACAGGAAGCTCCCTCTGAATATCAGGAAACACTTTGTTACAGTAAGGGTGACAGCACTAGGACAGTTTGCCCAGAAAGATGATGAAATCTCCATCCTTGAAATTCAAAAGCTGTCTGGATATGTTCTTGGGGAACTGGTTCCAGGTGGCCCTGCTTGAGCAGCGGGCTTGGACCAGATGACCTCCGGAGGTCCTTGCCATATTCAATCCTTCTATGATATTGTGATTCTGTTCCTTTGATCTACAATGTGTTATTTGTTTATCACAAAAAATGATCCATTTTAATCAGTCTTCATCATCTGTTAATTTAATGAATTTCAGTCATCAGCACATTAAAGACTATCCTCTTCTGGGACAGTCTCACCAGGTGTGGTGCGTTAAGTGTCTGTTTCTCCTCCTTGTTCTGATACTATCTTCCGTTTTTCCCAAAAGTGAGGCAAAAACTTTAGCATGTATTCCACTAGGTATCAGTAACCTTTACCACTCCCTGACACTCCTCAATTGTCATATTTTTCACCACATTTTTTTCATTACTCCTATGCAGTCTTTATTTTTTTTTTATTTCCTCAGTTTCCAGCAGTGCTTACACATCATTTTCCCTGTACAACACCTTCTTCTCAGGTTACTTGCACATAATAGGAAAACCTGAAATATATTCAAATTAGTGTACCAGTTCCCATACTTTAGGTGAAATACCAATACAGAATTATTTTATAGTGGATATGTGTCAACAGTTCTTGCATGCGTTAATAAGTACTGCACTATTTACTGCATAGACAAAAACCTGCTTCCTTAAAGCCTGCATTAAGTGAAGTATAAGCTTAAAAATTCAATGCTAGAGGTGAAACCCGAATTGTGAGCTTATTCTCTATATTCTCCCCTCTGCCCTACTGACCTGATATTAAGAAATTCCTGCAAAAGGAGAGAAAGAGATATGCTTTCAAAAGTTTCAGTTTTGATTCATGGTGCAGGTATTTTCCAGTCTCTTCTCCGGACTAGTAGTGCCACCATCAATCAAACTGCCAATGAAGTTCTCAGTTACCTTTTAGCCATCACATATAACCCATGATCTTTTTCATATTTTCTGTATGCAATTTTATTAATTTTAAAGATTTTAAGTATAGTTCTATGGTTACCACCATGTGACAGAACAAGGACAGTATGCAAACAATGAAGTTGAACAAGACATAGGGATTGCTTATTCACAAAAGCTCCAGTTGCAAACATTCCCTCTCATGGAGCTCTAGAAAAATTCATAGGTGTGAAACCTGAAATACAGCTACTATATTTTCTCACAGATGGTTAAAACACTTTAGTAAGTAAAAAGCCCTCATAGAAGAGAAAGTGCAGAAAAGCAAAAAGAACATAGAGATTTTAGGCACTAGAAAAGTCAACCTTTTTCCATATTTTACTGCTGCACATGTAATGATTGTAAGTGGAAAAAATGAAACACATGCGCTCAAGTTAGTAAACAAAACAATCGAAAAAATAAACAAATTATGACTAGCGCAAAGAGAATTGCATCCTCTGAGCGTGCTATGGATGTTTACTAGAACTGTATTGTCACAGTCCAGTGGGAACCCTTAGATCTCCTAATCTGACCTGCTGTAAACTACAAGTCAGTAAGTGTAGGATAAGCACATGAGACTGGACTCCTGTAAAATAGCAGAAAATGGAAGAGCCCTCAGCTCTATCAGGAGTTTAAACAGTTAATGGCAGAGGCAATAAATTAGATATGCTTGGGCAACCCATGAGGGCAGTCTGTATCCTGGGCTGAAGAACACAACTATTTATTGCTCTATCAAGGCTCTATTTATTGCTCTATCAAGGCTCCTTACACCAGATAAGATGAATTAAAATTATTTTTTGCTTTCTAGCTGTAAATCTGCTTATTAGCATGATTCTGGCTCTATAAGAAAGAGACATCGGTCAGATACATAAATAGAGGATTTTCCACGCTACTTCAAGGGTACTGGATGAACCCATTCACTGTCCCATTGAGTCCA